>NC_137080.1:32175832-32838332 GCF_951640355.1 Cnephaeus nilssonii
TTGCCATGTAAATGCATTTAATTTCACTGTAGGATACATTAAACATTTGTAAAATTAAAGTTAATGGATTTTAAGAAAGTATTAAATTTTTATTAAAAGCACAACTTTGCTATTGTATAAATGCATACTTTGGGATATGATAAAGTTATGAAATGAATATTGAGAATCTTTATAGCTTTGTCTATTGAATGTTTGATAATTCAAGTTTGTATGGTAATGTTCATCCAAGATGAAACATAAGAAACATAAAAATTGAATGTCCATGAGCCACAAAGAGCCTATAAAGAAGAGATGTACAAGATTCTTCCGGTGTCCTTAGGTATTACAGCCTGCAAAGATCACTCTTTCAACAGGTTGTTCCAGGCTCACTTAGTACTTGGCTTTCATACTGACACTAACACCAAAAGCTGGCAGATCAGTGAAGTCAGAAAGATGAATTGTTATCCTTTCGAGATAACAGAGTGGTACCCTACACAGAGTGGCACGATTAGATAATTGATATAGTCTATTTAATAAAAAATCATTTCCTCTACAACAGAGACTTGTCATATTGTGACTCATTATAAAACAAATTAATGCGTTCTATGTGTCACATTCTTTTATTTTAGGAGATCTAGAAAGATTCTTGTCAGATTAATTGAAATATAACATTGTAGGTGATTTTAATGTTTAGTTTTAAAAGTCTAGTGCGTTATTGGTGTTTTAAAAATAGCACTATTAATGATAGTCCTCACAAGGTACCAAATGCCTAAATAATGTTTATAATATATTAATGAGGGATTATAATTTATAAGTAAAATATATGCATTTTTGTAATAATTATCTTTGTTTTCATAAAGTGAAAGGAAAATATTATCTTCAAGTTTCTAGTTGATTTAATTAATATGTATTTTATTGATAGGGAAATGTAAAAGTGCATGTAACAAAACTTATTTAATTATTGGATTTGAATTAAACTTCATTGGAATACATAATATGCTATATTATATCTGCTAAAATTGACAATGACAGTCTCTTGCATAATTATTAGAAAGAAGCTTGTTATGTAGGTAGGCTGTATATATTATTGAATTGATGCTCACACATATCTTTGACTTTTTTTCTATCAAATTCAATAATTTGGAAGGTCTGGATTATTCCACTTGGAAAACATATCTCCAATTTATTCCTTCACATCTGTACTTAATATATTCAGCCACCATCATCTCTCGCCTGCATATTCCATTAGTCTCCTTCCCAATGTCCCTGCCTCTGGTCAATTCTTTCATCTATCTTCCTACATAGTGAAGCCTTATCTTTCTAAAATTTCAGTATTTTATCCCACTCATTTGATTAAAAACTTTCACCACCTTCCACTGTTCACATGACCACGTCTCAAGGTGGATAATAACATTTAAAATGAAGGTAACCTTACAACATGCTAGACTGCATGTTTTATGTTTATAATCCCATGCAATCTTTGTCACAGCTTCATCAAGTAAGTGCAGTTACATGGATGAGACAGCTAAGAGATTTGTTAAAGCAGCCTTCCCAAAGCCACACATAGCCAGCAGGTAATAAAGTCAAGACTTGAACCTGTGTCGTCTGAGTCCAGGGCCCAAATTACTTGGCCACTGTTCATACTGCCACTCTTTATTGTCTGCCTCTAGCTTTTGTCATCCAAACTAGTCCTTTGCCTCAGCCCTGGGCACCCACCCTCCATCCACACCAGCTTCCCTGTGTCGTATATACCAACATCCTTTTGTTCCTGTGGCTCCTTCTAACATTCCCATTCCTTCTGACTTGCAGACTCTTCACCTTTCAAATTCCCACTCAAGTATCACTTTCTAAGGAAAGCTTTTCCCGGGTTTCTCCAGGTGGAATATTGCCCATAGCTCTGTTGAGCACAGCATGTTGGTCGTAGGTCCATTCTCATAATCATCATTTTTTATTTTGAAGACATGTTTATGTATTTCTGTCCCCTCAGTAGAGCTCCTCTAGAACAAACTGTCTCTTTCTCATATTTGTTTTTCCAAGTTCTTAACATACAGAGAAGAAGGTCTATAATAATTGTTTTCTGAACAAACAAATGTTTTTCTGCCAGACTATCTAACATCAAGGTTGTATTTGCCTAATTTTGATCTCACACTATAGATGATCTGTCAGATGGTAATAAAATGTTTTAAAACTCAACTGAAAAAATTCCAAAATAAAAAAGAGAATTGGGGGGTTTGATTTCCTGGGATGAGTTATTCTTTATTTAACAGCACTGTAGAATGTGGAATTTTTTATAGCTTAAAATGATTGGCTGAGGTATTAAACTGCTTTGCCAGCTGTTCAACAAATGTATTGCTCCCAGAATGTAAATAACTACTGTTATGTCTCTATAAAATTCTAGACCTTGAGTGGCATATTTGATTAGAGTGAAATGAGAAAGAAAGAATTGTTGTAAACAAGAAGCTGAGATTAAAAAGGTATATTCGGTAACTAGTTATGGTGAGTTCAAATAGTCTTTCTAAGAATAGAGATAGAAAATTAAGTAAAATACTTGCAATCTTAAAGGAAGTAAAACATAAACCTCAGTGAAGCTTAATCCTATTCTTTGCAATCGATCCCTTTTATCCCTTCAGGTGGGGCTTATTGCAGAAGGAGAGTCAATTGCATGTCATTTTACCAATTTCCATTCAAATTTTATCAATGCAATATCTTTAGTGCCAACTTGTATGACACTTATTAAGAGGAATTCTCTTTTATATATGTGTTTTTGGTGGTATTAATTACTGACCAGATGCATTAAGTATGAACAGTACCAGCTTGTGAATACCAGGCACAGGCATAGGGTCTTCCATTTCCACTGCCACTCGTTGCCTTACCTAATCTTAGCTATGTTTCTATACAACCGATGTTACTAAGTTCCATTCATCATGTTAAGTTACAGGAATGGAAATCCAACTTCCTTTATTGAGTTTATAACAATGAACTGACTTAAACAGTCCTAGTACAGGGCAAGTTGGCTGGTAATAATAGGAGTAGTGAGGAGAAAAATAAAAACAACAACTTGAGATCAATATATTATTTCCGTCCAGCAAGCTTTATTGAACATTGAACTCCTGTCTCCAACTCTGTGTTAGATCATGAAGGTACACACACAAATACAGAGATGGAAATACAGGAGTTTCCTTTCAATAAGCTCAGAAAGACAGAGAAAAGGCTGCAGTGCAGCAGAAACTGAGGATGAGTATTGACTGAGATCTAGAAACTTTTAGGAATTTCTTCCCAGGTGTAGTACAAATAGGTCAAAATTAAAGAAAAATGCTGAAGGAATATCTACCATTCACTGACCTAACGTGGAAGAGCACCATCAATAGGAGGAAGAGAGATAAGGTAACAAATCCATTTAAAGGTCTGGAATTTGCAATGAAAAGCATGTGCCTGCAATACTGTGGGGTAGCAGACTGGTCAACTGCACCAGGGCAGCCTCTGGGTTCACCTGGGGACCACAGGAAGCAGGAAACCATCTGTGTGGTGGGAGTGTGATAGCAGCCAGGGGGAGGAACCAGGAAGAGCCACAGGTAGTGCCTGCTATGGAGCCCATCTACAAGGTAGAAAGTCACAGAAATGTTGCCGACACACTGATCTTTCCCAGGCCTCTCAGTCTGCTGAGGGGTGAATCAGTGGGGCATGTTTATGCCAGTGAGATATCTTTGGGAAAAATTATAAATGTAGCCATATTGACGGTTAGGGACAGCACTCCAATGTGGGCTAGACTCCAGGGCTTGGTAGACTGCTTCTTATTTATTAACTAGAGGCCCGGTGCACAAAATTCGTGCACGGGAAGGGTCCCTAGGCCTGCCCAGTGATCAAGGCTGATCAGGGCCTTCCTTCTGGCTGCTGGCTGCCAGCCGGGGCCTTCCTTCATTCTGCACCACCCCCTGGTGGTCAGTACACATCATAGCGAGCAATTGAACTCCTGGTCTCCCAGTCGAACTCCGGAAAGGACAATTTGCATATTAGGCTTTTATATATATAGATGAGACAACATGATAAGTAAGGCCCACCACCACACATTTATAGTCATTCATTTGCTGCCTCTTCTAGTCACATCATTCAACCCCCACATTGGTGACTGTCAGAGTAAAAATAACATAGAGATATGAGGTACCTCCGTTCTGACCCCTTGGTGATGATTCCAGGCACCTGTTTGACTCATTGCTCTGATGTTGGGAACTTACTCCTGCTGGGCTGGGACTCAGCCTTCTTATGTGTTCTGACCTCTAGCACATGCATGTTTCTTCATTTCTCATTGTTTGCCTGACTTGCGCCTCTTACTTAGATCCTTCTGGTTGACTGTGCTTCTGGACCAAATTTTCTTTTCCCTATTTCTTGGCTCTTAGTGTTTTTTGCACACACCCCAACTCCACCTTGCCCATTTTTGAGATCCTTCCCTGCCAAGCTGTGCAATTCTCTCAGCAACTTTGAGCATGTTATGGACTGAATTGTCTCCTCCCCACAAATTCATATGTTGAAGCCTTAACCTCTGATGTGATGGTAACTGGAGATGCGCCCTTTGGGAGGAATTGCTTAGATGAGGTCATGAGGGTGAGGCCCTCTGCCTCAGTGAGAACACAGAGAGATGTTGGCAGGGAAGAGAGCTCTTGCCAGGAAAGTACTAGCTGGTAGCTTGATCTAGGACTTCCCAGCCTCCAGAACTGTCAGAAGTAAATTTCCATCCTTTAAGCCTCCAAGTCTATTGTATTTTATTATGGCAACCCAAGCTGACTAATATCAAAAGGAGCTTACAGATGGGAAAACAAGACTCAGAGAACATAAGCACTTTGTTTCAGAATCTAATTAATTAGTATTTGATTTGGCAAAAAATAATCTTTGCTATTTGGACCACACAGTAGTACATTAAAAATTAGAAAATTTGTCCCACCCCCATATTAAACGTGACATTAAATGAAGGTAAGGTTTAAATTATCCATCTTTTCTGTGGGTAAAATTTTGAGGATGACACTCTTAGACATTCATATTCAGATGTGTTTTTATATCTTACTTGTATCTCTCTCTAGGACTTATCTTTTTCTTTACATTATTCAAGTATTTACATAAAGGCATGAGTATCCAAGCTGCTTCTAAATTCTCAGACTATAGGACTTATTCAGTAACAGCGCTTAGCTGAAGACCAGTCATGTGTGGCTTTTCTTAGATAATACTTCACTGTAGTAATGTTTTGTCATATTTTGGTGAGATGGGAATATGCAGACAGGAAAATAGATATGAAAAAAATTTAAATATATTTTTATTTACTTTAGAGAGAGGATTGGAAAAGGAGAGAGAGATAGAAACATCAAGGAAAGAGAAATATCGATTGACTGCCTCCTGTATGTCCCCTACTAGGGATCAAGCCTGCAACCTGCACATGTGCCCTAACTGGAATCCAATCATGACCTCCTGGTTCATGGGCCGAGGCTCAGCTGCTGAGACACACCTGCCAGGCTAGACATGAAAGTTTGATTCTCAGTTTCCCCTTAGCCACCTTTCTGAAATAGGAGGCATTTCTCTTGCAAGACCAATATTAGAGTCCAGCCCAGTAGTTGGTATCATGCTTTGGAGAACAATGGTGGAGACCAGAGCCAGGCCTGTGGAAGGCGGGCCTCCAGCCATGCAGCAACTGTGGTCATTAATACAGTCCTGTATTTTCTTTTTAAAATGTTTTTGTTGATGTCAGAGAAAGAGGAAAGGAGAGGGAGAGAGATAGAAACATGAGAAACATCAACATTGATCGGCTGCCTCCTGCAAAGCCTCCATTGGGGGGATCGAGCCCACAACCCAGGCATGTGCCCTGACCGGGAATCCAACTGGTGACCTCCTGGTGGATGCTCAACCACTGAGCAACACCAGCTGGGCAGTCCTGTATTTCCTATGGCCTCTAGCTGACTGATCTTAGCTTGTCAGGTCACTAAAAGCAGAGGTTATTATATTTCCAAGGAATTACCAGAATTCACTTTGTATCTCTAAGGTTGGGCCTGTTAGGAAAATGGTTTGTTTAAAAATTTTCAACTACTTAATTTTTCAGTTGAAACAAAAATGAAATGAATCTCTAATATATTCAATTTTAGTAGTTCTTTTAATGTTATTTCACCAGCTGTATATAAAATCCAACTCATCTCTTGGTTTTAAGTCAGCCATTTGAAAACAGAGCGGCGAATTTACATACATACAAATGGCAGTGGTGACAAAATGATCCTGTCCCTTTTAGAATGTGTGTGGCCTAAACAAAAGCCCAAGTAACTCATATTAAGCAGTCCTTTGGATAAAGAGGAGAATCCTATCAAATAATTTTCTTATATTTTTATAAATGATGGAAATAAAGCTTATGATGTTAGGACTTCATTTAGTGGATCTTGGAGTGCGTGTGTTGTTATTTCAAAAAACAGAATTTAACCTCTTGTAGTAAAACAGGCATTTATCACCAGAATCCATGATCTGTCCTCTAGACTTGTGCTTATCTTTTTTGCCTTTTATAAAAATGGGTTTCCTTTTTCATTTCTTCTCTTTATATTATCTTCTTCATGTTCATTTCTCTATAGTGGATGGTATTTGCAGAATTCTAAAATGTCAGTGTTCTTTCACATGGAAACTTAGATCTCATTCGGAAAGTCAGTTCTGAAACAGATTACAGATGTTCAGCTGTTGCAGCCGGGGTGTGGTGACCCCATCCCCTCCCCAGCTGAAATGAGCAGAGACTTGCAACAGAGGAACCACTGTGTGGAGTGTGCCACACAGCTCTGCCCTTGGGTCAAGGGTGTTCAGTAACACAGGGTTTCTGAAGCTGATGTCACTTGGCAGGGGAAACTTGAGGAAAATTAATTTTCAGGTCATTTTCTTTTTAAAGATGAAATGTCTTAGCACAAATATGGGAATAATAGATTCAGAGAATGTATCGATTCCTGGGCAAAATAACAGGAAATTAAATGTGGAACAATGCCTTTCATTTCTTCTATTGCATCTGACTGTGTAAATTTTGATTTCACTTCCAGTCTCAGATTCAGGTTATCAGGAATGTTTTTAACACCTTAAGCCTATGTCAGGGTTTCTTAACCTTGGCACCACTGACCTTGGGCAGTGCATTGTAGAATGTTTAGCAACATCTCTGGCCTTCACTAACTAGATGCCAGTAGCACTAACGCCCTATCCAGCCATGACAGCTAAAAATGTCTCCAGACACTGCACATGTCCCCTGAAGTCACCCCCCGTTGGGAACCACTGGCTATATTTCTTGAGTATAAAGACTTTTAATTATTCATCTTTGTATCCCTAATCCCTAGCACTGTCTAGCATTAGCATTACCCCACAAATGTCCCTGGAATTACAAAGTTAAAACTAGTATAGTTATGCATATAATGACTTTTTTTTTGTACATGAATGTATTAATGTAAGTGTTGTGTGTTTTTTTAAAGGAAGATCTTATTTTTTGGGGGGGCCAAGGTGCCCTGACTGGGAATTGAACCCATGAGCCTTTGGTGCATAGGAAAATGCTCCAACTAACTGAGAAACACTGGCCAGGGCAAAGGTTTTATATTATTTAGGAGGCTTTTAATATTATTGGTTTAATAATATAAATGTAATTATTAATTCCTACTTCTTTATTAGTTATAATTACATAATACATCTTTATTGTACTGATGCATTTCTCTGAACTTCATGGGAATATCATGTGTTTCCCAGAAAGGCTGGTAAAAGTGTACTTACCTGGCCCTCAGGAGTCTGTGACCTGGGAGCTTGGCCCTGCTCCACTGAGGCAGCGTGACAGTGAGATGGCCCTGAGTGCCTCCTGGGAAATATAATGAGTCTGTCATGCAGAAGGAATTGAGGCAGTAAATAAAGATGGGAGGAGAGCTAGGGAAGGAATGAAGCAGCCCAGCATAGCGCTGCAGTTTTCTTCCTGTTGGGGTTAGCACTTTCATCTGGGCCATTAGGTGGTACAAATAGGCAATGACATGGCAGCTCTTGGCATAACTGACATTTAGGTAGTGCATACCATATGCCAGGCACTGTCTGGGAACTCTACTTGATTTAATTTTTAATCCTAACACAATGGGCTATAGAAGGTGCTAGTATTATCCCCATTTTACAGAAAGGAAAACTGGCAGAAAGAAGTTAGTATCACTCGCTAATTCAATAAATATTATTGGAGTCCATACCACATACTAGATGCTGTGTTTATAATGCAATATATTAATGTATGATATTCTCCTTGACCTCAAGAAGCTTGATCTCTCTGGTAGAGAAGATGATCTAAATACACAATGTACCAAGTCAAACATGTTCAATATCAGAAAGGAAGAAATAATAATGTGTTGTGTTGCTTGCTGGGCAACAGTGGGCATGTTATTTAACTTCTACAAACTTGTTTTCTCATCTCTAAAACTAGGATAATAATAATAATACTCACCTGAGGATGTTGTTGTAAGTACAATGTCAGCATATAGTAAGGACCTAATAGATGTTATGTAGTGGTAGAGTAATAATAAAGAGTGAGAGATTGTTTCCATCTGGGTGTACCAGAGTTTTCTTAGAGGTAATATTTTAACTGAAGCTTGAAGGATTGGCAGCACTTAACCATCTGCTAACAAAGGGGAAAATCCATTTTTTAATAGAGGAAATAACATAGCATAGTACAAGAAAGCCCAGAAAATAGAAAAAGCCTAGAGTTTGGTTTCTTTGCAGCATGAGAGTAGAGGAGGAGAAAAGGTAACAGGGGAGGTTGGGGCCACATCATTACATTAGCCTCAGGCTAAGGAATTTGGAATTTTTCATTGGTCCATGTGGACCAGAACTGAAGAATAACGGTGCTTTAAGAAGCTTTGTGTGCCGTTGATGTGTAGGATGGAATTGAGTAGAGGAGAGCAGCATCCAGGGACACAGTCAGCATCCATTGCACAGACGGGGTGATGAAGCCTCCTCTCTTCTAATGGCCCTGGCAGTGTCAGGGGAGGGAGACAGAGGGTTCATTCTGCTGATAGAATTGACTGAATCTGGAGGTGGAACAGGGAGTTGTCACAAGACAAAAAGATTAAATGAGAGTCTTAGATACTGAGGGTAACTGGAAGGATTGTGTACGTAGTGGTAATGATAGGGTCTGCAGGGGTGGCTAATGAGTGTACCTTTACAACTCTAGATGCCATCTGTTTGGGGACATACAACAAACAGGCCTCTTTCCAGAATAGAAATTTAACTGGTAAAAATTCAGTTGTTTAGGCTGATGTTGTTGAAGGAACTTGAGAAAGGACATCTTTTCATGGAGACATTGGAGTAGGGCAACTATTGATGGTTGATGCCTAAAGAGTTCAAGGTCAGAGGGAGGTGAGAACCAAGGGAAAAACATCTATCCAAGAAACCCAGATGGAAGGGGAGTCCAGAAAGCAGGGATGGTTAATGGATTTAGATATTTCTGAGAAGCTGAGGAGGATTTGAAAAATTACTTTGAGAGAAAATATTCTGTTCTCTGGTTGAGGCAAGAAATGATGCAGCAAGTAAGTAATTAGTGTTGGAGGGGGGCGGGCAGGGTGGAAGGCTGTGGTGGTTATATGGAACAGGGTAAAAATTCAGATGCCTACGTTGGAAATTTCTAGTCTCAGAGGGTTAGTCTTTGAAAACAATGTGCTTCTGAATGTATTAGTGTGTGTGTGTGTGTGTGTGTGTGTGTGTGTGTGTGTGTGTGAGAGAGAGAGAGAGAGAGAGAGAGAGAGAGAGAGAGAGAGAGACAGAGACAGAGAGAGACAGAGAGAGAGAGAGAGAGAGAGAGAGAGAGAGAGAGAGAGAGAGAGAGAGAGAGAAGTATGGTGAGTTGATGCTCTGTGTACTATTTTATTCCTAGTTAATTGTTGCCATATGGGAATGTGAGCCCAGCATTGCCAGTGGTTTCAATTTTTCAAAAGAAACAGGTAATCTAGTTGTTTCTACATTTTTATGTGAAATTTGCACATTTTTAAATGTTGGCTCAAATTTTAAAAACATTGTCTAAACCAAAGCAGTTTGCTTCAGTAGAGATCATGGATTCATGAAAGTGCTCTGTGAAAAGGAAAAGAAGAGGAGACTGGCTTACCACAAGCATTAGATAAATACTTGTTGAATGAGAAACAAGGTTGTGGGATGACTATCCTATATAATAAAAGCCTAATATGTAAATCAACCACAGAATGACCAGTGGAATGACCGGTTGCTATGATGCACACTGACCACCAGGGGGCAGATGCTCAACCCAGGAGCTGCCCCCAGCCCTCAGACCCCAGGCCAGCCAAGGCGGGTGCCAGTGGGGGCCCCCTGATCGCCCTACCGGTCACCCCACAGGTCGGCCCTGATCGCCAGCCAGGCCTAGGGACCCTACCTGTGCACAAATTTTGTGCACTGGGCCTCTAGTCCTAATATATAAAAACCCTGGGTCTGTCACACCCTCAATGATCGGAGACTCAACCTAATGCCCAGGCTGCATGTGCAGCAGGATCCGGTGGGTGGGAACTTGTGGCAATGGAGACGAGGATGGGGGAGGCAGGGCCGGCACTCACACTCACTCACAACTGCACACACGCACAGACACACACAGTGCCCACCAGCTCACAGTCTTTTCTCCCTTTCTTTCCCTCCTTCCCAGCTCACTCTCAGAGCCTCTCTCAGAATGAGGAAACAAAACAGACTGGACCTAAAGAGGCCTGGATGGAAGGGAGGGAGGGCAGAGGGTGGAGTGGCCCCCACTGGCCCTGCCCCCTCCCAGCCAGGAAAGAGGAAGAGGGAGACAGGGAGGCAGGGAGGCCTGGAGAACTGCTGAGAAAAACAAAGAGAGAGACTGGGTGAGATCAGGCCGGCAGGGGAGGGCAGTTAGGGGCAACCAGGACGGGAGAGGAGGGCAGTTGGGGGCAAGATCAGGCCTGCAGAGAAGGACAGTTGGGGGCGAGATCAGGCTGGCAGGGGAGGGCAGTTAGGGGTGATCAGGCAGACAGAGGCAGTTGGTGGCGAGATCAAAGTGGCAGGGGAGAGCAGTGGGGGTGAGATTAGGCTGGCAGTGGAGGGTAGTTAGGGCTGATCAGGCAGGCAGGCAGAGGCAGTTAGGGGTGATCAGGCAGACAGGCAGAGAGGTTAGGGGTGATCAGGCAGGCAGGCAGAGGGGTTAGGGACAATTAGGCAGGCAGGCAGAGGCAGTTAGGGGTGATCAGGCAGGCAGGCAGGTGAGTGGTTAGGAGCCAGCGGTCCCAGATTGTGAGAGGGATGTCCAACTGTCGGTCATCGGACATCCCCCAAGGGGTCCCCGATTGGAAAGGGTGCAGGCTGGGCTGAGGGAACCCCCCCCCCCCGCCTGTGCACAAATTTCGTGCACCGGGCCACTAGTTTTTAGATAAGAGGAAATGTAGGGCTCTAATTTAATGTAGCTATGACATGGGTGTGTATGGCAGCAGAAAGAATGCTGTTAAGTTATATTATGAGACATTTCTACTCAAAAACAGTTTTATTCCTCTGTCAGTATTGACCTTTCATTGCCTATTAATATAACTGTCTTCACATCACTGGTAATTGACAGTAGCAAAGAACATAGATTAATCTGTATTATTATCATCACCATAATAGCATCAGTGACGATTAGTAATTATTAGAATTTCAAGAGTAACACCACTAAATCAGTAGGTAAGCATGCCTTATCTGTCCTTTGTAATATATTTTAAAATAGTCAATTTTTTTTTCTTGAGTTAAATTAAAGAGAAGGCCTGGACTCCACCTGAGACACAGGTAGAGAGACATGAGTAGATGCATGGTAAGTGTTCCTGTTCTGAGTAATTTGTTTACCCTTCTGCACACTATTCACTTATCAGTCTGTCTTCTCCTCAGTACATTTTTCTGCTCAAACTTAAGTAGAATTTAAATAACAAATAGTCCACACATACAGACTGGTTGATTACTGAAAGTATTTTGTGACTACCAAGTTGGGAAATTGTAGTAATCCCTGTCTATAGACATGTCTGTGTTTTTCCCCCTTAAGGTTTAAGAGCTAGACCAGAACATATACCTTTAAGATAAGTATTGTCACCTTATTGACAGATGAGAAAACTGAGGCTTAGAAAGGTCAGGGAACCTGCTTAGGGTCACACAGTAAGTTATACAACTAGAATATAATACAGGCTGACTCCAGTGCCTGTGTCTGGAGGCAGTTTTAGCCAAATTAAGCTCTGAGTGACTTGCTCCATTGAGTTTTGGGAATAAAACTCATTTTCTTCTTAAGAAACAATAGTCCTCTTGCTGTAGCCTTTAGGGATGGCTACATCTTTTCATTTTTTTTCTAAAATAAACTGCAGAAGTAACTCTGAACTCAATACCAGCAATTTCTAAGGGAAAGCTATGGTTGCAGACCCAGGGCTAAGTTTTAATTGTGAAGGCTGTGGCACTTTTTAATGTCTCATCTCTATTTTTCTAAAGCGTTGTGTTAAATTATCATTTCCTTGTTGGTCTCGACCTGGTGGGAAATCCAGAAGAGAAGTCAAGTGTATTTGCTCCATCATTTTTCTCTTTATAGTTAAAGTTCTTACACAGGCCATATTTTTTAGAACCTATGCCACTGGGAAGGGGATTTTTAAACTATAAATAATTAACCTATCCTTTTATGAAGCTCTTGAAAAGATGCTTCAGTTGTGTCAGGCACAGGACCCAATGGAAAGCATGCTTTATATTTTTCTCCAGAAGTTCAAATGTATCTCTACTCTTTATCACGTTTGAAAAAAAAGCATCTAGGGTTTGTCTTTTTAACCAAATGTGTATTTGAAAGCAAATATATAAGTATTTAAATATTTAATGTATAAGTATATATTCAAATACATCCAAACACAACCTACGTATCCCTTTAGACAGGGATGGTAAATACTGAAACACTTTACAGGTATACAACTTTGTAGGACTCTATTTTTAGGCAAAAATATGCTTCTCTGAAACTACACCACACAAACTAAACATCTGTTTCGAAGTGTTAAAATCCAGCAACTCAATGTCAATTGGATCTGGCATTCCGGTCTTGCTCACTTGATTATGGCTCTCACTGGGGGATGAGAGCTTTCTGATATCATCCTGACCTCCAGAGGGCCATTCAAAGCAGCTGGTATTCTATATGTTACATAATTATGAAGGGCGCGGTGTAGTTTAGGATATTTAAGAGGCACTAGGGGCCCACTTCTCAAAATATTTACAGCCATTTATTCTTCTAAAAACAATAATTTGCATGCCTAAATGATATGTGCATCGTTGCCAGGCAAATTTCCTTTGGCTCCTTTTTTCCAGGTGAAACTTGCTCTGAAAATATCAATGTTTAGCAGTGAATAGGCCAGAGGGAGTTGTCATAGGCAAGAAAGGATGTCTTCAATGCTTTCCCAGAATTCAAGTATTCAGTGGGGAAATGGGGAAAGTCTGAGTGAAGGATCCCCTGCTGAGGACAGGCATAATACCTGAAGAGAAGCTCTCAAAAGAGGAATCAATCTTTGCGTTGAATGGATGACCAGGGCTAAATGCCTATCTAATAGGCCAGCTCTGGCAACTTTTACTGATTTAGAAGAACATTATGAAAATTGTTTCTCTTGTGTAGATGCCATAGTGACATATTAAGGCCAGCGCTTGTGCCAAGGGTTGTTAATGTGACTGTTCTCAGAATTCAGTGAATTTGATCATGCAATAGACTCTCCATGTCCACTTCTGCCTTCCCGATTCTCAGCCACCCTTTAGGACCTCATTCAGTCAGCCATTCATTGAACAAATATGAATTGTGCCTACTGTGTGCAGGGTGCTATTCTGGACAACAGGCATATAAAAATAAACATGATAATACTGTCCTGCAGAGACTCACTTGTTGTAGAATGAAGCGTCAAATCAAGTCAGTGTGTCCTGATGTCCATGACATGGTAGTAAAAGCAAGTATAGGAATAGTAACAGCATCAAGGAGGGAGTGTTCAACTTTACTTCAGGCTGCGGCAGTTATCAGGAAGGGTTTTGCTGTGAAGGCCATGCCTGTAGCAGACAACACGGAAACTATTCAAGAAAGAGGCTGGAACTGTGGAGAACAGTATGGAGTTTCCTCAAAAAATTAAAAATGGAACTCCCATTTGACCCAGTGATCCCACTTCTAGGAATATATCCCAAGAAACTAGAAACACCAATCAGAAAGGATATATGCACCTCTATGTTCATAGCAGCACAATTTACAATAGCTAAGATTTGGAAACAGCCTAAGTGACCATCAGCAGATGATTGGATTAAAAAACTGCCCTAGCCGGTTTGGCTCGGTGGATAGAGCATCTGTCTGTGGACTGAAGGGTCCCAGGTTTGATTCCAGTCAAGGGTTGCAGGCTCAATCCCCAGTGTGGGTGGGGGGCATGCAGGAGGCAGCCAATTAATGTTCTCTCTCATCATTGATGTTTCTCTCTCTCTCTCCCTCTTCCTTCCTCTCTGAAATCAAGAAAAATATATTAAAAAAATAAAATTAAAAAAAACAACCTGTGGTACATCTACACAATGGAATACTATGCTGCTGTAAAAAGGAAGGAACTCCTACCATGGATGGACATCGAGAGCATTATGCTAAGCGAAATAAGTCAGTCAGAGAAAGATAAATATCACATAATCTCACTCATTTGTGAAATATAATAAACAACATAAACTGATGAACAAAAACAGATCCAGAGACAGAGAAGCATTGATCAGATGCTCAAACCTCAGATGGAAGGCAGGGGAGGGTGGGGGTAAGGGGGAGAGATCAACCAAAAGACTTGTATGCATGCATGTAAGCATAACCAGTGGACACAGACACCAGGGGGGTGAGGGCATGAGAGTGTGGGGGGGCAATGGGGGGATAAGGATACATATGTAATACCTTAATCAATAAAGAAAGGGAAAAAATAGAAAGAGGCTGGAGTCATGGAAGCATCTTGAGGAGCAGGAGGAAAATGACAAGCTGTAACACTTTGTTTCTTTAATGACTCTCTTAACAAAGCACTTTAGAGCTCTCCTAAGCTAGCTGACTTCTCCTAACTGTGCCTATCAGGGATCAGGTGCTTGGTCTTTGCTTTTTAGTGAAAACTCCCCAGATGGTAGCACTGTCATCTGGGTGGAGTGGGGCCCCTTCCAGAGGTCAAATGGGAGCTGAATATCTGGGGTCAGTGATGCATGATGTATCCTCAAAATAAAATTGGTAAAAGAGCATTTAGTCTGGCTTCAATTCCATTCTGAAAGAGATCATAAAAAATAAGCAACTTTGATCATGCAATAAAAGTGAGCAAACAAGCTCCTTTTGAAGCGCAAACTCAGAATGCCTGTCTTGTATTTATGGGACTATGCTAATGAAATGTACTAAAAAGAGGAATAAATTATCAGATCAAGGTAGTGATTAATTATACATATTAATGTAACTAAAATATTAAATGCATATGGAATATATTCTGAATATAAAATTAAATATAGCCCAAACTAGTTTGGCTCAGTGAATGGAATGTCAGCATAAGGACTGAAGGGTCCCGGGTTCAATTCCAGTCAAGGGCACATGCCTGAGTTCTAGGCTCCATCCCCAGTAGGGGCTGTGCAGGAGGCAGCTGATCAATGATTTGTTCTCATCATTTATGTTTCTATCTCCCCTCTCCCTTCCTCTCTGAAATCAATAAAAATATTAAATTAAATATATACACAGTACTTATATAATATTGCCAGATAGAAAATGCAAGGAAATGGGCCAGAATCTTAGTGATGGTTATTTTTGAGGAAAGTATTACAAAAGGTTTTCTGTGTGCATGCAAATCTCTACACGATAAAGTTACATTCATTTTACAAACAGAAAAAAAAAGTTCTTTCTATAGCAAGCAAATTGTGGAAGTAGCAAGTTAAACAAAGTGCTCTTTCAGGAAAGGGCAGGAGGAATGCTGTGAGCCATCCCGGGAAGGCAGTCTTCTATTCCAGGCTGCCTGGAAGTCATGCACTGTAGATGAGATAGTTCACACTCTATTCTGTTCATTCAGCAACAGCAAGAGCACCTACTGGGTGCTGATACCAACATATAAAACATAAGTTTGTCCCTGGCCTCAAAGGGCCTTTAGTTCAAGAAAGAAGCATACAGATAACATGCAAAGACACCTAACGGGTTTAATGAAGGAGAGCTGATCAGGTAACAAAGAGAAAGTGGGTAATTAAAATGGAAATCTTCCCTGGCTCATTCCTCAGTTCCTGGGATCTGAAGGCCTTTGCTCCAGACTTCTTTTCTTTCATCATCATCAGAGGTAAATGTCCTCTTGAGTGCCATATGCATTTCTGCCATGATGTAAACTCCCTGAGAGCCACATGATGTCATATTTATATTTATATGTCCCACAATGCCTTGTACATAGTCAAAATTCAATACATATTTATGGAACAAGTGGATGATCCAGTATTGTGTGAGGCAACACATAGAGTAGGCATAGAAAATATTTCATTGCAGGCTCAAGCAAATGGTTTATTTTATAAATCTGACAAGAGCAGTAGAGAAGGAAAGTGGCTACATCTGATCTCAGCCAGTATTGACTGACTAACTGATGGATGCTTCTCCAGTTGCCATGTGGCAAAGGAAGAGGTTTCTTCATAAAGTTAGTGGTTTTTGACATGCACCACAGTGTCCCCTTTCTTGATAAGTAGGCTCTTCTATCAGCTAAGGTCATGCTATTTGTCATCCAGAAAAAATCTAGTCACTCTTAGAAACATGGAAAAACAGAAACGTCTCTTTACTAAACCATAGTTATATGGTTTGTAGGAAGATGCCACCCAGAAAACAGTTATTTGTGAAGGGTTTGGTCGAATCGAATCATTTTAACCTCCATGGGAGCCTGGGTTTTGTGCGATGTCCAGGAATTGCATGGGGAGCAGCATCCACGCCACCAGTTCACAGAGCCTGACACCCTGTCGTGAGTGTTACCATTCAATTTTCACACAGCAAGAATGACAGGCGCTAATTGTTTGGCCCCTGTTTGTGTCCTTCCAACTGCTTGAAGCTGACTATTTTGCATAATCATCTGAATGGCTAGTTGAAGTTCAAATAATGGAATTTCTAAATCTGTAATTAGAATGTGCCAGAAAGAAGATGGGTTTCATATGGTGAAAAGACATTTTAGTTAAAAGAAATTTTTCCAAAATTTTGTTTTAGTAAAAATAGGTAGCTTATTTTTTTTTAAGAAACACTACTTGTCGTGCATATGACATTAAGGTGTATTGTGAGGGTGTGTGCCTATGAGAACACACACATATACATACACATGCACACAGGTGAACACACATCTCTTTAATGGAATAACCCAAACTGTTTTGAGCCTTGGACAGTTAGGAATTTGAGTTCCAGGGACTTCCTGGAAAAGGTATTGTCACATAGAATTGAACTGGTCCCTGTTGGAGAATAAAGCTGATTGTTTCGTTCATTACAATAATGCTTGAAATTGTAGTGTGCTTGGCAAAGAGGCACAAGGACACTTGGGGTTGATGCATATGCTTTAACTATCTTGATTGTGGCTCTGGTTTCATAGACACATGTGTCAAAACTTAGCAAATTGTGTACTCTAAGTAGGTGCAGTTATTGTACGTTAGTTATACGTCAATAATTAAAACACAGTTTTCGTGTGCGGGGTTGGAAATCCCCCATACACATCTCTCATGAAAAGTTGTGTAAGACAACGAACACAGAGGCCAATGTGCTTAATCTGGTAAATGCCTAAATGCATCTTCCCTCCATCTATCCATCATTCTTTTCCGGATCTAGGAAGATGAAAATAGTCGAGTTTTGTGATAAATATGTGTGTGCCCCTTCAGCATTTAGGACTGATCAACACTTGTCTGGACCTGTGGCTGGCCTGGAGAGAAGGGGTAGGTGTCCCATCACTGAGGAAGTTAGGAACTTCGTTATAATCCAGGATCTGGATTTAAGACTGTGACACCAGGCAGTTACAGTTATCCTGTGATCCTTCCATCCTACACCGGCAGTTTAATGTCTTCATACATTTTAATTGTCTTCACCTATTTTTATATGGATACTTAATACATCTTTTTCTTGCTACTACTTCCTTCAGGCAATACAGACAAAATATAGAAAGAGGCCAAAAGAGAAAGAGTTTACAAATTTCAAGTAAATTTTAGCAAAGGGCAACCACTTAGGTGTGAAGGAGGCTCCTAACAGTCCTCAGCTTATATTTATGAATTTCGGTCCCACCCTTTCCAACAGGGGGAGCTAGAGCACATTTCCAACTGGTGCCTGGCCCTTGGACCAGGGCTTCTCAGACCTGTACCTCTTGGGCCCAAGTCTGAGAGCTGAAGTAGGGATTGGAATTTAAGAAGATTGGAACCTACAATATTGGAGTTGAGGGGGATGTGGCTGAGGAGAATGCCTGAGAAACAGAGGCAGCTGAGAAGAGCTGGGATGTCAGCTGGCGTCCCTTCCAAGAGTTCCCACTGTCAAGGGGAAGACATCCTCTCTTTTCCACTATTGGTAGACATCCAGAGGCAGGTCCACGCTGACACATGGTGAGGAGAAAAGGGGGAACCAGGAAAGCTGAGGCAGCCAGGAACATGGGGTGTGTATGGAAAGGACAGAGGAGACAAGGAAGGCAGCAGCATCTCCAAATCTGGGAGACAGAGTGTGGAATATTAGCCTGGCCTCTGGACACTCACTGAGGGTGGTAAAATTTTCTTTAGTGCTTTCAGTTGGAGAAATTAAGTACACATAGGGTTTTTCTATATCCTTTCTTTTACCTTCATTATTTCTCATTCTCCTGCCTGAAAAGTATTTGTTTCATTTCAAATTAGAATCAACAGTTCAAGTTCAGACGTATTTTTTAGAAATGAATGTTTGATAGACTAGCATGCCCACATCCAGATGTTCAAACGAGCTTGAAAATTAAACACGGATCATATCTACTTTTCCAAATATCTAAAACGGAAAGCACAATTATTCATTATCGGTTGGAATATCCTATTATAATTAACGTTAATCCATACTAAATGGGCTTTAAGAAAACAGGCTTTCCTCACCTCAGTTCAATTTCATTTTTCGGCTTTAATGAGTTGAGGTAGCTCCTGCTCATTTGTGTTAGCCATGCACAAATGTAAATGGTAATGAGGCTTTTGTGTATATGTGTGAAATTCAAAATCCATCCCTAGTCTATTAACTGTGTAAAGAAAGTTACACTCTAGGAGGCCATAGTAGTCTGAACAAAAAGGCTTCTATTGTACAAAACCAATTTCCACGTAATCAACTTGGGCAATAGAATGTTTTCTCTTGAGTGATGTTTGTGCAGCATCAGAGATGTCTGACCTGTGCACTGTGCAGGGGAGTTCTATCACTTAGCCGGGGTAAAGGTCAAAGGGAAAGACGCTTCCTGAGTAACTCAGCTAAAAGTGCAATGATTTACAATAGCATTGTTTCGTGGTCACCTCCATTGCTATTTTTGTCACACTAAAATCTGGTGAAGCGTGTGCATAACTAGTTTACTTAGAAAACGGAGATTGCTGTAAATAGGAAGTACTTCATTTTGGTTGAAGGATTTTTCCTTTTTTATAATATACTAAGTTTTATTAAAGTTATAATTATCAGCTTCCATGTCATGTGGCTAAGTACAATGCTGGGACTTAGTAGGAACATAGTAAATATGTATGAATGAATGAATGAATGAATGAATGAATGAATGAAATGAATTTCTCTTAAGCAACCGATGCAAAATTGTATGACTTAATTATACCATTCTACTCTAGAAAGCTTTTTTAAAATTTTGATCTAAAATATTTATTTTCTATAATTTTCTTGTAATACAGAAATGAATGCAATCATAAAATATCTTTTCATTTCAGTAAATATCTTTTTAAGATCAGGAATAAAATTTTGTAGCATAGGCAGTCATTAAATGATGTTTTATACCCCTGGCAGCATTTTAGCTCAGTAAAGAACCCCAGCGTCTTACAGGCACCCCCACCAACCCACCCAAATGGTTCCACAGAAACCTCTGAAGGGTCGGAACTGTAACAAAGGAGACACACAAAAGCTCCCCTAGGATTTTCCTGGGATCACAAACAAGAGCCCTAGCCCTGCATTTTAGAAGCACCCCACGCTGACACGCTGCAGGGCTCTGCCTTACAAATCGATGCTGATACAATTCGACAAGTCTGTAATCAGTTTGAGATCGTGCTCCAGTATGTTCCACCGCAGACAGATTGCAATTTTCACTTTAGTTTCCTAGTAAAACAGACGATGACTGGGAAAGTTACCCTGCAGTACACTTGTTAATAGCTTAAAGAAAGGTAATACGTTTTGTTCATTTAGTTGCCCCAACATTGAAAAAGTAGATTTTAGACTCTCCTTCTTCTAGACTCCCACTTTTTCCCACACCAGATCCTATTTTACATGGTTGAGCTGATAAATGTAACAGACTTCCCCCCTCCACCTCCAGAGGAGGGTATTTTACCTCCGGTATCCCTAGGGCCTGGCGCAAAATCTAGAATGAAGTAATAGAAATACACATTTAAAGTAAAGGAAAAATTTGAGAATTCAGTGTTGACTCAGAAACACATCTAATATTATCTACTTGTCCCTACATCTGCATCTACAAACCTGAAACTAAGTAGGAACTCCTATATACAAAACTCTTATACAGAAGACTAAATCAATGCATGTGGCAAATACCACAACTTATGCCATCAAGCCAACTGGTACTAACAATGTTAATTTAACATGACAGGTGATGCTATTTTGCTGAGACTGATTTTATTCTTAAGAATTTTTAAATACCTATTTGTGCTATTTTTTCCCCACTTGCCAATTTCAGGCTTACAATTTTGAGTATGATAGGCCATTGTTTGAATTGTCATTATTATTATCTTGGTTATTTTTTTTCTTGAACAGTAAACATAAATTTAAATCACCTTTTTTAAACCTGTTTAATGTAATAGAGCACGTAAAAATACAGCATTAAGCCCTGGCCAGTGTTTCTCAGTGGTTAGAGCCTCAGCCATACATCAAAAGGTCACGGTTCTATTCTTGGTCAAGGGCTTGTACTGGGTTGCAAGTTTGATCCCAGCCCCAGCTGGGACATGTGTGAGAGGCAACTAAGTGATTTGTCTCTCTCACATCAATGTTTCTTTCTCTCTCTTTCTCTCCCTTTCTCCCTCCCACATACCTTCTACTCTCTCTAAAAATCAATGGAAAAAAATATTGTCAGGCAAGGATTAACCAAGAAATATATATAGCATTCATTTTTTTAAAATACCATATATGGAGAATTTACCATTTTGTGTTCATTTCCATACCTACTGTAAATGCAAAACATAAGTTCAGTAACCAGGTCAAAACATGAATATGGTATGTCAACCACAAAATTTCTATGTTCTTCATGGTTATGCCATCTTGTGAGGTTTAAAAACTCCCATGAGTTTGCTCTGGGAGAACTTTGAATGGTTTTACTTATGTATCAACTCTTGGTTATAAGAAGTCATCCAGGTAGAGCAGAATTTAAATTTTTCATAAGATTGGCAAAACCAGTAATCATACTTCCCAAGCTCCCTATCCCAAGGTTTAGAAACACTGCAGTAAGTGGGTGTGTGGTCCGTGAAAATGGATTCTTGCCCAGTTGCCAGAATAGAATTTCAAAGGGCATATGTGTAGGAAAGGCTTAGGTGTAGTGGCAAGATTTATTGGGGTGAAGGGAAATAGCAGACCATCGGGGATGTAGAGGGTGGGCAGGCTCTAGTAGCAACCTCCCATGGACCTTGATAATCCTCCAGATATTTTCTTGGTTTTCCAAAGGAGCAGGCTTTCTTTCAAACTGTCCAACCTACTTCCTATGTTTTCTAGGGCTAGTGCTGGGCCCTCCCCTTAACCAGTCCCTTCCTTTGATCTGGGATTTCATGCCCTTGTCCAATCTGATCCTTTTGTCGGGCTAGGCTCCGCCCCTTTGTGTTGCCATTTGGGCTCCTACTGCTCATGCCCAAAAATTGTGCTGCTGTCATCTGGTTTCAGTTGCGCATGTGCTTACCTTCCCCTGTGCCATCTTGTTTTCTACTGAGCATGCACAGAGCAAAAGCATTTCCCCTACTGGTTTTAACCCTCCTTGATATCCTGCTAATGACTGGTGGCAGATTCTTCCTGCACCTTTGGGGATTATGTCCCCTCCACAGATAGAGGATGCAGCAGTCCCCTGGGGAACCTGAGAATGCTATAGCTTTCTAGTAAATCTGGCTTAATGTTTAATTCAGCTCCCTAGTTTATTAGGCTTGTGTCTGGTTCCATTTACTCCCTTCCTTTATTAATAACTTTCTAATTACCTATGCTAACAAGTGAATAAATAAATAAAAAACATTTATATGGTCTGATTTAGAAGATTCTCTAAATAATCATTTGCATATTTCCTTATGTGCTTGATTTCTTTTTGCTGTTTTTCTCTCTGTTATGATAGAAATAATAAAGTTATTGGATTTATTTTTTCAGCAAGTTCATGTTTCTTTGGTGGAACTCTGAAAAATGCTAGATGTTTTTGACCTATAATAAATTTTGGGATACTTTTAACCCTTCTATTTCTCCTAGAATATCATATTGTCCCCAACCCAAACTTTTTTCAGGGCTGAGAGGATTCCTAAAATTGAGAACTAGAATTAGAATTAGAATTTCCATAACTCATTGGTACTATTGAGTTTAACCTCACTGACTTAAAAACAAAACAAAACAAAAGAAATCCCTTAAAATAGAATCATAACACTTTATGGTTAAAATGTCATTGACAAATCTTTCAGCCACCTGCCTGGATAGTTACCTTTTAGAAAATAATTAGGCACTAGCAGAATTGAGCTTGATGCTATAGAAAAGTAGATATAGGTGACTGCTAGATGCTACCTAAAAAAAAAAATCATGAGCACTGTGATTATTTCTTCCTTTAAGAATTTTGACAAATAGCAATAACAGCAACAAAAACTTATATACTTCAAGGTAAAAAAATAGAATTCTATGGTGGGCATTAAAACACAGCATCTCTTTGATGCTCATAAAACCCCTCAACATTGGGAGTTGCTATTATTTCCATTTTAACTTATAAGAGAGTTTAGGCTTAGGAAGGATGGTGACTTACCCAAGGCCCCTCAGCTGAGCAGGGACCTCTAGACAGGGCTACAGTCATTCCTCAGAGTCAGACAGACTTCCACAATGCGAAGCACATGGCCATCTTTCACACTTATGTGCCTTGGAATCCTGGGCACCTCAGATGTGTCTTCTAGTTTTTAAATTCTGTATCTTTAAGCTGCTATCACCATATTGCTTTGGAATGTTATGATAAAGTGATCTCTCTTAAGAATATCATTCTAATGCAAGCATTTAAGTGTTTAGCATCTTTGAGGACTTATGAGAAATTCTATGAAATTTGGTTTAAAATTTTTAAAAGATAAGATGAGAGTTCAATAAATGTTAACAGATATGCCACTCTAGAAAACCTAATATTAAAAAAATGGGAAAATATGCACGAAACAGGTAAACTAGGAAATGGTTCATTGCACTTTAAAAAAATATATTTTTTCTTTATTAAAAGGGTCACCAGGGGTCTTTTATGTGCTCAGTTCTCCTGGTGCATTTATATGTTTGATTGTAGGTCATTAACCACTTGATGAAATTGCTGGCGTAAAAAGGAGGAGGTAAAATTGCTAAAGGTTTAGGAGCCATATTAATTACAAAACAAAATTAATGATAATGCATTTCTAAATTTAAAAAGTGAACCAATGGGAATATTTTATTGTGATTATATGATTTTGTGAAAGACACTATTGATAATGTTTCATTCATTCATTCATTCATTCATTCATTCATTCAATAGCATAGTTACTGGATGTTTAATGCATTCCAGGCACTGTGCAGAGCAATGATGTGCAAACCAAACCCAGTCTCTGACCTCACAGAGAATGCACTCCAGTGTTTATCAATTTTACTTTGACTTTTTTGGGGGCTAGAAGATGTGAAATGGTAATGAAGAGTAAGTTCTTCTTTTAGAAACTTAAATAAGGCAGCTCCATGTAATAACTTTTTTTTTGCTTTCTGTAGTGTATCTTCATTATACATTTTCTAAAATATATTATTATAATGAATGATTATTACTTTCTGGATTATTTGTAAAAGATAAAGAGAAAAGCTTTTCTTAATATGGTTCTTGGCATATTTATATGGATGCTCTGGGGCTCTAGAAATGGCAATTATCATAAATATCCCAAGGGACACATTTTATTAGCATGAGCTCACATAACATAGTTAAATCAACCTGATGTTTTTTTCTTTTAGCTGTTTGGTCACCATAATAATTGGTTCTATTACAGGTGGGTAGTGTGATCTTAATTTCCTTTGGTAAGTTTTAGTGAGTTAATTTCATCAGTGATTAATGAGGTGAAGACATATTTCAAATTTTAAATTTCCATAATTTTTGTGATGATATCTGTATTATGGATTTAATGAAAGAAACTAATCTATTAATACTTCACACATATTTACTTATTCATGTGGACAGAGTGTTACAACTCCAAACTCTGTTTATATAAGCTATCCATAGGAACTGGTTCTAATTCATTTATTTTTACCATGATTATAACTTTTAGTTGAGCAAATATTGAATTTTATTAATCCTACCAGTGTATCCTGCTGGTTAATAATATGTATTGGCACATGTATTTAAGATTCTTCAGGCTTTGAACAAAAATGTTGCCATGGGAACCTGATTTCACAGCCCATGGTCCTTTGCAGAACTACACCTGCCTTATGGTAGAGGTTTCCATGGCAACATTTTTGTTCAGGGAATATAGAACTTGAACAGAATATACCACAAGTCTTTTAAATGTGTGCATCGATAGTTGTGATATTGCTATGGTTAATGTGCATATTAGAGATACAGGTGACCCCATGGTGGGCAGCAGTGTTGTTCTTGCTTCCAGTGAATAGATTCCTATTGAGTTTAGTACTCACAATGCATTGGATTAGGATATTAGAGCAATTTCTAGTCTCTTTTCACTGTCTCTCCAGCCTTCACTCATTTGACCCTCCTGCTAGAGTGTGGTTAAGTAATCCTCCATGCCTAGCATGACCAGCACGTTCATTTGTGATAATGCAGAGCTGGAAGGAAAAGATGTGTAACTAATATCAGGCCAAGCTCAGTAGGCTCTATTTTAAAGGGCAGCATCAATCTTGGGAGCCTCTAATGCTACAAACTATTCTACTAATGGTTCTCACACATATTTTACTCCAAAGGAGGTCATGGGCTCCAATAACAAAGCATCATGAGGATGGGGTAAGAATTATTTTTCATATTTTTGAGCTAGTGACTGGTCCCTTTATCTCTTATATTTACTTTCAGCATTGTAACTGTTGACAACTCCTAAATTAAAGTGGCCCAAGTTCTTTCTTTGCTTATCATTCATTTGTGTCATATTACATTTATAATCAAGACCATGTGAGAAGAGTGTGCTATGGCCCTGCCACAGGAAATCTGGGGTTATCACTGTTGGGTTATGATGGTCCTATCAGCCGTTATGTGCATCCTCATCCATCAGGACCATGCTCTTCCTGCTGCCAGGGACGTTGCTTTTTCTTGGCAGGTCTCAAAATATGCAGCAGTGGGTTTTGCCACAGCCTCAGCTGCTGCTCACAGTCTACAAAGGAGCGGAATGGGGACTATTATTAATGCCAATCATCCTCTACCCACAAAGATATCAAAGGGACTTTTAGAGACCACAGGGCTGCTTTCAGCAGAAACCCTAATCAGATCATCTTCCTTGATCAGGGAAAGGAATGTAGGAAAATGAGGTGGGTTAAAGGAATTAGACAAGAAAATGCATTCTGAATCCATTCAGGACAAATTAGCTCTGAGTGTAAATAGAGATTGATTTGTTTGATTGAGAGGAAGCATAACTTAGAAGCCTGAGGTCAGGTTTCTGCTAACTTAAGGCCTTGGAAAGTCAAACAAATACAGGAGAGTGTGAAAAACACATTTACAAGGAAAGAGGAAGGAAGGAAGGAAGGAAGGAAGGAAGGAAGGAAGGAAGGAAGGAAGGAAGGAAGGAAGGAAGGGAGGGAGGGAGGGAGGGAGGGAGGGAGGGAGGGAGGGAGGGAATAAGGGAGGGAGGGAGGGAGAAGGGAGGGAGGGAGGAAGGAGAGAAGGAAGGAAGGAAAGAAAGGGAGAGGGAGGAATAGTAAATAAAGGCATAGTGAGTGATAAACTCAAGAAGTCAATCTAGAGCATCGGTTCTCAACCTGTGGGTCGCGACCCCTTTGGGGGTTGAATGACCCTTTCACAGGGGTTGCCTAAGACCATCGGAAAACACAGATATTTACATTATGATTCATAACAGTAGCAAAATTACAGTTATGAAGTAGCAACGAAAATAATTTTATGGTTGGGGGTCACCACAACATGAGGAACTGTATTAAAGGGTCACGGCATTAGGAAGGTTGAGAACCACTGATCTAGAGGAATGTCATTTACAAGGCATGGGCAAAAACAATTATAGGTGCATTTCAGCATGAGGGAAGTACAAGGGATGTAAGGAAAAGTGTATTAGATCAGGAGTCAGGAAATCCTGATCTTCTGACTCACTTAGAAGCTTGGATTTGTTACCTCAGTTGCCTTTCTGTAAATTAAATGATGAGGCCTGAGCAAAGTTTTTACAACTGTGTGTTCTGTTCAATGTGTGTGTAAACATTAGTGGGGAAGTCTCTCTGGAAGCATTTTTCTCTCCCCAACAACTGCTTTGTCTAGACCAGCTCAACTTTTATTTGCTGAGCATTCCAATGAGCTTTTATTTGAAGAAAATGCTTCCAGGATTCTAAAAAATGTCAAAACTATTTGAATTGCTGATTTCTTAAATCCTGCCCAGCCCTAATATTATATTCTATACCATAATCTCTACTAAAATTATAAAATGATGGATTTTGACCATTGTTTAATATAGTTATGAGAGTATTGAGCTCATGGTCTTTGCTCAATCAATATTTTTTAGTTGAACTAAATTTCATTTATTAAATTTCATTTGTCCCAGAAATGGACTGGGCAGATTATTTTTGTAGAATACCAGAGAAATTAACAGATAGGGCCATAACCCAATACAAACCATAGCCCTGCCCTTGAAACAAGCCAAAATCAGGGTTTGGCCACACCTGGGAGATTTTGTGCAATTTTAATCACTGAATCTTAAATTCAAGGAAAGCTAAAGACCTTGAAGTCCAGGAAGTTGTTGAAAGAAAGATATCATAGCCACAGCAAGAATATGCAAAGGACAGGGGCCAGCCAAGTATACCAGCGGAGGACAGATTAAGTCATCAAGTCTTTAGTCCTTTAAATATGAAGATTGAGGAAGCTCTGGTCAAAGACTAAAACCTATAGGAATATGAATATGATGAACACAAATTTGTTCATCCAGTCCTGGATGTTATGACAAGAAAATCAACTCTCCTTGCAGCTTTAGAGAGGTGAGTTTAGGCCAAAAGAAAGTACTGCTTCAATCTAAAGTAGTTCACCAATGGGGTTAGTTACTCTCAGAGTTCAAATAAACTGGCCATGCATACCTCAAACCCAATGGGGTGAATGTAGTGGGTTGATTATTTGAGCCCTTGCCCCCAACAGTTTTCTGTTATGTGACCTGGCAACTGTACCTGTGAAGAGGGGTGGGGGGAGTGTGGTTCTCAGATTCCGCCCTTTGGACAGAGTGTTATTCTGTTAAAATAGACCACTGGTCTATTGTTTCACAAGAAATGGACTTAATGCATGGTATAGTTTTATTTTCTGTACCTGATCTCACAATTATACATAAAATGGGGAGATGCAAATACTCCCATAATTATGCTTCTGCAATTTTTGCTAAAATTTAGTAGATGGTAATTTGCCTCTAAGTAAAAGGGTACACTCATAAATATATATACATATACATATACATGCGTGTGTGTATATATGTTTATGTAACGTGTGTGTGTGTCCATATAGATCAATAGGGCAACACTTTCTAGCGGTCCACCAAGAGCCCTGTGACTTCTGAATGTTCTACATCCACTTGGATGAGATTGGAGATGAGGACACTTCAGGTAACAACAGCCTTTGTATTAATGCACAGAGGTGTGAGACTACCTGGAGGTTCTTATTCTAAGGAATTTCAGATGGTTCTGTCTGGGCAGGTAGAACTTTGGGTAAGGGCGAGCTGTTCCAGAAACAAGAGATTAAACATTAAACATAATAGGGTTGGTGATCTACATAGATTCCAGATAAGGGGGGGGGGCGCTTTATTGCTCTGTTATAAATGAATTCATTATTTTATAAGTAACGGGACACCATTGAAGAGTTTTAAGTATAAGATATACAAAATGAAATTTGCATTTGAGGTGGCTCTTTCTGGAAGCTGGAAGGAGAGTGGATTGCTTGCAAGAGGGAAGTCAAAGTGATCTGTGGGTTAAAGGTGATTTTTAAATATTTTATTTATAAATAAAAAAATACAATAGAGGCAATGGGATGGAGAGAAAGGAGACAAGGGTGTTTATAGAGTCTCTTTATATTCTACTCCTGCTCCATAAGCTTCTTGCATTTACACTTTAATCTCATTTAGTGGAGGAGGAGGATGCCATAAAGACAGTCACATTGGTTGACTTTGCTGATTTTGTTCACCACCTGCTTTCATTTGCTCCCTTTAAAAATATATATATTATTATTGTCTTCAGAGAGGTAAGGAGTGGGAGAGAGAGAGAAACATCAATGATGAGAGAGAATCATTGATTGGCTGCCTCCTGCACGCCCCTACACTAGTGGGGATCCAGCCCACAACCCAGGCATGTGCTGTAACCTGGAATTGAACTGTGACCTCTGGTTCCTTAAGTTTATGTTCAACCACTGAGGCATGCTGGCTGGGCCATTTGCTCCCTATTTACTACATGTTACATTTCATTGGTGTCTTCTAGATAAGGGAAAGAAAGAAGGAAAAAATCATTCTAGTTCCTTAAAAGCAACATAATTAATAGGTTATAATGAGCTCAGTTTATTTTATTTTTTCACTAAGCCAGGATTTTCTGTAATGAATTTTGTCAGAGAGATCTAATTAAACCGTAATCATAGTCACTGAGAATAGTAACAGGAAACATGTTAAGTAGGTTCTTGCAAGGCAGGGTTTTTCCCCCCTATTGTTACCCCTTCTAACCTTTACAATGCACTTTTCTCAAAGAAATCTACAGTCCGCAAACCAGAGAATTATTGAAGTACAACATTATATACAACTTACCAACACAAAAGCTTTACCCTCTGGCTTATGTAAAAGGAATAGAGGCTCCTGTAGAAATGTAGAGAATTTCCTTTTTTGTTCTGGTGTGAGAATGAAGTTAAAACATCGAGATCTGACTAACAGCTCATTGTTACATAAACAACCATAAGTCACAAAAGAAATCAAAGTTGAATGTAAACTCTTTTAAGCTTAAAAATAATCTATCAGTACGGAATAAAGGTATCAAATAGTCCAAATCTGATGAAAAGGTAGGTCAGATTATCAAGCTCCACCTTCTGGTCCCCATTTGTACAAATAATTCACTTATTAACTTCAAGGTTTTGGTGGTGAATTTGAGCATATGTGAACGGTGAAGAGCAGCAAAAACAAGAGACTTTTCACCCCAAACCTGCTCAAGCTATTAGCATTCCCTTTGCTCCTGTTTTCCTCCCAACATAACATAACATCTCACAGCTTAAGATGAAAAGACTTATTGGATTCTCTGTTGTCAATTGGACAAGCCCTCTCTAGGGTCCTTTCTGTCAAGATCTGCGGATTCCCTTTGAATTTAAAGCAGACCTGTAGGCTTCGGAAACACGGCAGCCATGTGTTCAGGGAAACAGAGGAGTTATTTTCAAAATATTTTACAAAATCTTCATTCCCAGCGATGGCTGAGGGGAAACTTGGTGGATGGTTCAGGGTATTTTAAGCAGCTGATTTATAAAGAGTGGTCTAGAAAGGAATGGTGATCATTAACAACAGCAGTGATTGACTGTACACACTGAAATTTTTCAACCAAAAATTCTTTTGTAATACACCAAGACATTTAAGGAATCAGTGGTATTTGAGCTGTTGGAGCAATACCTTTTTGATTTGGTTGAACATCTGGCTTCTTCTTCCTTTATTTTAAAGAACCAAGATTTTATTGAAATCTACAAGTCATAATCTTATTCCACATTTTTCAAGAAGTTATATTGTCTTTATTTTTTTCTTATTTTAGTGTCAATTGTCTTATCTGTGTCCTAATACTAGAATATTTTAAGTTGGATTGTGTGATGTGATAGAAAAGGCAAGGAAGAGAGAAAATAACTCAGTCATGTCAAGAAGAGAAGAAAAATGATCCCCTGAATAAAAGGGATGATTGCTGATTAATGTCTGTGGGGCTTATAAAAATAGTTTACATATAAAAGTAAATTGAACTTTATTTTAACATTTTTCTCCCTTTCTTAAGAGTGTTATGTTTTTTAAAAGTCATGACTACCAAATTCTCTTTTAAGATAATTAGGGACAAGAGTGAGTGTTCATATTTAATTTTACTTTATATTATTATCTAAACTGACATTTGTCACCTTCATTGACAGACCCATAAAAAAAGATGTGAATTTCCTCATCTTTTTATGTGTACTTAACTCTGATTGATTTTAGTGACAAGAATGCATCTAGGAGAATTCCCCCAATATTCCACAACTTACAACTGGCCCCCACAGTCTGCCTGGTCTCCAGAGGGCCAACCCCATTCATCTTTATTCTTTCCCCTTCCATTGGCTGTGAGGCTCCCTTCTGCTGACCTGTCCCTTCCCTTCTCCTCTCTACACCTCTCCCCAGACCAAGATCACTCTACTCTCTGATCACTCCAGTTACTTTTGTATTTAGTCTACTGCATAATGAATACTTTCCCCTACCTAATTACTTTATCACATCAATATACATTGCTTCTGTCTTGACTCCTGTGGCCCAGAATACTGTCTTGTATCACTTCTGTATTGCAGTATACTGTTAGCTCTTAGAATTAACCAAAGGCTCCCACATCCAATATGCGGAAGAATTTTCCCCAAAGTTAAAAAAAAAAGATAATAATTAGTGAACTATTAACTAAGCTCAATTTATTTAATAACTTTTATTCTCAGATGTTCTCTCAAAATTTTAGTGTTAAAATGTCCATTTTAGAAATAGTGATAATGACTTTAAATAGCAGGATTGTTGTTTTTAATTAAAAAAAAAAAAACACCTCAATGCCAGTCCCTCAACTCCTTTGAAATGGAAATCCTAAGGACTGGAAACCACTGGTTGACAATCCTCATCAGGACTTGGCAGTTCTTCCTTCTTGGGCCTCCTGTAACTTTAATTGTATGACCCATTGGCCACTCAGCCTAGGCAGGGTTGCTCTTTGTCTTTTTACATATTTTCCTGTATCTGCAGATAATTTAAAGGAAAGCCCCATTTAATACTTAATATCTTCACCTTCCTGGCACCCAATTACAATGATGGTATTAAAAGCAAATCTCAAATTGTTGAATAATTGACTATTTGGAATTATTCAAAATATAGAAAGCTAACAACTGTCATAAATTTTAGTGAATTAATTCTTATTAAGTGAATTAAGATGATATATTTTAGACAGTAAAAATAGCAAATACCATGATAAACTCACAGGTGTAACATTAATTAGACTGTGATTTATGGAAGAGTTGAAAACCACTTTGATTTAAAGTCCTGTATAGTATTCTGCTAAATGCTTAAGGAAGGAAAGAACAGTCATTTAATAGAACTGTATCTTTTGCGAGTGAGTTCTGTGACTATAAACTTTGTTGTAGTTCCAATGCAGAGTTATTTTTTCTTCCACATTAGGCATATGCAATAATATTTTTTCTGTACATGTATATATAGCTTTAACAGGGTTTTTTTTTAACATCAAGAAATACTTTTCTATTTTCTTCAAGTTATGTCTAGCTATCAGTTCCATTCTTACAAATACTCTTAGTCCATGGAGCATATTTTCTGCTGAGCGCTGTGAAATTTAATTCAGAAGTAGTGCTTTATTGATGCTTCGTTTTTGTGACCTTTCCAGTCCTGTGTTGGTGACATATTGGTCCTCTGTCTCCAGTGCTTTGAGAATCTAATAGATAGGATGGAATGGGTCAGATAATGAAAGTCCCTGGTACATTAACTTTCAATTTCATGAATGTCTGAATATTGCGGAGAAGATGAATAGCAGGACTTCCTTTGCTTTTACATTTTAACATTTATAAGCTAGTTAAATTTCCCGTATTATCAGCAGCAGAGTCCCCGTCTGCGATATTAACACATACATTTATATTTTGGAGCAGTAGTGTAAGAGTTTAAAATAATTTATAAACCACTGATGGAGCAGACAACTTAAAAATGTATGCTACTAAAAGAGATGAATAAATAGGAGTTTCGTTTCATATGAGTTATAGCATATGAAATATATAGTGAAAAGGCTCCTTTTTTTATTTCTCTTTGTTTTACTGACATGAGAGAAGATTTGGGTGTGTAGTCAGTCATATGGTTGATCTATTATTAGGTAGTTACAATCACCCCCAAAGCAGTGTTATTGTTTTGAAGCAGCATTAATCTTCTCTGAAGATGTTATAGCAAGCATTGTCATTTGAAAGAATCTGTTGAAATAGACTAGTCTTTGGGATGAGGCTCAAAATCACCAGAGTGATAAGAAATAAAGAAGGGGCTGGAGTGATTAGTCAAGGACAAGGATGAGAAGGCACACAGCTGTTAGATTGTTGGGGTTCAGACACTGATATGTGAACTCATTTGTATTCCCTTGGGTTGTTTTATAGACATTGCATCATCTGCTGTTGCTCTAGTCCATTCTCCCCACTGTATTTGTGGCATCCATTTTTATGAAATATGGCCAGAATTAGACAGTACAATAGGGCCTTTTGGATTGAGCTTTATACTCCAGCTGTATTTAAAAACTGTGCTCTCTCGCTGGGCTAGAAAAGCTATTTTGGGGATCAAAGCTTATGCTCTAAATGAGAAATGGAGTCTTGGTTTGATTTCGTGGAAAACTAGGACACGGAAACTTCACCTAACCTGACTCCCTAAGTATGTAATTAAATGTATATAGTAGATGTTTTCATATTTTGACCCAGAAATGAAAAGTCAGCCTACAGTAAGGTAGGGAGTGCATACAAGTGTGCAATGAATATGATGTTCAGACCCTGTTTCTTTGAGATGACAGGCTTCTGGCTCTGGTTCCATGCTCTTCTGTGGTGAACTCCCTTCTCTCAATGGGGTCATCTGCTTTCTAAGTGGCTATTTCCTTTGCATAATTACTGAGGGACTTTTTCTTTAGCTCATCTCTACTTCAATCCCATCCACACATGCAGAGTCCCAGCATGATGACCCATCTCTGCCTTCATCCTCTTTAGATCCACCAGGTGGCCTCACCTGTTAGATGGGGCACTATTGGCAGACTTGATGGCATTCTTGCATTTTCCCACCATGCCATTCCTGGGCCTGTTTACTCTGAGGTTTGTTCCTCAACTTCCCAAGTTTTCCCTGTTCTGTTGTATATCACAAGTGGCAAGTCCCCTACCAGCTGAATTCTGGAAGGGTTGGGCCAGCAGGAGAGGGGGTACCAGAATGAGACTAGAGAGGGAGAAGAAAAAAGCTGGGGTATTTTTTCCCATCCCCTTGCCTCAGGTAGCATCTCCAGAAAGAATTGCATCTTTTCCTTGGTTCAAGTTCCTCCTGAATAGGTTTTTTGTTTATTTGTTTGTTTTGTTTTGTTTTTTAATGTTCAGATTTGGCTGGGCACCCCAAGCCTCTGGTCCTTGTTAACCCACATCCACCCTCTGGCCCTCTCTCCTAAGGGTAGCAGTAACCTCCCGTTGTGCTCATTTGCAGGTTGGATTACTGTCCATGTTGGTCTTTCAGCTTCTTCATTTCCTGTGTAAATAGGCTTTCTACAAAATTTAGTCATTTTAAATTAAATTTATTGGGGTTAATATTGGTTAATAAGATGATATAAGTTTTAAATGTACACTTCTATAATACATCATCTGTATATTGCATGTATGCTCACCATTCAAAGTCTTGTCTGCTGTCGTCAGCGTTTGACCCCCTTTACCCTATTCATCTTCCCCTGCCCTCACTCCCCTCTGGTATTCACCATGCTGTTGTCTGTGTCTATGAGTGTTTTGTTTGGTTTGTTGCTTTCTGTTTTATATCCAACACATAAGTGAAATCATATGGTTCTTGTCCTTTTCTATATGATCTATTTCACTTAGGATGATACTCAAATTTATTGTTTTTAAATCCAAAGATGGTTTTTATTTTACTAGTTGGGTCCTGACTAATATATCCACTCACTATAACTACTTCATATACATTTCCCGCTACACACTATTCTCAAAGAGGGTTGAATTCAAAATTTCTAATCAAGCTAAGCCCTTTAGCCATATCAGATTAAATATATCACACTTGCCAATAAGTGTTTTAATTGGTTACTGTGCAGGTTTAAAAAGATTGCCATCCCATATTTTTCTTGCCTCGGTAGATGGCTAGAAATTATCTGTCTACTTCTGGATTTTTATGTTTCTTTGTATTTACATTAAGTATGTACCAATATTGCTTTAAATTCATTACTTAAGTATATATATTTTGAAACCCTCTGGGGCCATTATAAACTCTTTAATGGCCCCAGCACAATATCATATACATAGTAGGTGTTCAAAAAGATTTGTCAAATGAGTGAGTGACAATTGCTTTCAAACCAAAAATGAAACCAATTGCTAGGAGAAATCTAAAGAGAAATCGAAATGTATTTTTCTAACAATCAGACAGCATATATAAAAGCATATACTACAACAATACATTGATAGACATGTAAAGGGAGTTAATATATTGTTCTCAGAGATAGACTTATCAAGAGATACCCTTCAGTTTTATCAAGAGTATTGATCCATTAAGTATTTTCTTAGATTCTGGTGATTAATTAGTTTTCTTTTCTGTGCGTGGACACTTGGTTGTTGGTGGTCTACACAGAGATTACTTTCCTCTGACTCCTTTCTCTGTGCTTCCACCTCAAAGCTCAGGGCTTTTGGGAAATGATGGCAGTGTTCTCAGGTAAGGAGTGGACACAGGTTAGTATATGCCAATCAAGACAACCTGATTCTCTTCAGTATGGGGACTGGTTCACATAACCCAGACTTAACCTGTCTGCTCATGTAATGTCTCTGGACATTCTGGACAGAGATTGGTTGTGTGTGTTTTTTTGTTTTTTATTTTAAAGAAATATGACCAATTTAGGTCAGTGGGGCAGAGGAAAAATCTAGGGTCTTCTGGAGAAGTTGCCGGAAGAAATGTTCTGTCTCTTTCTGGACTATGCAGCATGTAGATGTGAGGCTTAGAACTGCTACAGCCATCTTTGCTTCCATGATGGCAGCCTGAAATAGGATGACGCTGACCCTACGAAAAACAGTGAAGAGAGAGAAATAAACTGGGTCCTTGGCAACATCATTGAGTGATTGACTCAGAATTACTCCGAACCCTGGACTTGCCTGTTTTATGAGCCTAACCCTTTGAGCAGAGTGCTTTAGAATGCATTTGAAAACACCTCAGCTTTTAGACCACACTGAGAACTAAAGCATTCTACTCAAATACCCAGTCAGTGAAGTCATTAAATACGGAGGGAAATTAGACTATCAGGGGGTGGACCAAAGAAACAGAACTCCAATGCCTCCTCAGTGATCTCAGCCTTCCTTCTTCCTTTGCTTCCTCTCGTATTCCTTTTCTTAAACCAATCTTTGTCCAGATAATAATTGTCTTGTAGAATTATAAGAATTTATTGAGAAGTATGGATTTTTGCCTAGGACATAGTAGGCACTGAGAATAGTCTCCTTCTCAAGTTATTATTATTGTTTCTAATATTATCATTAAGCACTAGCTGTCAGCTCTTGGCTTCTTATCCCTTGATGCTACTTTTCTGAGTTACTTCAGTTAATTTGACTCTGTAAGAGGGAGACCTCCCCAGCCCTGGATTTGTGCTAATATCACTGAGTTGCCATATCCCAGGGATAGGTGACAGGTAGATGAGATTTATCTAGGGTCAGGGCTGAAGAGTAAAACTTATGAAAGTAAGACTTGTAAACCATAATCACTTGGTGTGGGTAAGGAAAGCAAGCAGCAGCCCTTCACATACCAGTAGGGGCTGTGTCAAAGTATAGTCTAGAACAGACAGATGGGACTACAGAAAGGCCTAAAGCACATGGAGGGTCAGGGCAGCCCCTGAGCATTTCAAGGTCAAAAGCAAAGCCAACCTGGGGCCTGGAATAAATTACATATTCACCTCCAGCATTTGTATGAAGCTAGAAAAAGTCTAAATGAATTTCTAGAGTAGCTCACATGTTGCAACATCTGAGACCATCTGCAATTCTCCCAACCATGGTGGCTTCCACCAATAAACTTTCTCCTGTCCTGCCCATACTTCTATATGACCATTTATTTACTCAGTTCTATTTTAGTGTTCACATGTGTGTCCCTCACCTCTCTAGACTGGACTCCTAATAGAAGTGACCATGCCTTATTCTTTTTTCATTGTCTGAAGAGTCTAACTTAAGATGTACCAGAAGGAATATACGTATGTCAGAAATATTCCAATTCATCAGAGTCCATTTCTGCCCAGATTAGAGATAGAAACATCAATGAGGGAGAAACGTTGATTGGCTGCCTCCTGCATGCCCCCTACTGGGGATTAAGCCTGCAACCTGGGCTAGTGCCCTGACTGGAAATTGAACCAGTGACCTCTTGGTTCATGGGTAGACGCTCAAGCACTGAGCCGCACTATCTGGGCCCAAAATTAATTTTTGAAGTAACATTTTTTAAGTTTCCAAATTTGTAATATGCTTATAGAGCATTTGACATCTGAATCAATTCAATGGTTTGTCAATTCTTAAAAAGTCAAACTTCAATGTGACCCTCATGATTTATGAGAAAAAGAGAAAAGTGACATTGATAAAGTGGCTCTTATATGTCAAAGGGCATTATGCAGACCTTATCTCATTGGATCCCGCAATAACTATGTGAGGGAGCTATTATTAAGCCTGTTGTAATGTGAATAAACTGGAGCTCAAAAATTGAGGTAAGTGGCTAAGCTAAGATTGGAAGTCAAGCCTTTGATCAAAACCCATGCATGTTCACTATATTTGTTCTGATGTTTAATTTTTCTAAATACTGTAGGTGTTTTTAGGGTTCATCAAAGGAAATGTCTATATATGTAAATTCCCTGAACTGATAGACCAAGTGATTATTAGCCTGTTGACATTTGCTGAGTTTTCCGCTCATGTATACATTAGCCTGACACCCCTTAGAGAAAGCTTGGAAATGTTTTGATGGCATGTCAGGGATTTGTATACTCACTGGTTCATTCTGCAAACATTTGTTGAATGTTCACTATGTGCAGGGCACTGTGCTAGGCTAAAACATATGAAATCTTCTAGAAACAGTTGCATAGAACATCTATTACAAGGGCAGGGGTCCAAAAAATGCAAATATATATATATATATATTTCAAAAATACTTTATTGATTTTTTAACAGAGAGGAAGGGAGAGGGATATAAAGTTAGAAACATCGATGAGAGAGAAACATCAACCAGCTGCCTCCTGCACAACCCCACTGGGGATGTGCCTGCAACCGAGGTACATACCCTTGACTGGAATCAAACCTGGGACCCTTCAGTCCGCAGGTCAACGCTCTATCCACTGAGCCAAACCGGTTAGGGCCATAGCCATATATTTTATGGAGATTTATCTATAAGAATCATATGTATTCCTGGCAACCTTACCATAGACAATTAGATTTAGGAAGGAGGGCACAAAACATAGGCAGAAGAGAGAGAACTCAAATGGAAGGGTAATAAGAGTTGAAAAATCCTTATGTGTGTTTTTAAGAAATGTGTGATCTTAGGCATGTAATGCATGCCCTTGAAACTAAGTTTCCTTATTTGTAAAATACAGATGACACATATTTTAAGTGAGATAATATTATTTAAGTAAAATACAGGCACACATATGCCAAAATGAGATCATTATTAATATTGATTCTGTTTTCTTTGATGTTCTGAAAATCTTAGAGATGAGCAGAAACAAATACAAGGTGAAATAGAAATTATGCATGGTTTATGATTGACCAGGGATTGGAGTATAGAGCATGAAGGAGAGCTTTGTTTATACATATGTACCGACAAAGGCAAAATCATAGTTGGAAATTGGAAAGGAGTCTGGATTTTAAACTAGAAAAGTAAAAAAAAAAAAATGTTTATTCAAAATATCACAGAAGAATAGGAAGAGTTATTTTTCTAGGATACACATAGGGCTAGTCCTCATCAAAATTTAAAAGACACTTAAATGAGACAGAGATTTGTGATTCTGCAAATGTAGAAGCTTTGGTTTATATGTTCTGCTTTATATAGTGCGTTTTGTTATCATCCAGAGGAGCATTTATTGGTATGAAACAAAAATGATTTAATCCGAGTTTATTTAAGGTTAGTTCATTCTGATTCAGTGCCCTGCCATTCAAAGTTACCTGACTCACCTTTAATAAACTCGGAGCATCAAAGATTTTCCATCTGAGTCAGCCAGCAAAAAATAAATAAAAATAAAACCATGGAAGTTGCTTTATTTTGGTTTAAAGATCAAGTTCAGAGTGGTCTTCAGCAATATTAAATCAGGCTGGATTTCAAGTTTGCATTTAATAGAACGAAAATTCAAGTCTCTTTCTCCTAGTCACATGAGTGTGAACCCAGGGGATATTTATTAAACAAAGAACAGCAGAACAAACTAATGTTAAGGGAGGAAATTGGTTTTCCTGCAGACCAACCTATTTTTAAATTAGCAAAAGCAAGTGCTAATATGAAACCCTGTGACCAGTAATCACATTTTCCTCTCGCTTTGTTGGAAAATCACAGCCATCCATATTAGCATTTCACACTAGTTAAGAGAGTGAGGTAAAATGGTCCAAGGAGACTGTTCAGTGTGAGTGCCGGTGAGGGAGAGGTGATTTGGGCCCTGGGGTTTCCCGGGAACAGCAGCTCAGTGGGCAATTTCATGTGGAAACTAAAAAGCCTTTTTTTTTTTGGACAGCAATTCAAAAATAAAGCACAAAAGACAATGAACATGGCTCCGGAGCGAGGCTGGATTATAGTTTACTCAGGTGCTGACACAAAATCAATATCGCCACCACCTATTGATGATTTATTTCAGTAATTACTCCTGAACTCATAACTAAAATGCTGTCAAAACAGAACAACCATGTCCTACTAAATGCTTGTGCTTTCTTCTTTCAGTAAATTAATTTATATGTAATAAGGAAAATGGCAGAATTCCCTGATACTGACCAGTCAGCAATCTACTCAATGCTTTAGAAAATAGGGAGGAAACATTAAGAACCACTAGGAAACACCTTTGGCTGGTGACTCAGGATTAGACTCTTCAGGTGGTTCTTTCCCCACTGGCCTGGGTGAGGTTGGGATCTTTAGAACTGAATCAGGAAGCACAAGTGGCTAAGCACCCTTTCTCTCCTGGCTCATGGAAGGGTCTTAGCCATTGTCCACTATGACCCTCCCCAGTGTATTTCTGTTGCATACTTTCCCAAACTGTGGGAAACTTTTCCAGAAAGGAGATGTGTTTCTTTACCAGGCAGTGGGAGGAGCATGTACACACAGCTGGTTGTTCTAACACTCTTTTATGGTTTAAGATAAAACACATCTTTCTGTAGTGTCTACCAGTTGATCCTAGCTTTACCATCTCTAGAATCCTACAGAGTAAATCCATTCCTCCTTCTAAATCAGGATTTCCTATCCTGGAGTCCCTGAATGTGGATGCGGGGGAGGGGGAATGCATCTTTATTGTCAATAACACCAGACAAAAATTTAGGATTTATTTGAATTATGAATGTAGGTAAATAAGCATAATTAGTATTAACAGTACACATTTGAAACCAACAAATATCACACCCACATTTTATCAAACTTTAGTTATTGAAATATGTTTTTGTATTCATCACTGTTTGAATTGGTGATTGTTATTCATCATATCATTAGATGCTATTTGATGTGTTAAAATATCACAAAATGTTTGTCTTTAAAACATTTTGATAATTGATCTTTTATGAAATTGCTTTCATTTTTGATTCTATATATTTTTGTTTTCAGAAACATTATTCTGATAGCCTTTTTAACAATAGTACTGGAGCAATTAGTTAGCCATCACCAACAAAAAGAACCTTGACATAAACTTTACATCTTATAAAAAAATTCAACATGGATGACAGATTTAAATGTAAACCCAAAAACTATCAAACAGTTAAGGGGGCAAAATCTTTACTGATAATACCAAATGCTGGCAAGGATGAGAAAAAAACTGGTTTACTCATACATTGCTGGTAGGAATGTAAATTGGTCAGCCAGTCTGGAAAATAGTTCAGCAACTTCATTTTTAGGCATGCTCCATAATTTCACCTTTAAGCATTTATCTTAGAGAAATGAAAACCTATGTTCATACAAAAGCCTGTACACAAATGTTCATAGCAGTTTTATTTGAAACTAGAGGCCTGGTGCACAAATTCATGCACCAGTGGGGTTCTTTGGCCTGGCCTGCAGGGATTGGGCCAAAACCGGCTCTCTGACATCCCCTGAGGGGTCCCAGATTGCCAAGAGACCCCACCAGTGCACAATCAGGGCCAGGAAGGGAAGCGGGAGGTTGGCTAGCCGGGGAGGGACTGTGGGAGGGCTCCAGGGTGTGTCCGGCCCTTCTCACTCAGTCCTGACTGGCTGGACCCCAGCAGCAAGCTAACCTACCGGTCAGAGCATCTGCCCCTGGTGGTCAGTGCACGTCATAGCTACTGGTTGACTGTCTGGCCCCTGGTGGTCAGTGCACATCACAACGAGCGGTTGAGCAGCCTTACCATATTATTAGCATATTACGCTTTGATTGGTTGAACGGCCGACTGCACGACCAGACACTTAGCATATTAGGCTTTTATTATATAGGATAGCCAAAAGCTGGAAATGACCCAGAGGTCCTTCAATATGAGGATGGTTAAATGAGCTGTGATACATTCATACCATGGTATACTACTGAAATAAAAAGAAGTGAGCTGTTGATACACACAAAATGGATGGACCTCGAGGGAATTATGCTGAGTGAAAAAAGCCAAAAAGTCACATAATGCCTAACATTTACACATTTTTAAAATGAAAATTATAGAAATGATAAATGAGTAGTTTCCAAGGGCTAGGGATTTGGTTTGTGTGTGTGTGTTGGTGGGGGGTGGGGAGGGTGAGGGGGTGGGGGGGGCTACAAAGGTGTAGCACAAGGGAGCCTTGTGGTGATCGATTGTTGTAGTAGTTACACATTTGATAAAATTGCATAGAACTACACACACACATACACACACACACTATAAATGAGTGCATACATAACTGGTAAAATCTGAATAAAATCTGTTGATATCCCAATTTTCATATTGTAGATGCTAATACTGGGGAGGCTGGGCTAAGGGTGCACAGACCTCCTTGTACCTACCTTTGAAACTTCTTGTCTTCATATGTATCCTGAATAACTTTAAAACAAAAAGGTGTTTTTTTTAAAAAAAAGTCAGAAGCTTAGAATGGGCATTGCCATATGACCAAAGTGGTTCATGGCACACAAAAATAAAAGTTAAGAACTCTTATTATAAACTCCTATTGTAAATAAACTACTAATATAAGACAGTTGAAGTCAAGGGGTTAAATAACTTCCTTTGCTCAAAGCTAAATCATCCTCTTATTAACCATATACAAACATGCAAACACAAGCTCATTCCTGGGCACTGGGTTGACCACTGGGGCTTGACCAAAGCCTAAAGCCCAAGGCCAGCTTCCTTCTTCCAACTTCTTCTCTTCCTTCCTCCTTCCATTCTTTCTTCCTCCCTTTATTCCTTTAAGGAAAACTCCCCTTGTTTGTTAAACAGGTTTATTTATAATCTACAGGTAAGACTAGCTCCAGAGCCTTCTAGTTCAGGTGTTCTCCTTTCAGAAGAAACAGCCAACTCTAAGCAAAAAATGCTTCTGCTTGAAATGTAGCACATGCATTATTGCTCAGAACAAAATGGGTTGATTCTATTATGGGATTTTAAAGCAGGGAGTGAGAAGCATTTCCTATAGAAAAATTAAAAACAACCTTAGTATTACCAAATAGTTTACTTAGTAAAAGTCTTAGTGAAATAGATTACTGACATCAAGGTTCAATAATTGGTGGCTAAAATAGACTCCTAAATACAAAAGATCAATCTTAAAACTCTTTTTGCACAAAATAATATGAAATAAAAAGGACTAACCTGGACAAAAACATTAGTCTTCAGCCTTTTGATCAACACCAGAGGAATATGGCACCTTAGTTTGCACAGAATCTCCATAAAGTCTAGGGAAGCATGGAAGTCTTTTGCTTGATCCCTTTAATACCTTTCCTCCGTAAAATTACTATATTTTTCCATAAGATAACTTGTGATGTCTAAAGATTTATTTCCAAACTAGAATATGCACTTGATGAAATCCCACCACAGATGAACCTAGAAGGAAATAAGACAATCCAGTAAGGTGTGTCTTATACTGAAGCGCATTTACCCTATGAAACCTACAGTCCTAGACCATTATTAGCTCAGTGAATCACTGTCCGTTGGCCCCAGTTTCTTCATCTTGAAAGTGAAGGGGGTGGACTAGATGAAATCTAAAGTTATTTCTACCACTTGACATTTTAGAATTCAAAAGTCTGTGATAATTCAGAGCCCCACAACCTAGTGCCTTACATCTTGGCTCTCACAAAGCATTGAGTTAAGTGAGAGCTGTTGTTTACTATACATTTATGACATGCCAAACACTGTTTTCAGCAATTCACACATCTTAATCATTGAAGCAACCCAGTAAGGAAGGTCCCATTATTTTCAGTATCTTCATTTTACATATGAGGGAACTAAGACTGAGAAGGTCAACAAACTCACCTAATATATATGGCTAATAAATAGTGGAGTTGGAATTTGAACCATCTACTTCTAGAATCCAAGTTCTTAGCCACTAAGCCCTATTTGCCTATCTAGCTAGCACAGACATTGCTCAGTAGTCACAATATAGCACCTCCTGACCATTTAAGTTGCTAGAGGCACAATATTCCAAACATAAGTCCTCATACATTGTAAGGACACAATGCAGACTCTGACCAAACAATTTGGTCTTCAGCTAGATCAGTCATAACTTAAACATGGCTGAATCATATTTTCTGGTTCTCAGTCATTCTTTTTCTATATAGCATGCATAACTTCCCATAGGTATTTAGGTTTGAATCATTTTCTTATAAAAGTCAGAAATCTTGCCTAACTCTCACTTTTTCTGTCAACAGCCTGGGAGTAGATATTTAGGCTTTGTGGGTCATAGAGTTTCTACTCAACTCTGTTGTTATAGCTCAAAAACTGGCCACAGTGTGCCAACCCCTCCTTGAGATAAGTCAGAATTCTCTGTGATAGCTGCTTAGGACAAGATAAAAGTATAATAGTTTAAGATAAATTCCCTTGTTCTGTTTGATGATTTTTAAAAAATAACTCTGGGTTTTAGTGATCTACCACAAGCAGATGCTTCCTTAATAAAAAAAACTTTTGGTCCCGGCTGGGTGGCTCAATCTGTTGGAGTATCACCTCAAACCCCAAAAGGTTGTGGATTTGATTATTGGTCAGGACACATATCTAAACTGTGGGTTCGATCCCCAATCACGACACTCACAGGAGACAACCGATTAATGTATCTCTCTCACATGGATGTTTCTCTCTCTCTCTCTCTCTCTCTCTCTCTCTCTCTCTCCCTTTCCTTCCTCTAAACATATTCTCAGGTGAGGATTAAAATAAAGTTCAAAATAATAAAAAATAAATTTAAAAAATCTTTTCATGTATATCGAAAGACTATTTCTAATGTTTTGAGAAAAAGGTCACAGGTGCGGTTTATGTGTCAGATACAGTTAGAAAGAGGCAAAGTGCGATCTAATTTTGAGGGCATTGTTTTAAAAATGATTAATTTCCTCTGGATATTTCAGAATATTAGTAAATTCTTCAGATTTATCAGAGAGGCTCATTTTGTTCATTCCTTGTGATACGGTTTTTATGGCTTCTAAAAGAAATAGATGCTTTTTTCTCTTAAAGATGACTCATGTACATGGGTTTTGATTTCCTTAGAAGTAACGCTCAAGGACATATTTTAGTCCAATTAGTATTGTGTTGTGCTGGTACCAAAGCTCTTAATGGATGTTCAGAGTTATGTGTTATATCCTGATCTAGAACTAAGGTTGGATTATTGTTGATCTTTGCAGCTTAGTTCAAATTAGTTCAAGACAAGCCTCAGTGTGTGAAAGAAAGGTTTAGAACTGTGTGTTACCAATGCTGAAAGCATGTGCCCAATCACCATCGTGTGGAGTCCTGTTAAAGGACACTGCCTGTCACCTAAGGCTTTTGCTGGGCAGGGGCAGGACTCAGGCTAGAGATGGCGGTTGTCAATTTCGACAAAGAGTTAAATATTTGGCATGCTGTATAGCACCCGAAGACAATGTCTGCATGCAGCTGTATGCAATTTTTAGTTGGGTTCTGGCACACAGTGACAAAGCATTTGTTTGAAGATAAGAGTGACATACTTTTGGTTAACTAAGATGTGATGAAAATGAGAGAAAGCAAATAGTAAGACTTAAGAGCAACCTGATACATTTGACTTCTTTACTATCGGTGTTTAATAAGTTTGTTTAAACTTGACATTGCATTTTTTATTTTTATATAAAAACTTAAAATGGCTAACAGGGTTATGAATATTATCTGAGTATTTCTAGAATCTTGAGAAAATATATGTATACAAACCCAGCGAGCTTTATGGTTTTCTGGCTTTGAAAAAGAACAACGTGATACAGAGTGTACTTATTATGAGTTAATTAAATGATAACATACCAAGGCAATTTATTATGGATATCAAATAAAGCCTAGGGAAAAAATTGTATGATAAATTTAGAAAATCTAGGACTTGCTAGAGATGAAAATTAACTGGTTTTTAAATTAGCCAGCAGAGGCCTATATCTAAAATTAAATTTCTATTATTTTTACTAGAGGAAATAAATTCCATGTGAGAGCTTTTCTAAAAGGACTTTTTAATTATAGGAGGTTAATATTTCAATAATGGTATCAAAAGCACTGCAGTAATATATTCTCAGCAAGGAGGCATTTTTACTGTAGGAAACATAAAAATAACATGTCAGTTATCCAATCCTAAATTGTATGTTGTATTGGTTTTAATTATTATAAGGTTGTGCAGTACTCTGAATCTTAACTATTTCACTGAATTGATTCTGGAAGGTAAGTATTATTTAGAAAGTCAAACTTCAAGGTGAATGGTTATAGAGTAAATCTCAGAGAATTAGAAATGATAATATTCTGCTTTTCTTGCTCAACTGTGGCCACCTCTTCATTTTTCCATAACCGAGCTCCAGGTAATTATTTCCCATCTGCTCTTGGTTCAGCACTGCTGGCTATTGTTCAAAATATTTCTAACCACAATCAAGAGATTTAATGAAAAGATAATTTCTAAAATACTGAGAGAAAAAATTCACAGATGTGGTTTATGTGTCAGATATAAATCAGAAAGAAGGAAAATACCATCGAATTCTGAAGGCAGTGGCTTGAAAAATGATTTATTTTCTCTGAATATTTCAGAATACTAGTATATATTCCAAGTTTATCAGAGGGGCTCATTTTGTTCCCTGCTTGTGCTATGATTTCCCCCCTTCTGCTTCTACAGGAAATATAAATGTGTTTCTCCTAAGGGTGGTTCATATATAAGAGTTTTATTTACATAGAGGTGATGCTCAAGGCTATGTGTTGGTACTATTGGTATTGTGTTATGTTGGTACTAAAGCACTTAATGAATGTTTAGACTTACTTTTTTATTTTTTGAGGATATATATACTATCAAGAGAGTGCTGATAGATAATGAAATAAAATTAACTCTACCCTCAAGCCTGCCCCTAATTTGGGAGCAGATGGTCATTCAGTAGACCACACTAGTTTGAGTATCCCAATAAAATGTTAATAGAAAGGAAATTCCAGATTTTTTTAGCCCAAAATTTGTATTTAAAGTGTATTGGGAAATAAAATGTTGCATGTCAATATATAGGTGTTTTTCTGAATTGCAATGTAGTTTTACTCAGATACATTTTACTTTTCAAAATTTTTTATTTTGCTTATAGTCCAAAATAAAATTACTAGTCAAAATATATTTTCTAATATTGTAAATATCCTTAGATCTACAAGAACTTTAATATTTACCAACATTTATTTTGCAAAGGCCTGAAATTTATAGAAATTATTTAATAACAGTTTTATACTTCATCAATACTCAAAATATTACAGGAATATTTATTTATCTGGCATGTAGAATGTTTCTTTGAATATAGTACCCTGTTATACTTCCATATACATCATATGTGGGTGATGTACTAGTATACACCACACCCATATTATACACTATATGCTACAGTTGAAGAAACATGGTATATATGGAGCTTTATATTTAAAATCAGTGCAATAAATAATATAAATATGTATCAATCATCTTTTAAAGTGTGGCAAATTAATAGTACAGGTATCTTTGTATTCAGACAAACTGAAAAAATATTTGAAGGCCTGAGGATAATTATGTGACATTTCTTGAGTATCTACATTATATTATGATCATAGGTTTTTCTTCAATAAATTTTTGACATATAAACTTCCAACAATATGATTTTCTATCTAAAGAGAAGGTGATTAAAGCTGGGAGTATTACCATGAAGACTGATTGGTTATATGTAAATTGATGGTAATGCAAGTAGCAATTTTTAAAATAATAGTTTTGGCTTGCATTTTAATTGAAAAGACACCCACAAAGAACTACTTCATACTCATGTTACTTCTCCCAGTGATTTTAGCAGTGTGATACATAACAAAAGAGCAGTCTTCCACCATGAGCAATGGAGACAACCAATTTCTTTTAAAATGCTGATAGAGAGATAGCCAAAGAACTACCTTCTTCTCTTGAACCAACACATTGCACCTTTCTGTTGACTCTTGCACCATCAGCCCTCCTCGTTCATTTGCATTAAATTACCGCCAACATCTTAATTTGTTAGAAACAAAAGCCTAAGAGTCATATACAGCATTCACGTTTATTTCTCATAGGCCCTGAGAACATTCCTCCATCTTTCTGTGTCTGCTATGTTACAAGAGGTAACTCACTTCTGGTTCACTGGTCTAGAATCAGTAAGGAAGAAAACGACATATATCTTGAAAGTTTAATTCAAGGCTTGTTAGATTGTACAGATTCTGATGTCTCCTTAAGTTACCTTCCAAAGAACCGACAAAGTTGAAGCAATGCTCTCTGACAGATCAAATCTGTTCAAGCCAACCGTATATATTGATGCTTTGGTGCAGCAAATTTCTCTCCTGCCTCTTTTCTCTAAGTCTCCGTAATAGGACTGTCACTTGGGTCCCTGCCAGGGGAACTCTAAGAAAAAACTGCTTCTCAAGGAAGAGAAGGGAAAGCTCTGTGAACAATGCAGGGGAGTAACATACCCTTTGTCAGCCACTTTTGACTCATTTACAGTGAAATCCCAGCATATGAACCTGTGAGCCACAGCAAAAGACTAAATAAATATCAGCTTGAGGCATCTTTGGGATAGTTCTCACACACCAGAAAACCCATTAAGTTCTGTCTCTGATCTGATCAAACATGAAAGGGTGGTTAATACTACATTTTCAAAGTATTATTAAGGTAAATTAAATAGTAAATATCTAAAATGTATCAATTTTACCCAAATAATGCTCCTCCTTCTCTTTAGGTAAATCACCTTTTGAAGAGCATGGAAGTTTATTTTTACATGTGCAATTAACATATCCTTCTAAAAGTCTCATCCATTAATTTTCTATGAAAGAAAACTTTGCTTTCTAAAATATCTATTCCAATTATCAGACTTTTAATACTGAATGTGGGTAAAATGCTTTATCATGATTAATTAATTTTACATGTAATCTTTTAAGTTGAATAAATAATATTATCCTAAACAAATAAAGAAATATATAGTTCTCAAGTCAGAAGTTTCACTATTGTTAAAATGTCAACTCTTTTTAAATTTATCTAAAGATTTAATTTAGTACAACTACTTTGGAAAACAGTCTAGAATTTTTTTTTGAAAAGTTTAAAATACTCATGATATGATCCAGCTATTCCACTGTAAGATATTTATCCAAGATAATTTGAAAGCATATTTTCATGCAGGAAATGTACATGGATGTTTATACAATTTAATTGTAATAACTGAAAGCTGGAAACAGCCCAAATATCCATTAATAGATGAATGGATAAGCAAACCCTGGTATAGTTATACAGTGGCATACAATTCAGTAATACAAAGAATTGAACTATCTATACATGCAGTAACAGATGAATCTCAAAATAATTATAGTGTTTGCAAGAAGCCTATAAGACAAAGAAGTAAAGGTACTATGCAATTTCATTTATATAAAGTTCTGGAAAATGTAAACTAAACTTTAGTGAAAGGAACTAGATCAATGCTGGGAGATGGGTGTGGTGTAGTGGAGGGAGTGGGAAGAAGCAGGAGGAAGAAATTACAAAGAGACATGGTGAAGCTTTGGGGGTGATGAATATTTCACTATCTTGATTGTATAATGGTTTCAAATGGTAGTTTACCTTACAAACATCTCCTAAATGAACTTGATAATGGCAGTTGAGAGTCCCATTATGAGGGGAAAAGTCCAAAAGTTACAAAGTAGTCAGATAAGTAGAATGCAATTTCAGAATTTTATTTCTTTTATGAGATGGAAGCCAGGATGGGATATTTAGAGTTTAAAGTTGCTCTTCTACTTGAAAGTGATCCTTGAAATAGGCTATGAGGACTATCATCTGTATGCTGTAGACAATTATTGAACCACATAATGCAAATATATTTTGTATTATTCACCTGTACTTCTAAAACACAATAGATAAATCTGTCCCACACCTGTTATCTTTTGACTACCGACAGACCAAGAATTGGGATGGTGCTTTTTCACTGATATTTTCAAAAGCTGCCCAGCATATTGGTCAATGAGTTAGCTAACAACAAAAGCACAGAGGCTTAGTGTCTGCAGGTTGCTAAGTTTTAAACTTTCTGGAATTCTTTAAGGATTTTGCAGGAATGCAGAATTCTGCAGTAACGCATCCTGTGATAATGTGAATTAATAATTGATGATTAGCTTCCTTTTCCTACTCAGTCCTGCTCTTGAACTTCTGCAGAGTAAGACAAGGCAACACAAAGGGAGCTAAGAAGGTGAGTGACACCTAATCAGTAGACTTCTGTCTAGAAGGTCATGGGGTCCGGAATCATCCTATGATTAAACAGCAATATGTAAAGCAGACAATTATTACCAGATAATACCAAGCACTGTAGAGAACAAGACAAAGATGGCTCATGAAGCCAAACCCCAGAATTCCCAGCCACTAACCACTCGGGTTCATTTCAGTCACTTTCCCTCAGAATAATGGAAGTGTGTATTTTATGTGTTTGTAAATATGATTGCATCATGTATGTGTACATGTAAATGGGCTGTAAACCTCACTCTGGAAAAAATAATTTTAGAATTTAAAATATATTTATTAGGAATCAATACTACAGAGAGGACTGCTTATACACTTGTTATATTTTTACTAGCGTTCCCGTTGCAGGAAAAATCCTGCAATAGGGTTTCCTGCTGCACTCTACCCCGCCCTGCCTGCTCTCCTCCCTTGTCGCCCGCCCCACCTTCTCCGCCAGCCCGCCTGCTTTTCCCTTCGCCCCCAGCCCTGCCTCCGCTCCTCCCTTCTCCCCCGGCCCCGCCTCCGCTCCTCCCTTCTCCTCCCCCCAACTTGCTTGCTTCTCTGCAGCTTTGCTCCCTTCTGCAGCTCTTGGCTTCTTTCGATGCTGTCTTGATATGCAAATTAGCCGCCATCTTTGTTGGGGTAATTTGCATACTTGTACTGATTGGTTGGTGGGCGTGGCTTGGATGGTGGGCGTGGCTTGGGCATAGCGAAGGTGCGGTCAATTTGCATATTTGTCTATTATTAGATAGGATAATTAGCCAAATATGTACAAAGGGCTAATTAATTAGCATAAAATATATGGAATAATTTTTCATTGGTGGTTCACCACAAAGAACTTTATGAATACCATTGATCTTCCATTAGAGCCAGGCAAGCCCCAAACCCTGATACTTTTAGTGAAGCCGTTGAAGTCTAGAGATCTTAGGGCTTATCTGAATCCCTTCTTTAGGTTTGTTCCTTGGGTAAAAGTTGGCTCAGCCCCTGGCAGAGCATCACCATATATGCATCTGTGCGTAAACCTTTCACGCAGAATGCTCGCAGAGGGCTTTTTATGTCTGCTGGCTAACGACACAGTGGCACCTGTGGCAGAATGTGGAGGCAGGCTTGCTTTAGTGGTAACATACCAATTGTGTTCCCATTATTGTGGAGGACATATGTAGCCCTCCGCCTGCCTCTGACCATGGTGCTTTATCATACTGATATGTCCTAAATGAGTCTGATCAATGTTGCCTCGCCAAATTGCCATCGATTAGTTAGCAACACGTTGTTTCTAGACCAGATTAGAATTTGCAATTAAATCCCTTAGGTGCTAATATACTAGCTCTTGGGCCTTCTTCAAACACTTATTTCTGTTGCTGTGCATCTTGTTAGGTTGCTATGTTTAAAGCTTTTAGTAAGAATTATTTAATTTGGACTTTATTGTTTTGTTCTATTTGAGCATTTTACTGGGTTAGTTTAGGGGTTCTGGAGGCACCTAATTCTCCTCTGGTTGATTTATGGAGCCCTTAGATATTAAACACTAGTAAATGCTTCAAAAGTAATTAAATCAAACTAGCTTTGACAGTTGGAGATAATCAATTCCCTAAAATGATAAAATGCTTATAGTGGACAGTTGATGATAGGTGCTTGATTGGGTGGCCTACAGAAGCAATCACCTATTAGCAGAGACCAACTTTCTACTGCTTACTCACTAAACACCCCATCAAGCCTTAGAAATGTATAAGCTAAGTGAGAACTCCACCCACTCAGTATTGTATATTCACTGAGCTTCTCATACTTAACAATAAACTCAAGCACAGGTCTCTCCTCCTTAGTTCCTTTATTCAACAAGCATTTATTGAGTGCTTATCAAATGCCAGGCACACTTCTTTGAGAATACAGCTATAATTCATGGAGTAAAAGGCCCTGCTGGAATTTACCTTGAAATGGGGGAAAGATAATAGATATCATAAATAAGTAAAATATTTAGTATGTAGATATATGTAGAGAAGGGTGGAAAGACAGAGAAAGGGGATTGAAACTTTGATCAGGGAGTTTACTCTGCTTCTAATAGGAACACAACAAGTCAGAGGACTGCAGGGTTTCTCCCTTCAATAAAACATATCCTGTTTTATTGGCTTGATTTATCAAACCTTAAATATGACATGAATAGTTTCCAAATGAATATATAATTTCAAAATATAAAATGAATTATTTGAATAAGTGGATTCATATTTTTCCTTTTCAACCTGCAATAAAAATTGAGAGATAACAGTAATACATGGATAACCATTGAAATATAGAGAACATCTGTATAATTACTTAAAAGTTAAGGTTTCTCTTTCCAGAATTACAGTCACTGGCCTTTTCAGCTGACAGTATTAGACACGTCTCTAGTCTTTCCAACATTTCAGCCCCAATGGTAGGTAATTGGTGGTAGACATTAGAAAGCCCCATGTCTATTTCTGCTGCTGACTATGATTAATTCCCAAAATTGTCTAGCTGGTCAGAACCTCAGCTTTCCCATACATCTGCCTGCACCTACCGTCTAAGTTTTTATCTAGAAAAGGCAAACCCATCCACATTGGCTCTGATTTTGAACCCTGATGCTCAGGGTTCATTTCATATTACCGTCTTGTTAAAAACCATCACTAGGGAATGCGGACGTTTGTAGGATTGAGAATTTCTGCAGATGTGATCAATGATTTAGCCCGAGTTTCCATCCTGACCTCCCTCCCTCAGACCCACGACCAGATCAGGATTTTATTTCCAGGACCCACCCTTGAAGCCCAAGGGAAAATATACCAAAATAAATCCCAGGAAGTGTAATCTCTGAAGGGATGCCCCTTGTATGAACTTGGGGCAGCTATCCCTCCCTGGCTCTGCGACAGCAGCTGTTATTCAGTGACACTGAGCTGGGAGCAGCCCAACTGAGCATATAGCCTTGCACATAAATAGATACATTTCCATGCTTCGTGGTGGAGATGACAGCCCGGAAAGGGAGAGGTTCAGTTTCGGGCCGGAAAGTATCCTTACTAGGAATTCTCAGAGGGTGGCCTATGCCCTCCTGAGTTTCTACCTCCTTTGTATAAAAACTGCAGAGAAGTCCATGCAAAGCCACCATTACATGACTGAAAAGTCAGGTAAGATGTGGAATTTCTTGTCTATCATTTGGTTTAGCTTTTTTAAAAGAAAATTATTATTTTTAGCTGTCCAAGTACTCTGGGGAATCAGGTTGACTGTTAGTCTTATGTTTCTGCTGCTCCCTTGAAAACACGTTCCTCATGCCTGTCACACGTGTGGATGAAAACTTAACTCTTCCAGCCACTTCTCTTCTAAATCTTTAGACCTATTTCCGGGAATCTTATTCTTTGACAGCGTCTAGCTCTCTAGGAATTATTAATTCTCTTGAGACTGTCTCTCATTCTTACATTTTATTTCTTCATATTTCTAAAAACGTGTGCTTTCTTACCAAGATAAGCAGGAGCCTTCATAGTGAGAGACTCCACCCACCTCTGTCTGACCTCTGGGGTGAATTTAGTGTCCCCCACCGAAGTTTCACTAGCACCCTGGGAGCTGGGGTGGATTTTGAAAAGCTTGGTTTGAGGGAAGAGCATTTTCTAGTTGTTCAGAATTTATTTTTTGGTATCAAACAATATTTAAACATTACCCTAAAATAAATGTAGCATTTTTATGTTATCAAATAGAGCTCATGTGTAAAAGATACGTTACTATTAAACAGCATTTTATGGTAACTAAAACTCATAACCCTCCTTTAGTGACACTTATAGAAATAGCCTCTTTGAGGTCTCAAATGGGAAATTGCCTTAGGTTTAAGTATCTGATTTTGTATTTTTACATAAAGGTTGTATATATTCTCTGGAAAGAGGTTTTGCAGGTGTCAGTTTTTACTACCGAAATGAAAATTGTTCATTGTACCTTAATGTGTTTTAACTAAGACTCAGTTTAGCATCTTTTTCTGAAAGCACAATCCATGTAGGCGCAGGGAAAGAGAGGTCACTGCAGGATCCAACATATTTTTAAATGATTTTCCTTCACAAAGTGATCTTATTTATAAGGACCTGGAGGAAGAAATCTTTCACTGAGTAGGATTCGTGGCAGAGGTAAAGGCTTTCATAATTTTAAAAATAATATTTCATGAAATATTAGGCAGTAAATTTAGACATGATCATCTTCAATGTTTTACTGCATTCTCCAAGCTGATGTTGGGCCTTGAAGGCCTAAGCTAACCTAGGCCCTCAGAGTATCGTGTCAGAATGGATGCACATGGTAAAGAAGGTGGAGGACAGGCCTGTCCCAACTGAAAACCCCTCTTGGTATCTATCTATACTAATCTATACTAATAAAAGGGTAATATGCTAAGTAGACCGGGTGGCTGGACATATTCCAGACATCTGACTTCCTTCCGGACAGTTAGGGAGTGACCAGGCTGGCAGGGAGACATTTGGGGGATGACCAGGATGGCAGGGGGGCAGTTGGGGGGTGGCCAGGCTGGCAGGGGGGGCAGTTGGAGGGGGGCAGTTGGGGAGTGGCCAGTCTGACAGGGGGGCAGTTGGAGGGCGACCAGGCTAGCAGGGGGGCAGTTGGGGGGTGGCAGGCTGGCAGGGGAATGGGTCTAAACTGGCAGTTGGACATCCCCTGAGGGGTCTCTGATTGGAGAGGGTGCAGGCTGAGCTGAGGGAACCCCCCCTGCACGAATTTTGTGCACTGGGCCTCTAGCATATATATAAAAGCCTAATATGCAAATAGACGGAACAGCGGAACAACAGAACAACCAAACAACCGGTCACTATGATGTGTGCTGACTACCAGGGGGTGTGCATGGGACATGGTGGGTGTTGGCAGCAGGCGGCAGAGCATGGAACATGGTGGGCATCAGCCATGCTGGGATGGTGGAGCAGGTGAGCGGGGGTGCCAGACCAAGGTGGGGCACCGGTCGCTGTCATCGGGGAGAGCCTCTGGTGGTTACTGAAAATTTTTTGATCTCCCACGGCATGGTCCTGCCGGGTGCTTGCACCTGCTGCTAGCACCAGCCCCACTCGCACCCACTGTTGGTGCTGGGGCCACCGCTTGCCCCCGCTGCCAGTGCCCGGCACTGGCCCCGATCACTTGGTGCTGTCAGCGGGTGCAAGTGGTGGCTGCCAGCCCCAATCTCCCCTGAGGGCTTCTCCACCTCCCCCTGCTCCTGAGGGGAGATCCAGGCAGCAGCCACCACTAGCACCTGCTGATGGCACCAGCCCCACTTGTACCCACTTCTGGTGCTGGCCCCTATCGCTTCGCACTGGCAGCGGGTGTGAGCAGGGCCGGCGTCATCAGCGTGTGGGAGCGGAGATAGTGGGAGCAGGGCTGCCAGCAGACAGGGGACTGGGGGTGGGGGGCCACGGAGGGAGGGACCGGGTCGGGGCATGGAGGATGGGCCAAGACTCACCCCTGTGCCCACTGCAGCCTTGCGGCCCACAGTTCTTTTCAAGGTGCACAAATTCGTGCACTGGGCCCCTAGTATACTATAACTGTGCTTTGATTTATAAGACTGATTTATAAGACTAAAACTCATACCAGAAGTTGCAAAATAACTAATATCCATTTAAAGAGTGCATTATACTGCCTCAGGTTATGATGTAATGCTAAAAGATTGTGTTACCTACTGTAAAAATCACTGAAGCGAAAGTTTAAGTGGAAGGCTGTTTATCAGGCAGCTGTAAAATGGACTTGAGGATTAAACTGAGCAACATCCCCTCTGCCCCCTTTTGTCTCCTTTTTATGGCATTTTCTTTCATGCAATATTTATAGGTAACATATATGTCATCATTTCAAATAGGACCCAAGGTCTTGCCTTTTACTATTAGCCTGTCACTGTGCCGTCTCAGCCACTGACCACACCCCCAGCTCTTGGGGCTTGTCTGTCATTGAAGCTTTTGTGTTTGCAAGGTGGGAAAGCAGCCGCTTCCTTGTTTCTTTCCAGTATTCCACTTTGATTTCTTTCCCCTTTTAAAGGCTATTACAGAGACCTGCCACCCAAGAGTGTAAACATCACCTTGGCCCCTGTGTCTTGAGTACTTGAATTCTACTGCCCTGGGAATGTCCTGCTTGTCTTTCATGCAGAGGGACTGGGTTCAAAATGTCAATTTCACTGTTGGAGAATTCTTACCAGAAAACATCAGTCCCTAAGTATACTTGAAATATATGTAATTACAGCTTTAAAAACCTTTTCATATTTTCCATTAAGAGGATTCTGTAAATAAAAGACTTGATCAGTAAATAAATGCAGTTGGTGAACCTACCATCTCCAAATGGTGCTCTCTACAGACAGCCCAGACAGGTGTTAGAAATGTCTTTTCCACGCAATGTTTTTGGAGTGTCACAGAATACCATGTTCCCGTCAAACACCCCGGGAATGAAAGGAGCAATATTTGACCTTTTATGAAACCTGTTAAATCAGAGAACTGTGAAGGACTTTTGTTGCCACAAAGGAAAGCTTACCATCCACCTTTCCTTTATTTAATGAGCTTATTTATTTTGGTGTGGGAATACAACACTTTATACTGCAGTTTTTCAGTTTATACCATTTTTATAAAATAAGTTCTGAAGGTCCCAGAGAGAAAGGTGGCTATTTTATGAACCTCATCGCATCCCACAAGGGTTTACCTAATATTTGCAACGTTCTAATCCTAGGGTGCTGAGTGTTCTACTAGTATATCATTTCCTGTTCCCTATGGTTGGTATTTTATAGTAGACAATATAAATATTCCCAGGTTAAAACAACTTTTAAATAGGTTTCTTTATTGCAGGAATTCTTTCAGAGTCTTTACTATGCTAATGTGTATTATAAATCTCTGCACGGGGAACCAAATATATTGCTTTCCAAACATTTCACCAGGGAATCATTTTCTCCTGGGCATCTTTGAGGCCAGTGGTTCATATATCATACTTTCTTCTTCCTTTAGAGTGAACTGAAGATCAGACTGAAAGGTAGGTATATGGAGACTTATTTACATAGACTATTGATTATCACTATACGTTAGAGACACAGATCCTGACGTGTGTATCTATATACATATGTGGTGTATACGTTAAGTTCATGTTTGTTTGTGAGAGGGAGACAGAGAGAACAGAGAGAAGGCAGAAAGATGAAATATTGATTGGCCCAGAATCAGGCCACCTGATTGTCTAAACCAGTGGTCTGCAAACTCATTAGTCAACAGAGCCAAATATCAACAGTAAGACTAAAATTTCTTTTGAGAGCCAAAGTTTTTAAACTTAAACTATATAGGTAGGTACATTGTTATTAACTTAATTAGGGTACTCCTAAGCTTGTCTTTCCTAAAAACTCAAGGGGCCAAAGAGCCGCATGTGGTTCGCGAGCTGCAGTTTGCCGACCACTGGTCTAAACCCATGATTCATTTACCATTCCAGGGTATGGATGTAATACATGTCTGCATTTTTGCCTCCCTATTAAAACATTAAGTTTAGGGGTTTTTTTTTGCAATTCCAGGGCCTGACATTTAATATTTGTGGGTGAATTAATAAATACATGAATAAATGCCTCAAAGATTCTTTTTGTGTGTGTTTCCTTAGTACTTTCTGAAATGCTTTTGATTGAGGGTTTGTCTTTGGCTGCCACCTGAGGACAATTATTATGAATATTTGCAAGGCTGCTCCTTCAGCGTCTGTGTAGGCGGGGGATAATAGGGGAAAAACAAACAAGAAAACTCTCTTTCATTGTGATTTGCCAAGACCTACAAAGTTTTGAGTGCAAAACCAATTTTAAATAGATGATTAAATAACTGATTATCCATTCTGAGCAGTAAGTGAATTTATGTCTATTGATAATCTCTTAGTCTAATAAAAAATGTTTCCAAAGCATATTTGAATTGTAGGTATAACAATACATTTTAGAGCTTTCTTCAATTGGGTTCTACTTCTGATTTTTCATTAAAATACTTTTATGCCTTAATAGCTATTAAATTAAAAGAATCAGGTTTTTAATTTATGCAGTTATAGCATTTATTTTTTAAACTGTCATTGTATCATAGGAAGCTGGTGTTTTTTTTAACTACTTCCAAGAATGACAGAAAGTGTGTGTTTACACCTGCAACCAGACATACACAGGCATATCGGTCTTCTGTTAGTCAATTTACAACTTGACTGCTGCTCATCAGAAATCTCAGTGAGTAGATTAGAGCTAGCTTCTTGAATCTCCATTTTTAAATGCTAAGATCCCAGCTAGAAAAAATAAAGTTGAATATTTGTCCTTTTGTCCAGATGAAAGTGAACCATAATATCCTATATAATAAAGAGGTAATATGCAAATTGACCATCATGCCCTCACAAGATGGCTGCCTATGACCAGGCCAGCAGGGGGGTTAGTGAGGGATAGGGATGACCAAATGACTGAATAAGCAGGCTGTGTGGGGCGACCAGGTAGGCTGAGGGGTTAGTGAGAAACGACCAAACGACTGAACAGCAGGCTGTGTGGGGTGACCAGGCCAGCAGGGGGGGACAGTTGGGGGTGATTAGGCTGGCAGGGAGGCAGTAAGGGGTGACCAGGCTGGCAGGGGGGCAGTTAGGAGCAACCAGGCTGTCAGGGAGGGGGCAGTTGGGGGTGACCTGGCTGGCGGGGGGGGGGGGGGCAGTTAGGGGCAATCAGGCCAGCACGCAGAGGCAGTGAGAGGTGATCAGGCTGGCAGGGGGCGGGGCAGTTAGGGGTGACCAGGCAGACAGGCAGGTGAGTGATTAGGAGCCAGCAGTCCAGGATTGTGAGAGGAATGTCCGACTGCCGGTTTAGGCCTGATCTAAACCATCAGTTGGACATCCCCCGAGGGGTCCTGGATTGGAGAGGGTGCAGGCTGGGCTTAGGGGACCCCCGTGCACAAATTTCATGCACCAGGTCTCTAGTATATATATATATATATATATATATATATATATATATATATATATAACTGCTGTTAGACTATGACAGTAAAACACTGTGCCAAATATTTCTTACATATATATATATGTAAGAAATTATATATATACACACTATATATATATACACATATATATGTGTGTGTGTGTGTATGTGTGTGTGTGTGTGTGTGTGTGTATATATATATATATATATATATATATATATATATATATAGTATATGTGAGTATATATGTATATGTGTGGGCATTGTGCCCCAGGGTAATGTAATATACCTAATAAGCTCTCATTTATTTTCTCACAACTGTGAACAATTAACCATACTTTACTGAACTTATTTTAAATGTTTTTTCCCTCTTATCTCTGATGATGTTTTTATATTTTATTTTCTAAAATAAGGCAGCCAGTGAATATACAGAGGTATGCAAAAGTAGGTTTACAGTTGTGAGTACATGAAGCACTGAGTTAATAAAGCTATTGTAATAATCATAACCTGCAAGTCTTTTTCCATATGAACAAATGTAATCTACTTTTGCTCACCCCTGTGTGTGTGTGTGTGTGTGTGTGTGTGTGTGTGTGTGTGTGTGTGTAGATAGATAGATATTGAAAAAAATCTTCTATGATACCTAAATGGGTAGATGTTTTTTTGGGGGGATATTTTTTTAAATTTAGAAATAATATGCATAATTCATTTTAAAGACATTTATGATAAGGAAGGGCAGAACATTTCTAACAGGAGGGAATAATTTCCATCTTCTTAAATAAAGGATATTACACTTTCCCCTTGCTCACCCTGCCTCTTCCCTCTCCCAACCATTTTATATCATGAGATGTGATCAGCTGAGGCTGAGGGAACCCCTTCCCACTGTCCATCAGAAATGTGGCATGCCATCACTTTTTAAAAATAGTGCCATGGAGATTCCAGCTGTAGTAGGTACATTAGATCCCTAATTCCAGAACAGAATTCTAGATTGCTTTTAAGTTTAGGTTTAAATTACCCTGGTATTGTATTCCCATAGGATCCCTGAGATGCAGCCTTGCTAGAGCCATGTCCGTTCATTGAGCCCAGGATGTTGCTGACTAGATAGCATGTATCTCACGTAGTGCTGAAAAATAATTCCATTCTCTTCAGGGTATCTCATCCTGAAAACACAAGCTGAATAAGAATAAGAATAAGAATAAGAATAAGAATAAGAATAAGAATAAGAATAAGAATAAGAATAAGAATAAAGAAAGATTTTCCATGATTGCCAATGCACTTAACATCACACATTTACTTATCTGTGTCTTTAGTACAAATTCTTTATGTCAGGTGTAGCAAGGGGCTGGAGGGGATGTGAATTACTGTTATGTGTGTTTTTTACAAGATGTTGACTGGAGCTAGAAATGCCATTAGAAAACTTATTTTGGAACAGATTGATTTTCATTTACAACTATTCAAAGCTGAAAGAATATTGGGCAGATGAATGTAAATATGCAGAGAAAATTCCTTCTACTGAAACGTGCTTATGAGTCCTTTCAGATGGCTTCTTGGGTTATATAAATTTAGTTTGAGGTCATTATATGGATAATTTGTTACTAAGTAAAGTAGTTTGTCAGGTTACGAGACATTAATCTTCCAATAGGTCTTTAATTAGGACAGATGCACTAAATAATTCATAGCAAGACTTGGCCTGGAAACATTTATAATACTCAATTATACCATTTTACAGGCAATGGCAAATTGTTTTTGTGTAGTCTGGAAATTGTGGGACTTAATTAATTACCTTCAATGTTTTAGACATCTGCTCTGCACTCTTTAAATGCATTAAATTGGCAACTCATGAAATGGCTAAAAATAGAGTTCAAATTCCCCAGACAGTAAAGGATGAAGATCAACTATGATAGAGGGGAAAAGCCGCTCTGTGGTGTACAGGAAATATACAACCAAATTACATATCCAGCACATTTGGCTTAGACGACTCTCAGATTTATTTTTAAAATTATTTTTTAAAGAATTAGAAATTGACATGATTTTTTAAAGCACTTAACTTGCTGCTAAATACACTTCTTTCTGCTTTCCTAAGATAGGCTGCCATAAACAAATTGGGCAACCAGGAGAGTACTGATAGAAAACATGTATCAATCTCTGTCATGTAAACACCTCTGAGTGAAATTTATTTCTGCACAAACAAATAACTTTGCCCCTAGAAGTTGTATCAAAGATGTGACAAAAAATAAGTACACTGGAAATATTTGCAGAGACATTTTCATGTCATAGATCTGAAAATGATGGAAAGGGGAATTAAGAGCTTATTCCATTTGTAATTAGATCAGAGAAAACAGATGGCGATGGCTTTGCACTGGGTAGCAGGATGTGACCATTTAAGTAAACAAAAGGAAAAGGAATGTTCACTTCATTTGTCATCCTAGAAATTTCTCCAGGAAAAAAAAAAAATTCTGTGCAGATCTTCTGCTAAAGAATATTATGTGAGTCAATGGCAAAATAATAAGCACATTTGAAAGCTCTAAGTGGGGGACAATTTTGCAGATAAAGGGATCCCCCAGCATGGAGCAGCCTTTGGCCCTTGGAGCCTAGAGTCCAGCAGTTGTCTAGCAGGGCATTTCTCTCCGGGCTGTGCAGTTACGAATGCAGACCCAGGCCCTGCCACCAATAGCAGCCCTGTTGGGTCAACATGGGAGATTAGGTTGGAGGCAGAAGTGTTTCCTACTTGGGCAGCTCCTGAAGAGATGGGGAGAATGGAGTTGACTATGACATGCTCAGTGAGTGGACAGAACGTTGTCACCAAAGCACTTAGGGAGAATTGAGATGAGCACTATCAGCAGAAATACAATACAAGCCACAAATGTAATTTAAAATTTTCTAGGCATCACATTTAAAAAAATTAAAACAGATACAATGAACTTCAATAATATATATGTAGCCCTGGCTGGTGTGTCTCGGTTGGGTTTCATCCTGTGTACTGAAGGGTTTCCATTTCAATTCCCAGTCATGGCAGGCACATGCTCTGGTTGCAGGCTTGATACCCAGTAGGGAGCATGCAGGAGGCAGCTGATTAATGTTTTCACCCTCACATCAAAGTTTCGCTCTCTCTCCCTCTCCATTCTTCTCTCTCTCTAAAAATCAATAAAAAAATCTTTAACAATATTAGATTATAATATTTACATAAGTACATTAAAATATATGTGCCATGCAATACAGCTGAATTATTTTACTTCTCTTTGTAGTCAGTATAAGAATTATGAATGTGAACAACAGTGCGGTGATTGCCTAGAGATGGGGGTGGAGGAGGGCATGGGGGGATAAACTGTGATGGAAGGGGACCTGACATGGGATGGTGAACACACAGGACAGTGTACAGGTGATGTGTTGTGGAATTGTGCACCTGAAACCTGTATAATTTTGTTAACCAGTGTCACCCCAATAAATTCAATAAAAAGGAAAAAGAAGAATTATGATTGTGCTATTTAACATTTTTTAGATTAAGTCTTCACATCCTGGCATGTATTTTACAGTTACAACACATCTCAACTCAGGCAAGCCATATTGGACTGTACCACTCTACATGGTGAGCAAAGGATAAGAAACTCGATCCCCAGCTGTGGGTATGTGGCCACAGGGTATGTGGTGATCACAGTCCTGGGAGAAACAAGCTCCGTGCTTATTATAAATGCGCGAAGAATCCTTCTCACCTGGCAAACACCAGGGAGTAGGGTTCTGTCTTCCCTTATTCTTATCCACCTCGAGACAGAAAGTTGCTCTTTTCTGTGCTGCAGAAGCGCTTTAGTGTCCTACTTCTCCTTTGGCATTTGTAAATGTTATTTGCTATTGGTATGGTGTCATAGTTACTTTTATACAGCTTCTCTACAGCAAACTCTCAGGTTCTTGAAGACAGAGTCGGTATCTTTTTTTTATCTCGATTTCCATAGATATTTGTAAACTTGAATGAAAGAACGCAATCTACAATTCAGATGAAGAAACAATACCAAAGTGCACAAGTCTTGACAGGTCAGGAATGAGAAGTGAGGGGGAGCAAAAGAACCTGGGGGATGGGAGTGGGGAAAGTGAGCGTAGAGGTGGAGGGGCAGGGACTGTATGGCTTGGGAGGGGAGGTATGGAATATTTGTGTGGGTGATTGCTTGCCAGCCATAGAGAAGTTTATAAAGGGAACATGTGACTGTTGTGCTGATGTAATTGCTTTATTAGGAAAAAAGAAAGCAGTAAGACCCTTGTACATCCTCTGGAGTGTCTTCTACCATTAATGCAAACCTAATCTATAGGTTTATCAGAAATGCCAAATTAACAGCATAGTAGTTTGTTCCTTGGGCACTAAGAACAGCTTATTGCTAATGTATAGTTCTGATACCCTGATCACATCGCCTTCCTCGTAAGGGTAGTCAGTGAACATTTGTTTTCATAAATTAATTTATTCTAAAGGAAAATTTCTACTCCTTCTGGGCTTTTACTCAAGGATGGTTTTTGCTGACTAGTGTCCCCACTTCGTCCTATTAGAGAGATTCAGGGACACAGCAATATTAAGAAGAAAAAAGATCCTGATCACAGCATCCAAAATTCTGTCCGTTTTTTTAAAATATATTTTTATTGATTTCAGAGAGGAAGGGAGAGGGAGAGAGAGATAGAAACATCAATGATGAGAGAGAATCATTGATTGGCTGCCTCCTGCCTCCTGCAGGACCAAGATTCGCCTCCTGGTTCATAGGTGGACACTCAACCACTAAGCTACACCGGCTGGGCAAAAAATCTGTCAGTTTGATCCAGTTTTCTCTTAGACTTTATTCTCCCATTGTAATTCCTCTCAAGTTTCAAATCTTATTTTTGTGATGCCAACAGGCTATTTCTAACACAGTGAATTAAATCTGTAATCATTTTTCATAATGGGGGGGAAAATGCTTAAAATGGGAATTCTGCTCTCCCAAGTCCCATAGCTCCTTGAAGACAGAATATGTGTTCAAAGTTTTCTTTTCCATTGTGTTATTCTTGAAGGCCAGATATAAATACCTTGTATAAATGAGTAACAAACAAGTGTTTGGCGAACTGAACTGACCAATGCCTTAGTAGCATTGTTTTTAATATATGTGCCCTTAAATATTATTTAAAATTGGCTATACATTGTAAATATAAGTGAATGAATAAACATTTGTGTGGTATCTATTTTCACTTACTGTGTTATTGTTTGACTTTTCAATAGTCAATGGGTTTAAAAATATATATATGTTGCTATTAATTGTAATATGAGTTTCATATAAGAGGACAAAGAATAACCCAACACATACAACAAGAAATTATTTTAAAATGTCCATTTCAGGTAGGAGATTTTCTGTGTCTGTATTATACTAATATTGATGGCATTTTATAATGGATTATTCATTAAAAGTATAAAGTTTCTTATTAAATGGTTCTAATTTTTAACAAGAGAAATTTTAAGGTACATGAGTTAAAATAATGACTAGCTGCTTAATTTGGCTTACTTTTCTTGTAATTATAAATTCAGCACTTCCTTTTATCCGATTTATCTTTACTTCATTAATAGAACTAGCAGCATTTGTTTTTACATGTAGATTCTTTTAATGTCCTATATATTTTTTGAAAAGTTAGGAAGTATTTCATGATTCATCCCTAATGTTATTTCAAAATTAACGGTAGACTGATATATAGGAAAGATAGAATCAACTCAGTAAATTGTTTTATCTTACATGTCTCTTGAGAACATATTATCAAAAGTTACTGCATTTAAAAAAAATGTACCACACATATAGTGGAAATCTATCTCAGCTTCTGTCTGCCATGAGTGAAAATGATGTTATGCTTATTTAACTGCTCAAAAAATCTTTGGACAATGCTAGGCAAGAATAGCAGCCTTTTTTCTAGGGTGGGAAAAGGGGCCTTCTGATTTGCTTTACTTACGCTGATCATGGCTTCCTAGTTGAGTCATTACCCAAGTATTACATATCTGATGCTTAAGGTCCTTACCCATTTCACATTAGGTCTTAGATTTCTTCATTCCGTTATTGATCTAAAATGTCTCTAGCTCTCGTGGGTGAAGGAAGAACACGCCTATGTGTTGCATCAGATAATTCCTATTATTGCAAAGCCGTGTTCAATCTAAAATGACCTTTTCTTGTATTTATTGTCAGACTAGCTTTGCAGCCCACATAAAATTGAAGCTTTTGTGCAAGAACTGAAAAGCATGTTGTTGTGGGGGGAATGGCGCTCTGAGAGTGTTTGCTCAGGACAGCCCGCTCTCCAGACAGCTGGCGGCATGATCTGGGCACTTGGCCGGGTATTCATTGCTGCTTCTTGTTAAGTCAGCTCTGAGGGAAGGCATTACATCTTAATTTGAACCGTAAAGAAAGAGGCACAAGTGATTATGTTAAGAAAAAAGTTCATCTGGAAAGAGGGACTCTGTGCTTTCATAATCAAAATCATGGCATTTAGTACCTTTGATGATGGTGAACAAAAATTTTTCAGGGGTGGGAGGGGTCAGCATGAGAATTTGGACTTTTCCCCAAAATAAATTTGATAATATTCAACAGTTGGTTTGCTTTAATTTCAGTGATCCTTTATGACTGTACATGTTTGTGATGACAGAGTCTTACTGTGTGTGGGATTTGGGCAAGACTTTGAAAAAGGACTGATTATTATGTTAAGCTGTGTTCAGAGTTTTCTGGGAGGCCCATGTCACTTTACTCTGAGAATATGCCCACATGGTAAGAGATGAACTCTCTTAATTATGTCCTACTTCCCCTGTGTTACTTTTTTTTAACCATGTATTGTTCATTCACTTACCTTTTCAAGTTTGTATTTGCATTTAGAAGTCAAATTTTAATCCTCTTTATTTAAAATAATGAAATAAAAGAAATTTTAAATTACTTTAGTTAATTTTAAATCCCCTTATGGTTAGAAAATGAACTTCTCAAATGTTACTACTAACTTCATGCTTGTCAGGTTTGTTCTAGTCTAGGTTACATGCACTACCCCTTTCCCCCGCCCCCCAAACCAAACTATATCATTTAAGAAGTATGAATTATGTAAAGAGAATGCCAGGTTCTAAGCCCGGCAGAGTTCTAGTTACTAAACATAGTGCAATGACCTACAGTGACTTGCACCTATCATACTAGTGGCCTAGTAGTGGCCCCACTTAACTCTTTTACTGTCTGTGAGGAAAAACATTCTTTATACCCCTAGACATCTGTTCAAGTACTGCCTTCTCAGAGGCATAAAGCAGCTATATCAGATTTTTTTCTTTGAGCTTTCTTGTTGCTTCCCTTCTCCCAATCTCTTATCATCTCAGGAGGAAACAGGGCCACCTTCCTGGGTATTCAACCTGTACAGGGCCTCACACTCAGAAGGGTCCTCCCCTCAGTTGGATGCTCAGCTGTGACCATCATGAAATTCTTGGTAATATTTGAACAAGGGACACTGCATTTTCACTTTGCATTGAGCCCTGCAAATTACGTTAGCCCAGTGGTCGGCAAACTGGGGCTCGCGAGCCACATGCGGCTCTTTGGCTCCTTGAGTGTGGCTCTTCCACAAAATACCACGTGCGGGCGCGCACGTACAGTGCGATTGAAACTTCGTCGTGGCCCATGCGCAGAAGTTGGTTTTCGGCTCTCAAAAGAAATTTCAATCGTTGTACTGTTGATATTTGGCTCTGTTGACTAATGAGCTTGCCGACCACTGCGTTAGCCGATCCTGGCTGGGAGGCCCTGAGTCTTGCAGGGTCTCTCATTCCATCACTGCGAGTTTCATTTTGGAGTAGCTAGTCACTAGCCACTAGCGCACAGTTTAAAAAATGAAAGGCAGTGAATTTTATGGGAGAGGCACTTGCTAAAAATTGCAGATTTCTCAGTTTAGACAAAAGATCAGAATCTTGGGGGCAGGGCCCAGGAATCTGCATTTTCATAGATTTCCTGTGATTCTTGGCTCACTAAAGGCCGATAACCTGAGGTGAATGATACTTCTGATTCGACATACATCTTTTTGTTATTCCATGTTGACTGATCCAAGACGAAAGACAAGGAGACAAAGGAAATAAATACTGTTACCTTCAGTACACTTTGTGACATTCAGAGCACAAAAACACTGGTGGCACTAAAGAAAGAACTCTCTCTCTGCTTGATTTGGTAGGGATACTGATGTCTTTACTTAGGGCCAGGCTACTTTAAGCCATGTTTTTGAAGAATTTTTATTTTCCAATTTCCTGCTACCACTGTTAGAAAATAGGATGCCCCCCCCCCAAATATATAAACACACTTTGACTAATTATAAAAGCAGTGTATATTAAAATACATTTCATTTTCAAAATTGAGCTATCAGCTGTTAAAGTGTGTATACATTTTTGGGGGGACACCCTAGAGAATGTTTGGAGTAAGCAATTATGAGTGATCAAGCAGCTGTTTCAACCAAATATTGTCCCAGTCAGTGACATTGCAAAGATCATTACGATGATAAGGGTCATTGTATTAAAGTTAGCTGACCTCGCCATCCATCATTGTTTGGAACAGAGCTTCGGCAGGCGCTGGAGTTTAGTGGTTAAGAGTCTGCATTTTGGAGGCAGTTAATCCGGACTCATCACTTCTTAGTGGGACCTTGGGAAATTCTTTTCCCCTAAAATTTTAGAGGTGTTTTTGATCCATTCATAAGGATATTAATAGAGTCTACAATATAAATGGTTGCTATGAGGATTGAAGAAGATAATCCAAATAAAATCTTAGTACACAGTGCTTGGCACATAAAATGAGCTTAATATTTTTTGAACTATCAAGAAAAACTCAAAATTAAGATCCATGAAAACTTAAGAACTGAAGTCAAACTGAAATCCTATAATCAAATAAATTTCAGGTTCTTGTATATTTTGCCCAATTATGTATACAATAAGCTCATTAAGTCAACCTTACAACAGAAAGGCCAAATTATCAAACATGCAAGCATGGAGGTACAGTTGGTTACATATGTGAATGACAAATACAGTGTCAAAATGGAATTGGCACATTTGTTTTGACAACTGAGATGATTAATTTTGTGAGTTGACTTGGCTATGATGCCCAGTTGTTTAGTCAAACACCAGTCTAGATGTAGCTATAAAGGCATTCTTTAGATGTGATTAACATTTAAATCTGTAGACTTTGAGCAAAGCAGATTACCCTTCACAATGTAGGTGGGCCTCATCCAATCAATTAAAAGCCTTAAGAGGAAAGACTGAGGATTCCCAATGAGGAAGGAATTCTGCCTCCAATCTGCCTGTGGACTCTAGACGACTGCAAAACTCACTTTATTCTGGTCTCCTGCCTGCCAACCTGCCCTGCAGACCCTTAGATTTTGGGGTTGCCAGTCCCTACAATAGCCTGAGTAAATTCCTTTCTCTCTCATTCATATATATATATATATATATATATATATATATATATATATACACACACACACACACACACACACACACACACACACACACACTGAGTGGCCAGATTATTATGATCTCTGAATGCATAATAATCTGGCCACTCAGTGTATATCCTATATAATAAAAGGCTAATATGCAAATTGTCCCCTCAACCAAGAGTTCAACCAGCAGGCAGGCTGGCCAACCACCCATGTCCCCTCCCCGTGGCCAGACCCCACCCATGCACGAATTCATGCACTGGGCCTCTAATATCCGATATAATAAAAGCCCAGATACTGAATGGCGGAACTACCAGAATGACCAGTCAACCAGTGGCTATGACACACACTGATCACCAGGGGGCAGACACTCAACGCAGGAACTCTCCCCTGGTGGCCAGTGCGCTCCCACAATGGGATCGCTGCTTGGCTGACTGGGATGAGTGGCTGCTCCCACAGTGAACCGATCCCCGCAGGCCACACCCTCCACCAGTGCAAGAATCCCGTGCACTGGGCCTCTAGTATACATATGTGTGTGTGTGTGTGTGTGTGTGTGTGTGTGTGTGTGTGTGTGTGTGTGTGTATCCTATCTAATAAAAGAGTAATATGCAGATTGACCATCACTCCAACACACAAGATGGCTGCCCCCATGTGGTCAAAGATCCTGCCCCCATGTGGACACAAGATGGCCACCACAAGATGGCCAGCAGGGGAGGCAGTTGTGAGGGACCAGGTCTGCAAGGGAGGGCAGTTGGGGGCGATCAAGCCTGCAGGGGAGGGCAGTTAGGGGTGACTAAGCCAGCAGAGGAGGGAAGTTGGGCCGACCAGGCCTTCAGGGAAAGGCAGTTGGGAGGAACCCAAGCCTGCAGTGAAGAGCAGTTGGGGGGGACCAGGCCTGCAGGGGACGGCAGTTAGGGGCAAACAGGCTGGCATGGGATCAGTTAGGCATCAATCAGGCTTGCAGGGGAGTGGTTAGGGGGTGATCAGGCTGGCAGGCAGAAGTGGTTAGGGGCAATCAGGAAGGCAGGCAGGCGAGCAATTGGGAGCCAGCAGTCCTGGATTATGAGAGAAATGTCTGACTGCCCGTTTTGACCCGATCCCACCAGGATAGGACCTAAACGGGCAGTCGGACATCCCTCGAGGGGTCTCACATTGGAGAGGGTGCAGGCTGGGCTGAGGGACACCCCCGCCCTCCGTGCACGAATTTCGTGCACCGGGCCTCTAATATATATATATATATATTCTGAGTGGCCAGATTATTATGCGTTCAGAGATCATAATAATCTGGCCACTCAGTGTATGTGTGTGTGTGTGTGTGTGTGTGTGTGTGTGTGTGTATGTGTGTGTATATATATACATATATATATATATATATATATATATATATATATATATATATGATTTATTTCCTGTTTCTCTGGAGAACCTGCATAATACAAAATATAAATAGTATTGGTGAGACATAATTATCCAACTGAGCATTTGACTCACAAAAATAAATATTTTGGAATAGAATTATTTTAAGGAAGGGCTTGGGTATTGCATCTTTGCTGTGGCATCAGATGACATTACTTTCCCGTAATGGAAATGAAGAAGTTGCAGATCAACAAAGAATAGGTAGAGTCATCACCTGTGTTTGAAATCAGGACCCTCATCACTCCCTGTGTAGTACTTATTCCATAGCATGCTTTGCTCTCCGTGCTGTGATGAAGAAGCAGCAAATTTCACAACTGCTTCTGGCAAGCAATTGTGATACAGAATTTTGCCTTTTTATGAAATGGCTCAGCTAGGGTAATTATTTATCGGAACAGGCTGATGCCTCGAGCTTAGTGCCTTTGGATTCCTGCAAGACCAGAGATGGGCCTGATTGACAGATAGCTGAATCTCTGTCGCCTGGGTAAGCCCCTGCTGGTAATGAAGCATTCATACTCAGACCTCACCTTTCTGGACCTGCCAGGCTGCATTTGCTGGCAGCAGCTCTGAAAGCTTTCCATGGGAAAATGATGTTTCAAAGGTGCCAATTACAGCACATATGTATTTCACCTTGAGAATTTAAATTGGCAAAGATAATATCATGGGTTGCCCTTAGAGTTTTGATGGGAGGTTCATTTGTACTAAGAGATCTGATCGAAATGCAGTTATTAACAGAGGCTTTGGAAAACAGTGCACGAAAAGCAATAGGGAATTGTTTTTTTAAAAGCATGTCCTAGAGGATCATTTACCAGCTAGCTCTCAGCTAATGTTTAAAGAATAATGGCGTGCAAATAAGCATGCTCTCCTAGAAACCAACTGGATTTGGACTCCCCGATGGAGCATCATATGTAGATATAAATTAGCTTGTTCTTACCCACAGTGTGGGAGACCTAGAGGTGGTTTCTTTCCTTTTGTTCAACACAGGAATTGATCAGAAGGAAACATGGGAAACTGAACTTTCTTTTGTATCAGGTTTATCTACCGCTCCTGACCACCTTCCTCCTCCTGCTGCTTCTTAGAGCAGCTCATGGGCAAGCTTATGAAGTAGGAAAGTAATGGGTAATAAAATGAATGCACGTAGGATGTCTACTGTGGGCCAAGAGTATTATATCTTATTTTATGTAATCCTCTCAAAATCCTTTGAAGTTTGGATTGAGGAAGAAACATTTTTATTTCTATCTTCTCTAGAAGTAATTGAGATTCTGAGATGTCAAGTAACCAGTTCAAGTTTGTCTAGATAGGTAAAATTCCAATGCCTTTGTCTCTTTCCATTAATTCACATACACCTTTTCTTCTTCTACAAGTACAGGTGTTTCTCTAGGTCTCTGTCTCTGTCTTTCTCTATCTGTCTCTGTTTCTGTCTATCTCTCTCTGTCTCTATCTAGCTCTATCTCCTTATCTCTCTTTGTTTCTTTCTGTCTCCCCCCTCTCTCTGCTCTCTCTCTCTCTCTCTCTCTCTCTCTCTCTCTCTCTCACTCACTCACTCTCACTCTCACTCTGTCTTTCTCTCTCTGTCTCAGGCATGCATGCAAACACTCCCTGTATCCTTCTGTAAATCCAGACTTCTGCTGTAGTAAGGGAAAACATCTGATAAACTCATTCATACGCCATTGATAGAGACTTAATATACTGTGCCTTCCTGAGCATTTTAATGTAAAAGGTCAGAAAGAGGATGAAGCTTAGTAGAAAGAATTGCTTTGTAAGTGGATTTTTACAATCTGTAGAGAATGTGGCTTCCCGCCAGAGGCTTTAATCTGAATGCCTCAAATAATCTCACTTAGGAACCCGGCTACCAACAGCAGCTCCTCCCCCAGCTGCTGCTCACTGTCTCCTTAGCATATCTCGTTGCCATTCGGAATTCACATCTTGCTTCCCACCATCCAACTAGTTACACAGGCACTTTTCTGAAGGCAATTCTGGTATAGGAATAAAAACGGCGGTCAGATTCTTTACATAATTATGCTAGATTTCTGAAGAAACCTTTTGATTTACACTAACCCTTTATTTCACACCCTTCTCTTTGTCAGAGGCTTCTTCCTTCAGCGAGGATGTTAATCCACAGACCCAATGACCTGGACCTGGGTTGCATTTATGCTCCCTTTTTAACTTTTACTTGAGCAGTCTGACCCAGGTTTTAGATGTTCTGAGGCAGACACCCACCTGCCACAACAAATGGGACAATCAGTTTCCTTTTCCATATGGATGACCCAATTCTACCATCACAACCCAGGAGTGGCCATCACAAGTAACGGAACCCATTGGTTAGCTATTTTCAGAAATGACAGCTCAGCGGCAATTATGGGAAAAGCAGATCTTTGTTTTCAGCAGAAACTTGCCTTCAGAGGGCAAGTGATAGACAGCATCCCAACAGGGCATTTCATTATCTAGGGGTAAAGTGTCGGCAACTAAGTCATTGCGGCATGCTCATTTAGATGCCGCCCCACTCAAAAATAAGCCTTCTCCAAGGCCCACGTGAAGGTTCCCTGGTACATCAGAGCCACATACTCTTCAATGGCCTTGTCACATCTTCCCTGGGCACAAGATACAGCATCCTGGGGCATCAAAAGTCCAAAGTGGCTGGCTTACCTGTCATCTCACAGCGTGCCTCCGCACAGTGGAGATGGCCCTCCAGCACCTGATTTTCATGGCAGAGCATCATCCTTGACTCCTGCTTGTCAGGGACCTGAACCACCGAGCTCTTTTCTACAACAAACACAATAGCTCCTGGCTGTGCTCTGTGTCTCCATTCCAAGTGTCTGCTCCCATCAAATCCTAGCAGAGAGCGAGAGCCCCAGGGACCTGCTGGCGAATTTCTGTTTCATCAGGTCTGACCGCTAGAAAGCTGCGTACTCGGAATGTGTAGCTCCAGCTTCCCATAGCAATGTCTTCACCGAGCTCTGGCCTTAACATGATGCCTGGGCTTTGGGCTCTGGTCAGTGTGAGAATGAGCACATGAAGAAAGCCTCTGCATTTCACAGAGCTGCTCTGGGGGTCCCATCCCTTATGCTGGTCAGTGCCCCATAGAGAATACATGAGACAGGTCTCTTAAGAGTTCATCAACTAAGATCTTCTGATGAAAAGCTGTGCTCTTAAGAGACCTTTCTGTGCTTCTGTTACTAAGGTAATGAGAGCACGTTAATGCATTAGAGTTGCTTTTTTGCCTAAGCCAAAAGCCTGGGGCTGAATTTCCTTCTCTGTGTCAGTGGCTTTCTTTTACTTCATCTTGGGATATAATTACTCCCCCTCTTTATTCTTCTCATTACTTGGCCTTTTCCTGGACACGGAGGTAGACATTATAAGGTTTATTCTCACCACACCTAAAATCATCTACTTATTGTTATTTTATAGATGAGGAAAATAAGAAAGAGTGAGATGAAGTGATTTACCCCAGTCAACAAAGTCCCATTAGGAACCTTGTTAGTTATAAACAACAAACAAGGGAATGGGAAAAAGGTGATGGGTAGTCATAACACATGTTCTGAGTCTAAGTCAAATCTTCCTGCGGTTGTTGTTATTGTTGATGTGACACTGGCAAAGCCACACATTGAGTTCATAGGCACTTACTCAGCAAACTAGACCCTCTCATGTCAGGTGAGCCATTATTGTGGACATGCCAGTGTGAGGACCAAGAAAAATGTTTACAATAAGCACTTACCATAGGATTCAAACATCCACATTAAAAGATACAGATCTTGTGTATGGATGTTTTGCCCTATTATTAGGACACAAAATTTAGAAGCCAAGTAATTATAATTTAAGTAATTTGTTTAATACAGTACCTAAAATTACTTACTGTCAGATAAACATTTCCTAAGAAGATCAAAATATACGGTTATTTTACATTTTCCCATTTGGATCCCTTTCAATTTCTGCAGTTTATTAGCTTGCTTCAGCGTCTTTGAGCATTAGTCAACATTTAAAATGTAGGTTTTTATGATTCTGGGGAAAGCAATTGCTTCCAAGGGAGAAAACATTCTGTAAATTACATGTAAATGTTTTTACTTGGATGAGTTCTTTTGCATCTGTGCAGAGGATCATTTTAATTTACACAAGAATGAAGGTTTTCCGTGATTGAATGTAGTATGCATGCTTGTGTATCTAATTTCCACTTCATTTCTACAGGAGTCTAGCAGACACAAGGGGCATTTTGTTGTAATGTAAGTGCTACTTTAAAATAAAATAAAATTATAATAAAAAGCTAAGGATTAGTGTGCCATTTCTAATTTTATTCCTGAGCTGTCCCTTGGAGTGGATCGGAGCAGGTCTGAATCGTGTAATTTGGCATTATGAGGCTCTAAAGATGCAGGCGATAAAGCTTTCATCCAAGAAACAAAACAGACCAGAACTCAGAAATGTGATTGACTAAAAACATCCAACTATCTCCCCTTTCCTTACCTCTCAGACTACACCAAATTCTTCTTAGGCAGAAACTGTTCTATAAATCATTTCCCTTTCTTTTTTCCCTTAATCTCTGAGATTATGTACCCTTTTGCAGAATTGAGTGCTTGAAAATCCAAATGATTATGAAGGTATCAATTAATTCAGTTTCTTCTCTTTGCGACATTAAACCTTTCAGAGAAATAAGCAGTGTCTAGTTTCTGTTTATTGACAGTGAAAAGGATGTGACATTTTGACATTAATCAGTTTCTGGGGTGAAGACAAAGGTACAGGTTTTGATGTTCTAATTTTATTGCTCCATTACTGAAAATGTAATAATAAAGGCCACTGAAATGTGCAAATGGTGTGAATATTGGCCTCTTCCTTTTCAGAGCCATAAGACTTCTTTCCTGTTCATCTTATTAAATCTGCATTATTGAATGCCCTAAATTAATTAAAGGTTATTGCTTAAGTTCAAATGCATATACACCAGCTAGTTCTAAATTTTTAGTCTCAGAAATGTTGCTTCTCTTTACATCCTTTGTTAGGTGCAAGTAAATTTTTAGCATTTTATTTTTAACATCCGTTTTTGTTTTTTTTCTAGGAATTTCTTTTCTTTGGCAATCTTGGGAAGTAAAGTTGTAGAATTTCCCCTGGCTTTCAGCAGGGAGTATCGAGGTTCTGGAGGAGTATGGGCATCTTGCCCAAGATAACTGTTGGCATACCATTCTTAAATGTGCTGGAGAGCCCGTACATTTAAGCTGCTGTAGTCCCAGGTCTGGTGGAGGCCAGTGAACACGTGATATGCTTCATTTGCATCTGTCAAGATGCCTCCTTCTAACTGGCTTTGCAGTGGAAGAGGTAGGAAGCAAAGGCTAGAAATCCACTCAGGTGGGTTTTCCAGCATACCTACACTTGCACTGCATTTGGAAAGGGCTTTTGTGTTAAGGTTTGAAATCCAGGTGCCCCAATTTCTGACATTTCAGTTACTTGCCTACAGAATCATAATACATCCCATAATTAATAATATCCATTTATCACAAATAGTTTCAGACAAATTTCAAACTCTTTAAAGCTCGGGTAATTGTTCAATGTGGACATGTGAAGTCATTCTCTTTGAAATAGAAAGAAAGTGTATCAGATAAATAAATAAAAACTTTCAACCTCATGTGTATTTCTTTCATAATAGATTTGGCTTTTGTTGGCCCATCTTATCTCAATGGTTTTATATTAGAGGTACAATTATACAAACTCTAATGGTCCTAAATCCCTTTAATTCTGTAATATTTGGGGTTATCTGACAAATACTGAATTGAATGACAATGCCTAAATATTACTGTGTGACTTAACTGTCACCATATTTGCATCATTTGGGAGTCATCATCTTAGAAAGGAAGAGAAACCTTCACTCATTACAGCTTTATTTAATAACTAGAGGCCTGTCCCAGGCTGAAACTGGCTCTCCGACATCCCCCTAGGGGTCCTGGATTTCAAGAGGGCACAGGCTAGGCTGAGAGACTCCACCAGTGCATGCTGGGAGGTTGGCCAGCCAGGGAAGGACTGCAGGAGGGCTCCAGGGAGTGTCCAGCCCCTCTCGCTCAGTCCCAATTGGCCGGACCCCAGTAGCAAGCTAACCTACCAGTCGGAGCATCTGACCCCTGGTGGTCAGTACCCATCGTAGCGACTGGTTGATCAGTCGACTACCTGGCCCCTAGTGGTCAGTGCACATCATAGTGAGTAGTTGAGTGACATTAGCATATCATTAGCATATTACGCTTTGATTGGTTGAATGGACGACCGGATGACTGGACATTTAGTATATTAGGCTTTTATTATATAGGATAGGATAGGAGTAATTTTTGTCTTTGACAATACTGCTACTAATCTTAGTTTTAAATCAGGATCTAATCCCTAAGACTTAAAAACTTTGAATAACTTTTTAGAAAAGCTTTAAATATCATCTACTGTGCTAATTATTTCCATAAGTCTAATTATCAATATATTTCTTCCTAAAAGTTCTCTGCACTGGATTGTAAGGCATCCTGTATACTATTGTATAAACCTGGTAAATCTGAAAAAATTTCAGATACACATTAAAAGTTTTACAACCTTCATTTAATATCAAATTTCATCTTAGTTTGGCCCAACCTTTCATTTTTTAAAAATAATATAAAATAAGGCTGGATCAAGGTGGCAGTTATAACTCCCTATTTTACCCAAGTTCCTTAAAATAACAAAATAAAATTTGTAAGAATTAAGCTTTCTGATAAACAAGAAAGTGTGCCACAAGAGGACCAGAAATTCAGAGGAACTACAAAAATTTTAAAAACAAACAGGATCAGATCCGCAGAGAAAGGAAATTGGAAAAAAAAAAACACACACACAAAAAACAACAACACAGCTACATTAAATCTGAGAGAGGACTACCATGGTACATGAATTTTTCAGGGATATACCAACTTCAAGAAAAATGAACACAAGTAATTTGGAATTGCCTTCAAGCAATGACTGTGGTGATTACACAGCTACTGTATTGGGGCTTGGCCAGTGAGCCCTTTTTCATCCTTGGTTTTTGTTACACTGTGGCCAGCATAAAAGCCTAGATGGTTTCATGGGAAAATTCTACCATATGTTTAAAGACCATATAATTTCTATATTACATCAATAATTCCAAAGAAGAGAAAACATTAGAAAGTTTTCCAACTCATTCTTTAAGCCTAGCATAACAGAAAAAAGTACCAGAAAATAAAAGTCAAGCCACAATTCAAGCTGATTTGTGAATTTAGATGCAAAACTTCTAAATAAAATACTTGCAAATTAAATCCAGCAATGTATGAGCAAGGGTATTTTCCAGGAATACAATGATGAATCATCATTGATTATTCACTATATTATAATGTATTGGAAATAATATCACCACCTTAACAGATTTTTAAAATTAAATCCATATGCTCATCTGTATAGATGCCAGAATTGCATTTGATGTGATTCAATACCAAATTCTGAACAGAGCAATGAAACATCAAGTCAAGCAAATCCAAAAGAAGACAAGAAAAACCCTCAAAGCACACTAAGAAAAGAAAGAAAACTTGATAAAGGGCACCCATCAAGAACAAAACCAAATTTTGAAGGCTATTCTAAGAGTAGAGAAATGTCTTTGTAGCTCACAGTCCCCAAGGTGACCTTCACCCTCCTGGTGCTTATACTTTGTGTAATCACCTCCCCTAGAGGATGGGTGGGACTTGTGACTTGTGTCTAATCAATGGAATATGACAAAAGTTATGGGATTTCACTCCCATGATTATGTTATATTATATGGCAAAAGGGATGAAAAGTCATGCCTGGATCACATTATCCTATATAATAAAAGGCTAATATGAAAATTGTCCCTTCGGGAGTTCCACCGGAAGACCCGGGAGTTCAATTGCTCGCTATGACGTGCACTGACCACCAAGGGGCAGCATGAAACATGGCGGGCAACCAGCAGAGGAGGCAGGGTGCTGAGGGAGCGAGGGAAGGATGAGGCGGCGAGGCTGGGAGGCAGGGAACCTGATCGGCCCTGATCACTGGCCAAGCCTAGGGACCCTACCTATGCATGAATTTCATGCACCAAGCATCTAGTGTTATATAAGCCAATTCATTTTCTCTCCCTCTTCTATTGACCTTGATGAAGCAAGCATCCACTTTGTACAGCCTATGGGAACTGTGGATGGCACCTAGGATCTCAGTAAAACCTCTAGCTAGCAGGGAGCAAAAGGTTTTAAAGCTCTCAGCCCTATAGCTATAAGAAAATAAATCCTGTCAACAATTGGAGGAGCTTGGAAATGGATTCTTCTCCAGCTGAGCCAGATGAGGATATAGCCCAGCGGACACCTTGATTGTAACTTCTAAGACCTTGATATAGAAAAACCAGCTAAGCTATGCGCAGTCTTCTAACCCACATAAACTGTGAGAAAATGAATATGTGCTGTTTTACAAGTGTTGGAGAGGTTGTAGAGAAAAAGGAACCCTAATTCACTGCTGGTAGGAATGTAAACTGGTACAGCCACTATGGAAAATAGTATGGAAGTTCTTCAAAAAATTAAGAGTAGAGTTACCATATGACCCAAGAACCCCTTTTCTGGGTATCTACCTAAAAATTTTGAAAACATTTATTTGCAAATATATACGCACCCCATGTTCATTGCAACACTATTCGTGATGTCCAAGACATGGAAACAACCAAAGTGTCCTTTGATAGATGATTGGATAAAGAAAATGTGGTACATACTGTATATACAGTGGAATATTATTCATAAGAAAAGATGAAATACTGCTGTTTGTGACAACATGAATGGATCTTGACAATATCATGCTAAGGGAAATAAACCAGACAGAAAAAGTTAAGAATCATATGATTTCACTCATATGTGGAATATAAAACTGAAAGCAACAAATGAATAAACAAGAAAAACAAACAAAAACTCATAGACACAGACAACAGTTTAGTGAAGTGATGGCGAACCTATGACACGTGTGTCAGCACTGACACGCGTAGCCATTTCTGACATGCGGCCGCTGAGGCGGCCGCATGCCGAGGATGAAACATTTGCTGCTCCTGAGGATGAAACATTTGCTACTAGAGTCTTGGAGTTAGTTTTTTCCTCAAAGTGACACACTACCCGAGTTATGCTCAGTTTTTTGGTGAAGTTTGACACACCAAGCTCAAAAGGTTGCCCATCACTGGTTTAGTGGTTACCAGAAGTAAGGGGGTAGAGAAATAATAAAGGATTAAAGGGAGCAAATATATGGTGATAGAAGGAGATTTGACTTTGGGTGGTAAACACACAATGCAGTATCATAGATTATATATTTGAAATATATAATTTTATTAGCCAATATATAAATTATATGTAATATGTAATTTTCTTAATGTCACTGCAATAAATGTAATTTAAAATTTTTTAAAAATAAGCTAATTTAAAAATTTTCCAGTAATTAGTAACTAATACCAATCTATTATCACTATTAATTTTTTAATGTTTATTTTTTAATGATGTGATTTAGAACATATTAATTGGTATACATAAACTACATATTTAAAGTATATAATTTGATAAATTCTGACAATGTAGATATAAATATATAGTAGATGTAGATATAGATAGATAGACAGACAGACAGATATAGATATATATGTGAAGCCTCCATAATAGTCAAGATAAAAAAATAACCATTGCCCCCCAAAATTCTCCTGGCCCCTTTGTAATCCCTCTCTTCTGTCCTCCCCACTCTAACCCCTCATTACCAATCACTGATCTGCTTTCTGTCATTATAGGTTAGTTTGCATCTTTAAGAATTCTAAAATATACTCTTTGTTGGTCTGTCTTCTTTCACTTGTTATAATTTTTTGAGATTCATTCATGTGAGATTATATATTAATAATGTATTCCTCTTTTATTATTGAATAGTGTTTAATTATATAGATTTACAGCAATTTGTTTATCTTGGATATTTGGGTTGCTGGACATTTAGGTTGTTTCCAGTTTGGAGCTATAACAAATAGTTCTGTGAACAATCATATACAAGTCTTTGTTTAAATGCATGCTTTCATTTGTTTTACATAAACACCTAGGAGCAAAGTAAGTGGATCATTTGGTATGTGTACGTTTACATTTTAAGAAAATGCCAAAATGGTTGTACCAATTCTACATTCCCACAGTGTGTGTTTCAGCTCCTCCACACCCTCACTCGCACTTGGTACAGTCAATCATTTTAATTGTAGCCATTCTAGTGTGCAAGTAGGAATATCTCACTGTGATTTTAATTTGCATATACCTAATGCCTATAATACTGGGCATCTTTTTCATGTGCATATTTTCCATCCACGTATCTTCTTTAGTGATGTGTCTGTTCAAATTCTTTTTCCCTTTTATATTGGATTGTATGTTTTCTTATTATTCAGTTTTGAGAGCTTTAATATATTTTGGATAGGTAAAAGTCTTTTATCCAATCTGTGATTTGCAAATGTTGTCCCCTGTCTGTGGTTTATCTTTCATTGTCTTGCCAGGGTCTTTCAAAGAGCATAGCTTTTAATTTTGGTAAGCTTTAACTTCTCATTTTTTTCTTTTATGGGTAAGCTTTTGGTGTTGTATTTGGAAAATCTTTGCCTTAGCCCAAAGTCACAAAAATTTTCTTCAGTAATCTGCATTTATGTAGGTCAAAGTTTCATTCTGTTATTGTTTTCCTTCTGCTTGCAAGACTTTTTAGACAAATTTTGAAATGCAGGTCTGTTGGTGATGAGTTATTTCAGCTTTTGTATATCTAAAAACATTTTCATTGAGCCTTAATTTTAAAAGTTATTGTCATGGGATAAAGAATTCTAGGTTGACAATATTATTCTTTAAGTGCTTTTTAAGTTGTTGCTGCACTGTCTTTTAGCTTGAATTATTTCCAATGAAAAGTGTGCTAATATTCTTATCTTTGTTCTTTGGATGTAATGTCTATTTTCTCTGGCTGTGTTTAAGATTTTCTTCTTATCACTGCTTTTAAGCGATTTGATTATGATGTGCCTTAGTGTCACTGTCTTCTTATTTCTTGTGCACATGGTTTGCTGGCCTTCTTAAATCTGGGGGTCTCTAACACTATAAATATTTTCATAAGTTTAAGAAAGGTTTTGGTCAATTTTTTGTCAAATATTTTGTTGGTTCCTTACCCTTGTGTACTCAGTGACATGTATTTGATCACTTGAAGTTGTTCTCAGTTCACTGATGCTGTATATTTTTTCTACTCAATTTTACAATTTGTTTAATTTTGAACAATTTCTATTGCTGTGTTTTCATGTTCACTTTTTTTTGTCAGTGTCTAATCTGAGGTTAATCACATTCATTGTATTTCTAATGAGTGATAAGGACACATATCTCACACATTTTTATCCTTAGGAGTTTTATTTGAGTCTTTTACATATCCTTCCTACCTCTACTTAACATGTTCAGCCTTTACTCGAGCTTCTTAAACATACGGAACACAGTTGAAATAATTGCTTAAGTGTCCTTGTTTACTAATTCTGAAATCTGTGTTGTTTCTGGGTCAGTTTTGGCTGGTTAATGTTGCTCTTCATTAAGGGTTGTGTTTTCCTGCTTCTTTGAATGCTTATTATTAGATGCCAGACATTTATATAACTCCTGTATTGCTTGAATTCTTACCACAGACTAGCTATATACTTTACTACTTATCCTATATAATAAAACCCTAATATGCAAATCAACCGAAGGGCGAAACAACCAGTCGCTATGACCAGCACTGACTACCAGGGGGCTGATGCTCAACGCAGGAGCTGTCCCAGGGGCAGCTCCTGTGTTGAGCGTCTGACCCTGAGAGGGAGGTGACCAGCAGCAGCAATCAGGGGGGCAGGGCTGACCAGCAGGTGGTGCCAGGCTGCCAGCCAAGGCAGGTGCTAGAGGGGGCCCCCCTATTGCTCCACCCGCCAGTTGCCCCACAGATGGCCCTGATCACCAGCCAGGTGTAGGGACCCTACCCTATATATTGAGAACAGTCTCTTACATTTAAAAATTAAAACTGCAAGGCTACTCTAACACTGAAACAGGATGATGCAGCGATGACATGCATGGACTCTGGCTTGCACATTTTGTGGTCAGACCTGATTTTGACACTTATAAACTGTGACAAAGCCAATTATTGCTCTCTGCTTCACTTTTTCCACCCATAAGATGGGGAAAATGATACTACTGCCTCAGAAGGATCATGTTATATACTACTTTTTATAATCAGGGGAAAAAAATGTAGCTGCCCATACAACAGCAAGATGCCTTTCATCTGTATGAAAAGTATGGTCACTGGTGCATGCAGCATTCCAGATTGCGAGAGGGATGTCCAACTGCCAGTTTAGGCCTGACATCCCCTGAGGGGTCCTGGATTTCAAGAGGATGTAGGCCGGGCTGAGCCCCTCCCCCCCTCCCCCCCCCCCCCCGTGCATGAATTTTGTGCACTGGGCCTCTAGTGTGATTATAAAATTAAAACATGGGTAAAACTGAATGCCAAAAGAGAAAAAGAGAGAAATAAAGAATGGAAACAAGAAAAAATGCAGTTTTGAGATTTATAACTGACAGTTAAAGATCACGTGGACCTCTTAAAGTTGGTTTACACACTTGTGGTCTGTTTGGGCACCATAGGAGATAGAGGAATGTAATGGAATTCTAGGGGCTTTGTGAGCAGTTATTATCCATTTGTGGAATGTAGATTGGGGACTGAATGATGAGATTAAATGCATAAGAGAAGAAGTTCCTTTTGAGGGTAAGGGGAAGTGAGGCTTTCAAATCTTTAGCTGATGGTTAAAGACAAGTAATATTATAAAATCTATGTAAGAAAAGTTAATTTTAAAAATGAGAAATCCATATCAGGACTCATTTAAGCTTTCTTCCCAGATCTCAGATGATAGCTCATCAGTTGTAAATTTTCAGTGCTTTTCACAGTGATGGAATTTAAATGAAAACAACAACAGCAAAAATCTGGAGTCTGATAGGAAAGCAGAAGTACATGGGGTGAGCCTTGTGGCCAGAGAGGCCTCGGAGAGGAGGGGCAGGAGCTAGGCTTGTGTTTTGTCTGCTTCTCCCGGCTCCAGCACTCTTTCATATTCTGGACGTCTTTGGAATGTTTAAGCAAGAATTTGTCACTGAGGTAACAGCTCTGCACAGTGATCAGGATGCTCAGAGCACTTGACAGCAAGTCTGATCATGTTGTATGGCTAGTCTCAGGGTGACAGGGACAGAGGAGTCAGGCTTTCCGCTGTTGGTGACACTGGCCCCTGAAACCATCCTTCTTCCCTCTCACCCCTCCTTATCCTTCTTGCTCCCCCTTCCTCTCTCCCTCCTTTCTTTCCTCATTCCTTCTTTCCTTTGTTCTTTCAGTCTTTTATTCAACTCAATAATTTATTGAGCAGGTACTGTGTCAGGCATTGTTCTAGGGGAGATGCTGGAAAAACAGCAGCAAATACAGCATAGGAAAAGCCTTCATGTCAATGAGTCCTTCACTGTTGGTCTATTTTCAGAAATCAAACTTCTAAAAATTGGCTTTCCTATCAGGGACAGTATATTCTGACCAATTGTGAATTTCGAGCTATATTTTCCACAGGTCTTTGTATTACATGTTGCAAGTGAATTGACATTTTGGTTTATAAACCAAACCCTTATAGGTTTAACTTAGTGTGAATTAAACTCTTGAGATAGAATTCTGTTTGCATTGACAAAATTCAGATTAGGAATCTATGAATCGAAGTATTACATCCGAAGTTCCACTGTTCTAAAGTTTTGGTTCTCTCCTTGAATGACACCTTTCCCCATCCCTGGAAGGCCTCTGTAATACCCCAGCTTAGGGAATGGCTCCAGTCATTAATTAGTCAAAAAGGAAAAGGTCAGAGAATTTAGCAATAAGGGACAGGATGGGAGAGATGGCACCCTAAAACACAGAGACTGATCCAGGGTCTTCGCCATTAGAGGCAGACAGAGTCGGCTCACACATTTTTAAATTCCTCCAGATTGGATTTAGGTCCTTTCCTGAATTCACTTTAATCTATTGCCACAACTATAATACTCCTTTCTGAGTTTCCAAAAATATATGCTATGCCACTTCAATCACTGGTACTTTTTAATGAAAATAACTATCATTTAAAAGTGTGTGTGTGTGTGTGTGTGTGTGTGTGTGTGTTAAACCCTCAGTGTGTGTGATGAATTGTAATTTGTATTTTATATCCTCAGACCCACACTCTGAGGTAGGTGCTATTATTATCCCATTCTACATAGGAGGAAACTGAGTCATAGAAGAGTTATATAATTTATCCAAAGTCAATTATTTAACAAATTATGGATCCAGAATTTGAAGCCAGAATCTGACTGTAGAACCCATGTCCTTAACCATTGCACTTAGCTGCCACTCAGTTATTATTACTTAAACTAATCCAAAAATTAATGTGAAACATGGAATGGAACCCATAAGATTGCCATATGGATGAAATAGCACAGTTGGTGTAAAGCACTTAGTAGGACAGTGACTGTTGATCTATCATCTCTGAATAAGCTTCATTTTTATAACTTTCCTCTTAAATGTGATAGCTTCTGAGCCGCCCGGAATAGGCTAATACTATTACTTGATCTGTTCTGTACTTACACTCCTGTTCAGCAGATTGAGTGTATTAATTTTTTTCACATGCAGTTTAAACTGCTGTTCATATTAAATTTATAGTCATCTAAAATTGATTTTTAGGAGATGAATTATTTTTAAGCAGATCATTCCCATTTTTGTACTTGTAGAGAGGTAATTTTAGTGTATTTCTGTCCTAGTCAGTTGAGGGTGATATAGCAAAATATCATGGACTGGGTGGCTTATAAATAACAGAAGTTTATTACTCACCGTTCTGGAAGATGAAACTCTAAGATCAGGGTGCCAGGACAGTTGGATTCTGGAGAATTCTTCTGGATTGAAGATTGTCGACCTCTCTTTGCATCCTCACAAGGCAGAGGACAGAGAGGGGAAGCTCTCTTGTGACTGTTATATGGGCACTAATCCCATTCGAGAGAGCTCTATCTTCATGACCTCATCTAATCCTAATTACCTCCCAAAGGCCCTCCAGCTAATACCATCATATCAGGGAAGGCACGGGGTTTTGAAATGTGAATTTTCGTTGGGACACAAGCATTCAGTACATAACAACTACTTTCTAGTCTTTTCTCTAGACATACATTTACATATATACATTTATGTAGAAATGCATATATACATTTTTATTAATAACTTCATTTTTCTTAGTGTATATATCATGAATATTTCTCCATGTCATGAAAGATCCTTTTAAAACATAATTTTTAATAGCTTCATAGTATTCTATTACATGACTGTACTTTATTTAATCCATCATCAATAGGTGGGCTTTGACCATTTCTCAGGTTTCTGACACCCTGTTTTAAATACTGACTCCCTCTGTCACCTCGATAAATAACTTCAAAATCTGCCCAGTTCCTAATGATACAATCTGGTCCTCAGACTGTTGTTCAAAGATGCTGCAGTATGTCTGTAAGATCTATTGAGGGGAGATGTGATGCTAAGCAATATTTCTGCTTCCTCTAATGCAATTCTCTGGGAGGTGCCATATGAAACACTGCAGGAACATTTATCTCTGAGGGCATTAATATGCATATGAGTTTTTGTACCCCTATGTTCATTGCAGTGTTATTTACAATAGTCAAGATTTAGAAGCCGACCAAGTGCCCATCAGTAGATGAGTGGGGGAAAAAAGCTGTGGTATATTTACACAATGGATTACTACTCATCTGTAAAAAAGAAGGAATACTTACCTTTTGCAACAGCATGGATGGACCTGAAGAGTATTATGCTAAGTGAAATAGCCAGCCAGAGAAAGACAAATATCATAGGATTTCACCTATATGTGGAATCTAATGAATAAAATAAACTAACAAAGAAAATATAAACCATCTCATAGATACAGAGAACAGACTGCCAGCTGTCAGAGGGGAGAGGGTTGGGGGCTGGGTGAAAAGTGAAGAGATTAAGCAAAAAATTAAAAAGTTATAGACAGCAGGCTGGTGATTACCAGAGGGAAAGATAGTGGGTAGAGGTAGGAGAGGGTAAAGGGGAATAAATGGTGATGGAGGAGACTTGACTTGGGGTGATAAACATATAATATAGATATACAGATATAATACACAGATGATGTATTATAGAGTTGTATACCTGAAACCTAAGTAATTTTATTAACCAATGTCCCTCCAATAAATCAAATTAAACAACAACAACAACAATAGCCTGCCTCCAGTACTTGATTTTGTTTGATAAAAAGGAGGAGCTGGGGCCAGCCCTCATCACTGGTCCTGCCTGCCCTTACAGATGCTGAAATGCTCTCCATAATGTATTGTCATTATAGGTGGCAAAGTCCTTAACAACTGTGAATATTGCACGTGCAACAATAAAACATGATTTTTCTCCCCTGGAAAATGCCCTTGTTACAGCGCTCAAAAATGAGTTAAAATGATTTCATTGTTTCCCCAATGGACCTTTAACTGGAATATATTCTGGGCTTTCTGTAGCTTGCATCCTTATAAATTTATTCTTGTCAGGTCTAGCCATGGATCAGGCTCCCAGAGTGAAAAATGAGAATGAAAATGGAAGCAGGATCAGCTGCTGACACATTTGCCAGAGGAATTCAGAGTGAGGGAGACATTGCCAGGCAGAGTGGTGAGCCCAAGATAGCAAATGGCGGGGGGCCTCGCTGCTCCCTTCCTGCCCCGTTTTTCAGATACTGTAAAACTGAGCAAATAACTGTAATGAAAGGTTTGGTTCTGGTACCCTGCCTTGGCTTTGCTGCAGATCACACCCCCCAAAATAATAATAAAAGCACCTGGCACATCAAGATGGGAGATGGAAGCTCAAAGAACCGATGTTGACTGGTTTGACCTTCATCACATGAGAAAATCAGATTGCCTGTAAGCAATGGGATTTTAGCGTGAAAAAATGCCTTTCCAAGTGGGCAGATACCATATGCAAGCAGCCACGCTAGCCCAGGAATCTGCACTGGACATACTGACTTCAAAGGGCATTTTGGAAAACAGGACTCCAAAGTCAGGGAGATTTAAAGAGACAGATGATGTTGTGCATTAATATTTGCTCAGTGGAGGCAGGAGGGAGTGTGTTGCATGCAGTAGGGCTTTAGCAAATCTATTTTATTTCAAAATGTCTTATTCAAGTTTTATGTAACTTCTCTGCAAGTAACGGGTTCCCCCAGAGAGACCGTAACCTGAGGCCTTTGGAGAACATTGTTATTTTCCTCTTTTTGTATGAAATCCCCAAATAGGTCACATTAACGTCTTTGTCCTTTGATTCAATTCTATTTATAGCACTTCTGTTGAGTGCAGTGTGTGGCCCCTAAGGTTTGGCTCCTGTCCTCACTTAGAGTTATAACTGGAACACAGTGACAGGGCTGGAGCGAGCTCAGAGACAGGACAATTCATTCTACCTGCGGACTTGAAGGAAAGGGATGAAAATAGGGTTTGATTTCAGCCTGGGAAGCAGACACCCACGGCCAGGAAGTTTCTACAGGAGAGCAAGCAGCCTGTCTGATGTGGGGAGAAGTGGGGAGTAGGGAAGAACGAGGAAGAGTGAACCCAGCACCAGAAAGAGTGACAGGTTGCATTTTTTTGAAGTAATAGTATTCTTGACATTATAATGGGAATAGTAAAGATTCTCTTGGCTAAAATATTACATTGGGGGTGTTCTTTTTAAAAAGCCACTGGAATAACAGGAAAGAATGTTAACAACAAAAATCACATCGCCAGCAGAGTCTGCAGTGTTGGGTTTTGGCCACAACAGCTAAATCTTCATAGCGCCAGCCATGAACTATTGATACATGATACACCACAGACGGACTCAATATCATGTGCTCAGTACAGAGGCCAGTCACGGAAACCCTCATGCTGCATGATTCATTTATCTGAATCATGCGGAATGTGCCTTAGAAAATAGAAACCTGTAAAGGCAGAAAGTAGATTAGTGGATGCCTAGGCCTGGGTAGGGGTGAGGAATGATTGCTAATAGGCATGGGTTTTCTTTTTAAAGTGAAAAAAATTTCCAAAATGAGATTATGATGATTAGATTATGCTTTATAAATATACTAAAAATGAATTGCACATTTAAAAGGGGTGCATTTTATGATATATGAATGATATGTCAATAAAGCTATCTTTTAATTTTCTTTTTCAATTGCACTTGACATTCAATGTTATTTTATATTAGTTTCAGGTGTACTGTGTGGTGGTTAGACAATTATATGTGGCAAAGTGATTTCATCCATAATTCAAGTACCCACCTGGCACCATACACAGTATTACAATATTTCAATAAAACTATTTTAAAATATCTCCATAGTCATGGTTTCGCTCATTGAACCACAAGTTTCACAATCTAGGGAAGGAGAAAGATAATCTCTGTGGGTTGCGCCTGACTGGGTGTTGAAAGGTGTCCTCAGTGACAGCAGCCAACCCTTCTTGAGTGCATCACTGGCCTCAGGTCCCCGAGGAGTTTCTGGGCCACCCTGACTGCCCACAGGGTGCAGTGGAAAGGGCACTGGCCTGAGGAGAGTGGGGCTCAGGGCAAAGATCCTAATCCCCTGGGCCCTAGATTCTCCGCCAGCAAATGGGAACTAGGGTTATAAAGAAGTGGCAAGGTGAGGAATGTGCAGGATGCTAGCTGGCTGGCTGTCAGGAACCTTCAGAAGATGACATTGACTTGGAGGAGTGATTCACAGCTGAGGGTCTGGTCCTTGGATAATTGGGATCTGAATCTTGGTCTTGGCCAGCACTCTAAGAGCTGACCATCCCTCCTTCAGAGGTCTACTCTAAGCATGCTCTCTGGACTTTGATTATATGCCTGGTTGCCAATTTTTAAATTTATAGCAAGAATTGTGACTGCCCAGGGGATTAGATTACCATTTCTTTCAGCCAATGCATCCACTCCCTTTAAAAATAAATCTAAATAAATGCCAAATTATGATCAGAAGGTTACTTGGTCAGTGCTGAGTTCTAATAAGATGAGATTCTGGGCTCTGGTAAAGTAGTGGGCTCATTGCTGAATGTAATTCACTTATCTTCCTGTAGGACAGGACAAGACAGTTTGTGTGTTTGAATCAAAGTGTCCTCTTCTCCAGAGGATAGGCGCTTCCTCTCTGAGAAAATAAACTTTTTGCCAATTCACCAGTGACCCCACTACCAAGTGACCACAATCTTAGTGTGTGATGTTCTTCATCCTATTAGATTATAACCAAATTTTTGCTCTTTTTAATTCTGATCCAGGAAATATTTTATCTCTAAGGTGCCTTTTTTTAAACTAATGTAGTCTTATTCATTGTATGTAAATTGTGTAGTTTTCCTTTAAGAACATGGAGAGAGCTTTGCTGATACCATATCACCTTATAGCAGATAATGATATGGTATCATATATACATATGTACATATACATCTATTTTATTATATTCAAACTAATACTATATTAGTATATAGTCAATAATAGAATATGTTGATTGATGGTGATGAAAATTAAATAAGATCATGTGTGTTAACAGTGCATTGAAAATCAGGAAGTATTTTCCTCACAAAAGATATTAATGACCAGACAAATCAGATTTGATGCTATGACCATTACAAAACCTAAATATGCAGGAGTTTCGGAACTTGGGGCTAAGGACCAAATGGAGAGATGATTAACCAAGGTAGATGGTTCAGCTGCATGTCTTTGGGCTAGCTCAGGCCCACAGCATGTTTTTGTAAGGCCTTCAGAGTGTTTTCAATTTTCAATTTATTGCCAACATTTAAAATTAGAAGAAATTACATAAAAGGACATATTTCCACTTCTATGAGAAAAATAGAGTGTCCGGCAAGGTTGGGGTTATATTCTTGCATGACAACAATGTCAATATGTTTAAAGAAAGTGAGCCCTTCAGAGTGCCCCAAGCCTCAACACTCCCTCTTATCTTACTCCAGCCTGCTCTACTCATTTATATTACTGGACTGGCATTTGCAAGCATTTGAGTTACACCATATGTAGAAGAATTTCAGGAGTTCTGGGAATATTGTGTCTTTCAAAAACCTTTTCTATTTCTCCTCTGATAGTAAAAATTAACTTACAAAGACTAAAGGCTTGTATTCCACACTTAGGTTGAGGAGCTCATACTCCAGAGGTAAATTATTCACATTAAGTTGTAAAATTGTGGATTTGGGACTCTTCCTGGGCAAAGTTTTTGCTGCATTGGGAGAGACTATTATGCTGAGCTCCTGGGAGACAGGCCATTGAAGGGATCCCAGAGAGAGAAGGAACAAGGAAAGCAAGAGGATAGACAGGCAACTTTCCCTGCCCCGCTGGCATGGCTCAGTGGTTGAGTGTCAACCTGTGAACCAGGAGGTCATGGTTTGATTTTATTATTATTTTCATGCCCGGATTGCAGGCTTGATCACCAGTAGGGGGCTTGCAGGAGGCAGTCGATCAATGATTCTCTCTCATCATTGATGTTTCTATTTCTCTCTCCCTCCCCTTTTCTCTCTGAAATCAATAAAAATATTTTTTTAAAAATAGGCAAACCTCCCTCTATCTGATAATATTGTTGAGCTTCATATTTTTTAGGAAAGACCCAGTCCCCATGAAATATTTTTTTAATCTTTATTGTTGAAAGTATTACATATGCCCATGAAGTGTTGGTCCTAATCCACAGTCCCCAGTAGCTCTAGCAATAAGAATGTGCTGTAGGTTTTGAACTGGCACAGCTGTATATGAAGGAATGATGATAACACCCATAGAGCAAGTCCAGAGTGAAAGTGTACCCCACCCACTTGTCAACCCCATCGAGGGGGAATCAAAGGAGAGGGAAGGCTTGCAACACATTGCTTATGTACCCCCAAATGGCTTGTATGAAACCATGATTATGTTTATTTCCCTGATGTTGCATTGATAAAGGTGTATCTGCCATGATGCATTCTTTGAAACATGCAAGGAATTTACAAGATCTCACTGGGAAATGAGCCAGTACTTCCTTTTTGGCTTTTGTCATTTTGCTGGAGATGCAAAAGTGTACACACGGGTCATTCATAATGAGCAGTGCTGTGGTAGTAAAACAGCCATTGTAATAAATAGCATTACCTTGGACCAGTATGTGGAAGCAGGTGAGATATGAGAAAGGATGCTTAATGGGTGCTTGGCTGGCAGGTCATCTGACAAAAGGAAATGAAGAATTGTAGTAGTTACCTTAATAATTCTGGAAAAATAGAAACCCTCTCTATTTTCTTGCTAATTGTGCCAGTTATCTATGTCATTTTGAATGTAGGCAACTCACCTACTCAAATATTGCTGGCAGGTCTAAGGATGGAGGGAAGACAGATGACTCTTCAGATGAGATGTAAATACCACTTGTCATGTTTTTATTATTATTTTCATAGGAAAAAATTATTAGTTTGGAAAGTTATTATGAATGTTTTGCCTAACCTAGTTTTCTCTATTATAGAAAAGAAAACTAGGAATATTTTAATTAACGTAACTAAATTTATTTAAATATGTGGATAGGGTCTCAGTGTTCATATATACATAAAAGAAATAGCATTGATAGCTATGGGATCTGCAGGCAGACCATTAAGGTTCAGATCATAACTTCACCAACTACTAGCCATATCACTCTGAGCAATTTATTTAACATCTCTGTGCCTCAGTTTCTTCACTTATAAAATGGACAATGACAGCCCCAACATTATAGCAATGTAATGAATATTATATATATATATACATAAGGACTTAGTTCAGTCTAAAAAAAAAGTATGAAATCTTGCCATTTGCGACAACATGGGTAGACCTTGAGGGCATTATGCTAAGTGAAATAAGCCAGACAGAAAAAGACAAATACCATATTATCTCTTATATGTGGACCCTAAGAAAATCCAAACAAATTAAATACAAAACAAAACAATCCTGAGCTCATAGACATAAAGAATAGATTGGTGATTGCCTGAGGTGGGAGATGGGGGAGATGAAATGGGTGAAAGGAGTTAAAAGGTATAAATTTCCAGTTGTAAAATGGGTAGTTATGGGATATAATGTACAGCCTATCATTAATGGTGCCTATCTATAATAATAAAAGTGTAATATGGTAATTAGACCGGATAGCTGAACAACCTTCCGGATGTCATTCTGGAATCCTTCCAGACGTGGCAGCGGGGGCTGAGGCAGAGGCAGTTAAGGGCGATCAGGCAGGCAGGCGAGTGGTTAGGGGTGATGAGGCAGGCAGACATAGTGGTTAGGGGCAATCAGGCAGGCAGTCAGGCCAGTGGTCCTGGATTACAAGAGAGATGTCCGAGGGGTCCCGGATTGTAGAGGGTGCAGGTGGGCTGAGGGACACTCCTCCCCCATGCAAAAATTTTGTGCACCAGGCCTCTAGACATTAATAATACTGTAGTGCATATTTGAAAGTAGCTAGGAGAGTGAATCTTGAAAGTTTTCATACCAAGGAAAACATTTGTAACTCTGTATGGTGATGGAAATTAACTGGATTTATTGTGGTGGTCATTTGGCAATATCTACAAATATTGAATCATTATATTGTATATTTGAAACTAATATAATGTTATTTCAATAATACCTCAATAAAAATATAAGCTATACCAAGCAACACATGTAAGTATAGTAGAATGAGCATGTTGCCCAAACAAATAAGAGTGCTAGATGCTAAGTGAAAGAAGAAGAAAATATCTATTTTTAAGTTAACCACCTTTTGTTAATATTCTTTTTTGTCACAATAAGCAGACAAGAGATAGCTCATCATTTCTTTTCTTTTCTAATTTAATTCAACTTAATTCTTTTATATTTCTCTAATCTTGGTTACACCATGAGGTACATTTGGTTCTGTTAATCAACCAAGCTGACTTTGAGCACCTGTCTTGAATTATTCTGAATAATTAAAACCTTCAAAGTGATAAAATAAATAAAGAACTTAGAATAGTGCCTGGCCCACAGAACATAATTAATATCAGCTAACTTATGCTTTATGCATCTATACACACTTTATGTTTGGACAGAAATATGATAATTAATTGAAACAGTGAGTTATTTAAAACACATTTATCTCAATTATGAGTAAGTGTAAAGACACTTTTGTACAAATTGAGTTCATGAAGTGTCATTTTTGAAGAACACAAAAACAAGGGCTTGATGTGGTAGTTATGTAAGAACTTATCTTCTCCTTTGCTTAAGTTCATTCTGCTTTTGTTCACTGTGATGTGTTCAGAGATGTGTGCGCTCTCTCTAAAGTAGTTTTTTTTCCCCCATGCTGGATTAAATAAATTCTTTGTAAATTATTTTTATATTCTGATGTGACAATTTCTGTTATACTCAAGACAAGGAGAAACCTGCCAAGTTTCTGGGACTTAAGGTATGAGGCTTGGCATCTACATCAGAAAGAGTGGGAAAGAATCTGAAATGACCACAATAATCCTTCATATATTTAGCATATATTTTGAGGACAACACTAGGAGGTGTTGTTAAGACTTCATCTGTGCCTTTTATAAACTGAATATTAATAAACAATCCTTCACATTCATTCATGTTGACTTCCTTATACTTCATTAAGAATCCTCCTCTTAAACTCCTGACCCATATCCTCAGTTCCCATCAGGCAATTACTTCTGAGTTGCCAAAGACTCTAAGTCTCTTAGTCCTTACATGATACTCAATATTTTTTTTTAATTTAAAATGGTAAAATTCCCTTCTTTTTTACGGCCAATTAGTATTCCATTGAGTAAATGTACCATAGCTGTTTTATCAATTCACCTACTGATGGACACTTGGGCTGCTTTCAAATCTTGACTATTGTAAATAATGTAGCAATGAACATAGGGTGCATATATTCTTTCAAAAAAGTGTTTCAAGTTTATGGCTTTCTTCATTGACCAAGATATTGTTTCTCGTTCAGAAATCAATAGTCTTTTCATGTGGCATGGGGTCTAAATGTTTTCTGGATTACATTGTTTTCCTAACTGTGACTTTTCAATTTGAGGCTTGAATAGTATAACAAACAAGAGAAAAATCAATCATTCTTGGTCCAAATGACTTCAAACATGCCTCAGAGATCACCTGAAACACTTGTTAGAGCTAACTAACTTCATGTGACATTTGTTGCATGTTTTTAAAATATCAAAGCAACATTACAAATCCCAGATAAGCCTTAAAATGCCCCTAAGGTGTACTGCGAGTGAAGGTGCACTGAGAAAGTCTGGGCCATGATCCATGTTTGAAAAATTCTTTGTTTTACATCCTCCTCTTAGAGATTAAGAGAGCTCATTTGCATATCCTTGTGCTCTGAGTTGCACAGAATAATGAAATAGGTTTAACCTTATTTAACCTAGTACTTCTCTAACTTATTTTTTGACCATGGAAGCCTTGTTTTTCTCAGAACCCACATTAACCTGTCATCAAGTAAATAATCTGCTAACACTTTGGGAAAACTGACCTAAAGAGTTGTATGTTTCCTTGTGGCTATCACTTACAATTAATACTAATAAAGATTTAATTCTTCTCTTATATGATTCTAATTTGTGGAGAATATCCTTGCATCGCTAATTCACCATCTCTACCTCATCCGCTGAATTTCTAACCATTCTCCAAAGGGCAGCTTAAAAACGATCTGCTTCCTGATACTTTCTCTATTCTCTCCTTGTATGCCCTTATAAGCAATTTTCTGCAGTCCTCCTATCACATCCCAATTCTTATCATAATTACTAGAGGCCTGGTGCACGAATTCATGTACCAGTGGAGTCCCTCAGCCTGGTCTGTGGGATCGGGCCGAAACTGGCTCTCCAACATTCCCTGAGGGGTCCTGGATTGCGAGAGGGCGCAGGCCAGGTCAACGGACCCCACTGGTGCACGATCAAAGCTGGGGAGGGATACAGGAGGTTGGTCACCCAGGGAGGGACCACGGGAGGTCTCCAGGGTGTGTCCAGCCTGTCTCGCTCAGTCCGAATTGGCTGGACCCCAGCAGCAAGCTAACCTACTGGTAAGAGCATCTGCCCCCTGATGGTCAGTGCATATCATAGCGAGCAGTTGAGTGGCCTTAGCATATCATCAGCATATTACGCTTTGATTGGTTGAACGGATGACCGGACACTTAGCATATTAGGCTTTTATTATATAGGATGTGTATACCTGTAAGTTACTGGAAGTCAGAAATAGTACAGAATTCCTTTCAGACTCCCATAAACTTAGTTTAAAATAGGTGCTTCATAAATATCTTTGGCTAAATTGTGAGACATCCATCAGTTTTTATAAGCTATCTAAAGATTTATTTGCCAGAAATGATTTTTAAAGCCAGACCTTATTTGCCAACCATAATATCAAAAGATAAGGAGCAGTGTTAATTATTTCCTCCATGAGGTCAGGCCTTCAAGAGGGTTAGCAAATCTTTGAGCATACAATTATAGTGGAGTCACTGTTCCAAAACTAATTACTTATTAGCCATTTCATTGCTAATTTGATTAATAACATTAATATAAACCTTTATGTTGATTTTGTAAAATGCATTACAAGATAGGTCAATATCATGGCCTTCATTATATGGATGGGAATAGAAGACATAAAAAGTTGATCTGGTTGATTACCTCAAGGTTATTCTTTACGGCAATGATAGAACAAAATAAAAACTCATTGTAGTCAATTTCTAACACACTCTACAGAACTTATGGCTGTAACATGGAGAGTAAGGAAATGTATGTTTTTGCTAAATATGTATCTTATTCAGTATAGATTCAGAAAGTGTGCATAGCCAATGACATTTTTTAGCAACAGTCATTTCAAGATGATGGAATGACCCCAAAAAGGATTTGATTTGCTGTCATATGTGTATTGGAAATGCTGGAAAGCTTAAGGAGATATTTTTATAAATATTAGGTTTATTTTTATAGCAGTTCTGAGGTCATTTAATGTACTGTATGAAATTTTGCTATACATTTCCACATTGCATGTTATCATTGAGCTCTCAGGATAAGCCTCTTTCTTAACCAACTAGCTGCCTCCTTCCTGTGGTTCATCCTTTCTTGGCAGTAACTCTTAGCTATTTACCAACACTGTTCCTCCCTTCTTCCACAATAGCTGGTTTTTTGGCTGCCCAACTACATTGGTGGCCATAGGACTAGTTAGTTCCATTGGGATTGTGTATGGAAGTTATATGTATAACTTGTAGGCCTGGCCCTAAAAACCTCCTAGTGGTACCCCTCCATGTTTCCTGTGTTTGGAATAGCAACTACTGGAGTCGCATTGGAGACTATATGTTGAAGATGCAGAGTTAATGCCCATCCTGGGTCTCTGAAAAACAGAAGCAGAGCCTTTGCCAACCTAGAACATCCTTGTTGGATGTTAGGTGAGAAAGAAAAGCATACTGTTGTGCTTGAGCCATAACATTTTGGGCCTATTTGTTATAGCAATTTACCCACTCTAAAGATTATATGTAGCCCTAGTTGGTTTTTCTCAGTGGATAGAGCACCAGACTGTGGACCAAAGGATCCTGGGTTTGATTCTGGTCAAGGGCACGTATCTCAGTTGCAGGCTCCTCCCCAGCTCCATGCAGGAGGCAACGAATCGATGTGTTTCTCTCACAACGATATTTCTCTCTGTCTTTCCCTCTCTCTTACACTCTAAAAATCAATGGAAAAATATCCTCGGGTTAGGATTAACAAAACAACAACACAACAACAACAACAAAAGATTATATGTATACTTCTGACTTCTCTTCCCCAAGTCAGCTTCCTTTGGCACAAAAGTCTGCAATGCACCTCACACTGGTTTCCTGGTTTGATATCGCCTTGCCAGAACCAAAAAATTAAGCTAAAGAGCTTGGACTCAGAGTGGCTCTCCCTGCTTCTGGTCTCCATCTCTTTCCCCTGTGAAGTACTCTGACTGGTCAAGAAATTCTTCCAGATGTTTTGAGAAAAAGATGGCGACCGGCAGGAAGGTAGGGAGAGAGAGAGTGTGAGTGAGGAACCCATAGAGGAGAGTGTAGATGTGTGTGGTGTGTGTGTGTGTGTATGAGATAGGGTCAGTTAGATTCTGCAGGTCTTCCAAGGGGCTCCCGAACAGGGCAGCCCTAGACGGCGGAGCCCCGCGCACAAAGCGGACACTTCTCGGCGGCTGGTGCGGACGCAGAGACCACGCCATCTTGGGAAACAGAGCTGCCTGAGACTCAGATCCTGGCTTCTGACACAAACCAGGACCCTGCAGCCACCGGGGACAGAGACCTGCTGTCACAGCTTCAGACAAACAAACAACAAGAATCCAGACTTCCCGGCAGATTTCCGTGAGTCAAAGAGCCTATCCCCCTCCTCGCAGGCGCTGATAGCGCCATAGTAACTGATAGACCTGCCCCTCCCCCAAGCTGCTGAGCGCCCACAGCGCGCGGAAAGCGCCATAGTAACTGATAGACGCGCCCTTCGCCCTAGCTGCTCACAGGAGCGCGCACAGCGCGCACAGACAGCGCCATAGTAACTGATAGACCCGCCCCCGGCCCAAGCTGCCGAGCTTTGCGCAGGGACGCGCTCCCTCTTAGGGAATTTGGCGCGCGCTCGCGCAGGGGACAGAAGCAGCTCCCCGTTGGGGAAATCTGTCAGTGCGCACAGAGGGCTCCCCTTCGGGGAATTTGGGGGAATTTGGCTCGCGGGTCACAGCTCCCCCTTCGGAGATTCTTAAGAGCCTGCACAGAGGGGCTTCCCTTTGGGGAATTTGGCGCGCAGGACGGACTCCGCCCCCCTTCTGGGACTTTGGGAGAGTTCACTGAGCCGGCTCACCTTCAGGTTTTTAAGAAAGTGCGCTCTAGCCGGTTTGGCTCAGCAGAGAGAGCACACACAGGACGCAGCTCCACTTCAGGGAATTTGGCACGCCGGACACAGCTGCCTGGGATCCCTGACTCACAGCGCATTCACACTAAGAGCCAGCGACCCCAATTGTTGGTGCGTGCACACACAGGGACCCTGATTCTCAACGAGAAACCGCACAAGGCAACAGAGACTTTGACACTCGAGTCTTGGTGCAGACACAGGGAAACTCTGACTCCTGGCACATGCTAAGGATCTCATTCTCGGCACATACCAACAGTGTGGTGCAGACAGGGCCCCTGATTCTAAATGTGCACACGAGACCACACAGAACACTGGGGACACTGATCCTGGGCAAGTCTGGTTCCCACCAACCAAAGACAGCCACACGTCCTAGTGTCAGAGCACTTCAGTGAAACTAGGGTGGAGCGAAGTCCCCACAGCACACGGCCCAGGTCCACGCAAACAGAAGCTTGAGCTTTCTGGTAATAGCCAGAATGGGGAAACGAAATAACTCACAGAGGAAAGAAAATGTGGAGTCGCCAAGAAAGGAAATTAGTGAAAATGAAGCTTGCAACATGACCGAAAAGGAATTCAGAGTAATGGTCATGGAATTTATACATCGGATGGATGAGAAAATCAACAACTTATGCAAGAATCAGGAAGAAATGAAAAGTGATATAGCTACAATCAAAAACACCATGGAAAGTTTCAACAGTAGACTACAAGAAGCAGAGGACCGAATTAGTGAGTTAGAAGATCAGGTACAGAAACAAGCTCAAGCTGAACAGCAATTGGAGAAAAAAATTAAAAAGCAGGAGGAAAGCCTAAGGGAACTTCGGGACAACATGAAACGAAGTAACATGCGTATAATAGGGCTGCCAGAAGGACAAGAAGAGCAGCAGGGATTAGAAAATCTATTTGAAGAAATAATGACAGAAAACTTCCCGGATATGGGAAAGATAAAAGTTACGCAAGTAAAGAGAGTCCCAAGCAGGATCAACCCCAAAAGACCCACGCCAAGACATGTCATAATTTCAATGGCAAATATAAATGATAAAGAGAGAATCCTAAAGGCGGCAAGAGAGAGACAGAGAGTTACCTACAAAGGAACACCCATCAGATTGTCAAATGATTACTCATCAGAAACACAACAAGCTAGAAGTGAATGGAAGGAGGTATACAAAGTGTTGCAAAGCAAAGGACTGAATCCAAGAATACTATATCCAGCAAGACTATCAATCAAAATTGAAGGGGAAATCAGGAGCTTTGCAGACAAAAAAAGCCTCAGGGAGTTTATCACCACCAAACCAGCAATGCAAGAATTGCTAAAGGGAATACTGTAAAAAGAAGAAATAAACAGGTAAGAAGGAATACAGACACAAAAATAGATATGACTGCAAACAAATACCTTTCAGTAATAACTTTAAATGTAAACGGACTAAATGCTCCAATCAAAAGACATCGAGTAGCTGAATGGATAAAAAAACACGACCCATATATATGCTGTCTACAAGAGACCCACCTCAGAACAAGAGACTCACACAGATTGAAAGTGAAGGGATGGAAAAATATCTTTCAGGCAAATGGAAATGAAAAAAAAGCTGGGGTAGCAATACTTATATCTGACAAAATAGACCTCAAAGTAAATGCCATAACAAGAGATAAGGAAGGCCACTTCATAATACTAAAGGGAGAAATCCAACAAGAAGAAATAATTCTGGTAAACATATACGCTCCCAATATAGGAGCACCCAAATACATAAAAAAACTCCTGGAGGATATCAAGGGAGAGATTAATAGCAACACAATCATAGTAGGAGACTTTAATACCCCACTATCACCACTGGACAAATCCTCTAAACAAAAAATCAGCAAAGAAACAGAAATCCTAAATGACTCACTAGACCAGATGGAATTAATTGACATCTTCAGAACATTTCACCCCAAAGCCACAGAATATACATTCTTCTCAAGTGCACATGGGTCATTTTCAAAGATAGACCATATGCTGGGTCACAGGCAAAGTCTCTTCAAATTCAAGAAGATAGAAATTATATCAAGCATCTTCTCAGATCACAGTGGCATAAAACTGGAAATCAACTACAATAAATACAATCCAAAGAAATCAAACACATGGAGACTAAACAGCATGCTATTAAACAAGGACTGGGTCACCAGAGAGATCAAGGAAGAAATAAAAAACATCATGGCAACAAATGACAATGAAAACACAACAATCCAAAATCTATGGGACACAGCGAAAGCAGTCTTGAGAGGGAAGTTCATAGCTCTACAGGCCTATTGCAAAAAACAAGAAACAATGGTAATAAATTACTTAACCCTACAACTCAAAGAGCTAGAAAAAGAGCAGCAAGAAAAGCCCAGTGTAACCAGAAGGAAGGAAATAACAAAGATCAGAGCGGAGATAAATGACATAGAGACCAAAGAAACAATACATAAGATCAACAAAACCAAGAGCTGGTTCTTTGAAAGGATAAACAAGATTGATGGACCTCTAGCCAGGCTCACCAAGAAGCAAAGGGAGAGGACCCAAATAAACAAAATCAGAAATGAAAGAGGTGAAATAACAACAGACCCCGCTGAGATACAAAGGATTGTTACAAAATACTACGAACAACTCTATTCCAACAAACTGGACAACCTGGAGGAAATGGACATATTCCTAGAAAAATATAACCTTCCAAAAATCAATCAAGAAGAATCTAAACAGCTCAATAGGCCAATAACTATGGACGAAATTGAAGCAGTCATCAAAAAGCTTCCGACAAACAAAAGCCCGGGGCCTGATGGCTTCACAGGAGAGTTTTACCAAACATTCAAGGAAGAACTAAAACCTATCCTCCTCAGACTATTCCAAAAAATTCAAGTGGAAGGAACACTTCCAAGCTCCTTCTATGAAGCCAGCATCACCCTAATACCAAAACCAGATAAAGACAACACAATGAAAGAGAATTACAGACCAATATCCCTCATGAACATAGATGCCAAAATCCTCAACAAAATTCTAGCAAATCGGCTCCAGCAGTACATCAGAAAGATCATACACCATGACCAAGTAGGATTTATCCCAGGAATGCAAGGATGGTACAATATCCGCAAATCAATAAACGTGATACATCACATAAACAAATTGAAAGATAAAAATCACATAGTCATATCAATTGATGCAGAAAAAGCATTTGACAAAATCCAACACCCTTTCTTGATAAAAGCTCTCAACAAGGTGGGAATAGATGGCTCATACCTCAACATAATAAAAGCGATATATGATAAACCCACAGCAAACATCATACTCAATGGACAAAAACTAAAGACATTTCCCCTAAGAACAGGAACAAGACAGGGATGCCCACTCTCACCACTCCTGTTTGACATAGTACTGGAAGTATTAGCCATTGCAATTAGACAAGAAGAAGAAATAAAAGGCATCCAGATTGGAAAAGAACAAGTAAAGCTGTCTTTATTTGCAGACGACATGATCTTGTACATAAAAAATCCGGAAGACTCCGTCAAAAAACTAATAGACTTAATAAATGAATTCGGCAATGTAGCAGGATACAAAATTAACGCCAAGAAATCTATGGCCTTTCTATACACCAATAGTGAACTTACAGACAGAGAGACTAAAAAGGCAATCCCATTTACCATCGCACCAAAAAAATTAAGATACCTAGGAATAAACTTAACTAAGGAGGTAAAAGACCTATACACGGAAAACTACAGGACACTGAAAAAAGAGATAGAGGAAGACGTAAACAGATGGAAGAACATACCATGTTCATGGATTGGTAGAATCAACATCATTAAAATGTCCATACTACCCAAAGCAATCTATAGATTCAATGCACTCCCCATTAAAATACCAACGGCATATTTCACAGACCTTGAAAGAACTCTCCAAAAATTCATCTGGAATAAAAAAAGACCCCGAATAGCCACAGCAATCCTGAGAAAGAAGAATAAAGTAGGAGGGATCTCAATACCAGATTTCAAGCTGTATTACAAAGCCACTGTTCTCAAAACAGCCTGGTACTGGCACAAGAACAGACATATAGATCAATGGAACAGAATAGAGAATCCAGATATTGACCCAAACCACTATGCTCAATTAATATTTGACAAAGGAGGCATGAACATACAATGGAATAAAGACAGTCTCTTCAATAAATGGTGTTGGGAAAATTGGACAGATACATGCAAAAAAATGAAGCTTGATCACCAACTTACGCCATACACAAAAATAAACTCAAAATGGATACAGGACTTAAACATAAGACGGGAAACCATAAAAATACTAGAGCAATCCACAGGCAGCAAAATGTCAGACATATGCCAAAAGAAATTCTTCACTGACACTGCCCCTAGGGCAATGGAAGCTAAAGAGAAAATTAACAAATGGGACTACATCAAAATAAAAAGCTTTTTCACAGCAAAAGAAACCATCAACAAAACAACAAGAAGGCCCACTGCATGGGAGAACATATTTGCAAATGGCATCACTGATAAAGGTTTAATCTCCAACATCTACAGGCAGCTTATACAACTTAATAAAAGGAAGATAAATGATCCAATAAAAAAATGGGCAACAGACCTAAATAGAATCTTTTCAAAAGAAGACAGAAGGAAGGCCAAGAGACACATGAAAACATGCTCAACGTCACTAATTATCCGAGAGATGCAAATCAAAACAACAATGCGGTACCATCTCACACCTGTCAGAATGGCTATCATCAACAAATCAACAAACGACAAGTGTTGGCGAGGATGCGGAGAAAAAGGAACCCTCGTGCACTGCTGGTGGGATTGCAGACTGGTGCAGCCACTGTGGAGAACAGTATGGAGTTTCCTCAAAAAACTGAAAATGGAACTCCCATTTGACCCAGTAATCCCACTCCTGGGAATATATCCGAAGAAACTAGAAACACCAATTAGAAAGGATATATGCACCCCTATGTTCATAGCAGCACAATTCACCATAGCTAAGATTTGGAAACAGCCTAGGTGCCCGTCAGCAGATGACTGGATCAGAAAACTGTGGTACATCTACACAATGGAATACTATGCTGCCATAAAAAAGAAGGAATTCTCATCATTTGCAGCAACCTGGGAGGAATTGGAGAACATTATGTTAAGTGAAATAAGTCAGTCAATGAAAGAAAAATACCACATGATCTCACTCATTTATGGATAATAAAGAACATTATAATCTTGAACAAAAAGATAGATACAGAGACAGTAAAGCATCAAACAGACTGTCAAATTACAAGGGGAAGGTTAGGGAGAGGTGGGGGAGATAAGAGATCAATCAAAGGACTTGTATGCATGCATATAAGCATAACCAATGGATGCAAAACTCTGGGGGGTGGGGGCATATATGGGAGGGGGGTGTGGGGAGGGCAATGGTAAGATATGTACACATATAATACCTTAATAAAAAAATTGAAAAAAAAAAAAAAAAAAAGAAATTCTTCCATTTGGGCCAATTTTTCACATCAAACTATGTGTATATATTCTATATTAGCACACAATAAAAACTAACAAAATGGCTTTAAAATACAGTTTTTTAAATATATATTTTAAATGTAGCATATTCAATTCTAAAATGTTCATTTTAGAAAATTTAGAAAATATGGGAAAGCAAAAATAAGAAAATGAAATTGCCCCTAAACTCACCATCCAGAGATAATCATTGACAATGTTTTGGTATACAGTTTATTGATCATATATAAAATGGAGAAGTTGAAAATGAACTTACATTTACTTAAAACCACGGGTCTTCTCATTTTCACATGAATGAAATATACCAGAGAGTGCCAGGAAATTTATTGATTTTCAAGAAGGGCAGAAATCAACTCCTTGATGAGTTCCAAAAATCGATGGGCCCACAAGGTAATTTTTAAATAAGTTTTCACTAGCCCTGACCACACAATGAGGCCTCCATCTCAGAGGCTTGACTTTCATTAGGGCAAAGAAATATGTAGTTACTTCGAGTTCTGTTGCAAAGACCCATTCTGTGAAACCCACTGTTCTAGGAGCAATTCCAAGGCAACTTGGGCTTTTCCTCATTTTATATTCCAGGGCCTGACACACAGTGAGCTCTCAGGAAATACTTTTTGAATGTGTGAAAATAAATTTAGGTTGTTATGGTCATGGGCAGTTTATAAATCCTTCTTCAGGTATTTCTTGGGGGAATACTAATACAGCATCCTATGCTAAATTGTCTGGGATATGGGGTACTTTCAATAAATAGAAGAGAAAAAAAATTGGAAATATTCCAACATGGTTTTTTACTTGCTTCTCTGCTGATACCTTTTTCACTGTTTTGATTGCCTTTAACTTCCTTTCTGCCTCTTAGCAACATTGGCAGGGCTGGGAGCTCCTCCACAGACAGAAAGTCAGGATTAAAATGGATTTTTACTGGCTCTTGTGAAGATATACCTGCTTTCTTATCCGCCTCCGGGCCTCACATTTTTCATGATGAAATGAGAGGGTTGACCCAATGGCCCATCGTACCTTTCCTTAGGGCATTTCCACCCCAGGATTCCACAGATTTGTTCTCTGGCCACAGAATAGCCCTTAAACCTGTTCAGGGAAGAAGAGAGCCAGGGCAGAAAAACAAATTCATTTGGTGACTGCCATTGACAAGCACCTAGCGCAGTGAGTCATTCTTGAGGAACATCCTTGCCCTGTCAATGCTTATTCAGCAGGGACTGTTGCTGGGAGATGCATTTGTAGAATAATTTGACAGTTATTTTTGGTAGGACATCAGGAACTAGAGTTCTCAGCCAGGTGAGAGACAATCCTCCATACTTAGGTAAAATCTTTTTAGGGGCAGATCAAACCACAAGCCTGGTGGACTTTGAGAGAAATCTTGCTATGAGTAATATTTTAAGTCTTCCCCCTAACATTGATAGAACAGATTTCTTTGACTTTCTGTAGGAGAGTAGCCTTAACTTCAGCTGAAATAATTATAAAATGCTGATACTTGGGCTGTCAGCTCTAACTTGAGAATTTAGGTGGCTTTGTCCGGACTGATAGTTTTTCAAAGTCATCTGCTTATAAGAACCAGCACAGTAGCTGCTTCCCTCTGTCTTCACAGAACAGTTTGATGTTTGAGGTTTGCCTGCCTCTGATTAATCTTCCTCTCACCTCAAAACTGGGCACCGGCTTCACAGAAACGCAGAGGATAAATGAGCAGGGCGCCCTGCTCTGCCCACCTCCAGTTTCTCCTTCAGGTCATGCTGCAACTTTAGCCCAGGCCTGATGCGCCAGGTGTCCGGAAGTCACTTTGAGACTGGAAGCACCCAGGAGTCTGGGTGAGTCTTCACTCCTGCAATGGGGTCGGTTTCCCATTTCAGATCCTGTGTCCAACCAAATGTCTGCCCTCTCCAGCAACCGATACTCTCAAGCATCTGGAAATCAATCTGCTTCACACCTCTGAGCCTGCAGCTAATTCCCTGGATGAATCCTTTCTAGTCTTCTATTGAAAAGTATTTTTAAGTGCTGCTGTAACTTATAGGAACAAGGTAGAAAATAGGAAAGGATGCTTTGCGATTGAGAGAGGTTTGAAAATTCTGCTTGGAACTCTTCAAAGGTTTTCCCATTCCCATGGTGATGCAGACGAGCATCAGGCTTCCTGAGGAATACCGGATGAAGGGCAGGCTTGCATTCCTTCATGTGTATGACCAGGTAGACAATTGAACTGATGATAAAAGCAGATTCAACTAAAGTGAACTAGCAGGAAAGGAGGCTCAGAATGTGGGAAATGCTCACCTCCAGCACCTTCCCTTGGTCCTTGGCTCTTTCTGCACCCAAACTTTTGCACATTGCTCTTGTGTCAGGGAAATGGATAAGCCTACCCACAGCACCTCTAGGACCCATTCACCTCCGGTTCCCCTGCTCACCTACCCACCCCACCCACCTCTCCATTGTTCTTTTTCTTCCTTTGTCTTTTTCTCACTTCTGTTTCCTTCTTCCCCAATCTGGATGCCACCATCCCCTTCCCCATCTTGCAATATGAGGAGAAACGTGATCAAGATTTAGTTGTTCAGCCAATCAGGTAATCAGTTAAAACCCACTGTAGGTATTGTCCATGCACTAAAATTCCACTGTTAGCTCTATGACTAATTGACACAGAGTCCAGGAAGTTTGAAGGGCTATATGGAATCTGGCTTAAAGGCCTGGAAGAGTAGGGTGCTTGTGTAATAAAGCTGCCTTTCCTAATTTTCTAATCACTTGTTTATTCGCCCACAAATTTTCAGTTCATCTATTATGTAGAGAGATAGGTTTCTGGCAAATATACACTGAGTGGCCAGATTATTATGATCTCTGAACACATAATAATCTGGCCACTCAGTGTATTTCTAGTTCAATTACATTGCTAAAACATATAGCTCAGTCTGCAGAGAGTGGAAGTGGGGTATCCAACTAGAGCGAAACAAGTGAGAACTGGGTGCCATTTATCAGCATCACCACCTGCCCACAGTGGCTTCATGGGCAAGTTCTATAAACCCCTTGAACCAGTTTTCTTCTGTGTAAAGTAGAGATAATAATGCCCACGTCATAATACTACTGTGAAGAGTAAAGTCACATAGTAAGAGCTCAATAAACATTATCTCTTCCCATCTTTTATTTATCCAGGTTGGGAAATGGCTGTCTAAGATAAAGGAGTGCCCTGCACATAGGTTATAGGGTATGAAAGAAACCCGTCGCCATCTTATCTACCCTGAGAGTCTCTCTGTTTTCACATGAACACTGTGCTTGGTGGGTGGTTTGGAAGTTTAATTCATCTTTGCAGGCAGGTAATATGGGAAGAATGGACCCGAGGGATACAATGGGAGGAATCTTTTCCGCTGCCTGTGATAACTCAGATTATACTATAAGAGAGTTACTCCTTTGACTGAAGGTCTTTGTTGCCATAAAAATGCAGATATTCCCAAGAGACCAGCACAGGAAATCTTATCATCCATTTGCACAGTTCGTTTCCAGTTGCACTGTTATTCTCTGTAATGGTATTTTTTACCTGTATGAAATGTCACATGCTCAGATGCATTCATTTTATAGAGCTTTTAAAGCTGATAACCTAAACCAAAATGTACGTATTTGGTGTTGTATTTTTCTTTTTTGCAATAATTTCAAAGGTGTAAATGAGCTTAGCTGTAAATTACTGGTTCTAGCTCTCCACAGCAGGCAGCATTTGATCATTGACAACTCTGTTTTCTTCATTGTTTCCTGACTAAAATTTCCCCAGCCTCTATAAATATGTAAATTACCAAAATCACTAGTTTTCCATTATTTCTGCCCCTAAGCTGCTTAAAATGTTTCTATATTCCTCCATTTTGCAGTGCAAAACAGAGCAGTAGGTGACAGCTGAGTTTGACTCTATTATCAAACCTCTATTTAGCAGCTACTTGGTTTCCAAGTTTCTGATGATAAATGTTTCCGAGGGTGGGCTCCAGCGCTCATGGAACAGGGATGCCAGAATGGGTGTGTGTCTGTTCAGGGACTGTGGAAATCTCATGGTGAACTGATACCATGACAAGATGAAGCAAATGAGACTCTTTTTTATTGCCCTTCCATTAATTGGCAGGACTCAAGTGGTGAAGGTGACATGGTGTCCGTGTATGACTGTTGAGTTAATCTGTCATGATCATTGAGGTCTCTGTGGGCTTTCACTGCTGTGACAGGGAAGGAGAAAAACTCTATGTTGCATAGTATCCTATAGATACACATACGTGCAGATGTCTTGAGAGAAATCAATGGCCACTCAAAAAACAAAAACAAAAACACAATGAGAAAATTGAAGGAAAGCCTATAGAAGGGATCCTGAGATTCGTTGACCTGATTCAAACTCTACTGCTGAATGTGAGAAATATTGTTCTGTTATGATTGCATAACAAGTCTGAAAGTGTATAATTTCAGTACCAAATGCAGGCAAGGCCTGCAGTAGTCAGCCACCTAAATGAGGCCTTGGTATGGATGGACAGCAACCCATCAATTTGTAGGTGTGTTTATTGGAAACCTGGAGGCAGCTTTTGCACACCAAAGTCCTAGAGGAATCTACATTAGACCTGAGTTAGCCTTTTGATCTCACTGATAATGAAAACCCATTATATTTGCATGCTGCTTCATGCCTGTGAAAATGCCAAACCTGTAGGGCCCAAAAGTTGGTAATATCCCCACTTGACATATGATAAGATAGAGTCAAATAAATTAAATAATACATACTAGTAGGAAGTGAGCTAGATAGAGCAGGTATCCAATAATATGGCTCTTCACCTTTCTTCTGTTTTCTTTTTTCTTTTACTTCATCTGTCCTTGTAAATAAAGTTTCCTTCGAGCTGTAGGGTGGAACAGCCACCCTCATTCATTTACCTCTCATCGGTCATTGCTGTCACAATATAATGACAGAGTTGAGTAGCTGTGACAGAGACCTTATGACTCTAGGAAGTCCTAAAAGTCTGAAATATTTACTGTCTGGCTCTTTATAGAAAGAGGTTGCCAGCACTGAGATAAAACCAGGTCTCCCAGGAATGCCCCTTAATCTCAGGTGCTGAAGAAAGTCATGTTACACCAGATGAATGCGGTCAGGGGTCCGTGTGGAACCAGCACACTATGTTAGAGGTATCAATTATCCCCATCTAAATGCATCTAGCACTTTAATGTCTTGTTGTCAGCTGACAATTTTGTGGAAAAACAAAGAAAAATATTTTTGAGAACATTTTATATTCATTCATAGAACTTCAGGGGAATATCATCTACTCCCTCAAGGATTATTTAGAGAAATACCTATTCAGGTCTTCTGCCTATTTTGTAATTGGATTGTTTGTTGTTTTGGTGTTAAGTTGTATGAGTTCCCTATGTATTTTGGATATTAACCACTTAGCAGACATATCATTTGTGAATATATTCTCCCGCCATAGGTGGTCAGTAACAGGTTAGATAATGGCATAAAATAGGACAGAATTGTTCAGAACTAAATTATATCTTAGATTTCTCGTAACTATCTCCACTGTGTTGTTAGCTTTGTTACAACATTTTATAAAATAGAGGAAAATCAAAATTTTCTTAAAAATCTCTAACCTGTATTGCTTCAATTCAGGCCTTTAGGCATTCCAATATTTCTTTAATTCATTCATTAACCACATGTTTATTTTCTCATTTCCAACCACAGATCAAAAATAGTTTTCAATCTAAGGTTGGCTGAATTTGCAGATGCAAAGGGCCAACTGTAGGGTCAAAAGTTATACACAGATTTTCAACTGAGAGGTCATTGGCACCTGTAACCCCTGCATTTTTCAATGGTCAACTGTAGTCTCAAAGTCATGGATTTGAAGTTTAAAATTGGAAGACCCTGTAGAGACCTAGTCCAGCTCATCATTTTCCATTGAGTAGACTCAGGATGATACATGACTTCTCTGAGGCCACACAGCAATTGTGTTCAAGTAACAGCTGTAAGTTTCACTTTATCCCAAACCTCAGTGCACTGGAAGGTGATGCTAGATAGAGTAGATTCTGTGTCAAAGAACAACATTCCCACTGACATTTCTCAAGCCAGAGTTTGGCATCCCCAGGCCTTTTGCCCATGATATCCCCACATTTTGACCCAAAGTGAACTGAGACCTCAGATGGACCACTTTCTGAACGCATAGTAAGACTTTAAGTCTTGAGATCATTTTGAAAACTATTTCATTACAGGAAAAACAATACACACTGAAATAACATAAGCATAAGATTGAAATACTTCATATAATGGTCAGAACGATAACAACTCAGTTCTCTTTTCTCTTCAATTCAGAGTCACCTCATCCTAGATCACATCTTCATACATCCATTCTCCTGGCTAGATTGAGTCCTCTTACTGAGTCCCTGGTGCCATGGGAATGTCTCTGTCAAGGTGCTCAGGACACCACATCAACACTGTCCCTTTATTTTCCTGCCTTCTTCATGAGTCTGAACCCTCTTCAACCTGGACTGTGATTTCCATGTGTATAAGCAAGGCTTGAGGTGCCTGGCATATCCTAGTACCTGCTAACTTTTAAGGGAACTAAAATAACTTAAATCAGTTTATAAGCATTAGCATGCTTCTTAACTAATTATTGCTACATCTTGCAATATGGGGAAAAATACAGTTTAAAATATATGGAATATTAGGAAATTCTCCTGCTGTTTTGAAGCTGAAGATGAATCTTCCCTTCTCCCTTAAAAAACCAAAAAGATTATATTCTTGACTATAACTCCAGGTTAGAATTCTTATTAAAATATTATGGGCATAATTGGGGATAGAATGAAGAAGGAATTTCTTGGATAGTAAAATGGAATTATCCAATCAGTTCTGCTGTAATTAATATAGAATTTAGAGCTAAAAACCCAGTCAATGGTGTGTTCGATAACTCGTGCTGGGATCTATTTTTTCAGTAATACTTATCTTTCCAAGGAGTATAGTTAATTTCTTCAGTACTTTGTAAATTATTATAGAAATTACAAATCTACTAGAAAATCAATACAACTAATTGTAAATTAATACATTTCTAAGTGTGAAGGAACATGTAATAATGTAGATGAGTTCTTTAAAGAACATGCCAGTTCCAGTGGACTCAGGGCTCCAGCTGTTTCATGTGACATCTTCAAGTGTAAACACATTTCTTTCTTTTCCCCAACTCTCCCCCTCCCTCCCCTTATTTCCCACTGATTTAGTCTGCCACTGCAGCGAATAACATTTCCATTAGCCACCTACTGTTAAATCGCAGAGTAACTATGATAAAAAAAAAATTCCTACATGCAAACAAACCAATACAGAGGCAACTGGGGTTACCGTCTGTCTCAAACATTTTTAATGGGGCCCACCAGTGTTCAAACTAAAGGAAAACATCATGTGAAGTTAAATAAATTGGATCTAATAGAAAGCTCCAGAATGTGCATTTATACCAAGTGCAAATCTGTATAGAGTGTATTTATAACACTATAGTCGATGTGCTGAATGAATAATCTTTATTACTATATTTGCGTGTCCATGAATTTTAGCATGGGCTAGTTATTTTAATGTAAATACCATCTCCTTGCCAATCAATTTTAGGCAATGATGTGCTTGTCAATAAAAAGATCAGTAATCATTATAATTACATTGAGGTAATCAATGAGAATGTGTCATGGTGTTGTTTTGTCCTATGCACTTTGATAAGTATAAAAGGAATAATGTAACTTTACATTAATTTAGCATTATAAAATTTACAAAGTGCTTTTGGTTTAGACTTTGGTTTCACAGTCATAAATTGGGGCAGATATAAGTACCATTCTATAGATGAGAAAACAGATTCAGAGAAATTAAGAAAACTATTCTAGGTCTATAGCTAGTTACATAGGGAACTAACAATCTCATGTCCTGGGATAGCTCAAAATCAAGCTCTAGGTTTACAAAATAATGTAGGTGGCACCTGGCCCACTGGTGGGAGGGACTGGAGAACCTGCAGGGACACCAGTCCCAGGCAGGAGCAGCAAACACCAGCAGAGTGGCCGGGCACATTGGCCCAGACACCTCATCTCCCACAAGGTTTTCTTCTAGCTTTCAGGGACCTTGGAAGATGGACAGGTTGGTCCAGTTTCCTCCACTCTCTGGTTGAGGAACTGGCTAGGTACCTAGAGCAGAAATGCAGGGCTGATATCAGTCTCTCAGGCTGGTGGGGCTGGTCAAAGGTTTAAAAGTTGGTCACTTCCCTTCATATACTTGAAATACTTAATGACTTCCTGCCCTCAAGGCAGTTTCAGTGTATATGGGAATGGGGACAGGGCAGTTGGGGCTGGGGGAAGGGGAAAAAAGAGTTTGCTTACTTGGCCTTAGCCAACACTACAAGTTCAGCAGAGGGAACATTTTAGCCTTTCTGGCTGAAGTTTAGGTTTAAGAAAATCTTAATATAATCAGAGTGTGCTATTGCCTTTTAGTTCATCAGCAATGAACAGATTTATAGAGTACGCTGATGTTAAAATTTTAATTTAATGTAATTTAACCAAGTCATAAAGATTCTACATGTGACTGTTATTTGACATTTATGGTCTGTAATCATGTATGTGCCATGTGCTTTTCAGAACATAAACCTGATATGAAAATTTTAAATCTAAACTGGCCCAAAAAGAGTCAACTAAATCCTTTATTAACTTGAGCCCCAGATTTTGTTACAGAATTCACTATTCATGACAAGTTCAATATATATATAAGCAAGCCAAACAAAACAACTACATAAAATCCAAGGCGAGGTTAATTTTTTGTTTTTTAAATTAAACTTCTAAAACTAGAGCAGAAGTAAATACAGATTCAACCTCATCTTGTATTCCTTTGAAACCTATAATTCTGGATGATCTGTAGTATTTAAAATTGTAAACTTGAGGCACTGTGATTGATTAACCATTAAGAGAGGCTATGTTTAAAATTGTGACCTTGAGGAATTGTGATTGATTAAGCATCAAGAGAGGCTATGTTTCATTCCTTATTTTTACTCATGGGCAAGTAACATTTTTAAACAAACAGTTGTGAAGTAAAAATATCTTATTAAATATTTAAAAAGGAACAAAGTTGGTGTTTATGGAATAAATGTTTGTGTCTGCAAAATTCAGATGCTGACATCTTAATGCTCAATGAAATATTATTAAGAGGTAGGACTTTGAAAGGTAATTAAGTAAGGTGACCAGATTTTAACATTGGTAAAGCGGGACACCATTGACAGGGGTGGGGGGCGGGGAGGGGGAAGGTTCTTGATTAAAAATTTGGTCTATATGGAGCAACAAAAATTTTCATAGAAAGCAAAAATAGTATTGTAATATATATTTTTTAATTTCAACATAAGTACAATTTACAAATATAATAAATTAAAAAAATTATGTATAGCATTATTTTATTCTTTGGCATATTTCTCATTTGACTGAATTTTTTTAGTAGATTGCTGTCATTGTTTAAAAGGTCATGAAATTTTTCACAAGAATTTTTTAAATTATATTTCACACATAAAATGGCTTTTAAAATCTCAACACTTAATTGTGATTTTTCTGATGTCCACACTTTATTTACCGTAGAAAAAACATGTTCAGTCGCAGCATTAGTTCCTGGTAAGGACAGCATGTATTCCACAATTTTTAGTGCATTATTTATCCTGGCTAAATAGCCACATGGCTTCTGAAAACCGTATATTCCCTTCCCGTTCTCCCTCTGTTCCCTAGCTTGTCGTGCATTCTTTCCAAAAATCGGGACTTTTTTAAAACACCGCGGGACGCGGGACAAATTGTTAAAAATCGGGACTGTCCCGCCAAAAGCGGGACATCTGGTCACCTTATAATTAGGTCATGAGGATGGGGCCTTCATGAATGGGATTAGTACCCTATAAGAATCTACACTGGAGAGCTTGCTTCCTCTCTCTCTCTCCCCACCAGAGAGATACAGAAAGAATATGTCCCTCTGCAAGTCAGGAAGAGAGTTCTTACCAGGAACCAAATCAGCTGGCATGTTGATCTTGGACTTCTCAGCCTTTGAACTGAGAGGAATAAATTTTTATTGTTTTAGCAACCCAGTTTATAGTATTCAATTATAGCAGATCAAACTAATTGAGACAGCTTCCCCTGAATAAACAATAAATGTTATGAAACTATGTAAAATTGAGAAAATACTACTTTAAAAAAATTCAGGAGTTCTAGTACTCAAAGACATTGTCTTCTATGTTTCTATAGGCAGATTTTTATACCAAATTCAAAATTTTGATTTCTGATTTTCTATAACATAATAGTATTTCTCTTATTTTCAAAATTCTCTTCTAAGACTTCAATGGCTACATCATTTTAATGGTTGTACAAAGAGTCTATATGCTCAACTGTTCATCTATAATATCCTGCCTATGAGTTCTCAAACTTTCCAATTAACCATGGTTGTCCTTATCTAGAGCAGTAAGTCAGATACATTCAACACATTGTACCAATTCCAAAATATTTACCTTGTCCAGTTACCTTAACTGCTTCAATTTTGGGGGGAGTAAGGGTTTAATTATTTTCACTAAACTAGTGTCAAGGTCAGGGAGTTGAGATTTTAAAATGGAAGGAACTGTAGAGAACTAGTCCAGACCATCATTTTCCATTGAGTGGACTCAGATGATAATGTGGCTTGTTCAAGATCACACAGTGGTTGATCACGGTAGCAGATCAGGTCTCCTAATGTACTATTTCACTTATGCCAGTGGATCTCAACACTGTTATACCCAACACACCTTTTTAATGGATATATTTTCTAATTTTTTTCTTTTGTATCCTGAAATGTAATCCACATAACATACCTATATACATATATATTTTAAAACCACCCCCAAATTTTTAATGTGATCAGGAAATAAAAGAAAAATTACGATAAAATTCTATGTCTTTACTGAACAACATAATGATGTCAGATGTTTATATTTTTATATAGAACTACTATTAATGTGACAGCTGCAAATTTGTATAATCACCATACATGTGATAATACAAATGCAGCTGATACACTTAGGATATATTGGCAATTCATATACCACTAGTTGGGTAACCTCTGTTGATATGATTTATCTGAATTAGTGAAGAGATCTTGATTTTTTTTAAAATTTCTTTATTGATTAAGGTATTACATGTGTCCTTATTCCCCCATTACCCCCCACCTCCCATTCATGCCCCCACCCCCCTGTTGTCTGTGTCCATTGATTAGGCTTATATGCATGCATATAAGTCCTTTGGTTGATCTCTCCCCCTTACCCCTACTGAGATCTTGATTTTTTTTAAAGTCTAATCCTTTTTTGATATATATATATTTTTTTTTCAAGTAATATGTATATTACTTGAATTTCCCGAAAATTCAGTGTAGCGTAAAACCATGCCAAAAATAATTACTGTTTGTGTTTGAAACAGAGTTGGATTCTGAGCTCAGATAATTATAAGCTGGTTTTCACACATATAAGTCAATAGAACATCCACAAGTTATCTGAGAAACAACTCTGTATTATGGTACCCTCCTGCACACTACAGAAGGTACAGTATCCATGGCATCTGCCCACTGAATATCATACACCACCCATCACTTTGACAAGCAAAAACAGTGCCCACACAACTTTCCAAAACTCCTTTAGGGCGTGGTGTCAGCTCCACTTAATCTCTGATCCGAGGCCTCCCATTTCTATAAGAACAGAAGAACATTCTAATTAAAGACTTTTGAAGAAAAGTTTTGAATTTTCAGGAATTTTCTTTGTGAGATCATATAATCATAGTTGCTCTTATCCTTTTAAAATATGTGGTGATGGTGATGATGCAGATCATAACATGGGCAATGGGTTGGTGTGACAAAAAGGAGTTCAGATGATTCACTGTTATTTCCCAGGTAAAATAATATCCCCTCCTCATTCAGCTCCCACAACTCAAACACATCTTGTCACACACTTACCTTGTAATTAAATTGGTGTTGTCCTTATTTTTCAAAAATTATTTACTAGATCTTTGTCTTCTCTTTGCAAAACCTCAGTCCAACAGGATAAAGATCCAAATTCAGGCTTCGCCTTTCAATTCGTTGCCTGAGGGTAACTCTGATTACATTCTAAACCGAATAGTTGGGTTACAAAGGGAACATTCTGGGAATTAACATTTGGGCTGTTTGAATCATACTGACAAATACATTTCCCTCTTTGATGCCTTGTATTTCTGAACAAAAAACAGCCAAAATCAATACATTCATATTTAACTTATGGAATATCACAAAAATGTTTGTTGTGTTGCAAAGAAATGCACTGCCAGTCTGTTCTTCCTGATAAGAACATCTTCTGTGAATTGCTATTTTGCTATGCATTTATCTTTATTATACAAAAGCTTGTGGCAATTGATGAGAAGAATTCTGCATCTTTGGTTTTATAGAAATTTGCATATCAAACATTTGCAATGATGTAGTGATATATCACATAGAAATACACAGTTCAGTAAGCATACTATTTTTCTTGGCATTTTTGAATGAAGGGAAACCTTAAAGCCATACTTTGTCCTGAGTTCTAAATGTCTTCCAAAGAAATCCTCCATGGCTCTCTTTCATTTCTATTTTACATAAAGAAGTAGAGAAATGTCATAGTGGAATATTTTCTTGTATAATAGCATTAAATTAGCCTCTTTCTTCTGCAATGCTAAAAGCACTTTCCTGCTTCCTCATTTTATCATTATATATAGAAAATGTGTGGAATAGGACAAGACAGAGATTATTCTTATTTTACAAGTAAGCAAACTAAAGTTCAAAGGCATTCATGGGCAAGAGCAAGGGCCTGCACCAAAGTACTTCAAGGAAGAGGAACTTTGCAGGGAGCTAATTCCTAGAGTAGCCAGTAAAGGAAAGCTAGGGAGTCCCTGCTGATCGCCTTGAACCTGACTTTCATACAAGGAGGCTCAATCATGTCTTCGAGGGCCTGGGGGCATCAGCATGACTTAAATGTATTCAGATACCTCACAGAATTGCATGTAGGCAAGTCATTAGTAGTCATTTAGAGCTAATTTACTTTTTTGACAAACAATTTGAAGGATGATACTTTAACTCAGAGAAATACTAAAATCATTGTCTTCCCTCCTCCTCCTCCTCTATTTTTCTTTCTTCTTAAATGAGAATGGAGCTGTATCAGATCTTAGAGAATAAAGCATGTACATGTGTGTAAATTGGGGTAGAGTATGGAATTAGGTGTTGATAAATCTTGGAGGAGGAAAGCATACCACACCAGCTGAACTTGTAACTGACTGAGTTGCCGCAGAGAGAGAGAGTGTCTGTCTTCTCTTCAGTGTTCACTGTACACATGCAGGCAGGGTCTGCTGGTGGTTGCAAAGGCAATGGGTTGCCTACTGAATATTACCTGAATAAGTGTTCTGTGAGTGACATGCTTTTCTTGGTAAATGGATTTCTGTAGCAAAATCATTGTGATAATGCAAAATCAGTGTTTTAAACAGTGTTTTACACATTAAAAGAAGAACACAATCCATCAATTTTTTTTTTCTTTACATCTCCAATGAGGAAAAAGGCAAGCAAAAAAACAAGCCGGCTTAATCTTAATAAAATTTAGCCTTTTGGTTTAACTTAGTATCTTTGACCCAATAGAGAACCACTCAATGGTTTCCACATTTGCTTCAGATAACGCCTTCTCTGCCATCACAAGACAGAGGACTGAGAAGCATCAGTGATCACCATAAACAGGAGATTTGACAAGCTATGGTCATGGTCTAACACACCAGAACAACAAGTAGAGATTGTGAACATCAAGTCATGCATTTGGAATAAAAAACAAAAGTGGTGGCCTTCCAGACATAGCACATGACACCTGCATGGGGAAAGCAAACAAGTGAGAAAAAAGGCATGAGATAACTGGATTATAGAAGAGACACACCTATTAAGGAATTTCATAGGAATTTAACCATAGGACATTGTTAATCCACTCTGCTAAATGTTTGCTGGATTAGGTGGGAAATTTCAGCAGGCTAGAGGGTGGGCAGCCTGGGTCTACCCCTTCTTTGCTGGTGTACCCCTTCTTTGCTGGGGCCTTGAGCAAGTGTCTTTGTTCCTTTCCAGCTCAATGTCCTCCTTTGTAAAAGGACTGAATTAGAGTGAGGTGTTTCAGAGGCTCCTTTAAATTGGAAACAATCTAAAATTCTATGGCACCTCAAAATAACCTAGAGTGATGCAAATGCCACTTCTTAATAGCCAGCATTTAAAACAACAAAAATAGCAACGACTGCCTACAGGTGTCAGTATTACCATGAGCCCAAATTAGGCTCATTTATCACAAGGCAAAGAAAATGCATCTGGTCTACTCTGCAGAAGTCAAATCATCCTGAGAAAGAAATGTGTCAAAAGGTACCTGATTATGTGTCGAAATAGGAAAAATTGTTCTGGTTGCAGGTGACCTTTCAGAATGAGATCATTCACTTGCTGGTTATGCTGTCAAGTAACTTACTACTGCCCTTTAAAGGTCATTGCCATGGGTGTGCCCCTGGGTGCTTCCATATATACGTCTCTGATTTACTTCTCCCCCATAAGATACACTCTATAATAAAGCATGTCCCCCCACTCTGCGTCTGGTAGGAAACATTTTCCCCTTGTATTATAAGTATATTATATTAAAAGATATTTGTGAGGGAGGGGGGAAGAAGGAAGGACACTTTATCACAAAACCTTTGTGACATACACTGATTAGGGAAGTCAATAATAGACCCCACTGGTGCTGTAGGAAAATATTTTCCTGTCTTCTCTAGAAGCGCATACAGGATTTGTTTGCCAGAGACTAATAGTGCATAAATACTCAGCTTTTGGTAGGGTTTCTCTTCAAGTTTTTCTGGTTCAAGGTACTAGAACTAGAAGGACCAAGTCATGCTGGGTTCGGAACCCCTAACAAAATGGTCTAGGGCTCCATTACTGGAAACACTCATTAAAGTGAGGGGTGCCCGGGGCAGGCCCAACAGCATGCTGGGGAAAAAAGGAGGATGGCCAGAACATGATCCCCAGTAAGACCTGCCTAATGCCAAACCACTAGATTAGAGCTCCTTAAGAGCCCCTGTAGGAGTGGGAGTCCTGTGGTCTTAGATAGATTTGGCCCTACTTACAGAGAGAGGGAGCTGGGATGGTCACCTCATTATGAAAATATAAAAAATTTCTTTAGTAAATATTTTTTTGAAAAATTAAGGAAAGAGCGTTTCTCAAATGTAGTGACAAGAGAAGAAAGGAAAAGTAGAATAGAGCTGTAAATCAACAGGAACAGAGATATCAAAGGCAGTCTGCATGTATTAGCTACCTAGGGTAAATTATCACAAACTTGGTTCTCAAAGCTACAGAAATATATTCTCTCATAGTTCAGGAGGCTAGAGGTCAAAAGTCAAGATGTCAGCATGGCTGAAGGGAGGCTCTGAGGGGGCCTCTGTCTCATGCTTCTCTCCTAAAGTCTGGTGGCTCCAGCCATCCTTGGTTCATAGATGCAACACTCCTATCTCAACCTCCATTTCTGCCTGGTTTTCTCCTTTGTCCCTGTGTTTTAAATTTATTATTATTTTTTATATAACATCAATCATTGGATTTAGGGCCTGCCCTAAATCCAGGATAATCTCACTGAAAGATCTTAACTAAATCTGCAAAGGTCATATTTGTAGGTACCAGGGGTTAAGACTTATATGTATCGTTTTAGAGCCATGATTCAAACTACTATACTGTGGTTAGTATTTAACAAGACAATAAACAATTATGTATAGTAAGAGTAAGAGCCAAAGGTATGCTCGTCTCATTCTTATTCTCCATTTATGTGAGGGAATGACCTGAGATCCACTCTTATGCAAATAGAGCCAAGCCCTACACACCTACAAGCTGAGTCTATACTGATCCATTCTTTTATTAAGCAAATATAACATATAGGTCAAATTACCCCTTTAGTAAGTGCTTCATGACTACCTAAGTTATAGGCCAGCCCTCATGGATTATTGCTTTAAAAGTGAATAACAGGCAATTTTACCTTTGACACTATGGCTATTACTGGTAATATGAAGCAGAAGTATAGAAGGAAAAATTAAGCTGACATATTTCATAGTTAAGATTATGTCTTATGGAATATAATTCATACTTAACATCCCATGAACTGGCCTCTTGGTACTAAGTCTCTTGAAGCAGAATTTTAAAATATTTTTATTCTCATGAATAACTTTTTTTTAAGAAAAAAATTAATGCATGTACAGCCATTCTTCTTTTGTGAAATTGGGTTTTAAAAGGGAAGGACTATTGGATTAGGAACCAAGATTTGGTACTAGAATGGGCTGCAGTGCCAAGTTGGTGATTTTGGCAAATCTTTCTGAATCTTGTGCAGTTGATTGTCCTTTGCAAACCAGGGGAAAGCAAACTGCTCCGATGTCCCCTTAGTTCTATGCCAGAGTCATACCCTAGATAACTATGTCCCAGAGTCTGACCACATTAGAAATTTCAGAGGCCAAGTTCAAGTCTTCCACAGAGTTGAGAAATTTAGAAGTGGGGAAGGAGAGCCAATAAAAAGTTTATAAGGTTTAAATTTGAAAACTGTTGATAGTCTCTTCCAACTTTCTTTTCCTATATTGCTGAACAACATAATAGGATTGTAGTTGCCTTGCTAACCAGCAGTCCTTTTCAAGTCATGTACCAGGAGGGTCAGTTCTCCCAATTCTGGGAAACAGTACAGTTTCTCTGTACAAGAGAAGAGAGACCTTTTTAGAGGTATCCAAGGCAGAGGTTGAAAGGCCCTCAGGCCATCATCTTACCTTGCTTAACCTACTAACCTCCTTAGCCTGACCATGACCATCATGGCAAAGGTTAAATGAGGGGAATGAGATGATTTTCTAGCAGAATTATCATAAGCAAAGATAGGAAAGCTCCATCCTCCAGGGTAGAAATGCAATTCATTGTCTTCTGATTTATCCATCTATCTTCCATTCAGCACTACCAGATTCTATGCCAAAATAAGCTTGGAAAGAATTTTTCATTTAAGTTAATATATTCCTGGGGCCTTAGAAAAGTACTTTTTAAACTTACTGGCAATCCTGATGTTCCAGTCTTTAGAGCAGATGACATGGGCATTGACAGAGACTGTGCATGTATATGTATGTGTGTTGTAGGTGGGGCTAGAACAAAGAGTGAGAAATAAATGAAATTTTAAAGAATTGAATCCTACTTGCCTGAGACATGAATAGAGACCAGAAGATAGAATTACTACTTATATGATTGTGGGAATGCAACTGCCTACCCTCAACAACTAACATAGGTAATACCACCAACCCACTTTTGTCTCTCTGCCATTTACCCTATCAGACAAAGAATAAATAAGCAAGAGTTATGGCAGGCGATAATGTTTAAAGTCTTTTAATAAATCTCCAGGTGCCTTTTATTTTGAAATTCAATCAGCCACATTCCAGGAGAAGAATCTTATTGACTGAGGGGCATAGTCCAGAGATCCTGTGAAGAAATTCAGGTCTTCTAGTAAGGCCAGCTTACTTGATCTGTAATGGTGCAAGTCTAACCAGTCCTTAAAATAGGGCTATCTGCAGATTTCCTGGTCCAGGCTCACTTTCAGGCACTATCCATAGGTAGAGTTGTCTTGGGCTGAGGATGTCCTAAGAGTCTTCTTCATCCATCAAGAAAAGATTTATGGAGACGTGTTTCCCTAGTCTTGGAAACAGGAAGAGCTGGTCGTTATTTTACAATAAAGAAGCAGGACTCAGTAGGAGAAAGAATTGCACCTCAGTGAAGTGATTCAAATCAAAGTCTGCATGGCCTTGTGAAGTTCCCCAGGCAAGCATCAGGTGATAGTATTAATAACCAGAGAGCTAAACTATCCTGATTGCAGGATTATGTGAGTTAAATGTCTATAGAAGAATATGAATTCATATCATGAATTTAGGAAAGTTTGATATTGTCATGTATCTTTTTTTTTAGGTTTGAAATTGCCCACGACTTCTCTCGGGCACTTACATAAGTCTTGGTTTTTAAACCAGGATTTATTATGTGTGTATGCATACCCAAATATACACAGCTCTCCTAGGGATTCCTACTTTAAGTTCCCCAAAACGCTTTAGCAGTTGGGTATTTTTTCAGTAGGAAAATGCATGGTTGGTTAAATTGAATCATTTATGAATAATAGTAGAGCTTCAAGCAAAGTAAAAATTCTTTGTAATTCAAGAGTGATTGAATCATCAATGAACCTGTACCTCATATGTATTCAACTTTTAGGAAATAGTGGCTTAAAGATTAGTCTCTATTAGGGAGTATGTGATGGGGAGGAGTGAATCAGTTATGTTCAGCACCAATCCATGCTTAACAAAGTTTCAGTCTCTCAGTTCTTAGCTTGTTATTATGAAGACAATGGAAGAGAAGTGTTGTGTGTTGGTTGTTTTTTTTTAAGTTGGTGCTTTCATTACTAAGTCAAAAGACTTTTATTACTGACAATAGTATTAATCAAAGGAAAAAGATATAATACTTTTAAATTATCCATCTGATATTTATTGAGCATCTCCTTTGTACTAAATATTCTGTTAGACCAGTGATGGCGAACCTATGACACGCGTGTCAGCACTGACATGTGTAGCCATTTCTGATGACACGTGGCCGCTGAGGTGGCCGCATGCCGAGGATGAAACATTTGCTGCTCCTGAGGATGAAACATTTGCGAAATAATGTTTTTTCCTCAAAGTGACACACTACCTGAGTTATGCTCAGTTTTTTGGCGAAGTTTGACACACCAAGCTCAAAAGGTTGCCCATCACTGTGTTAGACTATAGGCACTCAATGAAAATTTGGATGCAGATTCTACACTCATGGAGCTTGTAGACTAGGAGAAGAGACTGAATAATAAATAGATGATTGCAATACAATGTGATAACCAATAACCTATCTTTTCTATCTGAGAACAGCCCTCTACCCACAGGGTGGGCCTCAAGAGCTATGTTACATACAGAATTCTGTGTCTCCTTGCCATAGTGACAATCCCAGGGCTGGGCAGTCAATTCTAATAGATCAGAATCTCTTTCTTGTCTTTGAAGATCGAGGTTGAGAAATGCTAGTGCATCAGAGTGGATTTGCTTGAACTGGGTAAATAGGAGCAGGGGCCAGAAGAGATGAAATGATTGACCTGTCACGGGGATGCCTAACAGAGAAATCTGGCCATGGAGACAGATTTAAAAAAAAAAGAAATAGTAGCAAGAGACTGCAAAAGTTGAAGAGAAAAAGAGTAGGAGACTGAGCGATCAGTAGTCCCATTTCCTGATGACTTCTCAGCCATTGAATTGGTTCCCACCTTTCCAGAGGCATAGTTGTTCAACTTTGCTTCAGGTCCCATGAGATACCCCAGCACACCTTTTTTGCAGCTTGCCTTGTTTAAATTGAGGTTCTATTCATTATTAGCAAACATATCTGGATTAAGACATATTCTTATAAGGGTAAGACTATGACATAATTGGATCACCTAGGTAGAAACTAACTCAGTCTATGGGCACCTGGAAGGATTTCCAAGTGAAGTGCTTGCTATCTGAGCTGAGTCCAACAGGATGAGTAGAAATCAGCCAGTCAGAGCACAGGTGGGGAACAGGCTGAGGTAATAGCATATGCAGAACCCAGAAGCTAGACAGTATGATGCATATTAAGAGCTACAAATGGTTCTCTATAGAGCAGTATGCATGTTTGTGGAGGAGAGGATCAGTGTCAAGAGATGAGGCTGGAGAGGTAAAGTGGATAACATCAGAGAGGCCTTAAGTCATCAGCTTGAACAACATGGAATTTTAATAGGAAAAGCTTCTTTCAGAAAGCTCATTCAGTTTGACTTGGGCAGAAACATCACCAGGCTATTGTATTGGAGCCTGAGGCACCAGAAAAAATCAGTAATACTCATTTTGTCCTTATTTAAAATGTCAGTATTTTGTTCATTATTTTCTTGCATTAACTTTGGCTTTTTCAAATATTGCATTAAAATATCATTTATCTTAATTACTGTGTGTGTTTTTTTGGTGCGCCCTTAAATTTTACAATTGAAGTGAGTGCCTTGTAGCAAATGGGTTCAATTTGCTACAAGCAGTATAGCATCATATTGGAAAAAAATGTATAACAATTGCTTAATTATTTTCAAACTTACATTCTCAGCCATGGTCATTGTTGTCAATTGGATTTCCTGAAGACAATTTATCAGGTGAGAGTTGAGTACAGGTTTCCTTGGCGAGTGCTCTAAGAAGGAAAGCAAGATTGGGTAGAGGAAGAAGCCACCTACAGAGCAGCTACTTCATCCCATCTATGGGAGTGCTGGAGCTGGGAAAACTTTTCTGAGTAGTCCTAATTGAGGCACAGGACCCAGATCTTTATATCCCGGGGCCAGTCATTGGTTGTGGGTGCAGGAGAAGTGTAAAGGCAGTTCCCTGATGCCAAAGGCAATTTCCAGTAAGAGTCATAACAGTCAGTAACTGATATTTAGAGTTTTCCTGTAAATCATCGCATGTCAAAGATTTTAGAAGTTTAACTTGTGTTTAAATGTATTTATAGTGAGTGGGCAAGAAAGAACGTATCAGTTTATTAGGTGGGATCCTGTTAGTAGTTACACTGTGAAAATGATAATTGTTAATGTGAGTAATAACTTAAAGAGAGCTATAATTATGCCATAATGTTAAGTAACTGATTAAATATTTATTTCCACTGTATTTTTCCAACTGTGTGAGATGTTTGGGATTTAAATAATAAAGTGAAAAAGGTTTTTTGGTCCATAAGAAATTTATAGTGTAGAGTGGGAGACTAAATACAGTGATCAGTGCAACAAATATTTCTTGACAAAGGCATGCAACAGGGCTGTGGGAGGGCTCAGTCTGGATTTTGAAAAGGAGTTGAGTCTGAATTGAGTCTCAAAGGATGACAAGAAGTCAGATGCATGAGGTGAAGTATGGTATGGGAGTTAAGAAAGTGAAGGGCCTATTGCCAACATCTTAAGTTATTCACTGTGGCCAGAGTATGGTGTGAAATGGTAGAGATGTGGTTCTGAAGACTGGATCTAAAGGGTCTTGAATGACAGACATGTAAATGAACTCACCCTTTCCTAAAAGTTACAGAATCACTGAGGTGTTTAAGTATAGGTAATATTTTGAGACTTATATTTAGAAAGTTCTATCTTGCAGCAGAATGGATTAAGTTCCCATAATGGTTTGATTAAACAACTATATTAATTATCTACTGCTGTGAATAACTTACCAGAAATTTAAAGGCATAAAACAACATGCCTTTCCTATCTCATAAGGTTCATTACTTTTTGGCAAGGCTGAATTCTCATCAGAGGCTTGACTGGGGAAGGATCTATTTTCAAGGTCTCCCAGGTCATGGGCAGAACTCATTTTCTTGTAACTGTAGGATCCATGGCAGCTTACTTCTTCAAAACTAGTAACAAATACATGTGTATGCATGTGCACACACATACATACATACACACACAGGAAAGATAGAACACAGAGACAGAGACAGGGAGGGGAGAAAGAGAGATTGTTTCTGCTAGCAAGACAGATTTTCATAAAATGTAATGTAATCAAGGGAGCAACATCACCATTGCCATATTCTGTTGGGTTGAAGCCAATCATAGGCCCCAACCACACTCAGAGGCCATTATACAAGGGCATGAACACTGAGAATTGAAGCCACCTTAAAGTCTTCCCCACACTCACCTGCTGGATGCTCCTACTTAGTCCAGGTATGAAAGAAAAGGTGGGCTTTCAATCTTCTTCTCTGGCACAATCCATTGTTCTATTTTAGAAGAACTTTGGTCTTGGTAAAATTCTAGAAACCGAAAAGTCTACTAGGAAATATTTATGTGGTATCAGCAAATATCACATATTCTGCTTTACCACAACTATTGCATCTACTGCATCAACTTGTGACCAAAGGCAACATTATGATTCAGAAAGTGTATGATTAATTAAATTATGCCATAACACATTTGGAGGGCCTCTGAAAACAAGTGCTCAGTTAACTCCTGCAATGCATTTATTGAATTTTTAGTGATGGGGTCATTTTAAAATGTTTTTCTCCAACTTACTATTATGCATATTATTTCTCTCTTTGTTGTATTTTATCTGTCTAGTTTGTATTGAATACAAATATTAGAGACAATACCTACCTGTTCTGTAGTGTGTTTTATATGATGTGTGACACACCATCTGGGAGTTTAAGTCTCTAATACATGCCATCTGGTAATTCAGTGATATGTGTATGAGTAAACAGTGACTCTGCTGTTTAACTACTTAGTATGTGCATTTAATTAAGTTCACAAATTCCTACAGGCATGTGGTTAAAGGGGCTTTGGCACATTTCCCCTCTGGAGGGCTTGGCACCATGTAGCTGGAGCTCTTGCTGGCGCTGGAATTCCAAATGTGCCTACATTTGTAACAATACATAGTGCTTTAATATCACTGTGGCCTTTGTCAGCTCATGTTTCAGTTTATAGCCCAAGAAGTTTAATAACTCTTGCTGAGATAGAGTCTGGTTATTTTACATGTACTATATCTGTTCGCTTCATATAAAATGATCATTTATGAACAATAAAAGGATCAAAACCAAAACACGAAAGCATCAGAGCAACCTGCATTTGAGGTTTTATCCTTTCCGTAGTTATTCTTCAGTTATTTTACTCGGTGTTACACAGCAGCTCAATGAACACTGGCATTTTTAAATCAAAGCCTCCAAAAAGAAAATATTTCTTCTAAAATGCAGTGACCAAAGCATGGTATGTAGAATCCAATGTAAAGTATATCAGACTAAAATTGGGGTGTGTGTGGTTTTTAAAAATGGGTACATGTTACCAGTAGATGGTATGGAATTCCCTTGAGGTAGTGCAGGGGAAAGGAAATAAGGATAGCTGCGGCTCTCACAAACACTGATTTAGGGAGAAAGTATATTTCCTGGGCCTCAATTTAGCTCTAACAATCAGATTACCTGATAAAAATGCAAAATAAAAGCAAATATAAGTGAGACTTAATAGAACATCTTATTTGACTTGATCTTCAGGACAGATAAGTTGTTTTTGCTTAACTTCTCAGCAACCTGTTTATGATCAGCAAAGATTAGAGAAGGGGGTTGGGATTGCTGTCATCATCCCAGTAGGTCAGTGTGGTGGCTGTAGGGACACAGTGGGCAGGTTTTGACCTGCCAGTTGTTAGTAAGAGGTCCCTGTGGACCGGCTACTGCTATAGCTTTGGGCTTGTAGCCATGGCATGATAAAAGGCTTGTTGGAAAAGCCCCCAATTAGACCAAAGAATGAATAGACAGTTTATCTTTCTTTCCTTCTGAAGACAATGAGTTGGAGATTTAAAAAAAGAAGAAGAATCTTTTGTCTAGTGAAAGAGAGAGACTTTGTCATTATAAATAGTATAACTTTAAATATATACGATGCTTGTATTATGGGGCTTCCTTCCATTGCTTCATTTTGCTTAAAAATATGAGTCCACAACAGTTTTGTAGACAGTTTTGTAGACAGCTTGGGAGATAAGAAACACTGCATCTGCTAGGACGTCATTTTATCTGATAGTAAGTTTTCAGATGTTATACTTGAATGTCAAATATTGTTCTTCAGGTAATCAGTTGCTTTTCCCCCTTCACTCCTATCTTCTTCCTGCTTATTACCAGGAAAGTAGTAAATACATTGTTTGTATTTGCTGGTCCATGGCCTGATCTCACACAACTCAGAGTCACCTCAATCACCGTTATTAGTGTTCCCAACTGGATCCCTCCTCAGTCATCCTCCTGGTCATTCTGCATATGCACCTTCTCCACCCAGAGACTCTCTCCCTGGTTCCTAGGACTCAGCTGCCCCACCCTGGCTGACCTCCTGCCTCACTCTCCACAAACTTAACTACTTTGGGTTGCACCTCCTTCTCTCCCCATTTCCCTGATTTATCATGTTTATGTTTTTCACAAAAATCTCTCCTTTTCTTAGCCCGTAACAATCATATCCACTCTATGGAACTACAGCCATGTTTTCAGAAGACCCAGAATTTCCCATCCCCAGCCTCTTACCTGTACCACAGACCCTGAATACAGCATAACACTTTACATATGTAAATATGGAACTTGTCTCAATGCACATCCTCCTCCTAGTCACATGGCTCAAGCCCTAGTTGTCTCCTTTCCCTGGTTCTCTGATTTTATGGAGGTCATGAGCATGTACTTAGTAGAGTTCTTGATTGACAGAGTGCTCCAGGGCTGTTCTTTGAGATCACTGCCAAGGCCAGACCCCCTGCTCTTCCTCAGTGACCTCATATGAAGCATGGGGATTCCAGGGATTACTCCTTCCTGGGAGAGATTAAAGGATGCTCAGTGGCTTTGCCGGATCTTGCTTAGTCTGCAATCTAAGAAGCACCCACCCAACCTCCCCCCCACCTCTCTCTCTTCTCCTTTCATAGTCAGACACACATCATGGTCTCTCAGCCCTCCTAGCCTCTCTCGGCTTCCTCTCTATACCCTTTCTCACAGGCATGCCCCTAGCAAATTCCTTGCACAGTTAATCCTATCTTGGCATCTGATTCTCAAAGGACCCAAGTTAATGCAAATTCCCATTCAGGACTAGGACTGTTTTCACAATGGTTCCTTACCCAGATGTAAATACTTATTAGATGCTCATTTAAAACTTGCTTAAAATAATTAATGTGGCCAAATCACAGAAAAATAATATTTATGAAGGATGGTGAATTCACTGGAACTTACATAGAGATGTGATAGAATGTCATTCAGAAAAGTAAGGAATCTTCCCAGATAGTGGTGGATAAGCGACAGGATTGGGGAGAGGGTGATATGAGGTGTCTATTGTGGGCAAGAAGAGAGGAGATGACCAAGCAGTGGTAGCAGAGTGAAAAGCAACAGGAATGTAAGCCTACCCTCCTTCTGGTTCTGTGAGTGAGAGGAAGTGGGCAGGTGTGTGCCAACCTGTCATGTTCCTACAAATAAATGTGATGCAGTTTCCAGAGTACCCATTTGTGTTAGGCACAATGGTAAGCAAAAAGAAGACTAAGGCATGGTCACAACTGTCACACTAGCTAGTTTCTATGATGAAATGCATGTTGGTATCTGCATGGCCGACTTGCTATCAGGACGTAAGAAGAGGAAGAGATCACACTGACATTCAGGGACCACTATACATGGCCCTAGACTCTTGAATTAAAATTGGCCACCAATTGGACCCTGTATAGATTATTTGGTGGATCTCACTTTACCTCTCCTCATATCTACACTAATAAAAGAGAAACATGCGAATTGACCGTCTCTCCGCTACGCCCACCAGCCAATCAGAGCAAGTATGCAAATTACCCAACAAAGATGTTGAGTAATTTGCATATGCAGGTGAGGAGCGAAGACTGAAGACAGCGTAGAAGGAAGCCAAGCGCTGCAGAAGGGAGTGAAGCTGTGGAGAAGCAAGCGGGGCGGCGGAGACAGGAGGGAAGCAGGCAGGGCAGCGGAGACAGGAGGGAAGCCCACCGAGGCAGGCTTCGCTGCCTTCTCTGCTTCACTCTGGCCTCAAGAAGCCCTATTCTTGCAGGAATAGCCCCGAGGAAGCCCTATTCTTGCAGGAATCTTCCTGCAATGGGCCTCTAGTAATATATAGCCTGGGAATGACTTCATATCCCTCTCTCCAACATCTTTCCCTAACCTTAAGTATGCAACTTTCCTCCATCAGATCTCTCTGGCCAACTTAACCCAAGTCAGCACACACTCATGACAGCATTATATTTGTACTTCTTTTGTGACCACTGTTCCCCTCTATCATCCTGATATGGTTGTGCACATCCATTTTCTCCTAGACTTTGAGCTCCTTGGGGACATCAGTGTTGATTTTTGTAAGTACCTGATTTCCATACAATGCCTAGGATGATCTTTTATACACAGTAGACATTCATTAAACATCTCTTGGATAAGTAAATAAATGAAGCCACATTTCCATGGAGTGATAGAGGTGACTTTCGCATGTAAACCACTTCCTCATCTCTGTTTCTTAGTCACTTCCAACTATATTTCATGTTTCATTATTTCTTTAAAGATTCTTGCCTTTCACGAGACTCAAGAATTCAGAAGCCCCGACTGGGTAGCTCAGTTGGTTAGAGCATCCTCCTATTACACCAAGGTTTCAGATTCAATCTCTGGTTAGGGCACATATAAGAATCAACCAATGAACGCATAAATAAGTGGAACAACAACTCTCTCTCTCTCTCTCTCTCTCTCTCTCTCTCTCTCTCTCTCTCTCTTCCCCCTCCCTCCTTCCCTCTCTCCATCTAGAGTCAATAAATAAAATATTTTAAAAACTCAAAAGACCATTCAGCATTTTAAAACTAGATTGCAACTTAAAAGTAATTCTTTATGTACTATAGACTATAGCTGCTGCTATGAATTTTAAATGCTTCTTGCTTTCTAGTGTGCTGTTTTATGCTATTTTCTTTTGTTTTGTGGGATATGTAGCTGAAGCAACAGAGCTAAGATTTTACACTTTATAACTAATTAGCTACTGAAATTAGAAGGCCCATACAATTTGTAAGTGCTCTTCATTTTGAGTAACTTGATAGCTGAAAATATTTTGGATTAGAGTTCACCTAAAATTATATATACCTATGTTTCATGATCACTAATATGGGAATTAGTAACCACCATTAGGGCTTCTTCCTAGAAAGCTTTTAACATTACTCCAAAAACCTTTGGCTAACCTAAGTTTGCAATGTGGGGATGGTAGTGCTAGGGTTTAGGGCAAGCCTCCCTTTGAAACCTGATGTAGATTCATTGCAATGCATTCTTGATGCTTAACTCTTTGATAATCTTTTTATTTTTTTGCTCTTCTTAGAAACAACAGCAAAAAAAAAAAAAGTGTTTTTATTCCTTTTGGATTCCCATTCCCATTTTTCCCCTTTTGTCCGCTTGTGGTTATATGTTACAGCGACTTGGGGTGAAATTAGGTAACAGGAGATTTGACAACATGGTGCTGTCCTGTTGAAGTCTTGCTCACTCCTTGTACAATTCTCTTCATGCCATAAATAAATTACAACTTGGTTTTCTTCTAAAAAGTTAATGATGTTCATTGAGAAAATATTGGCTGTAGAGGGGCTAAAATAATCTAAGGGCTGCTGAAATTGTGATTAGATCTTAATCTCTGCATTCCTTTCTTTTTTCCTAGGTAAGTGGTGTTTCCTCTTCTTGCTTCAGGGAGTGTTGGTTGGTCTGGTAAGTGTTCATTTTATTGCGGTATGTTGTGTTGCTCCAGAGGTGCCTTGAATTGCCTAAGAAAGCACAGCAGCCTTTGGACACGCATTCTGTTGAAAAGGCTGGCGTGTGTTCAATCTTTTTTAGATGGAAATTTTTTCCCCTGAGATCTTACTTTGGCGTTATATCACAACACACTTTGTTCTCCAGTCTGGAAAACGGCCCAAGAGTTGATTAAGTGTTGATGAAAACTTGCCTTTTATAAATTCTTTTTATGTGGATTTTCCTTTCGTTCACTTTGTTTACCTCTTCCTGCCTTTATTGGAATGTTACTTTAACGGCCTGCACTCAGGTTCCGATAAAACATAAAACTCCATGTAGTGGCATCCTACTGAAGTTTTGTATTTTTGTGTTGTGTTACTGTTGCCAAGAACCTCGTGAATCATCTGGTCTCCTTCTCCAGTATCACAGTGACTTCATCTGTACAGTATTAGATGGTCTGTGTGGTGATTAAGTCCTACCCTACAACAGCATTTTTATAAAGTTACTGAAACTGGTACGTTCTTCCCTTGTCCAGCTATGGTGACACGGACACATTACTTTACAGATTTCCTTCCTTAAGGTTGTTTTTCTAGGTATGGTGTTGATGCCAGGATTTCTCTTTGAAAAGAATGAATGAGGAGTAATCCAGAAGAGAAATGAATAGCAGGGAAAAAACAAGAGTCCTTTGACTTGTAAATCAAATTTTATAGTAGAATATACACAACTTCTGATGGTTTCATGGTATTTTTTATGATAGCCGACTTCTGCTTAGAGCTGCTAAAGAAAACACTAGACCACATTGTCTTTTGCGTGGAATATAGGAAATTAAGTTGCCCTGTGTCTAACGTGTACTGGGTTATCTTATTGGTTTTTGGCCCAGGTTATTGATTTTGCTAGAAGTGCTTGTGCTTCAAAGACACAGGATTTGGTTCAGCTATATTCTATTATCTACTCCTTCACAATCACCATTCAAAAGTTCTTGCTCTTACATTAATTACTTTATTTGAGATATATGTAGTTTGTTGCTTGAAGAGACTTTTATTTAAACACTTAGATTTATCTGGGTTTTTGCCTTTGATAATCTGACCTTACTTGTGTTTATGTGTGTTTAGTAGAGCATGTTTGAAGATGAATACCGGGAGGTCAACTAAATTGCTCTTGAAACATGTAAAGGACTGTACATGTTGCTTTAAATAACCTGTATGGGATTTTGATCCCATGCTGTTTTCAGTCCTGCAACAGAATTTTTCTATTAAAGTTTCTGAATTAAAAAAGATCAGAAAACAGGAGACAGAAAGAGAGGAAGGGTGAAGAAGGTTACATTTCAAACTTGTATGGGCTGTTCCCACACTTTGAAGCCTACCAGGGACCTGCCGAATAGCTTGCTTAACAAAGGGCTGAAAAGGGAACCATGCTTTAAATTGACAAAGTTAGCCTGTGCCGGGAGGTTTTTATTCTTTGCCTCTTGACCTTATTGGATGCCATAAATGAAATATAGAGGGATAGGCTTGAAAAGGCCGGGGGCTACTTATTTACACCACTCCTCTGATGGGGAGAGAAACTAGAGTGAACAAATGCAGTATGTTTAACTCTATCCCTTAACTCAGGCAACGGTGAACATAAAGACATGTTGATTGCAACCTATAACCCCATTTTGGAATGAGATCTTCCTTTGTGATTTTTAAATTCTTGTCACTTTATTCAGGTAAACCACTCAAAAAAGTTAACTCTGAAGAACTGGCTGAGTTTTATTTTCACTCTAAAGAGAACTCGAAAATACCTTGTTTGAGATGAAGTCTGTTTTTAACTTAGGTTTCATGATTTGTATTATGCTACGTCTATTATGAACCTCTTCCACTTTGAAATCAGAGCTACTAGAGTTGTTGCCAGTGAACATATCTAGAATATCATTCTTTTTCTTATTTTTCTACTGCTAAGTAAAAGTAATCATTATATGAGTATTAACTGCACAATATTGATTTCTATATTGTTTGAAAATTCTTCTGTGGTACTGTTAGCTAATAGATACTATACTTCTTCAACATTAAATATTTAACTATACTAGGTAAATTCTGTTATGTAGTATTTATTTTATAATCCAAATATGATCAAATGTATTACAATATTAGATGAAAGTTAGAAAAACAATAGTAACATCTCTTTGCTCTAGTGACTTGTGTTAATCCTGTGCTCAGAATGAGAAATAGCATGCATTCGTGTTCTCATGAAGCTACATTAGCAGGGTTGGGGAGATATAAGACATACCAGCACCCCCAGAAAGATAAATAACAATGCAAGGTGGCATATGAAGCATGATATAGAAAACTAGTGTCTTAGAAGAATGGGAAGCATTGAAAATTTGAACAGTTAGCTGTGCAGAGAAAATGTAGTTTATTTTCTAGGACTGATCTGATCTCTGAACTCTGATCATCCCAGGCAGGGGGGGGTGGGGGGGTTGGGCTCACCAATTACCATATCTCAATCTCTTCTAATTTAAACAGTAGCAATTAAGTAGACCCCCTGTAGGTTCTGGCTCAGATAATCTCTGTTCTTGCTACCCCAACCAGCAATCTCAGCATGGTTGGGTGCATGAAGAGGCCTGAGGCATTACCTCTTGGTATTGTGCTGGTTCACATGTGCGCACTGGGGCCCACCGAGTTGTGTCAGGTTTGTGCGTGGTATAGAAGCTGCTACTGTGAACTGTGCTTTTGCCTCTGCTGGCTTGGCGTGTCCTCCTGGGATCTAGCTAACTCACAGCTGGCCCCCAGCTGGTCTGATCACCCTGTAGCCAGGGAGCATGGACAGTTGGTGCTGGGGGTTCACAGGCAGCTCTGTCACCCGCCTTCTCCATTTTTCTGACAGGGCACAGTGGGACTTTGGGACATCTCCCAAATGCAGTTTAGTTAGCACAGATGTGTTAGAGACCTCAGGTTTCCTCACTACATCCAACCACTTGGTCCTCCCAGGTTGTTCCAGGCACCATTTGAAAGAGTTTCTTCTCCAAAACCCCATCAGGATGCTGGATAAAAGCCTCTTTACCTGGCATTACTCAGCCAATCTAAGACATCTACATGCTGGGATTTTGAACTAGAGAAGGAAGGTCAAGGTACCTTGCTCTGCTTCCCACACCTTCACAGCTTTCTCTTCTTACAGTCCTTCTACAATGGTGTACTATGTCCTTTACATAACATCTTGAGTTCTCTCTACTTCTGGTATACAGTAAGTCCTAAGATCTAATAGCCACGCTTGGCTCTCAATATGCTTAAAGAGAGAAAATGGGAGTTTAAACAATTATTTCCTCTATCAGTTCTGACCTTCATGATTGCACTCAACTCAAAACTTAGATTTTGGTCACCAATAGCTGAATTTGACCCTGTTTTTCTCACTCCCATCCTTCCTTGCTTCCTTTCTTTCATTCCTACTGACAGCTCTGATCCTTTCTATACACTAGGCAGGGCGATGTCTTGGCTTACTGATGAACAACTTATATATACAGAAATGCAAACAAGGAAAGCACATTAAAATGCATTTGCCATATTATGTCACCTTCAAGGAAATTGGTGGGGGTTCAGGAGGATTGTCTGTTTGATCAACAAAGGAGACACTAGACAGTATTTATTGTATTTGATGGCTTGTGTTGGGAGCATCTAAAAGGACTGGGGCTAGAATGGGGGTGGGGATTTGGATGATTGGCCAAGGGGATCAGTCCAGAACCACGTTTCCAAAGTTATTTTGGGAAAAGCGGTAGTCCAATAAGATGTTCTGAGAGATACAGCACAAATCTATTTGGGTTTGTGACATTTCATATATTCTCCTTGGAGACTCATAATGTATGTTAGCATATTAATATTTCAGATAATTTCTACCATGTAGGAACACATGTAACACCATTTAATACTTGGACCATATTCATGTAATACCTATTAACAATCCAGAAAATTCACTTTGAGATCTGCTGCTAAGGTACACTGATGAAGCTGGGAATCATTTTTGTTGAGAACTAAAATAAGGAAAATAGGGCTTTAGGAATTTCATTCAATATTTTTGAGGACTTGCTGTACATAAGGCACACTGTGATTTTTCAGTTCATAAAGATGAGGGCCAAATCAATCCTCAGGGGCTTAGAATTTTTCAAAATTTCTATCTTTATGTTTAAGAAGTATAAAATATTAGCTATTTATAGTCAGTTTACTATACAGTGTAAGTAAAACAATATTTTTATTTGAAATACAAGGTAATACAGAAGAAATTACCAATCATCTCTCATAATAATTGCTTATCGTGAATAGTTACTGTATTTCCTTTGCTGGGTAGACCTGACACATTAATTATAATAGATATCAATTATATTTGACATTGTGAACATAACATCAAGATATTCCATAATATTCTTTCATAGTAATATTGTTTAAACTAAGCCTTTTCGTGATCTCAAAAGGACCTATATGGAATAGTAATTGGAAAGGCCTACATTTCATTTTATAATAAATTATCTCCCCTTTTAATTGAAAATGTTACAACTTTTTTATGTTAATCATGATAAAATGCCTCAGAGGACTTTTTAAATTATATTTTTATGGCTTGAACAATTTTATGATTTAATTTTTAATTTCTTCTTCTTTCTTCATATAGTATTCTCCTTCTTAATGTGCTTTTATCTTCATTGAATACCCTGGCATGTTCTAAGAACCCACTAGCCCATGTCAGTAGTACTAAGAGTCAAGATCTCCAAAATCATTCAAGGGCATTTTATTTGTCAATAATCACTCTTTAAAAATATAGCACACTAAAAATATAATGACATATTTGTAAGTCTTTATAAAACACTAGAGGCCTGGTACACGAAATTCGTGCATGGGGGGGGCGGTTCCCTCAGCCCAACCTGAACCCTCTCCAATCCAGGAGCCCTCAGGGGATGTCCTACTGACAGCTTAGGCCTGCTCCCTGCTTCCATATATATATATATGGAAGTCCACTGTAAAATAATTGCTTATTCAACTACCATTTTTCTAGATTTTTTTCTTTCTTTCTCTCTCCTTTGTTCCTGTTGCCATTTGACTATCAGAGTCCTGTCAGGAAAGATAAGTGGATATTAAATTTGAAGATAAGAACTTACAGGAAAAGACTAAAATAACTATAAAATGTCAGGGCTGGGGGGCCCTTACAGAACATCCAGCCTGGTGTTCTATTTACAGAGAGTGCAATGTGAACCAAATGTGTGGAAAATTAAAGGACTTGTACAAGTTCAGCCCTGTTTTTTGGATCCCAATCCAGTTCTCCTCCAATTGGATCAAGCAGAATTTTAAAGAAGTTTGAAACTATGGATTTGAATGAGGGGTGGGGATTGTCTATAGTAATTTCCAATTCTACTTATTTTTAGTTATGTTAAAATCAGCTAAAATATAGAATGTAAATATGGTTCTATTTATGCCCAATGTCACAATCTTCCTTCAGATGGCTAACACAATTATATGTTACAAGTGGCCTGGTGCACAAATTCATGCAGATTGAAAGGAAATTAATTAGAAGGTGGCCAGCGGGGTGGGACTGGGCAAGATGGGCTGGACACGCCCTGGAGCCAACCTCCTGTGGTCCCTCCCTGGCTGGCCACACCTAGGGTGGCACCATTGCTCAAAAGGCATCTGCGCAGTGAGCAGGGTCCCTCCAGCAGGTGGAGTCCCTTGGCCTGGCCTGCGGGGATTGGGCCAAAATAAGCTCTCTGACATTCCCCGAGGGGTCCTGGAGTGCAAGAGGGCACCTGCGAAGTTGCTGTCATACAGGGTGTGAAACGCAAATGCAAGTGTGCAGTAAACCAGATTCAAGGTAACAGTGCCCCACAACAACATAACCCATGGCCGTAGGTGGAATTGCACAGCCCCGTGAGGAATCGGGCTCCCTTCTCTCTGGTTTTGGGGTGTGTCTATCTGCCATCTGGTGGTCAGTGCGCATTATAGTGACTGGTTGGATGGGCGTGAGGACACTTAGGATATTAGCCTTTTATATATATAGATATATAGAGATAGGTAAATGCACTCATTTGAAATGTAAATATTTATATGTTTAATGTCTAAAATTCCCCAAATATAGGTCATGAAATATCCCATGGTGTATTTATCAATGCCACAAATGTCTTTGATTGTTCAGTTTTAAGTGCAATACATTTTGTTAGTTGATGTGCCAAGCAATGGCCTATAATCATGAGGAAGTTTGGGTTTCATATTGTGCTGAATTATCTTTATTTGCTATAAAAAGTTCAAAATATCTAAATTTTTGTCATAGAAACTTATAAAAAAAAACCCTAGTTATATTTTTATAAATAAACTATTTTAGAAACTTCACAGGAAAAAAACACACAACGTTAAAAATGGGTTTATACCAACGTAATTTATAGCAACATAATTTACATTGAACTTTGAAAGTGCAGATGTGATCAATTTTGTTGCTTTTGTATTTTTATTCAATACCTAAAGCCATTGTTTTATCACCTTAATGTTTTCAGTTTGGTTTGTATTGAATTGCATTTAGCATGAGAAATAGTCTGTATCCTTGCAATTAAATTGAGAAAGTGAAGTTTGAAAGTGATCAAAGTCCATTTTAGGATAATCAGATTGAAAATAGCAACTTACCAATAAAATATTTGATACCATCTTTATTTCAGATATATATACACTTGGGGGAGTAACTATGAGTTTGTTTCATTTATGGAAAAATTTTAGGAAATCCTAAAATTTATATAATAAAAGGCTAATATGCAAATTGTCCCCTCGACTGTTCGATTAGAAATTCAACCAGGGGGTGGGGCCGGCCGGCCAACTGCCGACGGCCCCTCCCTTCGGCTGCCCCGCCCCTGATTGCCCCCCCATCCAAGTCAGGGGTGGGGCCAGCCAGCCAACCACCCTCGGCCCCTTCCCTCCCGGCCGGCGGCCCCATCTACCCTGATCCAGGCGGGTGGGCCAGACCCCACCTGTGCACAAATTCGTGCACCAGGCCTCTAGTTATTTAATAAAACGCTTAATGCTTAATTCTATAACTTTATAAGACACCAACTAAACTGATAGAGACTGAAAAATATTGCACATAGAATATTATGATTTCAGAATGCCCAATTTTAGTAATGACATTTAATTCCCCTTGTTAGAAATTACCAAAGAGTAAGTTAGAGGTGACTTTTATCTTGTTAAATTATAGGTCTTAATTTTGATTGCAATTCACCTGAGAGTACTTTGCTGAAGTATTTACCTGCATTAATTTACACTATTCACACCTTGACTGTAATGGATTAAAAGTGTACATTTTTAATATAAAAATGGCTATGTAATCTCTAAACATCTTATTGCTTATGGATAATATTTCAAGGCAGTTGTATATTTCATTTTGTTGACTCGATAAACTCTAAAGCCTAATGCTTTTGTTTAATATAAAAATTAAGGCTTCAGAATCACCGTAGTGATTGTTTCCTGGGAAAGAATGTATTACTTCATAGATTTTAAATTGCTCAAGGGTACAAAGAAATATTAAAAAATAATTTCAGAGATCATAACAAAGCCAATGTTTTATATTGTTTTTCGCAAAATTTAAAATTAATTTGAGCAGCTAAGTCTATTAGCATCAAAGAGTAAATCTATTTAAGTGAAAAATTATTTTCATATGTGAGCTTTTTTTATGAAACAATTTTATGAAGAATATTAATGGAAATTTTTTGTTACATATTGAATCATTTACTTTATTTGATGTTTTCTTGGAAAGCAAATAAATTTTTCTTATTATGTCCCACCTAGAGATATTAAAAAGTCATGTATAATATCTTTTGTTTTACAAACAGTGATACAGCATTTGTACAGTTATTTCTGATCATTTCTTTCTGGATGTTTCTGCCCCAGTGAAAAAGTACTGAGCCATAGAAACTCCTCAACTAAACTAACAGCACCAGTGCCAAATCACCATTTCACTCCCACAGCTGAACTTACTTCACTTTGCAACCAAATGCATCAACTCCTCCAATTTCCAACATCTAATTGTTCTTGTCCAACTGCATTGTGGGTAGACAGGGAATTTGTCTTTTCCTATCCCTGAACTTCCTCCTTCTTCTTATCCCACGTTACAAGCTGATTCGACTGCATTTCTGCAAAGTGCAGGAAACCTTGATTACCAAGTTAAATTACAGATATCATTATAACCTGTCATTTAATCAATTATTGAGTGCCACCATTGATCAGCCACAGATAATGTTGTCTGAGTATGGGTATTTTAATTAAAAAGGGAAATATCACCCTAGCCAGTTTGGTTCAGTGGATAGAGCATCAGCCTCCAGACTGAAGGGTCACAGGTTCAATTCTGGTCAAGGCACATGCCTGGGTTGTGGGCTCAATCCCAGGGTTAGGGCGTACAGGAGGCAGACAATCAATGATTCACTCTCATCATTGATGTATCTCTCTCTCTTTCTCTCTCTTCCTCTCCCTCTCCCTTACTCTCTGAAATCAATAAAAATATATTTAAAAATTTTTTTAATTAAAAAAATAAAAAGGTAAGTATGTCCATTATCTATCATAAAGAAAGAAAATTTCAGTGAAAACATATGTAGACACCCTTTAAGAAAACTGAAAGAACCACAGGTTGTTGTCTTTTTGTATTTGAGATTTTAGTTGTTTGATTTTGGTAAGTATTGCCTTTTTTCACAACATAAAATTCAGAAGTAAGATTCTACCTATTGTAGATTTTATAGAAAAGTTCAAACTTATGGAAAAGCTAGGAGAAGACTTGCAGCTCAACCTCCTCTCCTCTCCCTTCTCCTTCCATCTGCCACTGGGTAGACATGAAGCACCTGCTGGATACCCCGGAAATGGCAAAATGCCCACATCCTTTGCATAGAATCTCCACCACAGCTTTTCTTTTTCTGTGACCCCTGAGTGACTAGAGATGTGTGGACCACATGGCATGTTCCAGATTGAAAGGAGATTTGACAATCTTTAAACGCCACACCAGTATCTTTGTTAGTTTCCAAAGAACACCTTTCCCTGAAGTTTAACTTGAAGAGGTTCCTGCTGCCTGCACCCTTCAATGCACATTTTGTGTCTTTGTGGAAGTGACGGGGGAGGGGGGAGGGGAAAGAGGGGGGGAGGGGCGGGAGGGGACTGAAGCACCAAGTTTTCCTTTGGTTCTGTTTGCTACAGTGTAAACTCATTCACAAAGCATGCCGTACTCCTTCTTAGTGTCCAAGGGCAGAGCATGGTGGACTTGCTCTAATCTGGGGCTGCATGATTAGGTTTTCAGGCATTACCGCTCCTCTGCCACTGTGCCAAGGAACACGATTTAATCTTACTGAATTCCACCACACTGCTTCATTTCTGTTTTGCTCATGGAATCTTCCCATTGCTTAAGTTTAGCACTTGAGGTATCCTGTGTATAGTGCTTTATGTGATCAATACTGTGAAGAACACAGTTCTTAGTGTGAGTGTGCAGGTTTGAGTGAGTGTTCAGTAGTTTTTATTCATAGATTTAAATATATGAAATATTAAGAGCTCTAGAATTATGCTGTTTGAGGAATTTTGTTCATCCAACAATAAAAGTGACTCTGTTGCTAGGACTTTACCCTGATGAGTGGCTGCTCAGTGTTGATAGTCTCGGAAACAAGCCAGGAGTTGTCCTCTAGCCCAAGACAAATCTCTGAGCTTTCCTGCAGCCCCAGGACAAAACCAAAGCATGATTGCTATGTACAGTCCTGCAAAAACTATCCAGCATCCACATAAACTTACTTGTTAAAGAGTCTGGTGCTAAACCATGTTCTTGAGGGGCAAGGTCCAGAATATACTGGATAAATGAACTATTTAATTATAAATTAACTGAGAGTGGCTCCAGTTGTGACTTACAAAGTCATAAAATCTACATTCAATGTTAAAACGTTTATCTAAATTAAACGAGGGGGTTGAAATCATATGAAAATGCCAATATTCAACTGTTTCTGCTCTAAAACTATGGAGATTTTATATGGTTTAACATAATAATCAATAGTACTGAGCGGTACTGTCTAGTTGAATTTTAATGTACTGTGGTAACAATTGTTTAAGTCTTAAAAAGTAATGATTGCCAAACTATGATTTAATTAATAGTGACTAAGTATAACCTTTATATTTTCTTCTTGGGGAAAAAAAACACACATATATTAGGACATTGTTAATGCCAGGCTCCATCCTAAGTATGCCTTAGCCCCAAATCCCCAGATTAAGTACTAATTTAGCATTTTGGAATTATCTAAGAGAAAACCAAAAGACCTTCTAAATTATTGTATTTTACACATAGCTCTTTGAATAGATTGTAACATAAAAATGTGACCCCCCAAGCCCTGGCCGGGTGACTCAGTTGGTTGGAGCATTGTCCCATACAGCAAAAAGGTTGTGGGTTCAATTCTTGGCTAGGGCACATACTTAGTTTGTGGGTTCAATTCCCAGTCAAGGATCATATGGAAGGCAACCAATCAATGTTTCTCTCTCTCTCTCTCTCTCTCTCTCTCTCTCTCTCTCTCTCTCTCTCCCCCCCCCCCTTCCTCTCTCTCGCAAATCAATAAAAGTATATCCTTGGCTTAAGAATGTGACCCCAATATTTAAAACTGAAATGATTGCCTTTGTTGAAGGATAAGAATGAAGTTCCCCCAATTATTAACTCATCAAATTCATTCTCAATGCCTTGGGCAGGAGTTGCTCTGGTTTTAGAGCAGGTAAAACTTCTGTTTTATTGTCAGAAGAATTGTAGTGATGTGGAAAAGCATTTTTAGCCTGTAAATCTGTAATATGAGCCATAGTACTTGAAAGGAGAAGCAGTTTTGAAATATACAGGATTAGCTTACATTCCATTCCTGTGATAAGGTATGCACGGTGAGATAATATCAGGGCCATGCAGCCATTTGAGATAAAGAAACATGTATAGAAAGAAATTGTGAGACTTATTTTTTAATCATTGTGGAAATTGTAATTTTCTGGAAATAGTAGATATGTGTACAAATCAAATCACCTAACCATTTCCTTTTTGCATTATGGCTCCAGCTGAATTTCTTGATAGAATTATACCTACATTACAGCCAGCTGCCTCTTCCAAGTCTTAAGTGTAATTCCACTTATGGTCTCTGTTATTATATCAAAACAATAAAAATCTAGTTATGCAATTCAAGAGTCTTCACAATTGGGTGCTCTTTGATTGTGCATTGTGCAAACCACTCATCTGACTAATCCTTGATTGGTCTTTATCACCTGGTCGTATTTTAACATCCTTGAACAGCACCTGCTAGAAGTGACTACAGCAGTTCCAGTTGTAGAAGAGTATGTTGCTAGGACTTTAAACAGAAACTTTTATAACTGGACTAGAGGCCTGATGCATGAAGATTCGTGCAAGAATGGGCCTTCCTTCTCCTGGCTGCTGACACTGCCTTCGCTCTGGCCAGAGCAGCATTTCTGCCTTCCCACGCTGCCCAGAGGCCCTGAGCTGCTGGGGCGGTGCTGAATGCCTGCATCGTCGCCATGGCAACAACGCAAGCATCCCGCCCCCAGCCACTCGGCGCCTACATATACAAATTAACCCGCCATCTTTGTTGAGTTAATTTGCATACTCACTCCTGATTGGCTGGTGGGCGTCACGAAGGTATGGTCAATTTGCATCTTTCTCTTTTATTAGTGTAGACTACAGGCCCGCTGCACGAAATTTGTGCATGCCCTAGGCCTGGCCAGCGATCAGGGCAGATCTGTGGGGCGACCTGCAGGGCGATGGTGTGGGGGAGTGGCACCCGCCTTGGCTGGCCTGGGGCCTGCGGGCTGGGGGCAGCTCCTGCATTGAGTGTCTACCCCCTGGTGGTCAGTGCATGTCATAGCGACTGGTCATTCCACTGGTCATTCCGACAGCCAGTCGATTTTCATATTAGGCTTTTATTATATAGGATAGTCTCTTACCCTGAAGACAACTCAGCTCATGAGGTCAGACCTAGTCATACAGCTACTTCCTGGCACGATGAGAGCTCTTCCTACTTCACTATCATTCCTTGTCTCACACGCACGTAAGTTTAGATGCATTCATCAAGAGCCAACTCTATAGGGATACCAGTACCAACACTATATTCTTATTCCTATATCAACATGATAGCAACTTGTTATAGTAGCTGAAGAGTAAATGAATCAAGGAAACAGATCCCAAGTGCCCATCAGTAGTTGAGTGGATAAAAAGGCTGTGATAATCATACACCATGGAATACTGTGTAGCAATAAAATAGAAGGATCTCCTACCCTTTGAGAGAGCATGGAGGGATGTGGAGAGTATTATGCTAAGTGAAATAAGCCAGTCAGAGAAAGATAGGTATCACATAATCTCACTCATATGTGGAATCTAATGAATAAAATAAACTGATGAAAAAAATAGATCCAGAGACAGAGAAGCATGGAACAGACTGTCGAATCTCAGAGGCAGGGGTAGGTTGGTGGGTGGGAAGAGATCAACCAAAGGACTTGTATATATATATATATATATATATATATATATATATATATATATATGCATAACCCTTGGTCACAAACAATAGGGTGGTGAAGGCCTGGGGCAGGGACAAAAGAGAGGTCAATGGGAGAAAAGGGGGACATATGTAATACTTTCAACAATAAAGCTTAAAAAATAAAATATAAGAAAACTGAAAAAAAAAAAGAATGACTGTATTCTGACTCCCCATTGAGTGGGTTTCCAAAGAATAGGCAATATATATTAAGTTTCTTTAGTACCTTGTTATAGTGAAAATGTAAATGAAGTAGTGTATATTCTTGAATATGAGGCACTCAAAAATATCTTGGCTGTCTTAATTTTTCCAAAAATCTTTGACAGTGGTTTCTTTTCTTTTCTTTCTTCTTTTTCTTCTTCTTCTTCTTCTTCTTCTTCTTCTTCTTCTTCTTCTTCTTCTTCTTCTTCTTCTTCTTCTTCTTCTTCTTCTTTTTTTTTGTCTGCTTAGGTAGGACACCCAAAAATCAGAAACTTGGTTCTACTTCCTTCAAGGAGTTTTTAATTCCACTGTAAAGAAACAACATCAAAACAGGTTCAAAATGATTAAAGTGCTTTAAAACCTCTTGGGAACAATTCACTTGTAATGTGTTATTTCTTGGACTGTCAAAGCCAGCCTTTATGAATGGAAAATATCTGTTATTTACAGCCTTGTTTGCCTTTGATGGAGGCTTGTGTGCTGCCAGGGTCCCCGGATTTGAAAAGGAAGAAGATTCACTTTCCATTTTATTTATTTTTTGTTAGATCACTGGTTTGTTGAATCTGAAATAAAGCAAAGAAGAATTCCTTTTTGTTATCTAATAACAAGAGATGAAGGGGAGAGAGAAACTTGGCCTGTGTTCACGTCAGGTGGAATGAAACACTGCTTACGCCATCATTAAGTTAATTTGTGTAACGTAAGCTGCCTATGTGAATGCTACCCAGAGAACTTTTAGCCTGAATTATTTGATATTTCTGTTGACAGTCTTTGTTCTGATTTCAGACTAAAAATAAAATAAGGACAAAGTAGGCATCTACCAAGATTTTGAACAGAACTGAGAAAATTATGCATTTCCATTCATATGGATAGGCATGCTACACCCAATTCACAAATGCCACCCATCTCGTAATTCTTCAGAGCTGCACATCCTCTTGCCATTGCACTTGGCTTCTTCCTCGCATGGTTTGAAAATATATCCATTCAAGGATAGCTTTATTGGCATATGCTGGTCCCTGTGCTGCTGCTGCACAGCAGTGAGGCGATTAGCACACAAGAAGTTGCCTCTCTGCCATATAGAAATTCAATTAAAAGCCCCAGATAAAACCTTAATTAAAAGGTTGTGGAAACAAACGTATCCATCGTGTACCAGGCCTTACAACTTGCCAAACGCTGGCTCTGCTGAATCACCAGAGGGAGTGAATTCCGCAGGCAGTGGGCTTCTGTGAAAATACCTCGCTGCCAGCAACACACAATCTTGGCGGTAAATGGAAACTTGGGAGGGAATGGCATGTTTTCTTGTAAATTAGTTGCCTCGTGTATCAAGATCCCCTTCTGGAATCTAACCTGAAATATGCCCCTGGTATGATGACCATGGGATAGTGGTGAGGTTTTTAAATCTGGGGTTCAGGGCCTCACCCTGAGAAATCAAGCTGGGCAGTGACCTTTGCTCACTGTGATGTCTATACTGTATTGGGATTTCTGATCTTTCTCTTCCCTTTAGTAATGGGCAGGATCTAACCAATTAACACACAGCTTCTACATTCCATCTGGAAATTTGAATATCAAGTATGCTTTCTAACCAACATGGTCCTCCTACTGCTGTGGGAATGTCATTTGTTGTGTCACTGTCCTGGGCCCCTTAGTTTGTTCTCAGTAAATGAAGTTGAATGAAAGAATACCGTCTCATGAAGTGGGTGCTACTGTTCCTTTTACGTAATGAGGAAACCATGGCTTACAGAGGTTAAGTAGCAAACCCTAGGTCATGCAGCTCGTAAGTGGTAGAGGTCAGATTTTCAACCCAGACTGTGACTCCAGAGCCCATTTCCTGAAGTCATCAGTATTCCTTCCAAAAGACCTGGTTTTCTCTGGTTCAAACCAGTTGTACTCTTTTTATCTAGGGGCACATCTACAATTTAAAAAAAAAAATGATTTTAGAGAGAGAGGAAGGGCGAGGGAGAGAGAGAGAGAAAAGAAAAGAAAAAAAAAACATTGATTGGTGCCCTCCCTATGCACCCTAATATGGGAATAAACCCTCAACCAGGGTATGTGCCCTGACTGGGAATCAAACCTTCCACCTTTTGGTGTACAGCATGACATTCCAACCACCAGAGTCACACTGGCCAGGCCTGCACCTACATTTTGTAGGTCCTGAAATTTATACAATTTGGGAGACCCTCTTTGAGAGAGAGAAAAAAAAAATAGGAATACAAAATTAGCAACAGGGCCTTGGAAGAGGCCCATGCAAGTGATGGGCCTCAAAGCTTAAGCTGGATTGTTTCAGGTAAACCTACCTCCAGCCGGGAGGCAGCGCTTCCTTAGAAACTGCCATTCAGAGGCACTGAGATTACCCAGTGATCCATTTAAACACATATTTTGACTTAAGTTTTGATGCATATTTGATGCAATTTATCCCCAATTTCTATGCAGCAAGAAAGGTAGCAAGGTAGATTTTTCTCCAAAAACTTGGAAAAATCCCTGTGGTGAGACATTTGGAAACAAGGAGATGGTTATTAGCCTCAACTGTCTTACAGTCTGTAAGGGCAGACAGACATGTTCACAGCTAAAACCCAGTGCCAAATCACCATTTCACTCCCACAGCTGAACTTACTTCACTTTGCAACCAAATGCATCAACTATGAGCTATGTAAAATGATAAAGAAGTCCCAACTGTAGAGATTAGACTCCTATTCTGCCACTTTCATAAAACCTTCCACTTCTTCTCCATCTCTCACTAATCTATGAAGTGATGAGATGCTTTAGCTTGATAGCAAAGTAACACATACCAGCTTGGGTTGTTGGGTCTGGTCTTCCCAACTAGACTGCAAGCTCCATAAAGACAGATGGTCTGCCTTTCTCCACAGGCTGCAAGGGGTGGGGTCTGAATAACTGTGAGACTGAGTGGCTAATGCATAGATGTTGACGGAGCCCAGTGATCTTTCTGAACAATGTACTAATAATCTAAGTGCCAGGGAACAGCGCTGTCACTGAACATGAAAGCTGAGGCCAACTTTGTGTTTATTTCCTTATTGATTGTGTTCCTGAGAGTTAAGGACATTTATTGTTTAATCCCAAAACAAGATTCACAAAATTAATTTATTCTATATATTTTTTATTGAGATGAAATTCACATAATATAAAATTAACCATTTTAAAGTGAACAGTCTTAAAATTTAGTACATTCACAATGTTGTACAACCACCACCTCTGTCTAGTTCCAAAACATTGTTATCACCTCAAAAGGAAACCCATTAAGTAATTATTACTTATTTCCTTCTCTCATAGGCCCCTGGCAACCACCAGTCTTCTTTCTGTCCCTATGAGTTTACCTCTCCTGGATATTTCATATAAATGGAATCAAAGAATATATGTTCTTTTGTGTCTGGCTTCTTTCACTTAGCGTAATGTTTTCAGAGTTCATCCATGTTGTAGCATATATCAGTACTTCATCCCTTTGGTGGCTGAATAATATTCCATTTTGTGTGGATACCACAATTTGTGTTGTTTTCACCTTTTTGGCTAGTATGCTGCTGTGAACATGCACATACATGTGTTTGTTCAAGTCCCTGGTTTTAATCCTTCTGTGCATCTATCTAAGAGTGGAATTGCTGGGTGCTATTGCAATTATCTGTTTAACTTTTTGATCCACCACCAAATTGTTTCCCACAGCAGCTGCACCATTTGACCATCCAACAATGTATGAAGGTTCTGATTTCTCCACATTCTTGCCAATACTTATTTTCCTTTTATTTTTAAAAATTATAACTATCCTAGTGGGATGGAGGTAAATTTTATGTCCAAATAATTCCTCATGTTGTTGTAAAGGTGATCAATAGCCCTGAGTGTCAATCCATGTCCCCTTCCAGTTTTCAATTTCAGACCCCAGAACACGAGTCATCTGGTTGTTTTAAAACATTGCTAAGAATCATTAAAACCACAACAACATTATTATATGTGAACCAAAGACATTAAGGATGATAGGTCAGGAGACAGGGATGCAGAAGAATGTTCAGGCAGTCAGGTTCCAATCTTTAATGTATTATTTAAAATTTTATACAACAAAAATGAAGAATTATAGTCAAATTTCATTTTAGTCCATTAAGTTAGCCATTAATTTTTTTTAACTTACCTGAGAAGTCAGTTTCTAGAGGTGGCTAAAAAAATGAACATAACCATATGTTGGTTATCTGAATTGTATTTATCCCCAACAAATATTGCTTCAAAGTTGACTAATATTTTTAGTCATATGTTTAAGTATTTTACACCCCTTGGTGTGTGTTTTTACATGAAGAACATAACATTTGAAGACCATCTATTTTTCAAGTCTGTTTTTCAGAAGATACAAACCAAAAGTGAATCTGACAGCTGCACTATAGGAACATCTGGGTGAAGATGAGGACATTCACCGTGGACATCTCCCTTGAACTTCAAATCATAGATTCCTACAAACTTAAGAGTTGTAAGGAAGCTTTGGTGTCAGTGGTTTTACAACAGATTTTTTTCAATAAGAACCTTCCCCTGCCCCTTTTAATTCAACATAAATGTTATGCAGAGCTCTTACATTCAACAAACAAATGAGCAAAAATCCAAAACAATTCAGCAAGAAATAGAAACAGAACTTCTCTGGTTGATCAGGGCTGGAGGCCAGCCCTGGGACTGTGCAGCCCCAACCACCCTAAGCCTATGCTGCCACAGATGCACTTCTGTGGACCCTCCTCAGCTGCTGCAGAACACGATTTGGAAACCTCTGATCTAGTCCATAGCCTGTTTCTCACATGGAAGAATTCAGCTGTTCCATGAACAGTATATGTGCCCGTTCCCTCGCAGGCATCCTATTCCATTTGTGAACACTGAATATGAACATTGATGCAAACAGTGTCCCTGAACTTCAGTCTGTTGGCTGATATCTTAATCTTTGGAGCTCCAAATCTCTTTTCCACATCACAGCACTTCAGTTGGATAGATAGGTGTCATTTCTTTTTTTTTCTAGTCTAAGTATTCCCACTTTATTTTCACCTCTCCAGAAATGACATAGTTTTCAGACCATTGCCTCCCTCATCACCCAAGACTGGGATTCCTCTGGGTCATCCTGCGTGTACTGTTCTGGGTTTGGACTGACCAATGTGGCAGAGAGAGGACCTGCTTTCCCCAGTGCTCTCAAGGCTGGACTTCCACCCATGAAGCCTAAGACTACACTCTTTTGGCAACACACATTCACAATTGCCACGACTTAAGCTTGCAATCAACAGAAGCTATTCTTCTCCAGATGAACTGATGGCTTTCCCATTAGCTTGAACCTCTAACATGTTACGTGTTAAAGTGAATTTGGAGAATATTTGGAGAATAAGTTACCTAAACACACCATACTGCTTTTACAATGTAAATGTGTGTTTTTTCCAGTTATTTACTATTGAGGATTATCCATAATTTGACCATCCTGTAGAACTAAAAAAAAAAATGAGAAGTTGTATGTTTTTATACTACAATAAATATAAGAACACTGAGAGCAGAGACATTGAATGATGAGCAAGTGCCTCCCTCCCCGCTCCCCAATTATGGCAGTGTGATGATATGTCCCAGTTTCCCTGGAACATGCCCAGCTTATGCAGGCCATTTTAGCAACATGGTCAGCAAACAATTTTTCCCCAGAAAAAATTAAATGTGTAGGTTTGAACAACAATTTAAATGACTGCCTTAAGTAAGGGTTCTTTATGCTGAATTACATTGTCTGTCTCTTAGGCTAACTCTGTTTCCTTTTGGATCTACATGCAATAGTGATGAGCATTCAGAACCAGGATTACATTTTCTTCATAGATTCTGACATCAGAAAAACAGTCCCAATCCAGGGTGATTTGTCTTAAATGACACACATGTCTAACCGAAAACATACCTCTATGTAGAGCTCTGAGTAGGCAAAATATTTCTTACCAATCAGATTATGAAAGGAGGGTCCAACATTACTTTTAATGATTCTAGAAAGTATTTGGAGTCAGGGTAAAGTCAAGTCTAAGTCACAGGTGTAACAAGCCGGACCTAGATAACTCTAGTTTTTCCCTTGTGTGTAAATAAATTTCAAAGTTAAGTGCTCTGTAAATGATGAGAAATTAGTTTAAAAGTAGAAAAGTAGTTTTGCCATTTCTTCTCACCTAACACCAAAAATACAAAGGTACTTTAGGAGGTGTTTTTGAAGGGTATTCTTATGATTCAATTCCTAATATTTTCATGTGCATGCATGATAATTGAGGTGAAGTTTACTTTTGTGGTCTTTCATGCGTGCTTATTTAGTGACATGCACTTTGATAACTACTAGAACCCAGTTACTAGAAACTATAAAGAGATGTGCCAGTCTATGAGAACACATTAAAGACATTCTGTGTGTTTCATGAAGAATTTTATTTTATGCGTTTTGGTTGCCTCTTTGAGATAACCATACTAGTTTGAGCCAGAAATAATATTTTGGTGCATAATGAATAAGAGTGGTCTAATCAAGGAGTTTGGAAGGATTGTGACAATAATAAATGTTAACTATTAATATTATTGTTTGGGGCATCTGTCAAATTGTATTAGGCCTCAGATTTCCTTCATGAGAACATTTGAACTCTCATCAATCACATGTCCTTCCCAAAGGCAACAAATCATAATGGCTATTTCTCCTTTAGGACAACTCCCAGCTTAAAGAATTTAAGTCCTGCTAGTGGCAGTAAAACTAAGTGCTCTCAGAGAAAAGATATAGTTGGGTTTTGCTTCTTTCTGTTTGGTTTGAGCATATAAAATAGGCCTAAAAACCACATGAACTGATGGAGTCCTATAATTAAACACATGTATAGGACTTTACCACATCCTACCTAATAAAACAGTAATATGCAAATTGACCGCACCTTCGCTACGCCCAAGCCACACCCACCAGCCAATCAGGGCGAGTATGCAAATTACCCGACAAAGATGGTGGTTAATTTGCATACGCTGAGGGAGGGAGGAGTGAAGACTGAAGACAACTTAGAAGGAAGAGGGAGGAAAAGCAGAAAGCAAGGTGGCTGCCAGAGGGAAAGCCCGGGCGGGGTGGGGCGGGGCGGGCGGCAGCGGCCCACGGGTGCAGGCAGGGCGGCCCAAACAGTGGTGGCAGTGGCAGCGAACGTGGCCGCAGCAGCCGCTTGCAGGATTCTTCCTGCAAATGGGCTACTAGTATACACATAAAGGCCTATAACTTAGATGCACAGAGGCCTATGCCTTATAGAAAGTCACCAAAAGTTCCTTAATGAACATTTTATAGACCTGAGCACACTCAGCTGAAATGCCCTTATAGTCACAGAATTTTCAAACTTCGAGGTTTATCACCCGGGACTCTCTCTTCCCCATGAACATTTGATGGACAAGGAAACTGAGACTCTAGGTAATTTGTGCTAGGCTTGCAGATTTGATCCACAAGGACAAGACTCCAAGTATTATGATTCAAGGTCATAATATATGTCCCTAGTGCATAACCATAGCTATATACAGGGTGGGGCAAAAGTCTGTTCATACAACTGTAAACTGGCTTTTACCCAACCCTGTATTATATATTAAGAGAGCTTTCTACCAGAAGTGCTCTTTAGATGAATATTCTGTGTTTAAAGAACATTGATTCATGTTAACTGATCATGTTGACTTAATCAAATTAGGCTCTAAATTTAGCACATTTTTGTGCAGTCTTTGTTTTTCTAAACCTGTCTCATGCTATGTTCCTTTACTTGCAGATACCTAAACATCCACTCCACCACAGTAATAAAATTGGGTCTCTTAAGGTATCCTAAAGCATTCTGATATTTTTACAGTGAATATGTTTCATAGAAAACATCACCAAGCAGGTTGTTGTCAGCTGGTAATTTATTTAAATTGCTACTCATTTCATTTCCATTTTTGTAGTCTCTAACTTGGCATTTCAGAGACAGAAAGTGAATCTAAGCTCAGAAAATGCAATATAATTTTTTGAAAATATGCATTAAATCTTGTTAGAACTGTAAGTAATGACTGATTTAAAAAAAATAAAATAAAAATAGATACCTAATGTGAAGCCGGTCACCTTCTTTTCAAAATGAGAAGATGAACATATTTAGAAAGGCTGTGATGGGTATTGGACACTGCCGAGTGGGCGGGTGCAGGCTGGGTCTAGAATGGAGTATTGATTCAGATGTCATAATTAAATGAGCCTGAGACTGAGCTCAGATAGAATCTGTTTGGAAAGATGGATAAAGAGTCAGGAAGAGATATGAGTTAGAGTCTCTTTCCCTAATAGTACTTGTCAGAATTTCAAGGGTGAGAGGTTCTATCAATTGGAACAATAACAGTGGGGAAGTGATGGGGTTTGGCACCTTACCAATTCTCTCCCTTCTAAGAGAGCATGTGTGTGACATCTGTGATTTATTTCTTATCTATCAGCCTGGTGAGCATGAGTCTGGAGTTTCCTACCAAATTACCGTACTCGTCTACATGCTAAAAGGCTGCTGTCACATTAAAGACTATCAGAAATTCAAACCCTTCCCATGGGTGATCCCAGAGAACACATAGAAGAGGGACTTACTTTCACTTAAAGAGACCTATGTGTGGGAGTATGTTGTGGCAAATCAATTTATATTATACCAAATTAGCTTTCCCCCCTCTATTTCTGCATGGATGGTTGAAACAATATTATAGCCAAATTGATGGAAATATAAAATATAAAAAACAAACTCTCCCATAACCTTACCACCGTAATACAAATGCTACTTCCCCAGTCTGTCCATAAGCTCCCTATAATATTGTTTTACTCGTAGAAAAATGTTTGTAATTATCAGCAATTCGTTTCCATAAGGGGATATCCCCCCAAAGTGGGGAGGAGGCTATGTTCTCAGTTGCATGTGAAAAAGAAAGAACGCTCTAACAACTATGGCCTAATAGTGGGATCGAAATTAATTAGATTGCAACAGCCCCTTAAGGAGGCATACATTTCTCTTATCTCCGGTGTAGCTCTTAAAGGTCTTCTCATTCACCAGCCAACTTCGTACAGATCCTTACCTTCATCTTCACACCCTCAAAAGAGAAAAGCAAGTGAAATAAGCATAGAAGACATTAGTGTGGATTTTTTGTTTGTTTGTTTGTTTGTTTTACATGCCACCTCCTCTTAGGCCTGGAGCTGGAAGAGATATAATTTAAAGGGGACACAGCAATTCCTCTGGCCATTTGAATCATGACCTTCCGACCAGGGAGCCAGCTGGAATCTATAGGATTTATCGAAAAGACCTTAATATTGCAGAATGGCAGTGCTCACCAATCATTTGTTCACCATCTCCATCTCCCTGCTTTATCCTCATTATTAGAAGCGTCATTAGTTTAAGCCACTCAGTTGCCTCGGGAACTGTAAAGTGACCCTAATGATAATTCTCTATGACACATATATATATATACATGATCTTTCTCGATCATTTGGCCTAACGTACCCCCCAATGAAATTTACAAATGACTTTTTTTTTTCTTTATTGATTAAGGTATTACATATGTGTCCTTAACCCTCCTCTACCCCCTCCCCTGCTCATGCCTTCTCCCCCACTGGTGTCTGTGTTCATTGATTAGGCTTATATGCATGCATACAAGTCCTTTGGTTGATCTCTCCGCATTACCCCCACGCTCCCCTACCTTCCCTCTGAGGTTTGACCGCCTGAGTGGTGCTTCTCTGTCTCTGGATCTGTTTGTGTTCATCAGTTTATGTTTTCATTATATTCCACAAATGAGTGAGATCATGTGATATTTATCTTTCTCCAACATTTATTCTTAAGGCTTCACACTAAAGGGCTTTTGCAATCTTTTTTTTTTTTTTTAGCTTAAGAGTTGTAAAAAAACAAAACAAAACAAAAACCACTGGAAAGCCATCAGGATGTATTTTATTTTTTTGTGTGAAGTTCACTTCCTGCCCATTAATAATATGTAGGGTACAAATGTTTACAAGTCATCAAAAATATTGTAGTAATTGTTTTATGGATGAAGTGCTTATTTTAGAAATCTAAAACTGGAAAGACCCCTAGTATTCCATTGCCCAACTCCCTAATCCCATTAATAAGGAAGAGAGAGTTCAGAAAATGTATGCTTATCAGCACAGAACCTGAGACACCAACCATCTAGTATAGGCTTTGGAGTCAATAGGCCTGCTGTGAACCACTGATTTGCCTCTTACATCTTGGGAGTCCTTGAGCAGTTACCTCAGCTCCTGTCTATACTTTGGTTTTCTCAGCTATAAAAAGGACTGACGATACCTACATCTCAAGTTGTTGTGAGCACCAAATGAGATCATGTTATCAAAATGCTTAGCACTATCTTTAGCACATCTTATTTTATGGGAGCTACTCTTTAATGAATGGGAAAAATCCTTCAGGCTGGAGTTGGAGGTGGAATAGACTTAGCATAACTCTTAAGCCACAAGGAGAGCATCAGTCTCTAAGACTCCATCTCTTGTCTTGCCACACATCCCTTGATCTGAGTGGAAAGGGAGTCTGTTTTTAACGAGCATTCATGTTGCAGGAAGGCTTTTTCTTCTCATATTTGGACTTTCTTTCTCGTGTCTAGAGATAAGCAAAGTATTTGTGAATTTAGACAATCACTGCTAGAACGTGTTGCCAGAAATAAACAAGCTGTCAGGAGCCAATGATTTATTTCTCATCTACTCAGATGACATCTGGTTTAAGTGTGATGAATACATGCTTGTTTAACTCAGATGGTGATGGTGATGCTGACAGAATTGTTTGTAAATATTTTGGGAATCCCCTACGTGCTTGCCACCAAAAGAGTGAGATATTTAAAAGGGGGAAAGGCATAAACTTCAATCTATCAAATCCATGCTTGCCTCAATCTCCACAGGCTATGAGATTTGCAGCTACACCTGCCACAGTTTGAAGACTAAGAGTGACTATTTTGACATTAAATGTGGATGCCACTAGCAACATGCTGATGTGTAACAAATGCTCAATGATCATTAGCACATTTAGGAAATAGCCTTTGAATAAAAGAATGTCAGGTGTACCTACATGTTTGAATGGACTTCAGTAATTTTAGTGGTTTGGTTATTGTTTTCAGTAGCTTTGCAGCTATTCATCTAATAGTGTTTAGTGGGTTGTATTATGTCAAACAAAGAATAGTTTAAAAGGAAATGAAGATACATGCCTGCCAGGGACTTCATGTGGCCTCTAGGGAAATAAGCAGTCTTAACATAATGCTTGATTATTTGGATTTGCAATGGAAAGACGTGGCATGTCCTAGAAAGTGTCTGTGTCAGTCATTCTGGATTGTTCTTCCAAGCTGATTCCTTGCCATCCTGAATAACCTAAGAATTAGCAGTATTTAACTGAAATATATTGGTAGTAATTTATATGTAGGGAATTTAAATTATACATAGAAATCCTAAATTATATGAATATTGAAAGTTGTAGGCTTATGCATAATGCATAACAATTGCTCAGTGAGTTAGGAATAAACATTTACATGGAAAAAATCATGTGAAACGTGTCAAAGCATAAAGAATGTGTGCTTTATATATAATCCATTTAATAATATATTTATGAAAAGAAGAAAGAACAGATGTCACTTTTTATGCATGACATCAATAGCTATTGTTTGTATAGTACATTACAGTTTTTAAAGTACATTCCATGAATCATGCCATGTGAGATTATGATCCTATTTTAATCCAGGTAATTAATTATATTTATCAAAAAAATTACCAACACTTTGAATATACAGTTGTTGTCCTGAAACAGCAATAAACAAAACCAATTTTATGAGCTATTTATATAAAAGAGGCCCCAATCTATCAAAATAATTGATTTTTTTATGTTAAGACTATCATGTCTATTATTATCTTTTCTTCAAGTTATTTGTTTCTAATTCACATTCAGAAAGATGAGGTCTATAGACAGAATTACAGTAGGCATTTTATGGTGCAACCAAAAATATACCAATTTGTACTTAACATACATTAAAAAATTTGCAGGCATGTCCTGCTGCATTCATGGTAGTAAAGCAAATGTACAGTGAAGAGAAATCATCCCTGCCCCTCTGAGAATGAGCTTTAGTTAATGGGAAGAGGTCTGGTGATCTTAGATTTGACCTTGACCACACTAGATTTTATAAAAATACAAAATGCAGAAGAATACATATAAATATCATATGTGTGTATGTACATATATATGTATACTAGAGGCCCGGTGCACGAATTTGTGCACAGGTAGGGTCCCTCAGCCTGTCCGATGATCGGGTCAATCAGGCCAGCCGGGGGAGGGCCACGGGAGGTTGGCTGTGGGAGCGCACTGACCAGCAGGGGGCAGCTCCTGCATTGAGCGTGTGTCATAGCAACCAGTCAACCAGTTGTTCGGTTGTTTGGTCACTTAGGCTTTTATATATATAGATATACACACTTGTGTGGAAATATGTTTATATTCAAATATATGTGTATATGCATAGGGAAAAAAGACTGAAAGGGTATATCAAACTGATGAGAACATTGTGAATGAGAATGTGGGATGAATAAAAGGGATCTTTGGGGTTTTTTTACTCCATATACTACTGTATTATTTCAATTCTTTTGCTATGAGAATAAATTCATCTATTACTTATAGACCTAAAATGCACAATGATACCAAGAAATAAAAGTGGATCCACCTGATTAAATACATCCTTTTTGTTTGTTGTGTTGTCATAAAGGAACTTTCTGGTTTTCCCCCAAGCAGGGGTAGTCCTGAGCATCTCAGGATGGAGAATCCCCCTCCTTGGTCATGTTTATCTCATTTGATATATTTATGTCTAACTGTTAACTGTTGAGGTGGGAGAGAAGCTCTAATTTGCTGATTTCCATTGTGAAAATACTCTTGAGAGGGCTGTTTTAAGCTACAAATCTGATGTCAAATGGCTCACAGAATCCCTGGAAATTATTGACTTTTTATCCCAGTGGCTCAAATCGTGGCATCTACAGACCTGCTGCTCCCTGGAAACCTGAGCTGGGAGAAGAGAAGGCTAATGACAGGAGGGATAATTCTCTGGCCAACCTAAGAGTCAAGTGAAGGCCCCAGGGCAGTCTTGCTGAGCCTGCCACCAGATTGAATGGCAACTACCACCCTTCCCACAGTGGAAATGTGCATGTCCCCAGCCCAGCATTGCCAATAAAGAAGATTCAGTTGACCTCTTCAAGCTCTTCCTTTATAAAATGGAGATAATAATTCATAGGAAGCCTGAGAACTACAAGTCACTTAAAAACTGAAGTGCCACTTAAACATTTGCACCCACCACATTTTCCTCTCAAATGAATACATTTAAAAGCTGAACAACTTTTTTCTAAATGGCACATTGCTTGCATGATTTCTACAGCTTTGCCCTCTCATTCTGCTCCACACCAAAACAATAGGTCATTTTGTAGAGACAAAGAAGGCAGTCCTTTGGACCTAAGAGGCTTCCTTCCCCTTTCAGACTGTAGTTTACAGTAAAAGGCTAGCAAACCTAACTGTAAGCTTTGGGCTGGCCCAGTCAAGGACAACTACACATTGATGAAGGAGTTTTGACTTAATTCAGATGAGGCCTCTTTCAAGTGACTGACTGGCAATCAACAGAGAGGCGCCTGGGGGCAGCTCTAACCTTCCTGCTCAAAGGCAGAAGCTGCAAAGAGAGAACAGTATTTGAGGCTGTAGGCAAAGAGCATTCGAATGATGAGAACATTTTGCCCTGACCCCAACCTAAGAATATCTTCAGCCAGAGATGAGAAGGGAAGGCTTGCTCCTTTGAGAGGCAAACCCTTTGCAAGTGGGAATTGTGTGCACCAGTTTCCTCCTCATTCAGGAAGCAGCTGATTGATTTTACAAACTGCACATCTTAAAGTCAGCAGGGGTGAGTTAGGTGTGCAGACCAGGGAAAGCGCGTTGAGGGATTAGAGTCTCTGTGAGGCCAGCTTTGCCGGGTATTCCACAGTGATCTTGGAAGGAATCATGGGGCTCTGTCTGCCTGTCTACAGCTAACTGGGGAAGCACACAAGAAAGAAGTGTTTGATCAGGGGATTATAGGCCTAAGAGAGGTAGCCTGAAGAATGTCTTTATTTTAGTTTGCTTTTGTTGCTTGCTGAGCATGCTCACTCCACGGGAAGATTAGACCTTTCCTGTTTGTTTAGAGTAAGCATTCAGAAAACCCAAGGCCCTGGGCTTCCTGCAGCTTTTGAGCTGGCTAGGAAAACCTCGTGCCCTGCCCTGGACTAAAGGTCTTCGTTAAAATTTCCTTTTTATCTCCCTTTCTAATCTACCCTGAACTAGGCTAATGATTGGTATTATTATGCAGTTGTATTTACTTTATTCTTTGGTCTGTGGGGTGTTTTTTGTTGTTGTTTTTTTTGTCATCTCCAGTTTTTTAAGCAGTGATTTGCAGGGAGCATGCTGGCCAGCTCCAGTTCCACCCCAAGTAGTGCTCAGAAGGAACCACTGGAACCTCAGCTGCTGTTAGATCACAGATAAACCAACACAGAGACTGGCTGGTGGTGAAACCTGGCCCTCTGTGTGCTGGCTCCAATCACACATGGATTGTTCTTCGAGCCTGGGAGAATCATTTCCAAAGTCAAGTGTCTTTCACTAAAGAAATGTCAGTGTTATGATCTAAAGTTCCTGGCACCTTCTTGAGTCTAACTGCAAGGGCTAGAGTGCTTCCTGGGGACTGGGGGAGGGTGGGGGCGGGGGAGGGGTTGCCCAGCATGTTAGTTGGAGTGAATTTTGCGGTTGATTATTTTTAGATTGTTTGAACTTGGAAGATAGCTGTGATATTCCAATTCTTCCATTATCTCTTATTTTCTCTTCTGCTGAGTAAATTTCTGTATGTACCTCTGTTTCTCTTTTCTGCATAATACCCTGAAATATGCAAGTAGTATATCTGAGATTGTGATTGTATGTCCTACCCTCGTGATATTTCTAGGGAAGGAATATCTCTAATTTTTTATTTGATGTGGAATTAAGAAATGCGGTGAATTCAGGTTGTTGGGCAGCATCGTATGAGTTGACTTAGTAATAAAATAAATAATTGGTCACAAATTGCCTATCATCACATATACAATATACTGTATAAGCTGTGCCAATTCTTAAATAGAAAATTATCTCTACCATGTGAACTAATGACAGGACAGTGGGTTAGTAATGGGTACAATCACCAAGCCTCTACTGTGCCAGGCAATGTGATAGAGGTTTTACATATTCATTCTTGAACCTCCTAAAGTGGCTTAAAAGCTAGGTAGCCTTTCTACATTTTACAGTGTGATTAAAGGTAAAAATCATTTGTCCAGAATTAAACACCTACCAAGTGACAAAGCTGCAGTTTGAACCTGGATCTTCCGGATACAGATACCAGAACTCCCCAACCTTAACAGAAAATGAGCTAGTGGTAGGACGTGGCCCACTGTAAATATGTAGAAACACCACTTTGGAGAGGAGATTTCTAATAGCACTCTCAATCTACCTCTGGAACTGCTGGCTTGTGCGGAGTTAAATAAATCCTTTTAATGGAATAAGATGCTCAAGGGAGATAGGATTAACATATAAGATGCTTATCATTCATTTCCCCACATTTCAAACAGAAGCAAGAGATGTTTTGATAAATGAATTGAACAACAGAGTAATTTCACTATTGCTTCTAGAAATACCTTTCAAAAACAGTGAGAAAAAGTTTAGTGTTATCACAAAACTTCCCCATTAAGCATTGAGTCTTTTTTTCTTTCGCTGTTAAATTCTTTTTCTTTGTGGGTGGTTGATTGAGATGATTTCCCCTACATAGAGAGAGTATTTATGGTGCTGGTGGTTTTTGCAAGGATGGTGGCAGGAATGCACATCCAATTCCAGCAGTCAGAGTTACTGGCAATGGAGGACCCCAGTTAAAGACAAATTGATTCTTCAGTGCAGAGTATGGTATTCTTCCCTTTCTCTATTCTTTATTGTATTATTTTTTTTTAATTTGATCTTGCAATAAATAAAGATTTAATGCTTTAAATGGCTTGGCTACCAGAAATAGTTTAATAAAAGATCCTCTAGGGAATTTTTGAAAATAAAGAGGTAGAGCTAAGAAAGGAACATTCTGGAGGCCCCGCATACACACACATACATGCCACATATTCATGTACACATGCACACCACTATACTCACACCACCACACAGATGCAAATACACAGACACAAGGGCACACACACACACACACACACTAATAACCACAACACACATGTATACACCCGAGCCAGTTAATGTGCAGATAACATGATCAGAGCTGACATTTATTGAGCGACTAAGGTGTGCCTTCCACAGTGCTAAGCACTTCAGCCCTGAAGGCATTATCCTGTTTCCTTCCCCTAAGGGAGGTGCTATGATCACCGTCATTTTGCAGATGAGGAAATGAGCTCAGAGAAATGCAGTAGACAGGAAAGAAGTAGTGCTAGCTTCTCCAAACTGCACTGAAACTGCATATCATCTAAAACCTCACAAGCATTTCAGCTGAGATCTCTTACTTTGGCAATTTTTTCTGTCAGACAGCCATGCCAATTTGTGATGCAAATTAGTGTGCTTAGGATACACTTGCAGAACCAGTCCCTTAATTTAGGCCTCAGCAGCCACTCCCTGGATGGCAGGCAGCATTGTCCCCTGAAGAGCTGACCCACCTCTGTCTCTCCGTCCCCAGTCCACTCATTGTGGTGTCATGGGAACTCTGAAAACAAAACGGAAGCTGAGTGTGGTCAGCAGCACAAACTTTAATTCCATGGTCAGAGAATAGAGAAGTAGGAGTTAAACTCACTGATCAATTTCTCATTCTTGGTAAATCCAGGGGAGATTACTAGACTCACAATTCCAATAATTACAGGCTGTTGTTGTTCCTTGTGATTAAGCCCCTATCCCAGTGGTCGGCAAACTCATTAGTCAACAGAGTGGCAAACCTCGGCTCTCGAGCCGCATGTGGCTCGAGAGCTACAGTTTGCTGACCACTGCTAGGGCAACATAATGAGTGAAAGGCATATGCATTAGTTTTTCAGGAATGGGCCTGTCTCTTCCCAGAATTGGGGATGCCACCCCTTTTTTCCTTTCTATCAGGGGTGGGGAACATCCGGCCCAAGGACCATATAAAGCCCTCGAAATCATTTAGTCTGGCCCTGCTAAGGCAACTGCAGGCAGTATTCAAAATTCAATAAATCTAGGAGCTTATTTCATAGCAGTGTAAATTTATATTAAGTGCATTATATTAAGGGAATGATGTTATAAATATCCAAATGGCCCTTGGCAGAGAAAAGGTTCCCCACCCCTGCTTTATATGGTCTGAGTGGTATCTGTCCTGGCCGAGGTGGGTGAGTCATTTAGCATTCTCTGGTGTATGGTCATCAGGGGAGGGGGATGTTCAGGGTCTCCTGGAGGGCAGATCCAGTGCCATCTCGGTTCAGGCAGGCTCTGGGCATTTTTTTTTTATTCTAACCTTCTCCCCCCGGCCCCCACCCCCCCCCCCCCTTTTTTTTTTTTTTTGGTCTTTTTTTCTGTAACTAAAATGGAAAGATACTAGTAAGTATACAAGGTTTCAATAGCCAGGGGACTGCAGCCTGGTGACACAAGGACACAATTTACTCACCTTTGTTTCCCAACCGATGAGCACCGTGACTGGCCTGTAATAAGTACTCACAGTACATTTCTTTAAATGAGTGAGTGGATGAATGTCTTCACCCCTTGTGTCTCATTTCTATCTAGCAGTTTCCTTGCCTTGTGTGTCACATTTGGCAGTAGGTGTACTTTAACTCGGGGTCAGTTTCAGGTCCCTGCACCTGTCCAGGTAGTTCTATTATATCTTGTATTTGTTCTTGCCATTTCCCCTCTAAATTTTTCTTTTCACTTTCCTCATCTCTGAACAAAGCTATTTATGAGGAAGTGTTTCCTGGTAGTTTGGCACGTGGGCCTAGTGTATCTGGACCCACCAGTCAGGGCCCTTTGACACAGGCACATTCCTTGTAATAACTTCTGCAGCTCTCAAGGTGATGTGGGATCTTGCCCAAGTAGAGGAGGTAGCAGAACTTGCCTCTTTCTTCCAGTTCATTAGGGAGGCCCCAGAGAGCTCAAAGTCACCTCTTCTATGTAATTTCTGGTTGCTATTGAAATACTAATCATTTGATTGAATCGTACTCTCCCATGAATGGTATCACTCTTAACTGTGAATGTGATCTGACAATTTTTAGTCTATGAGAGAAAAATAACGTGTACATCAAGAAGAGGGGAAAATAGCTGCTTCAATCATTTTGGGAAACAGGTAGGATTTAAAATATAAAGAAATTACTGAGAAAGAATGAAAATGTTTGCTGACATTATAATAGTATATCTTATCCCCCTCTCATAATTCTAAAATATAAATATATTTTAAAATTGCTTGTTTATCAAACCAAGCAATATAAAAATTAGGGCTAGCAAATATATAGACTGACAGGAGCTTTTAGAATTGGCCAAATAACAATTTGGTAGGCATTCCTAAATCATCTTAACCCATTTTTCACACATTTAATTATAAAACTGCTTAGGATATGATTTATTTTTAAACAAATCCAGCACCTAACATTTAGAGGTACTCAAATATTGACTCTCCTTCTTCCACACTTTATTTACAAAGTTAAGTAGAAACTGCGTGTTTGGCGGACTCCAAATTTATACCCCTGGTTATCAGACAAAAACCCCAGACAATCTGCCTGACAAAGAAACTGAGCCACACCCTGGGCTCTGCTCTCTCCGCAGAAATTCAGATTCTCATCGTGGCTTTCAAGCCCCTTGGATCATGTTGGCCATTTCTCTGTCTATTGAGAGAGAGAGAGAGAGAGAGAGAGAGAGAGAGAGAGAGAGAGAGAGAGAATCATTACTAGGTTTGTCTCTTGATTCCATGCTGGAAGATAACCTTTAATAGATTCACCAGAATTGAAAACTAGTATCTTACCTAAATGTCATCATTATGATGTTTCCAAACAGGTCACAGGGTTTCCTACTGCCATAAGGAACAACTGGGTTGTCTACATTTCTGCCACAAAGCATAGCTTCTGATCATGTTTGTGATTATGGGTTGTGAAATTAACTGGAGGATCAAGAGAACAACAGCATAGCAGAAAAGGACTGTGTTACATGTTGCACCGTGTCGTCGATGCTCATCTCAGACCTTGGCGTTTTAAATGCCTTTACTGTGTTAATGCCTGAACAAGTAGCTTATTGTTTAAGGAACAGGGGCTATTTGGTTAACAGTTCTTAGTTCTTAGTCCTGGCTCTTTTTCCTGATAAAACCCATGGACAAGGTGAGGTAACAATGTCCAAAGGGACAGAATCGGCAAATGGCCACTTCTTATCTCACTAGAGACGAGGGAGGGGAGGAGTTCTGTTTCCTAGCGTTGTTTTTCACACCTTTATTTCTTAGCTTCTAGAATTTTATGACTTGTAAAAATTGTATCAAGCCATCAAAACCATTCTGTAGGGAACGATGTAGATATTGAGTAGAAAGCATTTATCTCACCCAAACATTTGAGTCCATTTTTAATTCTACCTGTATGCAAATCAGCCTTTGAGAGCCTCATGCTCCAGAAGCAAGGGCACACATTTTAGGTGACGGTTGGCGTCTGTTATTGGTGGGGGGGTGTCAAGAAGGGACAGAAGGAGAATTGGAGTCTGGTGAGGAGTATGATTACTCTTTTGTGTTTCTCTGAAAATATTTGCCTGTCCTACCTTTGCCACCTCTACTAGCCTTTCCCTCTGAGTGATAAAGTGTGTTGCTGTGCTGTGTGAGGCTTAACAAGACTTCGAGGTTTACAGACCCCCAAATCCTGCTGAGAGATACCAGTCTTGCGGGTAGCATTCGGACAGAAGATTGAAAAACACAGTGAATGGATAGTTGTTTTTCTCTGTCAGGAGCAGCAAAACCACGGTGTCCCCTTGAAGGGAAAGAATAGCTCACAACGTGAGTTTGAAAAGTGCTTTATGCCAGGGAAAGCACAAACTGTGCACGCCGTGTAACTTTTTCTTTAATTTGCAATCCTTACGACAAGATGGAAACACAAAGCTTCAGTCCTGCGCAAGGTTTCTCAAAAAGGAAGGAGTAAAATCTGGTCCTGAACTTCCAGGGGCATTTCCAAGTGAACTGATGGAAAAATCTAAACAAAACCAATGCGACATTCACTGACAAGCCAAGGCTTCCTATCACTACATCTGGTTCAAAAGTGAGTTGTTATAGCAACAGGAGCGAAGGAAATGAGCATTTCACGTTGTAAAATTACGCTGCTTCTGTTCCAAATGGCACTGTCCGTGCAGTCCAATGAGCCCAAGTCACTGAAAGGAGAAGGATTCTGTTTTAATTGTTGAGCCTCCCACCACACCCACCTTGAAAACCCGAAGTTCATTTCAATTAACCTTATTCCCCAAATCGATCTAATAAATTCTCCAGCAGGATGAGTCCGAGCAACGTCCTGTCTGATGACGATGACCTCAGGAAAATATGGTGCCATGGATGTCAGCGCTGAAGAACAGCCAGAGTGTGGAGTGGCCCTGAGCTCGAAGCGCGGGGCACGGGACCTTTCACCTCTAAATCATTGTTTCTAATCCAGTAGAGATTGGAAGCGGGAGAGAGACCTTGCTTTTTAACACTTGTTCGCTGACCTGTATTAAATTGAATGTTGATCTGGGTCCAGTTTCAAATAGATGTCTACATGGTGGATAGTTGCTGAGCCCCACACTGACTTCCAAGAAAGTGGGCTGGATGAGATCGGAGAGGTTCTTTTGGCTTTGTTTTTGTCTTTGAACTTGTGTCAATTGCCCCTCCTAACTGCAAGGGAGTGCATGCAGAGAGATTTCCTGGATCAGTGGTTGTGTCTTAGTCATCTTATAAGGAGCCTATCTTCAGGCTAACACATTTCTGTTTAGTTAAGCATTTATAATTATCAGTGTGGCAGATTATCACGTTTAAATTAATTTGTAAATATGCAAAACAAGGAGGGCGAGAGAACCAACCCTTAGTCCCTAAGAGCAACCCTCCCACAAAGCCTAAGGCAAATTTTAATTATTAGCTAGAACTGCTTTATAATTAGCCTGGGCTGATTCCCTAATGCCTTTCTATTTAAAGACACAGACACACTATTTACATACCCAGACAAATGTGCAGTTCTGAGAAATCTCGTCTTCATTTTAAGAATGACAAGCACTAAGCGAGTAAAAGACTGGCCATTTAGGGCTGTAAGGGGAACCAGGACTCTTACAGCCCTCACCAGAGGAGTCCTATTGCATAAACAAGAGGAGAGAAAAGAACAGAATCAGCTTGATCAGGGATGACTTTAGCTCCTATTAAACCCTGCCCCCCGCCCCCATTTGTTATGGTAGAAGGAACTGCCCCTCTCATAACCAAGGTCACACTGGCATCAGTCCCCTTGCTCCCATGCTCTGTGTCATGGGTCCCCACATGGCTGATGATCTGACTCATCCAGGAGGATTTTACAGAAAGAAAGGCTCACAGCCCCTGCCACTGTGATTTTGAATCAGCAAGTGTGGGAGAGGGTTCAGGAACCTGAATTTTTAACGAGCTCCCCAAGTTATTCTGATGATCATCAAGGCTTGAATACCATTGCCAAATGACAATCTCCTGGGCGTGGAGGGCCAGAAGAGGGAATTCCACCTCTTCATCAATGAAGTCAGCCCTGCACAGCCTGCAACTCAAGCCCTGAAAGCATTTCATCCAATCCATGTGTATCTCTTCACAGCAATCCCTCCAAGATGTCTAATACTAAGATTTTCATAAATTCTGGAGCAATCTGGTGTAAGTCTATAGATTCTGTAGAAGAAATAGAAATAAATTAAACTTGATATCCTAGAGCACCAGATCCTTCTGATCTCCCCTGTCTCAGACTTCTAGTACCCTCTCTGCTCCTCATTCTGCTTCAGCCAAACTCTTGGCTGCTCATAGGATTTGTGTTGTTGTTTTCCTCTGGCCTTTCCCCAGATTTTTGCTTGGCTATTCATGAGTCATCTCTCAGACCCCAGCTCAGAGATCACCTCCTCACGTGGTCTCAGGACACTTCGTCTGGAGTAGTCCCCACCCTCCATGTCCTACCACCCCCAGAATGGACTTTCCATTACAAGACCACAGTTTCCTTACTTCCCAGTTCTTATCATACTCTGCAAATATCCTATGTATTACTTGCTGTCTGTTAAATGTTCCTCTTCTCCCACTAAAATGTAAAAAGTCTGTAAGCTCAGGAGCTAATAGATTGCTAGGGATGAGGGTGAGTTACAGCCACCACTCAATTGGCCATTATGTCAATGCTAGCTGATGATGAGGGTCTCTCTCCCACATCACAGCCAACAGAGATGAGGCACAATCTTTTAATTTCATTTGCATGCTGGCAGGACAGACATAATCATTATGAGTGTATAAGCTCTGAATGATAAATGAAGATAACTGTAAATTGAGAATTCCAACTTTTACTAGAGTTCACAGAGCACTTAGTCTTTCTTTTTTTTTCTTCTTTTTTTTGTAACAGAAAGAAATTTATTTCTGATCATTTTCCACCTTAGAGTCCAATTTCTTCAGCCAAGGGACATTCTAATTCTACATTGATGGGCAAGGTCATTAACAGAAACAACCCTGGGTATACATGCAGTTAAAATAGAGGAAGGAACATTAAAATGATGTGGCATATAAACATAGGAGAAACAACAATAGAAAAGGAACAATAGCAGACTGGCCATCCATTATTACAACACAGTTGTTAGATAGTAGCTGCTTGCTAACACCAAAATCCCAAGGATCACTTATTACACAACTGGGTGTTAATTTTCAAGTTATTTTTAATATTAACATATTTTCTTTAAACGTTTCTAGTAATCTTCCCTTTTATATTCTTCCAGATTCTTGCTCCTCTTCTCAAACCCCCACCTCCAAGTCCAGATACATTTTTTTCCTTAAAATTTTTTTTTCTCTAAGAGAACTGCAAAAGATTTGACACTTAGCATGTGGTGATTCAAAAAATACACTGTCCCTTCTCAGCACCCCTGTTGTCTTTATCTAACAAAATCCATATGCTGTGTGGTCACCATGGCAACTAAGTAGGCTTGTAATTGCAACCCCAGAAAGCTAATTTTTTTTCACTCAAATTGTGGCAAACGTTTAACCTGTCTGAAGTTTCAACAAACCATTTTTTTAATGACAAGTGTTTTGAAAGGTCTAATTCAGTCTGTTTGTTTGAAGGCACATTCTTCCTTTTTTTAACTTAATAAACGATCTCTAATAGGGGCAGCAGGAGAGGCTGCTCTTTAACTTCCAAAATTATACCTGATCATTTTACAGTAATGAAATCTAAGTGTGTGACAATAAAAATTTCTGACCTTACCTTACAAAATTTTACCTGGTCATTTTACAGTAATAAAATCTGAATGTGAGGCTCCTCCTGAAGGTACACAGACATCAGCATCCTCAGACCCTGTACAAAGAATGAAATAAGCTTCATGGAGATGCAACCACAGAGACAAAGGTTTCTTCAGGTCCAAGTTCCAAACTCTTCTCTTCCACCTGTGGTCGAGGAAACAGTGATAGGAATATTCAGACTATACAGCCGTTACATTTATCATTTAACAAACTTTAGATTAGATTTTTCTTCTGTGCTTCTGGTTCACGATATTTCTGTAGAGGCTACATTTTATTTTTCTGAATAGATGAGGCATTATTTTTGGAAAGCTACAAAGGCTTAATCATCAGATTCCCTTGGTGTGTGCAAGGAATGAAGTGCTTGATGAAGAGGCTTTAAGGACCTGCTCCTGGCCCGGCCAAGAGTTATAGGTATAACCCTCAAGAAGCCTAGGCTCTAGCTACCTGAGACTTCATGGTGTTGGAAAAAATCACAGGAATGGAATTCAAAAACTCAGATCCTAGTTCCAGATGAAATCGTTTCTAGTTGTGGGATCATAACCCAAAAACGTGCAAGCGGATGGTGATGGGGGGACCTATAATCTGATAGAGCACCTGAATTAATCTGAAAAATAATCATATTATTTTAAATCTTAGAACACATATACTTTGTGAATAGGGGGCTAAGTTTCTTATATGTGAATAGGGGGTTAAGTTTTTCTTAAAGTTTCCTTTCCAAGGCCTGTGCAAAGTGATTGGGGAGATGATGCAGCTGTGAATCCAGCAAGCAGAACCAATAAGCATGGTCAGATCAACCCACCAGGAGTCAAAACATCATCTCATCAACATCATCTCATTGAAGGACAATAGTTGACATCTTCAGACCTTCAGGACTGCACATAGCTGAATTCTGTTCCCCAGCTCACTCTCCTTTATAATCCTGTCCCCTGAACCTTGCTACAAGACAGGATTTGGATGCTTGTAAGTACCCTGTCTTCTTGGTTGGCTAGCCTTCTCAATAAATGCCTAATATGACTCAACTCTGCCTTCATTATTGGACACAGCGACAGGCAGCCCCAGCCCAACCAAGGGTTTCCCGGTAACAATGGCTTGACAGCATGAGCTATGTGCACCTTGAGCTATGCTGCCTAAAGTCTGCCTAAAGGACAAAGGAATAGTCTGACATGCACCTATCTGCTTGAGGAATAAGAAACCTGGCAGTGAAGACCTCAACCTACAAAAAGGAAATGAGATAGCTAGTGTGCTTCAAGGAACAAAGGGTAAGCAAGGAAGGGAGAGCTTGAACATAGTACAGTGTGTCAATTAGAACACCTGCCTCCAATCTCTCCATCCACTCTAGGATCCTGTCACAGCAAAATAAAAAAAGAGCCTCTTTGGTATGGTGACCTCCCCTCCCCATCTTGAGAAGGCTAAAAGGCTAATTCCAATGTAACCCTGATGTTTGGGGGGCTAGCAATCTGAATCTGTGCCAGTAATCTAATGTCCATTCTTAATAACCTATAATTAAGTCACTGCCCCTTTCTCCACAATCTGGTCTTGCAAGACCTGTTTACCTAAATACTCCCATTTTAGAGAGGCCATAAACCATGAACAATACACAGCCCCTGGAGGAGGTTATCAGCTCTGGAGCCAGGCCAGACCCTTAGATATGGTCTCAAGGCCCCACCCCAACACACAGGGCTTTTTGCAAAGCCCACGAAAGGTCCTGAAGTCCCATCCATATTTGGGGGACAAAGAAACCAAAGAGGATAAAAAAAGAGCTTCCACCATATTGGTTTGCTCAGACTTTGGAGGCAACTCTTCTGAGACCACCGGCATAATAAAACTGTGTAACTCCATTTCTCTAAGCGTCGCTTGGGTTTCTTCGGTCTTCTACAACAATCTGTCTGGGATAATCTGAGTTTGCATGCCTGTTTTTCTGGCATAATGACCAATTGTCCCTCCTTTCACTATCAAAAGTAGCCTGATTTGGATAGTGAAGGATGTGGTCACCTGCTTTGTGGTGATATTATCTGTTTAGGTTGAGGAAAGCCAGGAGATGGTGCTATTTATAGAGTGTGTAACTATAGAGCTCCTGGGGTGAACTGATGAGCCCTCCCCTCCCTGCTGGTGGCTGCTGGTACCTGAAACAGATGCCGTGGATCACCTGGTTACACCTGAGAGTCCAGAGCAAGACTATGAGCCGGTAGCACTGGGCATCTCCACACTAAGCCGAACAGGAGCCAAGGAGAATAGCCATGGTGGGGTGACTGAAAGGCCCATGCTTGAGAGAACATTGAAAGCACACCTTACAGACCCCGAGATATAGTGGGGAACTGGGTGGAGGCAGAGGAGCAATGTGGGAGGGACTTGAACCAAACTTGGTGGCTTTGTCTTGACTATCTAGCTACAAGTCTAGAGGCAGCCCACATTATCCAGAGGCATGGTTTTTGTTTATAGTAAGATGATGGATGGGACTGTGGGCCATCCTGTGAGGGAGCCCTCACGCTGGTTCCATCAGGCTGTGCGGGTGAATGTAGAGGCATGTACAACATAGCAGTAGCTTAGGAGCAATGGTGCAGGCTTCACGTCATTCTTGGGCTTTCAGATAATGCTCCCAGTGGTGACCTTTCACCAGGTTAAGCCACTGACCTCATTCCAGGCACTGGGTCCTTTTTTGGGCTAACAGTTCCTAAGGACCTCTCTGGTGGTCCCTCTTCTTCTTCCCTGTCAGTCTCTGGCCCACAAACCCAAGGATGGTTCAGGTTTGGAAAATACCTATTTTCCTTTCCTCTTGGTTTCTACTCATCTAAACATTCTATCTAAGCTAAGGAATTCCTTTTTCCTTTGACCTTATATTTCATTTAGCAAAAGCCAGAAAAATGTGCCGATTAATTCTGGGCACACCTTATATCTCATGGTGCCCCAAAACTGGAACACAGGACCAATTTCCTGTTTGAATGGAGGAAAGCGAAGGGAAATTGTAAGAAAGAAAAAAAAAATGGTAACTTGGTTTTCTATTACTTCTATGAGGAAATGGTTTAAAAGAGCAGAAACTTATTATCTTATAGATCTGTAGGTCAAAATTCCTGGTTGCTTCAGCTGGTTCCTCTGCTCTGAGTCTCAAGAGGCCAAAATCAAGGTGTCAGTGATCTCAGACTATTATCTGGAAGCCCTGGGGTTGGGGTGGAAGGGGAGGGAATCTGCTTCTAGGTTCATTCTCATTGTCGGTACAAATTAGTAGCACGTGGCTACAGGTTCCCCTTTCCTTCCTGATGCTATCCTCAGCTTCTAGAGGCTGCCCACATTCCCCAGCTCATGGCCCCTTTCACCTTCAAAGCCACCAAGTATGGTTCAAGTCCCTCCCACATTTTGAATCTCTTTCACTTCCTTTTCTGATATATGATTCTTCTGCTTTCAAATGAAAAAAGGTCTCTGCTTTTAAGGGCTCATGTGATAAGATCACGCCCATTCAATAACCAGTGATAATCTCTCTTTTTTTAAGGCCCATGACCTTAATTACATTGTCAGTCTCCTTTGCCATGTAACATAACATAACAATGGTGTGTCTCCAGAAGGTGGAGGTGATGGGAGCCAAAATTCTCACTCTACAAACTTAATATCTCTAAACAGTGTCCAATCACATTACTATATTTGTAGTTCCCTTTTCAACCCCAGCTAAAGGGTAAACTCTAAAAAAATATGCAAAGAGATGGAAAATGCCCCAAACACATGCTGAGGTGGGGATCATGTGCCTGTTGTGAAAATGTTCAAGGGAGAAAGCGCTGTAGCTTCACAGGCAATCAGGTGATATAGATCCACTTCCCTGCTCCCATTGTCCAAATCTTGCAAAATCCCTCTCAGAGGAGGCCACAGCAGAATCTAAACAAAACTAAACAAAACCAAAACAGACTCATAGAAACAGAAATAAAGGGATGGTTACCACAAGGGAGGAGGTGGGGAGATGAGTGAAAATGGGGAGGGGAATACAGTCAGTAATATTGTGATAAGTTTACATGGTGACAGATGACTACTATAATTAGTGGGGTAATCACATTCTAAGATATAAAAATGTCCGTCACTCTATTGTACCCCTGAGACTAATATAAGCAATATAAGATTGTATACCTTATATTAAATAAAAGAAAAGAAAAAAGAGGCCACAGCAGGCCCAAGACAACACCAGGATCTATTGAAAACAAAACAAAACAAAACAAAACAAAAGACAAAAAACAAACAATAACATGAGTGTGAGCTGTGCATACAGCACATTAGAATCAGACTAAGGACACCAAGTTCTGTCCTCGTTTCTGAAGAGCCAGCCCAGGAGGAGAACAGAAAGAGCCACAGGAATCAGAAGTCCAAAAGACACCGAAGGGAAGGGGAGCCAGAATGGGAATAAAATTCATAGCGTCTGACTTTTGTTTTTTAGCAATATATATATATTTAAATGCACAAGCTTAGAGTGAATATAAGCATATATAACATCCCAATTAATTGTGGTGACTTTCTAATACCGAGAGGAGATCACTTTAACTGTAATGCCAGCTGATGACCTTGGCCTGTGTCTTCAGAGGTCACTAACCTGGCTGGACAGGGTGCTATGATGACATTGAGCCAAGTTAGCTTGAAGCACTGAGCTGAAGAGAAGAGAGGTCGATTGATGGAAAACTGAGCGCCGTACCACATTCTTTCACTTGAATTGAGTACATAAATTAGAAACTTGAAGGTGGAGGCCAATGTGTTCTCAGGACGATAGTTAAAATTGCTTTTTCAGTGTTCTCCTATCCAGTATCACAAAGTTGTTTTTGTAGAAGAGAAAGTAATTCATGTTTCGGATCGGCTGTCATTATAAAAGAAGTCACAGCTACAAGTCTAGACATTTATGATTATTTCACAAGGACTTGCCCTTATGAAATAATCATTGTTTTATGCCAGCTGTAGTTTATTGATCTGACATGTGCCTGAAATTATTGAGATAGGGAAAATAGGCTCTCTTCTCTTTCCAGCATACAGAGAAAAACTGTCCTAGGCTCCTGAAAATATAATAAGCATCTGATGTTGGAAATATATTAGGGTTATATTGTTCATTTATTAAATTTTTCAATAAAAATTTTCTCCATAAAGTAGAAGAGTAGCTGAATTTATTTTTGGGAAATGTATATTTTTGGTCCTATTATAAATAGTATCTTTTTAAAAAATTTGTCTTTATTGTTGAAAGTATTACAGATGCCCCATTTGTTTGTTTGTTTTCCCATTGACCCCCTCAACCCTGAACCCACCCCTCCCAGGCCTTCACCACCCAATTCTCTGTGTCCATGGGCTATGCACTTATGCATATAAGTTCCCTGGTTAATCACTCCCACCTACCCCTCCACCCCTGCCTTGTCTCTGAAATTCATCAGTCTGTTCAATGCTTCTATGTCTCTGGATCTATTTTGTTCATCAGTTTATTCTGTTCATTAGATTCCACATATGAGTGAGATCATGTGATACTTATCTTTCTCTGACTGGCTTATTTTGCTTAGCATAATAGGTAATCTCCAGGTCCATCCATGCTCTTGCAAATGGTAAGAGTTCTTTCTTTTTTACATTTGTGTAGTATTCCATTGTGCAAATGTACCACTGCTTTTTTATCTACTCATCTGCTGATGGGCACTAGGGTTGATTCCAAATCTAAGCTATTGTAAATTGCACTGCTATGAACATAGGGGTGCATATATTCTTTCTGATTGGTGTTTTAGTTTCTTAGGCTATATTCCTAGAAGTGGATCACTAGGTCAAATGGGAGTTCCATTTTTAGTTTTTTGCATATACCTGTACAATTTTCCCAACACCATTTATTGAATAATGTCTTTACCCCATTGTATGCTCTTGTCTGCTTTGTCAAATATTAATTAGGCATAATGGCTTGGATCAATTTCTGGGTTCTCTCTTCTGATCCATTGACCTATATACCAGTTCTTCTGCTAGTACAAGAATGTTTTGAGTACATGGCTTTGTAGTAAATAGTATCTTTTTAAAAATAAATACCCTTATCTAGAAGAAATGCACTTGGTATTTTTATCTAAACAACTCTAAGAAAACTAAATTATCTAGAAAATTTACTAAACTTTCTTAATAACTATAATACTTTATCTGTAAGTCTTTGGGATTTTTATATAAGCAATCTTTTCATCAGCAAATAATGACAATTTTCTTTCTTTCTTTTTATTTCTTTTTTTTTCTTTTCTTACTGTGATACTTGCTCTTCCAATACCAACCTTTATAGAACTTAATGTGAGCACATTGTGAGGTTCTTAATTTAAAGGGAATATTTTTAATGTATCACAATGATACTAATATTTAATTTTCTTGTAGCTACATTTTTTTATTCTCTATCCTTATGGTGCTAAATATTTGGGTGTTGGCCAATTTTTTAAATGAAATTATTGAAGTCATCATAGTATTCTGCTAATGTGATAAAATATATTAATAAATTGTCTTATGTCAAACTACCCTTGCATACCTGGGGTAAACCCAACTTGGTCATCCTTTAAATTCTGTACTGGATTCAGTTCACTAATATATTTAAGATTTTTGCATCGATTTTATATTAATTAGGCATGTAACTAAGCTGATAGAACCAAGATTCCCAACATATGTAGTAGCATACATAAGAAAGACACTCACTTTTCTCTCTGGTATAGTCTGGAGCAGGTGAGTGGTCCATGGCTGGCAGAGAAGCTTTGTCTGTTCAGTACTCAGCTTTTTTGCACTTTGGCTTTTTAAGAAATGGTCATGTCATTTCTTAACTAGTTGGAAGAGGGTCAGAGAGTCGTGAGCAGGTCTCATAAAAAGATGACCAGGAAACTGCCCTCCTCGGGTCCACTCATATCTCATTCACCAAAAGTTATTCCCATGGCTAAACATAGCTGCAAAGGAAGCAGAAAACTATTATCTGTGCTTGGGTGGACATGAGCCCAGATTAAATGAAATTTTATGTGAATTTCTAATACTAAAAAACAAAAGAACACTTGAAACAGGGTGACAGTTTAGAGTTTCCAAATGTGTGGACAATTATTTCCTTTTTTATACTGTCCTTGTGTCAAGTTTTGATGTCAAGATCATGTTAGCTTCCAAAAACTAATGAGTTTCATAAATATTCTGATTTTTTATCCTTTGATGTAATTTGAGTAAATTTATAACTTAAAGACATGTTTTTGCTAGATCTATGGGTAATAAATACCACCTGGTGTTTTCTTTTAGAAATAATTTCATTTACTGATTCCAAAAGCTTAATAGCTATGATACTCTTTAGCCTTTCTATTTCTTCTTGAGTCAATCTTTGGTGCATTTTTAAAAGTAACTTTTCTATTAGCATAAAGTTATTAAAAATAACCTCTTACTCTATTTTTACTATCTTGCTGCATGAGAATTTATTTTATCCTTTCCTTCTGGTTATAATTTAATTCTCTCCTCTTTTCTATTTGCTTCTAAACAGTTGTGTAAATTTTATTTGCTGTTCAAGAATAAGTTTTGTCTGCCTTAGCCCTCTTGTAGTATGGTTGTTTTAAATCCTCTCATCTGTTCTCATTTCCTTCTTTCTTCTGTTTTGTTTGCTTTTATTCTGATGCTCTTGTACTGATTTATTAAGATGGGGGCTTAAGTCATTCATTAAGTTTTACTTCTTAAGCATATATATGGCTTTATATTCAGTATTGTTATCACAATTTTGTCCTAGATAGTTTCTAATTTTTATTATGATTTTTTAGAAGCAAATGCTTTCATTAAAGCAAAAGTCAAAACATCAGATATATCGGCATATAGTATCCTACACGTTGGGTAAGAAGAAGAAATAAGAAAACATTCCTATATCTGTTATCATTTTAAAAAGAAACACAGGAAGAATAAATCGATACATTTTTATTTCAGCAAAGATTTTCAACCTGCAAGTGGAGGTGGGAATTGGGGCGGGGGGATGGGGGTGAGGAATGGGAAGGAGTGACATTTCTTTGAATATTCCTTTTTTGTATGGTTTTTCTTTTGGAAGCATGTTAATGTTTACATATTCTTTAAAAATTAAATTAAATCAACAAGGTTGGAAAGGGAAGAAAAACTAAGACAAATGAACCTAATTATATTTTAAATTAATTCCATAAGCACACTGAAAGAAAATGAAAACTAATTCAAGTAATTTATGAATACAATATTTGAGTGTATACTCTCTGTCTTGGGCAAGATTGTGGGGCAAGAGCTGCAAATCATTTAACCCTTTGCACTCGCTTGCTTTTTTTCTCGATTCCTTTATTCTACTCGGGATTTAATTTTTTAAATACCCCAGATTTTACAAAGCGCGGCAATAGAATAAAAAACTGGAGTTTCCTTTCATACAAACTTATTTATTTAATGTAAGAAAAGCCCAAATAAAGGAGGAGGGATGGAGGGAGGGAAGGGATGGGCTACCGATGCTAGCTGTGTCGAGTCATACTCAACATCCGAGTGCAAAAGGTTAAGCAAATTTTGATTTTTGTCATGAAAGGATTCTTTTTTTTTAATTTAATAAATCTTTATTGTTCAGATTATTACAATTGTTCCTCTTTTTTCCCTCCATAGCTCCCCTCCACCCAGTTCCCACCCCACCCTCTGCCCTTACCTTCCCCCCACTGTCCTCATCCATAGGTGTACGATTTTTGTCCAGTCTCTTCTCGCACCACCCACTCCCCTTTCCCCCCGAGAATTGTCAGTCCACTCCCTTTCTATGCCCCTGATTCTATTATATTCACCAGTTTATTCTGTTCATCAGATTTTTAATTCACTTGATTTTTAGATTCACTTGTTGATAGATATGTATTTGTTGTTCATAATTTTTATCTTTACCTTTTTCTTCTTCTTCCTCTTCTTAAAGGATACCTTCAGCATTTCATATAATACTGGTTTGGTGTTGATGAACTCCTTTAGCTTTTTCTTATCTGTGAAGCTCTTTATCTGACCTTCAATTCTGAATGATGGCTTTGCTGGGTAGAGTAATCTTGGTTGTAGTTTCTTTTTATTCATCACTTTGAATATTTCTTGCCACTCCCATCTGGCCTGCATAGTTTCTGTTAAGAAATCAGCTGACATTCGTATGGGTGCTCCCTTGTAGGTAACTAACTCCTTTTCTCTTGCTGCTTTTAATATTCTCTCTTTGTCTTTTGCTCTTAGCATTTTAATTATGATGTGTCTTGGTGTGGTCCTCTTTGGATTCCTTTTGTTTGGGGTTCTGTGTGCTTCCTGGACTTGTAAGTCTATTTCTTTCACCAGGTGGGAGAAGTTTTCAGTCATTATTTCTTCAAATAGGTTTTCAGTATCTTGCTCTCTCTCTTCTTCTGGCACCCTCATAATTCTGATGTTGGTACGCTTGAAGTTGTCCCAGAAGCTTCTTACACTATCTTCATCTTTTTGGATTCTTTTTTCTTTTTGCTTTTCCAGTTGAGTGTTTTTTGCTTCTTTGTATTTCAAATCTTTGACTTGATTCTTGTGTTCCTCTAGTCTGCTGTTGGGTCTCTGTATAATATTTTTTATTTCAGTCAGTGTATGTTTAATTTCTAGTTGGTCCTTTTTCATATCCTTGAGGGTCTGGCTAAATTTATCGGCCTTTTCTAGGAAATGCTTGAAAAACCTTATAACCATGGTTTTGAACTCTATATCCAGTCGTTTGTTTTCCTCCATTTCTTTCACTTGAGATCTGTTTCTTTTTCTCCACATTTTCACTGCTTCCCTGAGTTGGTAAGGTAGCTTTGTGTGCTAGGTGTCCTATATGGCCCAGTGGCTCGGCCTCCCGAGTTACCTGAGGTGGCACTCTTGGTGCACCCCTTTGTGGACTGTGTGTACAGCCTTGTTGTAGTTAAGTCTTGATTGTTGTTGGTATCACTGGGAGGAATTGACCTCCAGGCCAATTGGCTGTGAGGATCAGCTGTGTCTAAACCGGTAGAACTTCTGTGCTGTCAGTCCTCTCTTCGCGCACTCACGCGCGCATGCCTACAGACCTCTGCCTTTTGTGGCTCCCCTGAGTTTCTGCCTGACAGTCCAGAATGCCCCCATATAAGCCTGGGTCCACAGGGTCTCGCCCGGAACTGGGGTTCAGTGCAGTCGGAACTGGGGTTCAGCACAGTCAGGAGCTTTTGTCTCCTTCCCACTAGAGACAGCCAGCCAGGCACTCAGCTGCCCGCACACGCGTGTCTCTGTACCTCAGCCTTTTGCAGCTCCTCTGATTCTCCGTGTGCTTTCCTCTTTCCTTCTAGTTGTAGTATTTCCACTCAGCCAGCTTTCCTGTGGTTCTGGATGATGTTCGTTTTGTCTTTTAGTTGTAGTTTTGAAAATGTTGTGCGACGCAGCAGTTTAGGTGTTTACCTATGCCGCCATCTTGGTTTCTTCTCCTGTCATGAAAGGATTCTTAAACAACTTAGATGTGATGATAGGATCCAATAAGTGAATAAATGTATTGCTGGAAGCCGTATTTGTCACTCTGAAAAAAGGGACTTACCACTATAGAATGAGGGAAGGTAAGAAAGAACAGTGTGGGGATGAATTGGAATTGAGGCTGCCAGTGTAAATTTATTTCTACACTATGCACACATGTGTGCAATGCATGTAATTTGTGCACATATGTGTATGTATGAGTGCACACAGTTATGTTTACCCATGTATGTATGTATATGTAGATATTTTCTAGCTCTATTCACTGAAAAGGCCAGGAAGCAAAGACTCTCCTGTAGCTAAGAGCACATAGCATCTGATCTTAGATTCTAATTCCAGGCCTCATTAAAAGGGACCCTGATGATAGATCAAACATTTTTAAAAAACTAAATAGAATGTCCAGAAATTACATAAAATGTTTTTGGAATTAAAAATGCAGTTAACTTAGAGAATTAGCAAATTTGACTCTAGAGATGTAGAAATTATCCAGAACAAAACACAGAGAAACAACAAGGTGGGAAATATGAAAGATAAGACAAGTAAATGAACAATGGAGTGAGAAAGTCAAATGTATCTTATTGAAAATCCAGAGGGAGAAAAGAAAATGGGGTGGAGGCAACATTTGATCAAATTACTTACAAAAATATAACAATTTGATTGAGAGTTCAATTCTCAAAATTAACAATAAAAAAGCAACAACAGCAGAATTAATAACAGTGGAATATCTTGAATATGCAGAGAGAAAGAGTCATGCCAGCCTAAATTTGTAGCCCTGGTGACAATACCTTTCAAAAACAAAGGCAAAATAAAGATATTTTCAGATAAAGATAATTCTGGAGTCAGCCGTTTCTCAACAGAGCCAGGGTCCCTTTTAATGAGGCCTGGAATTAGAATCTAAGATCAGATGCTATGTGCTCTTAGCTACAGGAGAGTCTTTGCTTCCTGGCCTTTTCAGTGAATAGAGCTAGAAAATATCTACATATACATACATACATGGGTAAACATAACTGTGTGCACTCATACTACCCAAAGCAATCTATAGATTCAATGCACTCCCCATTAAAATACCAACGGCATATTTCACAGACCTTGAAAGAACTCTCCAAAAATTCATCTGGAATAAAAAAAGACCCCGAATAACCACAGCAATCCTGAGAAAGAAGAATAAAGTAGGAGGGATCTCAATACCAGATTTCAAGCTGTATTACAAAGCCGCTGTTCTCAAAACAGCCTGGTACTGGCACAAGAACAGACATATAGATCAATGGAACAGAATAGAGAATCCAGATATTGACCCAAACCACTATGCTCAATTAATATTTGACAAAGGAGGCATGAACATACAATGGAATAAAGACAGTCTCTTCAATAAATGGTGTTGGGAAAATTGGACAGATACATGCAAAAAAATGAAGCTTGATCACCAACTTACGCCATACACAAAAATAAACTCAAAATGGATACAGGACTTAAACATAAGACAGGAAACCATAAAAATACTAGAGCAATCCACAGGCAGCAAAATCTCAGACATATGCCAAAAGAAATTCTTCACTGACACTGCACCTAGGGCAATGGAAGCTAAAGAGAAAATTAACAAATGGGACTATATAAAAATAAAAAGCTTTTTCACAGCAAAAGAAACCATCAACAAAACAACAAGAAGGCCCACTGCATGGGAGAACATATTTGCAAATGGCATCACTGATAAAGGTTTAATCTCCAACATCTACAGGCAGCTTATACAACTTAATAAAAGGAAGATAAATGATCCAATAAAAAAATGGGCAACAGACCTAAATAGAATCTTTTCAAAAGAAGACAGAAGGAAGGCCAAGAGACACATGAAAACATGCTCAACGTCACTAATTATCCGAGAGATGCAAATCAAAACAACAATGCGGTACCATCTCACACCAGTCAGAATGGCTTTCATCAACAAATCAACAAATGACAAGTGTTGGCGAGGATGCGGAGAAAAAGGAACCCTCGTGCACTGCTGGTGGGAATGCAGACTGGTGCAGCCACTGTGGAGAACAGTATGGAGTTTCCTCAAAAAACTAAAAATGGAACTCCCATTTGACCCAGTAATCCCACTCCTGGGAATATATCCGAAGAAACTAGAAACGCCAATCAGAAAGGATATATGCACCCCTATGCTCATAGCAGCACAATTCACCATAGCTAAGATTTGGAAACAGCCTAGGTGCCCGTCAGCAGATGACTGGATCAGAAAACTGTGGTACATCTACACAATGGAATACTATGCTGCCATAAAAAAGAAGGAATTCTCATCATTTGCAGCAACCTGGATGGAATTGGAGAACATTATGTTAAGTGAAATAAGTCAGTCAATGAAAGAAAAATACCACATGATCTCACTCATTTATGGATAATAAAGAACATTATAAACTTGAACAAAAAGATAGATACAGAGACAGTAAAGCATCAAACAGACTGTCAAATTACAGGGGGAAGGTTAGGGAGAGGTGGGGGAGATAAGAGATCAATCAAAGGACTTGTATGCATGCATATAAGCATAACCAAGGGATGCAAAACTCTGGGGGGTGAGGGCATATATGGGAGTGGGGTGGGGGGGGGGCAATGGTAAGATATGTACACATATAATACCTTAATAAAAAAAATTAAAAAATTAAAATAAAAAATAAAAATAAAAATGTTTGATCTTTGTTTTTTCAGTCTCTTGCTTGTTTTACTTATATTTTCAAACTTTCTGGGTTTTGATGCATATTAAATATAATTATTTTATATTCTGTGCTCAACAATGGCAATATCTGCAAACTTTGCAGATCTGATCATACTCTGTCCTTTCTGAGCGCATGTGCCCTTGATGCTTTCTATTTTGTGATTGTTTTTTCTTTTACTCTCACAAAGAACATGTAATTTCTGGTTCTCCCTATACTAAGCATGTAGCCAGTTCAGATGACTCCTCTGTGGATTCTCATAGTAGAGACCTTGGGTGGACTCTTGGGTTCTTTGTCTCTGCCTTGTATGTTTAGAAGATCATGACAGCTGATGCTCAGGTTCATTCTGGTGGCAAATGCCCTCAAAACTGAGTTATCTTTAGTGAGTGACTCACCTCGTTAGGTTCCCCTGCATTGGCCTTCTAGTCATAAAGTACTCTCAGTATGTTATTTAGAAGTTTTTAGTTGTTTTCAACAAGAGGGTAAATCAAGGTATTTGGTCCACCATACTGCTGGGGACTTCTGGAATTCCCCTGCATATATTTTAACCAACTATAAATGTGTGCTTCACATATTATTTCACTTAAAAACAAGAAAACCACTGACCTAATATAATATACCTATGGTCACCTAGGAAGAATACACAGAAATAGTAGTAGCAATACCGGAGCCATCACTCACTTCTAACTCCAGCTCTACTGCTCTTTCTGTGACTGCTGGCAGTGGGAAGGGAACGTGGCAGCGGTTAATCCGCGGGCTGGGATTTAGTGTCCTGTAAAGCAAAGTTTGTAATATCACTTCCTGAGCATGCAGATCCACCTCTGTCCCTGTACAATCTTTATTCCCTTGAAATACTCAGACACAACTTTCATTCTAGGTGCCTTCTTAATATAAACCCTTAGTCTTTGAAATATACCACCAGTCAGTTATACATACACTTGCATTCCACCAATTATAATATTGGGTTAGACTCCCTTTCTGTTAAATAATATATCCAGAGCATTAAATAATATAAATAGTAATTAAATAATATAAATAATAATTAAATATTATATCCTGAGAGTTTCCCATGCTAGATTGTATCTACAATTGTGTATATCCAATGAGTATATCCAATGAATGGTTATACCATAGTTTGACTAGTGTTTTGTTTTTAGCACATTTGTGTGACTTCTGATTCCTGGCTCTTACAAACCAAGGCACTATGAATACCCCTATATTTCATCTTTAATTAGTATCTTTTATTGTTTGATTAGAATAAACTCCCAGAAGTTAAATGGTGAGGTCATAGGTCATGCATATTTTAAAGGCTTGGTATATCCTGCCCAATGCTCATCAGAGGAGTTGTGCCAATTTGCCTTCCACCAGTGGTCCATGGAAGTGAGTGATGGAGGTTGGTTTTTTAAAGGTGACATATTCAGAGCTAATCCTCTGATGAATTTATAATAAAATAATTTCATCAGATTTCTTATTGAGCTACTTCCTTAGTCTAAAATGAAAGAAGGTACGCTATAGCACTCTCAGTATTATACCAACTTACAAAACATCCAGGCTTCCCTCTCCTGTCACTGCAAATATTTAATATCAGAGTTATTGTAGTTTCTCAAATAACTGACACATCTTTGCTTTGACAAAACCCCAGCCATCACATGCTGACTAGTCGCCTGTGGTATTTTCATAATTAATTAGAACCAAATAACAATGCCATAATAAATTGACAGATGATTTTTCTATTATTATCTCCTTCCAGAATTCTGTTTGTCTACAGACCACTAGTGGTAATTGATAGTGAGTCCCCTATAACTAAGGTGAATTAGCAAGAAATGCAGGCTTTTTGACACTAATTCTGCTTGAGTTTGGTCACATGAGAATCCAGTGATAAGATTTCTAGCAGATGATGTTTAAAGAGTGATTTTATAAAGTAAAAAGGCGGCTGGCTACCCAGCATGGTTTTAAATTTGTTTTCACTTAATAGGAAACAGGAGTTTTGTTCATTCGATCTCTTGCTGTCTCCAGTTAAATCCTCCTGCCTCGCTGTTACTGCTCTTGAGAGTACTCTGTGCAAAATGGCATTTCTACATAAAGAGCTTTTAGCCAGGGGGCAACAGACCAGCTAGTACATTTGAAATGGCTCTTTCTTTCTCACCATGAGTGGAAAGGTATTGTAAGCATAGGTAACTCCTTCACAAGCTAACATCTGTCAACTGCACTATGGAAAACTTCATCAGCTGAGAATCGAAACCCAGTCATATACTCCTGTTTGCAAACTTCTGTCATCGAGGCTGTGCAGATTGTACTGTATTGTAAAGAGAAGCAAGGATCTGGACGCTAAAGAGAGGCTCAAATTTAAGTTAACATTTGAAAATTGCAAAGAGGTGACAATTGTGTGAATCCCCTTTTCTGAGTGAAAGTTGGGAAATTTGGATGTGGGGCAAGTTTGAATTCGATACTGACCTTATCAATGATTAACTTTTCTCAGACACTAATGGATTTTTCTGGTTGTTCGTGTTGTTCATTGGGTTACAATGAAGGCCTTTCACAAAGCTTTTATGTTGATTTTCCTTGTGGATGTGAGTGTAACAGGATGAAGAATATTGAATTTATACAGGACAATCCTATAAAAACTGAGTCAGGGAAAGGAGGAAGAGATGATCACTCATAATATGGTATGAAATTGTACACACTCATAATATCAATGTGACCTGCAAAAATGAAGCAAAGAGAGAACTCATACACTGAGAACAAGATTTTAGACAGAATGCATCTTGCATATTTTAAGGATATCTTACCATATTATTTGTATAATGGTATGTTTTTATTGCAGAATTACAGCCTATACACTTTTTGTTGTTGTTCTTGTTCTTTGAAAGCAATTAAATAGTTGTTATTTTCAGGGCAAGGTTATAGAATTGACTTAAGTATGCTTAAGAATTAGAACAATGCAGAAGAATCATCGGGGGGGGATTTGTATAAAATTCAGATTTTGAGGGTGTTGTCCCCCATGATTCTAATATGGTACACAATGAGTGGAGCCTAGGAATCTATCTTTCTAACAAGCACCCCAAGAGATTCTTATTCAGTGGTCCACAGAAAAACACTTTTAAAAATAATTTTTAAAATTATAAAAATCAGCTTGTAGAAAATATAAATGAGGAATCTAGTTTTATATTAATTTATTTTTAATAAAGGTGTGTGACTAGAGTCCTGATTCTTTAAGAAGCAAGGCAGGTGCACTGTGGAAAGTATGCATGCTGGAGGAACAGGGCCTTCGAAGGCCACCCCAGCCTGGAAATCAGTGGTGACTTTACTGAGTCACTGTCCTGCCTGTATTTCTTTTTCCTCCCCTCCAAATGGGAACAAAAACACACACACACACAAAAAAAAACCTCAGAACCTTTCTACCACCTGGAGAGGTTGAATATAAAGCAAAACAATCATGCGGCTGCTTTGTAAATCCAAACTGGTGTCATTATATTCAATATTTGGATAATGCTTAATTCTTTCCAAATTGTTGAATTTAATACGCCATAATTACAAGTGTACAAACTTTAAAATAAGACTCTGAGCTACATAATTGTAGCCTCCTAGAAGCTTTGAAGGGTAATGCAGGGTCACAGTCATGTTATATGTAAACCAACTCTATAAGATAGAATCTTTTCCTCTTTTTCTTTTTTTTTTACTGGCTGCAAGAAAGAGAAGCTTCACAGCTTTCCTTGGCAGTTGTATGTTTCAGGGCTTGAAATCTTTCAACAGAAATCCCTCTGAGTTCCTAATCCGAGCTGTCTAGGCCACATTCTGACCTGTCCTTGAGTGAAAGGAGAAACTGTTCACAACTCACACTATCCTTTCATGGACTGAAAAGTCTTGAACTTTCTCTTGTTGTTGTTGCTTTAATGAGAAATAGAAAGCCAGTCCCTTTGGCCTTGTTACCTAATGCCTCAAGAAAACACTATATTGTGTCCCTCGCTTCTTCTTATATTAGGCATCGAAGTGTAAGCTGATGACGACAGTGACTGTTGCATATGGAATCTTTCCTCAGCCTTTGTTTCTGATCTTGAGTAAATGTTTTTGGAGACCTCTAATAAATATACTAAATTTATCAGTAAATTGTTTTCATAATCTAATAATGCAACCTTAGTAAGCCAACTTCATCTCCCTATTTCTCAGTTTCTTCCAAATCAGGGGCTTGAACTAGACTCTCAATTTTGTTCCTTTACAAACTTCAAGTTGTTCATTGTAGAAATAGGATTGGATTAACCCAGAGTAATTTTTTGGCAATCAAGGACTCCTTTTCTGTAAAGTGCATTTTTGGTTCCTGCCTTTTTTGTTTTTCTAATGCATTATCTCTGCTGATGATGAGGATAGTCTTTTGTGAAAGAAAGGAAAAAAGAAGGGGAAGGAGAGGAGAGCAAGGGAGAAGGTAGGAGGGAGGGAAGGAGAGTATAAAGGGAAGGCTAGAAGGGGAAATGGAGAAATGGAAAGAAAGTAGTAGGTTGCAGTACTAGCAAGTAATGTGGATATCACAGTTACACAGTTGAAAATTATACATATTTCGTGCCTGAGCATATCTCTGCCTGAGGGCAAATTGATGTCCTAGGATTGTTTCCTAGAACATCTATAATAATAAAAGCATAATATGCTAATTAGACCCCATGTCCTTCCCACAACCTTCTGGATGAAGCTGGGGCTGCAAGGGAAGCCCGGGTCCCAGGTGTCAGAGGGAAGCTGATGCCAGCAGCTGGGGGAAAGAAGGCCTACTCTTGCACACATTTCATGCATTGGGCCTCTAGTATGTATATATAATTGGAGAGAAAAAAATATGTGTGTGGCCTAAATAAAAAAACACAGGGTCCTGAATCAATTTCCTGGGCTCTTCATGGTTGTGGGACCTAACTCACTATCCTAGCATCTTCCTTAAGATAAGACCTTGGATGGATGTGTGCTATCTCTCCTGATGCTCCTTTATTCAGCATCCATTTTTATTTACAGGTTGGAATTTCACAAATAGCATGAAAAATGTGCTAAGATGCATTCCTGTTCCTTGCTCAGTGGAGAGATCTGGGGGCTTCACTGGTGACTGTACTGCAGGATCCCCTGAGGGCTGGGATCTCAATGTGGCCCTTGAAGAATGCATCTTGGCGTCAACCTGTGATGTTCCTATAGATTTAAAAACACTAGGTTTGCATCATTCCCTGTCAGAGGATGTAAGGAAGTAGATTCAAATCTATATGCTTTTCATGGCACAGTATAGGCCCTTCCCAGACAAGGTAATGGAACTAGAGATTGTGTGGGTGAGGGTGTCTGCCAATCTGGGCAAGTGGATTTCCTGCTCTGGCTGTAGAGGGTAATGCCAGTGTTTTGCTTTCTGACTCCACCACACTGAAAGAAAGTTTGCCTTTTGGTATCAAATCAATTGGAAATGACTCCCCAAATGATCTGGCAGTTCCTATTCCCTGCCATCAGATGACCTTGGTTGTTGAGAATTCTTTACAATGTATCTCAAGAAATGGTGCATGAACCAAAGTTCTGCTGGAGCAGCATGAGACCCTCTGCTTCTTACCAGGGAAGGTGCTCTTCCTTGTGTGACTGGACCACTGCAGAACCACCTGAGCATCATCTGTAAGACACCTGGGGATTGGTTGTTTAACCTAATTCCCTGAGGACTCTCCAGAGTTTTAAGGTGGAGGAAAACAAAGTAGACACCCACAGACTCAGTTAGCTTCATGTGATTTTCTATTGACAACACCAGAAACCAGAAAGAGCCTTCCAGAAATGTATGCCATTATGGGTATTTTTGTTTCAATTCTTACTGGCTTTTTTCTCCTTTAGTTCCTGAAACCTAATGCTGCTGTGATCTACAGTTGAAGGGTTATATTTATGTCCATGTACTTAATAAGGATTTTAGATACAGAGACCTTTAAATAGTAATATTATTATTATTTAGTCCAGATATGGATTTTTTTCCCCTTGGTAGCCTATATACTGGAATATTCTCTGCAGAACATGCTAGAAAGCAAGGGATATCATTCTTATTTGAACTTGATGAAAGCAAAAGCGCTAAATTACCTACAAATATAGAACCAGTTTCCAGCATGTCACATCAAGACAATACCTCTAAATTTTCAATGTTGTTTAAGGATTTAGGCAAACAACTTTTATTCACTTTACTCAAGGTAACTGCACATTCACCACTGTGGAAAATTCAGGGTTTCACAGTGTGAAATGCTGCATTGATTATGCAGAACCTCAGTCAAGGCTATGATTTTTTTTCTACATACTTTATGACGTTATTTTGTCTAGACATTTATGTTCTTGTTGCCCTCAGTTATAGCATTTATGGCCAAATTGCTTCAATCAGTTATCTGCTTCATTCAAAACTCTGTGTCCAAGGAGTTTGAAAAGAAACAGACAAGGTATGGTCATGGTAATGAGAAAGTAAACTGTGTTTCTTAAACTTCACATCATGTGTCTTAATTAAAATACAAATGGGAGGTGAAGTGGGTAAAGGGGGTAAAATATATGATGATGGAAAGAAAGTAGATTTTGGGTGGTGAACACCAATAAAATATACAGATGTCAAATTATAACATAGTAGACCTGAAAATTATATAATTATTAGCCAATGTTACCCAATAAATGTAATTTAAAAATACAGATGGGGATCCAATCACCACTTCAGAGCCCAGTTATAAAAACTTAGCCAATTGCATCACACAGAATATTTTTACTTAGAGAATCTCAAATGGAAGCAAACTCAGGCTTCTGGTACCATTTATATACTCCATTTTCCCAAACAAAAGTAAGACAGTTCAATATATATTTGAGTTCCAATGTAGGAAAAGATTGGGGATACCAATTATTAGCCTTAGGATTCTATATAGTTTTCCTTTCAAAAAATTATGTCTTGAATGTAACTTCAAATAAACTCTCTAACATAAGAACATAATTTTTATTGGAGAGGTTGTGGGGGAAAAATATGAACCTTCATTTACCTCGGGTGGGAATATAAATTGGTGCATCCACTATGGAAAATAGTGTGGAGGTTGCTTAAAAAATTAAGTGTAGAATTACCATATGAACTAGCAACCCCTCTTCTGGTATCTACCCCTCAAAAAACTTGAAAACATTTACTTGCAAAGACATATGCACCCCTATGTTCACTACAGCATTATTCATGGTGGCCAAGACATGGAAGCAACCAAAGTGTCCTTTGATAGATGATTGGATAAAGAAGATGTGATGCATATATACAATAGAATACCACTCAGCCATAAGAAAATATGAAATACTGCCATGGGCAACAACATGGATGGATCTTTAAAATATCATGCTAAGTGAAATAAATCATACAGAAAAAGTTAGAACCATATGACTTCACTCATATGTGGAATATAAAACTGAAAGCAACAAATGAACAAACAAGAAAAATAGACCAAAACTCATAGCAGTATGGGGATTACAAGAGGGAAGGGGACTAGAGGGAGAGTAAAGGATAGAGGAGTCAAATATATAGTGATGTATAAGGATTTTAGATACTTTGAGTGGTGGGCACACAATGCAATATGAAGATCATGTATAATAGAAATGTACACTTGAAACCTATATAACCTTATTAACCAATGTTGGCCCAATAAATTAAATAAAAAGAAAAATTATTTTAAGAATCTAGCCCTTTTTAAATTAAATATGGCCATTGCGACTAAAATTAGACCCTTCATATTTTTGTGAGTGGAGTGCCTACAACTATGGAAAACATGGAAGTCATCAGCTAAGATTACCAATTTAGTGCTTTTTATGCATCATAGTTGCAAAATAATATTTAACTATTATACTTACCAAAATAGTGTCTATTAATTTAGCCATATATAAGATATATATGTTATATTAGCTATATACCTATACATATAGATGTATATCTATCCTATATAATAAAACCCTAATATGCAAATTGACCGAGGGGCAGAATGACCTGCGGAACCACTGGTGGCTATGACGCACACTGACCACCAGGGGGTAGGCACTCAACGCAGGAGCTGCCCCCTGGTGGTCAGTGCGCTCCCACAGGGGGAGCGCCACTCAGCCAGAAACCAGGCTCATGGCTAGTGAGTGCAGCAGCAGTGGTGGGAGCCTCTCACGTCTCCACTGTAGGCATTGGTAAGGACCGAGGGGTCCTGGACTGTGAGAGCCCGGACTACGGAGGGATGTCTGACTGCTGGCTTAGGCCCGATCCCCAGACTGTGATCTCCCGAGGGGTCCCAGACTGCGAGTGGGTGCAGGCCAGGCTAAGGGACCTGAACTGCGAGAGGGCATGCACCAGGCCTCTAGTGTGTGTGTATATATATATATATATATATATATATATATATATACACACACACACACACACACACACACATACATATACACTAGAGGCCCAGTGCACGAAATTCGTGCATGGGGGCAGGGGGGGTGTCCCTCAGCCCAGCTTGCACCCTCTCCAATCTGGGACCCCTTGAGGGATGTCCAACTGCCCGTTTAGGCCCGATCCCACCGGACATCCCTCTGACAATCCAGGACTTCTGGCTCCCAACTGCTCGCCTGCCTGCCTTCCTGATTGCCCCTAACTGCTTCTGCCTGCCAGCCTGATCACCCCCTAACCACTCCCATGCCAGCCTGATTGATGTCTAACTGCTCCCCTGCCAGCCTGTTTGTCCCCAACTTCCCTCCTCGGCCAACATGGTCACCCCTAACTGCCCTCCTCTGCAGGGTTGATCGCCTACAACTGTCCTCCCTTGCAGGCCTGGTCCCTCCCAACTACCCTCCCCTGCTGGCCATCTTTTGGTGGCCATCTTGTGTCCACATGGGGGCAGGATCTTTGACCACATAGGGGCAGCTATCTTGATCTTGTGTGTTGGAGTGATGGTCAATCTGCATATTACTCTTTTATTAGTTAGGATAGAGGCCTGGTGCACGGGTGGGGACCAGCTGGTTTGCCCTGAAGGGTGTCCTGGATCAGGGTGGGGTTCCCTTGGGGCGTGGAGAGGCCTGGGCAAGGGGCCTGTGGTGGTTTGGAGGCCAGCCATGCCCCTGGCGACCCAAGCAGAGGCCCTGGTATCTGGAATTTATTTTCCTTCTACAATTCAAACTTTGTAGCCTGGAGCGGAGCCAAGCCTCCTGCTCGATCCGTGGCTGCCGCCATTTCTGTTTGGATTTGTTTACCTTCTATAATTGAAACTTTGTATCCTTAAGTGGAGGCCTGGGCCCGCCAGAGTGTGTGGAAAGCTTGGCTTCCTCTGTTGCCGGGGAAACCCAAGCCTCCCTTCTGGTAGCCATCTTGGTTGAGGTTAATTTGCATACTCACTCTGATTGGCTGGTGGGCGTGGCTTATGCAGTGGAGTGATGGTTAATTTGCATATTGCTCTTTTGTTAGAGAGGATATATATATATCTATATATATCAGCCTAAACGACCATTACAACTGGTCGACCGGTCACTATAATGTGCACTGACCACCAGGGGGCAGACGTTCAATGCAGGAGCTGCCCTCTGGTGGTCAGTGCACTCCCACAGCCAACCTCTCGAAGCCGGCCAACCTCCCCCGGTCCCTCCCCTGAGACTGGGCAAGACAGCCCTGATCAGCCCCCATCGCCGGCCAGACTGAGGGACCCCACCTGTGCATGAATTCGTGCATTGGTCCTCTAGTATAGATATATTTTATTGGATAAAATGAAAAAGACTGAGATATTACATAGGATCCATTTAGTGTTCATATTATATTAGCTATATGTAGTGTCCATTACTGTGTTATATTAATGACCACATTTTTAATTCACTATGTATATGACCTTGGTGGCTTCATTTTGCTCACTCTTTAAATGAAATACTTGGATTAGATGTTCTCTGAGGTCCATTTTGGCCCTAAAATTTTATGATTTTGTGTTCTCTGTGATAAATAAACTTGTCATCTTGTCTTTTATATGAGCTCATATGCTAGCTCAGATGTAACCTCTCCCTCATTCCTAATAGGAAACCTTGACAATATTTAATAGATAATCAGCTTTATAAAATCTAGCAAAAGGAATACTATAAGAAGGAATCATTAAAATCTCAGCAGAAGACAATGACATTTAAGACATTCCTAACTTGAGAGATTTGAGTCATTTTCAAAAGACTCATTTGAAGCGTTTGTTGTGGAATCTCCTGGAATAGGACTGTCTATGAAGTTTTATTTTGTTTGGTCTAGAACATAAGACTCTATATTGTATTATATCAGTAGGTCTGACCCAGGCAGTCTTGTAGAAAGTGATGATTCCAATGAAATGATTCCATAAGACACATAAGGAAACTTTTTTTTAATACTTTCTATTGATGTGAATACTATACTGGCTCATTTAATTGGACATCCTCTCTAAGAGACATCATCATCATCTCTAAATGGATAAAACTGAGTTATAATAATAAGAATAGCTAACTTAAGAATATGCCAGGCACTATTCCGAAGTCAATGGTTTTAAGCTGAGTACTATTATCCTTCCTTTGAAAAGAAAGTGAACCAGCAGAGAACTGTGCATGATGAAGGGAAAAGCAGCTGTGCCCTCCACTGTTATTATGGGAAGGTCTTTCTTTAGAGATGGATTTTTATTTCATTCATTCATTCATTCATTCATTCATTTGTTTTAGCACAGCCCAGAAGAACTGCCCTGTAATTCCTCACTGGTCACTTCCTAGAATCACTCCCCATCTAGTACCTGATCCTTCCAAGAAAACTGAGCCCAGACCCAAAGCCTGGGGTTTTTACCACAAGTCACCTATTTCTCAGTCCAGATTGCCTGTGACATTCTCACATGCATTTTGCATATTTATCCTTTGGAATTTCCTAGCTCAAGACCCCAAAAGAAGTGAAAGAAGAAACTAATTTCCTCCTTGGATTTCGTTGTTCCCGTGAAACTTCATCTTGACTCATTTTTAAATTAGCAGCCCTATTCCTATTCCAAGAGTTTCCAAAATTCCACTTTTTGTGCCGCTTACTTTGTTCAGGGCACACAGAGATGATCGTGGAGCTTAACACAGAGGCATCTGCAAAGACCACTGAATCTGTTGACCCATATAAGCCCTGCTGATATCCTTGCCATCAGGTCTTTCGAAGTGGATAGGCAGTCATACTAACAAGGAGGTTGGTGTGGAGGGCAAGTGTCCACCACCGACAAGTACAAGGTTATCAAGTCACTATTTTTTTTTCTGCCACCTGTAGTTTAGACTGAAAGAAAAGTCTTTTTCCTAGTTTTTAAAATTATTTATAGCATCTGACCTTCTTACCACCCCCAACATGTTATCTTTGATTTCTAGAACTGAATGAAATAATGGATATTCTGTCATAGGCATTTCCATAAGACTAACATGAAGTAACCCATCTAACAAGTATTTCATTAAAGAGAATGAAGAAGGTAGACAGAGAAATTCCAGTAAAAGTTTGTTATATAATTTAAATGCTTTAGAATAATGTCACAATATCCTGCATAAAAAAAAAGATTGGTCCTTTGTGTAAGATGTTATTAGTGAAGTCCTTGAAGCAAGTGGTAGAAAATGGGTCTTTCATTACTTCAAAGACAATATTAAAGGACCATGAAATTCAAAGCTCCTGGTTTTTATCACACACATTTTCATGTCAGGATTTAAACATTTCCTACTCAACATTCTTCTAACAACTAGTTTTACAGAGGAAAGAATTGTTATAATGGGCCTGGATCATACTATGATTATTAACTGATAGGTATCAATTAAGCTGATATTTAAATGGAAGAAATTCATATCAGATAAGAGGAAAGTATGATTATAATTAAATGGGTAAAAGTTATAATTTGCTTTGGGAGTACACTCTAAAGCATGTGATCATTTGTTGGAATATAAACTGTCATAAGAATTCTGCCTATTTCCTCCTTGCTCAATGTTACTAAGCATAAATAAAATGTTCCATACATATTTCCTTTCATCTTAATATGATTATAGGGGTGCTTAATGTAGATTATGATGTTGAGGCTATGCCACTGAGGTATCAAAAGAAGCAGAGAGAGGGGAAACGTTGGAAATGGACTACTCTTGTGAATGCACAGTTGTCAATGCGCTTGCCTTCCCCAGAGTTAACTTTTGGCTTCCAGGATTTGCTGTGTGTTATTATTATAGCATTAATACAATAATCACGTGCTTGCTAAGGACTTAGAAACTTAGCAACTGTTCATATTCACTTATTTTATGGGTATATAAAAATTTTATAAAGCCTGTTAAATAATAATGTTTGTAAGCCTAAAGTATTATTTGTTTACCTACTGGGAATCAGAGAAGCTCAAAAAATCAGATCTACAGATTTTAATACATAATACATTCTTAAAGAAAAATACTCAATACAATCACAAAGGTAATATTTCCTCATTTTCATACATCTTTTCACTTGGAAACCCTTAAAAATAGGAGAGTTCTTTATTTACTTTTCATCTACACATGAAACCCTGGAGAACTGCAGAAAAAGTTGCTGGAGCCCAGAATATACTATATGTCAAACCTACCCTACCTTTGAATTGAGACAGTGAATTCCTGTGATTGATTAGGACAGTTGGAATTGGGTTTTCTCTTGCAAGTAACAAAGCATCCTAACTGATAGGCCCTATGATGAACATAGCCAGGGTCCTGCTGAGATGCCCTGGATTTTTTTTCCATTCCGCCCTCTTTCTTGTGCCCCATTTTGCTTCCAATGGCCTGCACCTATGACACTTCTCAGAGGACTGCTCTCAGGCTATTGGAGCTGCTTTGCTTATTTGCTCAGAGAACCAGAAGTGCCTCCGATTCACATCCTCTCAAGGATAGGCCTTAGCTAACCACCTTCCAGTACACAAGCGTGAAGCCTAGAGTCCTTGCCTAGACTTGGAAAAACCCAGAGGCATATTTTATGCTCCAGATCCCCTGCCAGTGGAATCTGCACCTTTGGTGAGCTTTTCCATCCCTTATCCAACATGGTCAATTCACTTCCCAATTTCTCCTGAGAGCACTTCCTTGCAAATGACTTGAGCACAAATCCTCACTTGAAGTCTTCCCCTGGGGAACCCAGGCTCATCGCCACTGGTGACGAGTTCTATGTGAAGCACGTAGTGTGGAATTGATAAGTGTGACCGACTGGTTCAGCAGCCAATTGCCTTCCCTAAAAATATTATATTTTATTTTACAAGTTAAATAAAATGCCAGAATATATTTAGCAATAAGACACATGGCAGAATCGAATTTTAGAGTAAAGTCCAGAGACATCATCTAGCAAACCTGTCATGTTACATATAAAGGAAGTGAAGTTTATGAGACTGACTTATTCCAAGCCTCTTGCTTAATGGCAAAGCCAGTACTTGAAGTCAATGCTTTTTTGATGCCATAGGCCCGTGGTCGGCAAACTGCGGCTCGCGAGCCACATGCGGCTCTTTGGCCCCTTGAGTGTGTCTCTTCCACAAAATACCACGGCCTGGGTGAGTCTATTTTGAAGAAGTGGTGTTAGAAGAAGTTTAAGTTTAAAAAATTTGGCTCTCAAAAGAAATTTCAATCGTTGTACTGTTGATATTTGGCTCTGTTTTCTAATGAGTTTGCCAACCACTGCCATAGGCCACTTATCCATTGCTATTCCCAACTGTGGATTCCAAGCATCTTATTCAAATCCTATTTTCTATTTAGAGACAAACTTTTTTAATTAGTCTTGTATAAAAAGTGTGTCTCAATAGCTGAATTATTAAAGCTGAATACTATCTACATGGATATGATAAATACAAATTAATGACTGTTAAACATTATGAATCATGGAGTTATTAATTTGTGAGCCCCAGAATAGACTAGAATAGAAAGAATTGTAACCCTAGAAGATAAAGATTATAGACTGTGTTTTTAATTTACTCTGGGCACATAGTAGGTATTCAATAAATGTTTGTTGAATGAAGTATAGTGAGGTCCACCAGGAGAGAGGACAGAGAGGTTCTAGTGTCAATAGAGAGAAAAGGTAGACATGCCTGAATTAAATTGCAGCACAGAAAATGGGCTTCCGTGGGAGAAGCAAAGGGGATTGTTACTCTTACTCTCTCAGCCTTCTTGAATATAGAAGCCAGGAAGTTGGGAACCTTAAGTTTCTTCCTGGGTGGGAGGTACATTTGACAGAAGAAGACAGTATTTCAGATATTTACCCTGTTTTATGTGTGCACGCATGTGTGTGTATGTGTATGTGTTTAGTGTGTAGCCTCTGTTATTCTATAATTCTACTAAGATCTAGATAAAGGTCTGAGCTGGGCTATAAGGTATTAAGGAAGATACTACTGGCCTCTCCTGGGCTACCATTTTAAATGAGATGCAGAGTCTCACTCTCTGTAAGTCACCAGAAAGATGGTGAGAGTGCTGGAGAGCTGGTCAAGGCAGTCGTGAATTTTGAAAATAACAATTGGGACCATGGTCTAACTGGCCTTGGTCTTCACCACATGGAGACTCTCTCTCCACTGTATCTTAGAGGCCCTGGATTGTGTTTTGTTAATAAACTTACCGATATTCCTCACATAAACCCAGAAGGATTTTTATTTAAAATAAACATAGATAAGGTCTTAAACAAACACTCCGTGAGTTTAGTATATAAATTTAGAAAGTACTTTATAGTAATTCAAAGACTTGGTTAATCAGGTTTATATAGGCTTAGATATGGAAATCTTATCTCCAGAAAAGATAATCTAAACTGTATCTTTTAATGCAGGATAACCTGAGGAAAACTCTATTCTAATAAGAAAGAGTGAGAGAGATAAATATTTACACAGATAGGTGAATTGTTAACGATTAAATAGGTAGGCGCTTAAAGGAAATTCCAGAAATGTCAGCTTTATTTATTTTTTTCTTTTAATGCTCTAAAGCTCAGCGTCTAAGAAGATAAAATGTACTGTGGATATCACTCAAAAATTCTCCCTGTAGTTCTGCCCCTATACTAACTAAAAGAAAAAACGGTCAACAGGAATTAGGGAAGTTTTCCAAGGATTGCTTTGTTAAATTACTCATTATATTCCAGGTGCCCTTTTACCTTATTTCAACCGTATTTCATATGATCTTCAAAAGTACCTCCTACATAATATCTTTTATATGAAAAATACAATTGTACCATATAGCAAAATAACTTTCACAAGATAGTAAGTAACAATGTGTTAAAATCCATGTTTGTCAAGTCCAATGCTAACAAATTGCAAAAAATAATAATAAAAGAACTTTATGTACAATATCATGTCGTCTGCAAATAAAGACAGCTTTACTTGTTCTTTTCCAATTTGGATGCCTTTTATTTCTTCTTCTTGTCTAATTGCAATGGCTAATACTTCCAGTACTATGTCAAACAGGAGTGGTGAGAGTGGGCATCCCTGTCTTGTTCCTGTTCTTAGGGGAAATGTTTTTAGTTTTTGTCCATTGAGTATGATGTTTGCTGTGGGTTTATCATATATAGCTTTTATTATGTTGAGGTATGAGCCATCTATTCCCACCTTGTTGAGAGTTTTTATCAAGAAAGGGTGTTGGATTTTGTCAAATGCTTTTTCTGCATCAATTGATATGACTATGTGATTTTTATCTTTCAATTTGTTTATGTGATGTATCACGTTTATTGATTTGCGGATATTGTACCATCCTTGCATTCCTGGGATAAATCCTACTTGGTCATGGTGTATGATCTTTCTGATGTACTGCTGGAGCCGATTTGCTAGAATTTTGTTGAGGATTTTGGCATCTATGTTCATGAGGGATATTGGTCTGTAATTCTCTTTCATTGTGTTGTCTTTATCTGGTTTTGGTATTAGGGTGATGCTGGCTTCATAGAAGGAGCTTGGAAGTGTTCCTTCCACTTGAATTTTTTGGAATAGTCTGAGGAGGATAGGTTTTAGTTCTTCCTTGAATGTTTGGTAAAACTCTCCTGTGAAGCCATCAGGCCCCGGGCTTTTGTTTGTCGGAAGCTTTTTGATGACTGCTTCAATTTCGTCCATAGTTATTGGCCTATTGAGCTGTTTAGATTCTTCTTGATTGATGTTTGGAAGGTTATATTTTTCTAGGAAAATGTCCATTTCCTCCAGGTTGTCCAGTTTGTTGGAATAGAGTTGTTCGTAGTATTTTGTAACAATCCTTTGTATCTCAGCGGGGTCTGTTGTTATTTCACCTCTTTCATTTCTGATTTTGTTTATTTGGGTCCTCTCTCTTTGCTTCTTGGTGAGCCTGGCTAGAGGTCCATCAATCTTGTTTATCCTTTCAAAGAACCAGCTCTTGGTTTTGTTGATCTTATGTATTGTTTCTTTGGTCTCTATATCATTTATCTCCGCTCTGATCTTTGTTATTTCCTTCCTTCTGGTTACACTGGGCTTTTCTTGCTGCTCTTTTTCTAGCTCTTTGAGTTGTAGGGTTAAGTAATTTATTACCATTGTTTCTTGTTTTTTGCAATAGGCCTGTAGAGCTATGAACTTCCCTCTCAAGACTGCTTTCGCTGTGTCCCATAGATTTTGGATTGTTGTGTTTTCATTGTCATTTGTTGCCATGATGTTTTTTATTTCTTCCTTGATCTCTCTGGTGACCCAGTCCTTGTTTAATAGCATGCTGTTTAGTCTCCATGTGTTTGATTTCTTTGGATTGTATTTATTGTAGTTGATTTCCAGTTTTATGCCACTGTGATCTGAGAAGATGCTTGATATAATTTCTATCTTCTTGAATTTGAAGAGACTTTGCCTGTGACCCAGCATATGGTCTATCTTTGAAAATGACCCATGTGCACTTGAGAAGAATGTATATTCTGTGGCTTTGGGGTGAAATGTTCTGAAGATGACCCAGTAATCCCACTCCTGGGAATATATCCGAAGAAACTAGAAACACCAATTAGAAAGGATATATGCACCCCTATGTTCATAGCAGCACAATTCACCATAGCTAAGATTTGGAAACAGCCTAGGTGCCCGTCAGCAGATGACTGGATCAGAAAACTGTGGTACATCTACACAATGGAATACTATGCTGCCATAAAAAAGAAGGAATTCTCATCATTTGCAGCAACCTGGGAGGAATTGGAGAACATTATGTTAAGTGAAATAAGTCAGTCAATGAAAGAAAAATACCACATGATCCCACTCATTTATGGATAATAAAGAACATTATAATCTTGAACAAAAAGATAGATACAGAGACAGTAAAGCATCAAACAGACTGTCAAATTACAAGGGGAAGGTTAGGGAGAGGTGGGGGAGATAAGAGATCAATCAAAGGACTTGTATGCATGCATATAAGCATAACCAATGGATGCAAAACTCTGGGGGGTGGGGGCATATATGGGAGGGGGGTGTGGGGAGGGCAATGGTAAGATATGTACACATATAATACCTTAATAAAAAAATTGGAAAAAAAAAAAAAAAAAAAAAAAAGAACTTTAAAAAAAACTTTTTTTCTAAAGTTAATCATTAGTTGGAAGAGAATAAATGTAACTTTTGCATTTTTTTTTCTATCCTTAGGAGTGAAGGTGGTGCCTTGGAAACTAAGTCATATATAATTATTCCCGCTGAAAGGGCTCCTGGTTTGTCCTAGGATTAACCAGAAGTGATGTTAAGTGTTCCTAGGCCAACGGATGTACATGTGGGTGCAAGATGTTTAGGAGCCTGGGGCAAGGCCTGGTTCATGAAGCAGTTTCTGTAAATTGAAAAAATGTGCCCTGCAAAGTTGATTGAAGTGAAACTCTGTATATGAACTCCATTTTCCCACTAACTCATATTGGAAAACGGGAGTTGCATTCAGTTAATCAACAAATATTTATTGAGTGTTTATTCAAAATACAATTTTTATTAGGTTTTACAAAATGGAGACTAGGGTAGAATTTATAAGACTAACAGCCTGAAGAAAAGAGCTGGCTTTATTTGGTGACAAAGAAATCATTTTTGCCTTTTTTATTTTTATTTCTTCTTTTTAATTCTACAGATACTCAAATGTTCTTGTCATCTCCCTTCTTTGTCTACACCTAAAGTCATTTAGATTTAGCACCAAGCAAAGCCTGTTCACTGCCAAAGGCAAAGTATGAGAAAGTCAAGATGCTACCCTGCTTTTATTTACTTAGCACTTACTATGGACCAGGAAATGACCTAGGCTTAAGATGTATTCATTGATCAAATCCTAAAACCAACCCTGTTAGTGGGCACTTTCATTATTCCTCGTCTATCTACTAGTAGCCCTGCGCATGAATCCGTGCACCAGTAGCTCACTGCTGCCCTCCAGTAGCTCTCCACCTGCTGCCCCGCCCTCCTGTAGCTCCCTCTTCGCCCCTGCCCCCACCCATAGCGTGCTGCCCTGCCCCCTCCTGTAGCTCTCTGCCACCAGCTTGTAGCTCGCTGCCCCACCTCCTGCTGATCTGTGATCCGGTCGTTACGCGGTCAATCATTACACTTCACGGCGTAATGACCATTTGCATATTACATCTTTATTATATAGGATGAGGAAACTATAAGTTGCTATGTCATTATTAAGTTCACACTCTGAAGGAGCAGGGATATTCTCAATGAGACAAGAGGCAATGAAGACAGGTGGGGTAAAGATATAGGTACATTTTTAGATGGAATAGAGAGCAATTGAAAGGATGGTCTTTATCTTCTCCATAAAATTGGAGGCAATAGTGGGAGAAGGTGGTGAAAGGAACTAAAAATAGAGCTAATGTTATTATGGATTGGCTGTCTAATATTAGGCACTTTACATATATCTTTTACCTACTGCTTACCATAGCCCTATCAGGAAGGTAATATTTCTCTCATTTACTAAAAGAGGAAGCGTATGAGCATTTGAGAAGTTACATTGCTTACCGAAAGCCCCACAGTCTACAAACTTAACATTGTTTACCACCAAATCTTAATTCTTTCTCCTGTGCATATTACTTCTCAATTCTCAAGTTGATCAGAATGAGCTTAGAAAATTAAGATCAACAGGATATGTTTGGAGTAGCCACTGTGGGAAATTAAACTCATAGCCAGACAGGAGTAGCAAAGAATTGACCAGCAAGTCTGAGCACCAGACCTGAGTGTGATGTTAAAATGGAGTCAATATGGATGATTAATCAATTTCCCATAGCAAGGCAGGAAGTCCGGCATGAAGTCTGGAACTGCTGGAGATAGGGAGGTAAATAGCACTTATAACACAGGTATATACAAATACTTAGAATACAAGGCAAACAATTATATATGATACATGCCATGAGAGGGAAGAGAATATACATTGTTTCATTTACTCTCATTCCAAAATTTCATATTAAACATCTCAGAATTGGGATGTATCTTAAAATGGGTGACATCTTTTTTCACCAATGACCAAGTAGCTATCAAGACTTGGTTGTGATTGTACATTCTTGAACTTGGCCATTCCTCTTACCTTCACTTAAGTTGGGTTGTGTTCACTGTGGATACTACAGGTATTGGTTTGTATATGCCATTTAAAGTGTCTTCTAAAAAAGTACTCTGCGATTTTGCATTTAAGAAATTATCATTCACATGGAGGCATGGAAATAGTGCTGGGAGGCATATATGATATGTTAGTCAAGCAAATATTTATATTAAAGAATTATAAGGTAAGTTCATATTTTTTATGAAGCAGCAACTCAAATGCTTTACATGACCTACACCCAAAAAGTAGATACAGCTAGTTATGTTTTGTTAATTGAAGTTATCTGAAAAAGGATTGCCTAGCATAAATCCAGCAATTCTGATAAAGGTAAGAGAAATTGCCTCCTGGATATATTCTAGTTACCTCTTGCTATGTAACAAATTTCTCCCCAAACTAAATGGCTTTTAGTATCACTCATAATCTCTGTAGGACAGGAGTTGGGAAGGGCTTGCCTGGGTTGTTCTGGCTCAGGGTTTCCCATGCAGTTGCAGTTGGGAGACTAGAGCTGGCATAGCAGAGGGCTGAAGGGGGAGGGGGCATTTTTTCTCTCTTCACGTAGTCTCAGAGCCTCTTCCTGTGGTCTCTCGCATGGACTACTTTGGGTTTTGAAATGTCTTGGCAGCCCCAGAGCTGTTGGGCTGTTTACATGACCGCTAAAAGCTTCATGAGCAAGTTATTTCAGTGAACAAGATGAAAACTGAATTACCTTTTACAACCAAGCTTTAGAAATTACGCAGCATCACTTCTGCTGCGTTGTTGGTTACAATCAAGTCAGAAGTCCACCCAGATTCAAGGGGAAGGGAATTGACTTCACCTCTTGCTTGGGGAGCATCAAGTTCCTGGAAGAGCATACGGTCTGGGAGAAATTGTTGCAGCTGTATTTGGAAAATACAGTCTGCCACAAGATGAAAGAAAGGTCAAAGCAGCATTACTGATTCATGCATTGTGCAGGCCTTAGCATTAAAGCATTGAACTTCCACTGAACTTCCTGTTGACTTTGAACAGAAGCCATCTAACTTCTAGCAACATGTGATTTCATGGGGGGTGGGGGGAATGAAACTACAAAGTTATGGTAATTAAGCCCTGGTGTTCTGGAAATAAGTTGTCAGTGCTTAAAGGTGTTAAAGAGGTCAAGATCATGATCACTAGTTATGTGTCTTTTATGTCTAAATGATCCTAGAAGAGCTCATGCAGTAATTTAAAATAAGAATTCTAAGTGATAAGAGAGCACTGTGTCATACTTTAACTGGCCACATTTTTCTTTGATAGAACATGAAATAATGGTGTCTTGGGATCTGTGGCATCTTTGGCTTTGATGAAGGACAGTAGGACCATGAAAGCAACAAGTCAGCAGAAATTTCCTCTTCTCAGTATAGTCAGAAGACCCAGAGAAGTGATACTAGAAATTGTAAAACTTTAAAGGTCAAAGAGTACATTTGAAACACACAAACCCCATTCCATCCACCCAGGCTTTGCCTTATTATTCTATATGTAATTTGACTCTAATCAGTCTTTCCACTTTCCCTTGTGAAATCCCTGCTGATCCTTCACACCACCTCACAGGTCCTGTCCACTCCATGTTGAGAAGATTTTAGATCAGTTGCCACTGGAGGACAGGTAGGGTGGGCTGGTGGGGTAGAGCCTCGTTTATCTGTTTTACCGATTGAGATTTCTTATAAGGTGAAATCCCAATGGGGAAGATGAATGGGCTCACAATTAAAAATATAAAAAGTAAGTCTCTGTAATCCTATATAATAAAAGGCTAATATGCAAATCGACCAAACGGCAGAACAACTGAACAACCAAACAACCAGTCACTATGACGTGCACTGACCACCAGTGGGCGCATGCGGAACATGGCGGGTGTTGGCAGCAGGCGGCAGAGCGTGGAACATGGTGGGTGTCAGCCGTGGGGGTATGGTGGAGCAAGTGAGTGGGGATACCAGACCAAGGCAGGGCGCTGGTCACTGTCATTGGGGCGAGCCTCTGGTGGTTACTGGAAATTCTTTGCTCCCACATGCCCCGGTTCCACCTGGTGTTCGCACCTGCTGCCGGTGCCGGAGCTGCTGCTCACACCCGCTGCTGCCTGGCGGGCCCAGATTGCTCACTGCTGTCAGCGAGTAAGAGCGGGGCTGGCGCCGTCAGTGCGTGGGAGCAGGGCTGCCGGCAGACAGGGGACTGGGCTCTGCAGTGGGAGGGGCCAGGCAGGGGCACGGAGGTTGGGCCAAGACCCGCCCCTGTGCCCACCACAGCCTCACGGCCCACAGTTCCTTTCAAGGTGCACGAATTCGTGCCCTGGGCCCCTAGTATACCATATTACTCCATGCTCAATCTTAAAGTATAGCATTAGTTAACTATCTTACATTCACTGAATTGATTCCTTCTTATGAGCATCTACTAGGTGTGAGGTATGTGGGAGGCATTGGCTATCCATAATACACCTTGCTTCGTGGAATTCTAATTGAGTTGGAATGGACATATGTTTTCATTTCTTTTGGGCAAATATCTAGGAGTAGAATTGCTGGATTGTCCGGTAGTTGTATGTTCACTTTTGTTAAAGTAGTTGTACCACTTTATACGATTAGTCTTTTTCATCATGGTTTTCATTTGTACTCCCTTGATAACTAATGATATTGAGTATCTTTTCATGTGTTTATTGGCCATTTCTGTCTTCCGTTGTGAAATGTCTGTTCAATCTTTTGTCATATTAGTTGGAGTTTTTGTCTTCTCCTTGAGCTGTAAGAGTTTTTTAAATTTAAGTTTTGTATATGGATCTTTTGACAGATATATGTATTGTGAATATTTTCTCCCATTTTATGGTTTCCTTGGTCATGTTCTTAATGGTGTCTTTCAAAGAGAAAAGTTTTAAATTTTGATTAAGTCTAACTTGTCAAAGTTTTCCTTTATAGATCATGCTTATTATGTCTAAAAAAATATTTGCTTATACCAAGGCCGCAATGATTTTGTCTTATGTTTTCTTCAAGAGCTCTTCTAGTTTTATCTTTCACATATGATATGATCCATTTCTAGTTAAATATTTTAATATGATGTGAGACAAACAACAGGGTTTATTTTTTAAATTTTCCTTTTAGTTTTCAGCTCTCAGTTCTTTCTATTACTGTGCCCCTATCTCTTAAACCCTCTAACCTCTTCTGACTTGTTTTGGTATTCTAGGAAAACAGATTATCAAACTCATTGGAAGATACAATGAGACAGAACCTGAGAGACAAATATTTTTAAATGCTCATGGATTTAAGGCATCTATTTTGGAAATACAGAAGCCTGATTGTGCTGACTTTAATGGTCTTATATTTTTCAGATGGCCACATAATAGGACCTCTGAGAAGTGACATGCTAGTTCCTGTACTATATTATTCTGAGTTTATTTTATGACATGTAGTTGGTTAAACCCTAGGCCATCTTTTTGCTATTAGTAATTCTCATATTGTGCCTAGCATAATGCCAGTCACTTAAAAAGTACTTGGAGTCCAGCTGGTGTGGCTCAGTGGTTAAGCATTGACCCATGGTTCAATTCCTTGTCAGGACACATGCCAGGGTTGTGGGTTCAATCCCCATTGGAGGTCATGCAGGAGGCAGCTGATCCATGGTTCTCTCTCATTATTGACGTTTCCGTGTCTCTCTTTCTCTCCCTTCCTCTCTCTGAAATAAATAAAAAATTTTATATATAACTTTAAAAGTATTTGGTAAATTAAATATGTTCTGGTGATTGGCAGCAAATGGAAATGACAGACTTACTATATTCTAGAGCAATGGACTTGCTTTTTTGCTGTTGGATATTTTTGATCATATACTCTCCAGTGGATGTATATTAAGTTATTTATATATTATGTATATTGTTGATTTATATATTATATACATACATTATTTTTTAAATATAGAACATTAAATATGGAAATTGCAAAGAATGAAATAAATTTAAATAAAATGTACTATTTTTATCTTGCATTCAAATTATATTATTAATTGACTTGGAGACATAACATAGTATTCCCAATTTTTAAATTGGATTCTGAAAGTAAGCTCTAGTGTGTGATTGTTATAATAATGAAATTTCACACATTGTCCTGCTGAATAATCAATAGGGGGCACTAAGTTTACTAATAACTAGACTATTATATTTAGAACCCATATCAATTAATAAAATTTTCTTTAGTAAAGGTATAATGACTTATTGACAGTAAAACTGCCCTTTAAAAATGTAAAACACTACATAATTAGTTTTGACCAACCTTTATTTTATGCTTAAAAAATACGCATTTCTGAATTGCTTTACTCAAAAACTCCAAAAAGAAAAAGAAGAAGAGGTTGCTCTGCATTTCCTATGAAAACATTTGGATAACCCCCCATGCATCTGTAAAACTCATATTTATAATCACTCATATTCAGCATGTGCCTTCTAAATATGCCAGTGAAAAATAAAATGATTACTTTTCCTCAAATGTTCAGCAGACACTCTAAATTAGCCAGCTGGTCTCTTGTCATGGATGAAAATATATGGTCTTTTTATGAAAAGTGAGAGTAAACACGTCCACAGCACCAGTACTTGATATGCAAGTGAAAATTCCATTGGTGCAATGACTTACAATTGGAGAAGATCAAAAGTGTGTAAAGAAAGAGAATCGATGAGAACAGAGCTTCTCGTGCCTTGCAGTGTCTCACAGAGAATAATTCATCCAAAGGAAGTGAAATCACCTTGATTTATGGCAAAGCAGTAATCTCAAGGTCTACATGTTAAGTTTTTTGGTTATTTTTATTATTGAAGATTCAGAAGTTATTTAAAAACATGACCTCTTAGAACAATCCGATGCGCCAAGTCTATTTGCAAAAATTGTGTTGTAAGTCATGATTCATTATGTGATTGTGATCAGCATACAGTATTAGAAATTCATCTCTCTTGATGATATAGTTCTTTCCATGCAATTCCTTTTATGCAATGGAATAGTCCTCACCCCTATTTTTATTTCTTCTTTTTTTCCTTTGCTCTATTTTGTTCAATTTTGTTCCTCTCTTTTATTGCCTGCTCTGTTTTAAACTACCTTATACTTTTTCTTGGCCTATCTTGTAATCTGACTTGTGTCACCGGGACTATAGGATGTATTATAGGGACAAAATGCCATAATGAATAAAACCATCTTTATTTTCACTGAGACTCTGGACTTAGATCCTCTCACAGATTATGAAATAATAACAGATGAGTGTGAGGATGATGGAGTTGGGGGATGGCTTTAGAGATCTCCTATCCCAGTCCCCCTTGTTTAAAGATGAGAAACTGAAACCCAGAGAGGCCAACATAACACCAGAGTGACAACCCAGACTTCTTTACTCTCAGACTAGTGCTTTACCACCTGACAAAACTTCCTTTGTGATTAAATCCAACTGAATTGTACAATTGGCAGTCATCAGCTTGATGGCTAAACCATTTGTGACAGTTGTCTCTTTTCTTGGGAATTCATTCAACCATTATTATATGGTATTGATTGAGCACCTATCCTATGCCAAGACTATTGAGGATATAGCAGAAAACAAAGAAAACAGAACCCTGCCTTCATAGTCATTCTGGTGGAGGGAGGATGATAACACAAATGAACAAAACATAGTGTAAGAAAAATAAGTGTTTTGAAGAAAAACAGTCAGGAAAAGGAAATTGGAAATAAAGTTACATTTTGGTGTTGAGGGGGAAAGGGTGGGCAAAATCTTGAGCAGTACAGCCAGGAAAGGTACCACAGAAAATGGGACATTAGAATAAAAAGCTAAGGTGGTAGAGAGCTATGTAATCCGTTTGCTTCATGACTGTGGAAAATCGTCACTTTTTCCATATGAAAAAAAGCCAAGATTTCCATACATCTCTCCTTTATCTTATATAAGAAGTCAACTCAACCAAATGAACATCATGATGTTTGTGTCTTTTACCCAAAATATTTGCAGCAATCAGAAGCATTTCTTTTATGTTGCACATCTAGATGTACGTGATTATAACAACTATAACTCTGTCCATTAAAAATGTAAATGGGCTTAGCTGGCATTTGAAAGCTGGGCAAGGAAAACTGGATTTATGTCAGCTGGGCCAAAGACTGCTTTTCTGCCCATTATTAAGGCTTAATCTATAGGGCTCTGATTATTCACAGCATGAGACATCCTACCACTTGGAAACACTTTACCCTGAGACCTGGAAGGCAGAGAACAAGAGAAAAGTCATTTGTTTACTCGAAAATGAAGCAGTTTTCTGAAAATGATCATTCCGTTGAACATCTTTTGAAAAAAAAATTCTCAATGAACTCAGGAGGTTTAACCGTGAGCTAACTTCTGTTGTTAAGTTGAGAAGAACAGCTTTGTGATTGTTAATTTTCTCTTGTTTTGGCTGATGTTAAGAGAAGAAAAGATTCTTTGATTTAAAATTTTTAAAGAATCTATGTATGTATATATATCATAGATGAAAATAAATATGAGACTTAAAAATCACTTCATGTATGCATGCATAAACTACATATCTACATATAACTATACATTCCCCTTAGAGGTTTTCAGAATTCATTTATACTTTTTAGCTACAAAAAAATTATGTAATTCAGAGGGAAAATATCTTAATAAAATCCCCATATTCATTTATTCACCTGTAAATATTTATTCAGTATACATTGTATGCCAGGCACTGGACTGGGCACATTCTAAACCTGTACATGAATGATTCCAACAGTTTTACTCATTATATCAAAAAACTGCAAGGCACCCAAATGCCCATGAACAGATGGAGGGTTCAATAAATTTAGTACAACCATATCATGAAATACTTCTTAAAAATTAAAGGCAACAAATTATTGATGCAAACAGTAACATGGGTGACTCTCCAGAGAATTATGCCAAATGAAAAAAGTCAATCCTAAGACTTTGCATACTATATGACTCTATTTATATAACATTATTTAAATGAAAAATTTACAGAAATGGAGAACATATTAGTGATTTCCAGTAGTTAAGGTGGGGTGGGGGTGGGGGTAGTAGGTGTGGCTAACAAAGGGTAACCTGAGGGATCCTTGTGGTGATGGAAATGTTTTGTATCCTGCCTGAATCAGTGTCAATATGCAGGTTATGATATTGTTATACATTTGGTTTTACAGATGTTTCCATTGGGGGAAATGATTAGAAAATATGGGTTAAAATAATAAGAATATTTTTGCATTACTTCTGACAACTGCTTATGAATCTACAATTATCTGCTGGGGGAAAATTTTTAACTTAAAAAATTCCACTAACCTCTCAAAATATAGTCACCTGTCGTTGCATTGGCCATTTAGAATTTCAATATAGTAAAGGAAAATTCTGTGGAAGACTAAATGGATTTTAAAGTCAGTAATTGTCTTCCTTAAGAAGAAATTGGTAAATTCACCAAAGGGACTTGCTAATGACTTCAGATTTATTCATATTATTGATTGGCTTATTAGTAAGCCACAGAAATAACAGAAAATCAAAATGAACGGGTCTCAATTTGCTTTCTTTTTATTCTATAGTTGTAGTCTTTCTTAATCAAATCAAAGAGAAATTATGAGTGATCCTGAGCTTTTGGCTATTAAAGGGAATGACCTATTTCTTTGTATAAGAATTGTTTAGTTAAAATGTATGTCTCTTTTATAAAACTCAAGTTGAAGGTCTGTATTTAACTAAATGTATTATTCCTTCACTCATTTTTCCATCCAGCAAACATTTAGTGAGTACCTATTATGTGCCAGGCACTGCTCTAGATACTGGGTTTCCAGAAGGGAACAGAGCAAAGATCATGCTCTTCTGGCACACTCACATGCCCGTTGAGAAAGATAATGCAATAGATAATTCTCTACTTGGGTACCGTTCAAGAAAAAAATGGGTCTTTCTAAATTATGTTGAATGAGTTGATTGGTTGGTTTTAATAATGGAAAACAAACCTAGAAAAATGGAATATTCAATGCTGTGAAGACTATTTAGCCATGATAGCTATTTTGGAATCTCCTTGACACAGGTGACTGGAAGCATCTTCTGTTTCCTTCTAATGGATTCCCCACTCCCATGTCTCACTTTACATTGCGTTTAAGTATGTAAACTGCCTCGAAGTGAGCTCTTTTCTAGCCTTGTTTGTTCACAAGCATGCCTCCTTAGTTACTCCATAAGCTCTTTGTTTGCATCTCCCTGGGAGTAGACACAAAGCAATGATGGGTTCTTAGGAACAGAAGGAAGAGCTTACTACTGTACAATTTCTCCTTGTTTCTTAAGAAAGTAACTTACTGTTCTGTCCTCTTCCTTCCTTCATATATATGACATTCCAGAATCAAGCTCTTATGATTCTGTTTGACTTTTACCATGTGTTATGGTTCAAGCATAAGTCCATTCTTTTTTTAGATTCTAAATATAAATTAGTTTAGATTTTAGATTGATTCTTCTTCTGTTATGGTAGAAGATTGCTCTAGCTATTTCAGACTTCATTTCTACTCATGACCTGCTGGGGGGAATCTGATTTCACTAGGGTCATTATGGGAGCCTAAAGGAAACACAACAGAAAAAGTGGGGGGAAAACAAAGTGGGACCCCATAGTCTCGGCTATGATTATAGAGTTGCATTATGGATGGGAATGTTAACTGTCTTTTTTCAGGAATATTTGGCTTTACATTTTTACTAAATGTCAACCCCGAGGATGCCATATTCATTAAAACTTCTCAAGTGATTTCTGCAACCTAGAATTGGATAAGATGTCTGATTATGAACAAGAATTTGCTGCTAAGTGTTTTGAAAGGGGTAAGAAGATGCAGGTGAGTCACTGAGACCCACTGACTGGGCAAAGTAAAGAACAGTTGATAGATCTGTGTGCAGCAAAAAATTAGAAGCTTTTCCCTAGACTTGTGGTACAGATTTAACAAAATGTTTTTCTTCATTTGTAACAAAAGTACTTAAGTTGTTCTAAATCATCAATACTCACCTTACAATATAGAATCAAGAACAGGGGATGTCCATGTGCACCTGTTAGGGCTATGAACTGGTTCATGCCTAGACATCCTTCAACCAGGATGCCCTCCGAATGCACAAAGGCACCACCAAACTCCACTTCTAGTAGGAGGCGGATGGGGCAGGGAGAAGCAGCGCCCCCTCCCTGGATTTTCCCCTCCGGTTCTATCCTTAACCCCAGTACTAATTCTCTAGGTCTTTTCTGAACTACTTTTGAATTAAATTTAAGCAACTATTTGCTCCATTAATCCATGCAGCCCGTTAGCACACTGCGTGCATTTACTGTACAGTATTTCAAATGAAGTGGAACTTCAAAGCCATTTGATAGGTATGGGAAAATGGGGGCCTGATATAGCCAGAAGGAAGTAATAATCTCCCAAGGATTTCAGCAGAGAGCTAAACTTAGCTACAGACTTCGCTTTTCATTTAACTTTCAATGTATACCTACATGGAGCACCTTGGGACCCTGCCCTGTGTTGCAGATAAAGCCTTAGGAATGAGGAGGAGAGTGGATCTGTACCTGGTCAGAATGAATATTTTCCATCAATTTAAATTCTCTTTCCCTGCCCAAGTTACCAAGGAAACGGAGTTCTTAATGTTTTGCTTGCAAATGTGTATTCTTTACCTTGAAGCAAAGTCTGCTGAGCAAGGACGTGTTGGTGTCCGAGGGCTGGAGGAAAGGGGCAGGCTTGAAGGACAAACCTTGTGGTCCCAGAAGTTGATCAAGGGACTTGGGTCTGGCTTTATGGTATCACCTAGGGCCAGAGGGAGCAAGATGGTTTTGTTCCCTCTTTCTGGAAGTGGGATACCCAAAAGATGGGTGTACTTTTCTACTTTGAAGTGGACTGGACAGAATGAGTCTTTGTTATCAGTGTGGATAAAGCTGCTGTAACCTACCTCTGGTTCTAATCATATACACCACACAAACTGCACACATACCACACACATATACACATGCTCTTCAGTAGTGTAGCCCAGGGATTTTTCCCATTTGAAAAACATATTATCTGATGGCAAGGGCTCTTTAAAAACATACCCACAGCCCCTACAAAATGGTCTAGATGGCAGCTAGGCAAAACATCCAAATCTAAATGAAGGGGGAAAGAAAGTTTTGTTTCAAACTCCCTATCTACAATCAGATTCTCTCTTATCTAGAAGTCAGTCTCTTGACCATAGTCAGTAACTTCTCTTCTCATTTCTGGCGCAATATTTTCTGTTTGTTTATTTGTTTTTGTTAATCCTCGCCCAAGGATATTTTTCCCTTGATTTTTTAGAGAGAGTGGAAGGGATGGGGAGAGACAGAGGGAGCAAAACATTGATGTGTGAGAGAGATACATCAATTGGTTGCCTACAGCACGCACCCCAACCAAGGCCTGGAATCGAGCCTGCAACTGAGGTACGTGCCCTTGACTGGAATTGAACCCAGGACCCTTCAGACCATGGGCTGACACTCTATCCGCTGAGCCAAACCAGCTAGGGCTCTGGTGCAATATTAATTCAACAAGAATTTGTTATACCAGGGCCTCCCTGGAAAGAACTTGCAATCCTTTGGGTAAAAGCATCCCAGAAACAATTAAAATTAAAAACAGAAAACAGTATTAGATAATGAACGGTTGTGGGGTGAGGGGGAAGAGGCAGGGGAGAGGTTCCAGTAGGTGTCCTGGGGGCTGGAACGCAGGGGTATAATTAGGCAGGGATAATCAGGATAAGCCACAGGGTCTCCCTGTAAATGCTAAGCAGATGTAAACAGATGTGTCTGTCTTTGAGATCTAACTTGGGGTCATTTTCAGTGCAGCCTCCTTTCCCCCTGAGTCACCTGGTTGTTTACTTCTGTTTTTAAATCTGAAACCATATTCCTTTTTCATCACAACAAACACAATGAGAATGCTTGACTTTCACCAAATACTCTGAGTAAGAAGTTGCTCTTGGTTGCCTGTTCACTTGACCCTCTGTTAGGTGGGGGTGTGCATTGTATTGTAATTGCTCGTGGAGATAGCCTTCCCATTTTCAGATTTGTGTGTAGCCTTAGATTGCCGATGTTGTAATGGCACGGTTTTTCTTTTCATATAGAAAATGAGTTAGAAGCAGATAAAAAGGAAGCATTTGATTGCCCTCAATCAGACTCTGGCTTTCGCTTGTCATTAAATCAGAGGCTTATTTGAAATCCGTTATTGACAGTAACCCATTCTTAGCCTGCTTATGTGATTCTCGAGTCAGCGTGTAATTTCATGTTTTATTTGTTCTCCATGCACTGCTTCTGCGATGTGCTCATTGTTATGCACCATTTCTGGGGAGTCTCACCTTGGAGCGTGCTCGGAAAGCTGGCAGAAAACAGAATCCAGTCTGTGGGTTAGCCATGTGGAAATGACAGCGTAAAAATTAAATTGAATTTATCAGCCTGGGTTTTCATTTCTTGCTGAAGATAGTAACTACAATTTGAACTGGCATCATTTTAACATTTTTTTAGTTTCTTTACATAGGAGGTATATAATGCACAGAGCCAGTGAAATGATTAAATCTTTTTTAATTTCCATCAAAATTCTCTTTGGACTAAAAAAAAGTGACTACCTCAGGCTGAAAGTGAACTGAAATCTACTTGTAAAACTAGCTTGGAGGTGTGGGTGTTCCACTTCTCTGATAGTGGTTGGTGATTCTACATGAATATATCATATATATACACATATACATATGTGTGTATGTATATATCTATTATGAATGTACTGTATGCATTTTTACATTGATCTGTTTCTGTATACCTTGTCCTCTGTGCCAATTAAATCTCTACAAGTAATAGTCATGTCATACATCATTGTAAGTAAACAAATGTGTACATTAAGATCATTTCTTACCCACATGTCACCTCTAACCTTTGTGTAAAATGTCTTTTACATTAGCATAAGTATTAAGAAGATGCCATTTCTGCTATATACAGGCTGCCTTCAGCTAATCAGTTTTTCATGCATTTAAATAGGAATATTAGAATGATGTTAATTACTTCAGTTTTCCATGAATGATCCATCAAGACATTGCCTTTCACTGGATGGTATTGCTCAGGGTTGGTAGGACAGAGTTAAATTGTTAGGTGGGTTGGAATATCTTCAGTGTTTTGTTGGTAACTTTTAAAAAGACTTACTCTTAAGCCTGCTATGTTTTCTAAGTATAAATGCACAAGTTGCTTTAGGAAGGCTAGAATAATCTGAAGCACATGGAGACTAAGTGAAATTGTAATGAATTGTAGAAGGAGACCTGTTTATTAAATGCATGGGAGACAAAAGACTTCCAGGCAGGTGGCAAACACACACACACACACACACACACACACACACACACACACACACACACTGGATGATTGTGGAAAAATTCATAAGTATGTTTTGAAAAAGTGCCTTTTATCAAAACGACACCTTTCTTCCATTGCACAAATATATTTCTGCAGTTTCACAAATTACTTTTCATGTGTAAACTCAAATTTTTAAGTTTGAATTTAAAAATCCTTGCACATTTGTGCAAAATACACTTATATCCTAAAACTGCTTTTACTCAGCTGGATTTAGATGTCACTAGTGAACATGTATATTGAACTGCCTGGTAGCTGGTAGTTCTGTTTCAGCGGGGTTTCCTTCTTTGTTTGCACTGCAGTGTTTATTTGCACCAGGATGTTGAAATAATTACATGTTTTGCTTCATTGTTTTCTAAAAATTAGGAGAAAATGATTGGTTTGATATTGCAAAAAACAGTCTTTTAAACCTACAATCTAGAAAAGGGCAGAATTTTCAGCACAACTGAAAGTAGCAACTCTTTAGTTCAATGAGATAATTGTTGAACCCAAGAAGACAAGTATGTATTCAATGAGAAGGAAAGGGACAAAAATTGAAGCAGGATATCTTCATATTTTTAAAAATCTTCCACAAAATTATGTGCTTGTGCATGTTTATATAGACATGTAGAGAAATATCCGTGCATTCTTGCAAATGCATAGAATTAGGACATTCCAGATTGATAGCCATGGTTACATCTGGGGCTGGGAATGGAATTTGTGAAAAGAAGGTAAAGAGAGACTTGTAATTTTATTTCAGTGTCATCTGTATTTTTGAACCATATGTTTATATAGTACATGGGCAATTTAACAAACAGTAACAAGTAAATGACCAAAAAAGAACATGAATAAAAAGCTTGAAATATATTGGCAAAGTTTCCATCTAAAAGGTGATTTTTAAAGATGTTAGAACACTTTTAATAGCTCAGAATATAGAAGGTCCTTCAAACACTCAAGTCTATCTTTGAGATGTTAGTCCTGCTTACATCATCTCGAGAAAGCTTCATGCTGTAAAGTATATGATTGTCTGACTTTGCTGTACTCCTTAAACCAATAAACTGTAATTTTAAAAGTTTCTTTTAATTTTTTTAAAAAGGAAACTTCCTGCACAAAACACAAATTTGATCCTCCTTACAACCTAATGGTGTCCAGTGGGCAAATGTAATGATTTCCTCAGTATCAGTCAGGTGATGATACTGAGGTTCAAGAAGGTTTCTAATAAATTTGCCCTAGTTCATATAGCTGCAGGTTGTAGACCTGAACATGAACCCATGAGCACATCATTGACTACAGATCCAATGTGCTGCACTGGTCTCTATGGACTGAATGTGGACCCCCCCCCCCCAAATTCATATGTTAAGTTCTAACACACACCCCCTGCCATGTGACCATATTGGAGATAAGATCTTTAAAGAAGTGATTAAAATTGAATGGAGTCATATTGGTGGATCCCTGAACCAGTAGACCTGGTACCCTCATAAAAAGACACCAGAAACATCTCTCTCTCTCTCTCTCTCTCTCTCTCTCTCTCTCTCTCCAATGTGAAGTCACAGTAGAATCTATAAGTCAGGAAGAGAACGCTCACAAGAAACTGAATCAGTTGATCTTGGATTTCCCAGCCTCTGAGAAACTGAATTTCTGTTGTTTAAGCTAGACAGAATATGGTGTTTTGCAAATGGCACTGACTACATTATTGGTGGAAAGGCACTTATCTTCCTGAAGGTTCCTGAAGGTCAAAGACACTCCCCCATCTTTTTGTCTGATAAAATCTTTCTCACCCTACCTAGGAACATGGTTATCAGCCACCAGTATTTACTATCTGCAGAGAGTGTCTAAAGCATGTTGGTGTACAGAGAAAATAATGCTGGAGTGAAAAGGAGAGAATGGAACAGGCCTATTAACCAATCTAAGAAAAATACTTTGCCACACAATTCCCAGATGCCTCTGTAAAGGAAACCATGGAGCTTGTTGTTTACAGCCACCTAAGAAAGACATGATCTTTGGATTCAGACAGACATAAACTCCTACTCTGCTACTTATCCCTGTAGAACCCGTTCCTTAACCTAAACCTCAGTTCTGTAAGCTTTAGAGTTGTGCTTGAGTTTGGCTTGTACCGAATAGAAGTGTGAGAATTAAAGGTACCAATATACTTTAAATAGTTCCCTCAGCTCCTGACACATGCTAGGTACCCAATAAAACGTTAAGTCGCTGTTCCTTCCCTTCCCTTTCATGCTTCATTCATATATTTTTGCCTCATTTCTTTTCATATCTTGCTTCCATTCCTGCTCTTTTACAGAAAGTTGTTTTTCTTTTCCAAGTGTATTGTATAGAGTTTAGAATCTGTAGACAAACTGTTATACTTTATATTTCTATAATGGTTTGGATCTTAATAAAGTGGTTCTATACACATTAATCTTATTTTTCCTTCTAAAAAATGTGTCATTTACCATCAGTCCTCATGGTTAACTTTTCCTTTGATCCTCCAGTTGCCCCTATGTCACTGAAATTTAGAGTATTAAATCTTAGAGAATCCAAACTTAGTGTCGACATAACACTCAAGAGATTATGTTTTATGTGCTCACATGTTTCATGCCATCAGCATATTATAACACTTCAAAAAAACTTTAAGTAGATATTGGCTTTTGTTGCCGATATCAAGATTTATTGGTTCAAAAGTTATTGATCATGGGCAAATCTTGGCCATTATTATGCCTTGAGGACAAATAAATCTTTATCAGCTGAACATGAATCAATATAATTATGCTCCACTTATGCACATCTTTTTTCCTAACCATATTGAGTTTTTAACCAAATCATGAAATATGAGAGAAACTACTGAGGGAGGCAGTTGTGAAGAATTATGCCAAGAGCATTTGTGCCAATACGAGATAAAGCCAAGCCTCAGTAGCTCTTGCTGACAGCACTGAGGAAGTCCCAGCAAAATGTAGAAGTTACTCTAACATTCCTCTTAGCAATATTTTTTCTGATATATCTCCATGGTCAAGGGAAACAAAAGAAAAAAATAAACAAATGAGACAAACTAAAATTTTTTTTGCACAACAAAGGAAATCATTAACAAAATGAAAAGACAAACTATTGAATGGGAAAAGATACATGCTAATGATATATCCCATAAGAGGTTAATATCCAAAATTTATAAAGAACTTATACAACTCAACACACAAAAAAACACACAAACAATTCAACTAAAAAATGGGCAGGGGGCCTGAATGGACACTTCTCCAAAGAGGACATACTGATGGCCAATAGACATATGAAAAGATGCTCAACATCACTAATCATTAAAGAAGTTCAAATTAGGATGGGAATGGGGGGATGAGGACAAATATGTGATACCTTAACAATAAAGAAATTAAAAAATAATAATAAAAATAAAAGTACTTGCACAGAAAAAAACAAGTTCAAATTAAAACCACAATGAGCTATCACTTCACACATGTCAGTATTGCTATCATCAATAAATCAACAAGCAACAAGTGTTGGCAAGGATGTGGAGAAAAGAGAACCATCATGCACTGTTAGTGGGAATGCAAATGGGTGCAGCCACTATGGAAAACAGAGTATGGAGGTTCCTCAAAAAATTAAACATAGAACTATCTTATGACCCAGAAATTTCACTTCTGGCTATGTATACAATGAAATCCAAAACACTAATTTGAAATGATATATACACCTTTATACTTATTGTAGCATTACTTACAATAGCCAAAATATGAAAGCAATCCAGTGCCCATCAATAGATGCATGGATAAAATGGCTATAGTATTTGGCCATAAATATTACTCAGCCATAAAAAATAATTAAATCTTGCCATTTGTAACATCATGGATGGACCTAGAGGGCATTATGCTAAGTGAAATAAGTCAGACAGAGAAAGACAAATACCATATGATTTCACTTATATGTAGAATCTAAAGAACAAACAAACAAAAAAACAGACAAAACAAAACAGAAACAGACTCATAGATGCAGAGAACAAACTGATAGTTGTCAGATGCGAGAGGGATTGAGGGGCTAGGTGAAAAAGGTGAAGGAATTATTAAGTACAAATTAGTAGTTACAAAATAGTCCTGGGGGTGTAAAGTACAGCATAGGGAATATAGTCAGTAATATTGTAACAACTATGTATGGTGCCAGGTGGGTACTTGAATTATCAGGGGTGGGGGTGAATCACTTCCTAAATAATTATATAATTGTGTAATCACTATGCTGTACATCTGAAATAGATATAATACTGAATATCAAAATGTAGAAATTAATTTTTGAAGATACCGACTTAGATATACAAAAATATCATAGGATAGAACAAAAGACTTTTACTATACCTATACTAGAATAGAAAAGTGGATTTATTTTGAGAATCCCAAATGCACTGGTACTAGTTGCTGATAAAGGTCTAGAAAGGGAAAACAGAAAGTTGCATAAACCCAGGGACTCTGAACTTATTTTAAACCTTTCTCAGTGATTCTAATGTGCAGGCTTCAAATATTGGCTTACTCCTTTATTAGATGCAAAGGTATCTATCAACATTTCTTTCTATTTGCATAGACTACTTTCATGTCTTTTTGTTTAAAGCAACCATGTGACCGCTGGTGACACTGAAACCTCAAATTCTTCATTATATGACCTTTGCTTCTTGCTTGTGATCTACTGTAGATTTACTTTAAATACCATATTTTTTTTCTGTTAAGTTTCAGTTTGTTTTTGTCTTGTGTCTAAATCACCAAATCCTTTTGTATTTTGATTCTGTTGTATTTGTACATTAAGCCTGCCCATCTTTACTTCATTCATACCCTTGACCAGCTTCCTTCTCTATCTCAATCCCAGGCACTGAAATTGGACCAGAGACATAGTCTTATCATACCCCCAAATCCATATACTATTTTACAGAAATGTTAACACCAGATGGAGACTCCTTCCAGCTTCTCTCTGCATCCTATACACATGTTCTTATGTTAGGCCTAATAAGATGGAATGCTGAATTAAACTATACATATATATATTGAATAGGATTCAAGGTGATTTCTACTTAGTACCAAGCTGCCTGTCACAACACAAGCACAACATTAATTATGTGGGAGCATGATTAATATCCAGCCTACAACTCTGAAATCAGATGCAGGTAATCTATTTTCTTTTCTGACCCCACAGTCCAATTTAAGCTGACTCTGTTTTTAGTGCCTTTGTATTTTAAGTTGATCCCACAGAAAATTTAAAAATTCACCTAGGTTTGTTGTGATAGTATTGCTGATGGAGAGTGGAAGAGCTACATGTTATGCAAATCCATCCCTCATCATTTTCTTGCTCATGATCTAAGCCAGTGGTCGGCAAACTCATTAGTCGACAGAGCCAAATATCAACAGTACAACGATTGAAATTTCTTTTGAGAGCCAAATTTTTTAAACTAAAAACTTCTTCTAATGCCACTTCTTCAAAATAGACTTGCCCAGGCCGTGGTATTTTGTGGAAGAGCCACACTCAAGGGGCCAAAGAGCCGCATGTGGCTCGCGAGCCGCAGTTTGCCGACCACGGATCTAGGCAGATGTATCTAAGCAAACTGAAGCTGATCATAGTTGGTGTGATTATTTCACAGGGTGTAATGCCCAGTTCTAGGAATTCAGAAAAGAAAAATAGGTCCAGGAAGGAAAAAGGAAGAATTATAATATATGCTTCTTTAATTTTTTTAAATGAAAATGTTCTTTCTATGATATTTAGAAATCAAAGCAAAGCACCTCCTGGATGGTAGTCATCCCAGGAATGCAGCTCTTGGCAGCAGATGACTGATTACACAAAGTACACAAAATGCTGGGTAATGCTATAGTGAGGCCCAAACATCCCTCACCTGGCGTTTGCTCTGTGGCTGCATGAAATGGTTCATCAAGTCAGAGAGCAGCCACAGGGGTGTGTGTAAAGGGTTCCAGGCAGTTTAGGAGGGGGGCTTTACCCTGGGGTGGCTGGCACCATCAGGACAAAATCCATAGTCAAGCTTACAGTCATATGTAACAATCCATCCTTTACTCCCTCACCTTGTGCATTGCTTTACAGTCTATGAACACTTTTATACTCAAGTCAAATAATCCTCTGAAGAACTTTATAAGTCTTCACCCCACATTTGCAGAGAACATTGAGGTTCAGAGAGGGCTGGTGACTTGCCTCGGGACCCCAGCTTCTTATCAGTGTCAGGGCTGACCTTACAAGTAACTGACTTAAGTTGCCAGCTCTCTCTTCCCTAAAACACAGCTGCCTACTTTTAGGTGTAAAGTTTTTCTCTATTTATTCTCCAAATATTTCTGTATAGCTCAAAAGCCAATATGACATCCGGCATCCCTTGTCTAGCTTTATGATGATGGTGGCTAGAGTCTGATGTTCTCTTAGACCCGCCCAGTCTTTTTACCTAATTTCAGGTCTCTGCGAAGGAACTTTTATTGTGAGCATTCCACACACAGTGGGCATTTGATATGTACTTCTTCATGGTGTCAATATAAAATCCTTGAGGGAGCTATTATTTATAAACATTTTTCTAAACTCCCTCTAGTCATTTAGTGGTATGTTTATCTATTTGCCAATTTTAATGCGCCCATAATAGTCCATTGCTATGCTTAGAAATGGATGTTAGTCAAGTGGTATGGTAAGAAGAATCTCCCAAACCAGAGATTAGATTTGAAGTGTAGGCCTAGATCTACTGTCAATTTGTGTGACTTTTTGTGCCCTTCCAGGTATGATAGAGGGAGGATAACCCAAAGGACACCTGAAGCTCCAAGGAGCTTGGTTGGTGTGCAAGAGTGAGCACTGGTTTCTGAGTCAGAAGGCCTGGTGTCCAGGCGTAGCTTTGCTAATATAGTATTATGGGGACTTTGATGAGGTCATTCATTCAGTCTCTAAATTTCCATTCTTCAATCTGAAAAAGAAATATTAATGTTACTGACCATGTGAAAGCAGCCCATGAAGTGCTGTAGAAATTTAAGATAAAGTTGCCATAGTACACAAACTGTATAAAAATCATAATAATGTTTTTCCTTTGCAAGTGCTAAATCAGTGTCTTAAAATATGCACTATATAGTTCTAGCCAGTTTTGCTCAGTGGATAGAGCATCAGCCCTTGGACTGAAGGTCTCGGATTCAATTCTGGTCAAGCTTATGTACCTTGCCACCAATCAACATGTCTCTCTCACATCAATGTTTCTCTCTCTCTGTCTCTCCCCCTCCCTTCCACTCTCTCTAAAAATCAATGGAAAAATATCCTTGGGTGAGTATTAAAATTTTTTTAAATATGCACTAGGTAAACTTTTTTTAGTCTAGATTCATATAATTCTCTTTGATTGCTATTATAAATCTCAAACAGGACAAATAGAGAGATATGACACTTTCCATAACATTTACACATCTTAGGTAGACATATGCTAAGGGCTTAGTTTTCTTTATTTGAACTACCTGACTCCTTTTCTCACTAACTTGATTGTACGTTTATGAGTCACAGGTAAGCACAGCCCATGGAATAATTTAGTTGCAGCATAAAGTCATCAAGTGTCCACAGTGCAGTGCCCAGAAATTTGTCCAACAGTCCAGGGCTTCCTTTGCCATTGCTCATGTTCAAGATGTTGAATTCATATTTCCTCCTCAAAATTCAGACATGGTTAAATAAAAAGGATCATTTAAATAGATCTTTGAAACATGTCTCCCTTTTAAAGAGTGAGCAAGTACTGTCAAAGCACTTTAGCACAGGGCAGGAGTCATTGCTGAGAATAAGCTGCACACATCACTGGAAGGCAATACTTGGATGGGGGACAGGAACAAACCAACAATGATGGACCATGATAAGATCATGTCACCGGTGCTTTATAAACAAAAGCTCTTCAACAAAATCAATGTCAGCAAAAGGTTCACTTATTCTTGCTTTACTGAGCATGAAATGGGATTGAAAGATGGTATTAAATGGATTATTAAACTGAAGAAATGATGTCTTGTGATCTTTCACACCAAAGCCCCCACTTGAGACAGGCATTGCCTCAGTGCAAAGCTCTCCAAAGGCTCAGTCCTTTCTATGGAGCCTGAGCCTCTTAAACCTTAGACTGAAAGTTTTATTTCCTGTTTTTATGCCGGAGCTGTGATCCTTTAGAGGATTGCTATTGCTCTTCTGTTGTTTTATTCCTATGTCAACATGCAAAGAAGGAATATTTGTGAGAATATATAAATTTCAAACAAGGCAATTCTTGATTGTTTTATGTACCAGGAAAGGAAAATGAATTTCTTTTAAAATATATAAACCAGCCCTAACCGATTTGGCTCAGTGGATAGAGCGTCGGCCTGCGGACTGAAAGGTCCCAGGTTCGATTCTGGTCAAGGGCATGTACCTTGGTTGCGGGCACATCCCCAGTAGGAGGTGTGCAGGAGGCAGCTGATCGATGTTTTCTCTCTCATCGATGTTTCTAACTCTCTATCCCTCTCCCTTCCTCTCTGTAAAAAGCAATAAAATATATTTTAAAAATAAAAAAATAAAATAAAATATACAAACCAGCCCTAGCCAGTTTGGCTTAGTGGATAGAGCATTGGCCTGTGGACTGAAGGATCCTGGGTTTGATTCCGATGAAGGGCTCGATCCCCAGTAGGTCAGTGATTCTCTCTCATCATTGATATTTCAATCTCTCCCTCTGCCTTCTTCTCTGAAATCAATAAAAATATATTATAGATAGATAGATAAATAGATAGATGACCATCTTTTTAAATTTCTAGCATTTTCTCCCTCTAATTATTTTTAAAATTTCTGCAGGTCCCAGATTAAATATACTTAATGTATTTAAAATCGTGCTTGATTTCAGCTTTTGAAAACAAGTTACACAACAAAGTCTCATTCATTAAAAATCCAAAGAACTACACAATAATCAAATTACCATTATTTCCCTTCTTATATAAATGAAAATTGACATGCTTATATAATTAAGACCCAGCAACAGAATGACATTAGTGGCAAATATATACTTTACTGTTTCTGAAAGTGATAATTATTTTAATATGATTATTCCACTAACCAAATAACATCAACTCCAAATATGGTTTTTCAGTCTTCAAAAAGACTCTAAGTTTGTTTTGGCAGAATCATGGGTGATCATAGACTATACTTTTGAATAGACTCTCCCTCTGAGAAGACCTAGAAACACTGGACGTTTTAGAGGGCTTTAAACAACTTCCTGACAAAATAGAAATAGAAAAGCTTTAGATGCTCATATGAGATAGTAATAATGTTAAAAATTTAGACTCTAAAAGCTACTGCGCTTCACATAGTCACTAACATGATCAGGCAGGAATGACAGCCAGGGTGACAGTAGTACTGAAGCCTCTAGGCAGAAAGTGGTGAGAACACCATGAGTATTATGGGGCAGAACGGGGGAAGGAGTTCTTGCAAGGAGTGTGCAGAATTCTAGGGATCCCTTTTGACACCTGATAATGAAGCTAGTGTCAAAGTCTAGAAGTCTCTGGATCTGTACTGCAAGCTGAATTGTTGTCTGTTGTGTATGCCTTGACTTTCCAGAAATACTGTAAGGCCTTCTATCATAAGTTCTTTTGCACTGTACTTTCTCTACATAGCTAAGATACTTGTTATGAGTTCAACTGTGATCTCCTTCCTCCCAAATTTATATGTTGAAGTCCTAAATGTGTTCTTTTATGGAGATAGGATCTTTACAGAAATAGTCAAGCTAAATGGAGGTCATTAGGATGGACCCCAATCTGATATGACTAGTGTCCTTATACATAGGGGAAATTTGGACACTGTCACACACACCCACACACACACACACACACACACACACACACATGCATATGCAAACACACATGTAAAATGCCATGTGAGTAGGAAGGCAGCCCTCTATAATCCAAGAGACCTGAAACATATCCTTCCCTCACATCCCTCAGAAGGAATCCACCCTGCCAATACCTGTTAAAATATACACACATATACATATATATACATTTCCAGTGACACTTATTAAAGATGATAAGGCAGACTTCATTCACAACCATTGTGATAGGTATAGGGACCACTGCAATAGGATTTTATAATGAAGAGAGATTGGGCTCAACTACAAACACAGCATGGGCAAATGAAACTGTATAGCTAAGTAGCAGGGAGGGGCAGGAAGGACAGTGGATGGAAAATTACAGAGAGAAGATCAGGGGAAAGGGGGCTTCTGGCTAAACTTACCTGGAAGGACTCTTGCTGAAGACAGTCCAGGGTCATCAGGCATCACCTAAGGGATGGTAGAGGATGAGGAACCTGGTCAGATATGGAAGGTAGAGGGTTTTGGTTAAACTGATTTACCCAGACTCTTGCTAAACCTAGGTTGTAAAAGGAAGTGTACAGGTGTGCCTAAGAGAAGGTTTAGGAGCCTGACTAAAGTTTGGTCAAGCAAAGAATCTTTGCCATACCTTGATCTCAGGCTTCTATCCTCCAGAACTGTAAGACTACACACTTACATTGTTTGAGCCATCCAATTTGAGGGACTTTGTTGTAGCAACCACAGAAAATACAGCACTTTTATATGGGGAGCTTCTTAAGTGCAGGACTTTCATTTGTATCTGCACATGCTTTACTTAGATTCAGCTAGCATTTAGATCTTGTGTGGGTGTATTTTTTTTAATTTGACCACTATTTTTAACTGTAGAACAATTAGAGATAGAAACCATGGAAACATCTGAGGTCATAGTTTGCAGAGTTAAATTATTGTACAATCATGAAAATTCTTTCCAGGAGTGAGACTATGGCTATGCTATATGCCATAAGCAATCTGAACCCCAGCACCATCGACTAAAGTTCCATCGACTGGCCTCAGCTTCATGCCAACATCAAAACATCCTGATTGCTGTCTTTCACTTGTTCTACCATTTAGGTCAGTGGTCGGCAAACTCATTAGTCAACAGAGCCAAATATCAACAGTACAACAATTGAAATTTCTTTTGAGAGCCAAATTTTTTAAACTTAAACTTCTTCTAACGCCACTCCTTCAAAATAGACTCGCCCAGGCCATGGTATTTTGTGGAAGAGCCACACTCAAGGGGCCAAAGAGCCACATGTGGCTCACGAGCCGCAGTTTGCCGACCACGGATATGGGTGATTGAACCCAATTTACAGAGAGGGAAGTGTTTCCTTTGGATCCAATTAATAGGACTTGCATTGACCCTGTATATGACTTTGCCCATGTCTGCATACTATATAAATTAGAGTCATTTTCAAAAAAATTTTAAAACCCTTACCCGAGGATATGTTTAAAACCCTTACCCGAGGATAAAACCCTTACCCGAGGATATACATATTGATTTGAGAGAGAAACAGAGAGAGAGAGAGAGAGAGAGAGAGAGAGAGAGAGAGACATCAATGTGAGAGAGAAACATTGATCAGTTGCCTCCTGTATGTGCCTGACCAGGAATCAAACCTACTTTGGTGCACCAGATGCCTCTCCAACCAACTGAGCCACACCAGCCAGGGCTAGAGTCATTTTTGTTTAATCTGCTTCTCTTGAGAGGAGGTGGGGACCAGGGTACACTTTTGATATATTACTAATTATATTCTGATAATTTATTAAAAGGAGGGAGAATAATTCGGGAAGCATTGGCAACCTGCATGAATAGAATTGATGATGGAGGAAAAACCATATTATGAATGGCCTTGGAAGTGGAATATATTTGAATGGGATTAAAGATATTTATCAGCAGTGAGGGTGACAGTTCACAGTGTGATTTGCTTGGCTATTCAGCTATGTGAATGTGATGAAATCCCTCTAACTCTACTCCACTGCTAACCTCAGAATTCACATTTTAAATGCCCAGAATCTGTAAGATTATCATTAAAAACTAACTTCAGGGGAAAAAATCAAGAACAATAATGTCAGCAGACAAATAAAGTTCTATATTAAATTTGAGAAATTATTCAGGGTTTGGCACTTTCTGACATGCATTTTCAGATTCATTCTCCCTATATATCTATCTATAAATTATATATATATATTCTTGTTTGAGGAAAACCCTAAAAAGTTTAGCAATGTTTTTAAGGTAGTATACATCATTGACCTGTTCTCATATGTACTATATGTATATTTCATATAACAAAACCTTAAAATATGTTAAATCTATAAAAGTAAACATATATTAGGATGTGAGTGATCTAGTTCCCTTAATTATTTATTGCTGATTAATACAACCCCAAAACTATGCAGCTAAAATAATATTATCTCATATGGTCCTGGGGTTGAGTGGGTTTTGCTAGGGGTCTGTCATGCAGTTGCATTCAGATAGTACCTAGGATTGTAGTCACCTCAAAGGACTTCTCACTCACATGTCTAGCAACTGATAGTGGCTGTCTGCTGGTCTCTTACCTGAGGCTTTCAACAAAACACGTGCAGGTGCCCTCTGCTTCCTCATAGCATAGCAGCTGGGTTCCCAGAGCAAGCATCTCAATAGAGACCAGGTTAAAGCTCTTTCTTCTATAACCTTGCCATAGAAGTGACATCATTTCCTCTCTAGTCTCATGCTGTCCCAAATTTAAAGGGAACATAAACCCCACTTCTTGATGGGAGGCATGTAGATATCAAATTGTAAGAAGAATATGTAGGATGAAAGACTTTGTTGTGGCCATCTTGGAAGATATTAAATGCTGCAGTTCTCTCCCTGATCAAAATAATTCACATCCCTTCCACATGCAAAACATATTTATTGCCTCCCTCAAGAACCTAAGTCTTAACCCACTGTGGCACCAGGTCTAGGAATCACCATCCAAATCATGTCTGCATGCAGATGAGTCTTAAGGGTAGTATTCCTTGCATGCAGGGCCTAAAGTACCATTTCTCTCTAAAGCTGTCTGCCTCCCTCTTCTTCTCCATACACCCAACCTATTGTGGGGAAACAGGCCAAGATCACCTCTATGCTGACATTCAAAATGGTAGAAAACTTGAGACACAGAGCAGTCACTGGTTCGTAGCCTTTCTGAAATCCAGCTGAGTATATCTTTGCCAGTACCTGGTTGAGGGTTCAGTCCTACTGCCCTGTTTTTCTGCGCTATGCTTCTTGGCGCTTCCTCTCTCTGTGTTTTTAGTTCCGCTCTCTAAGTCATGCATTCTATGGTGAGTTTATGGCTGAATAGCTTTTTATTCTACTTCCTGTCTATAACACATTAGGTGTCCAAAAGCCTCTCTGTCCCTTTTGGTGAAGTTGGTGGTGCTTCTGCTAGAAAAAAATTTCTTAAAAACTCTGGAATTTTGTGTATTCATTGACAACCCACTCATTAGAAAAGGCTGTACTATCTATAAATCTCTTTGATATAAGCCCTTCTCCATCTTGGTGGGTCCCCTATGGGACAGTATCCTTAACATGTTCAGGGACACTCTGTCTTTTTGCCTTAGATCTTTTTAAGGTCTTAAGAAAGCATTTTATAGTCACACCATTGGCTGTATCCTTACACCACTTTTTCCTGAAACTTATTACCACTCTCTACCCTGGATTTGATCTCTTGGATGTCATATGTTAATTTTGGAATTGTTACCTAGAGAGGTGAAGGGCAAAGATTATTATTTTAAGCCTAGAAAATCCTGGCTCTCTTAAAATTAACAGTTCTTTCTTTAGCCTAGTTCTTTTCCTTTCAAATTTTTATCATAAGCCACAAGAGGAAGCTAGGTGGCCATTTCAGTCTTTTGCCTGGGAATCTTCTTACTTCTTCTAACAGTTGGTGCTGGCTGGCTGCTAGAACCTCAGCCGAGGCTGTTGGCTGGAACAACTACATGGGCTGGGGCTTCCTCACAGTGTAGCAGCTGCGTTCCAAGGGCAGGTACTCCAAGAGAGGCCAGGTGGAAGCTGCATCACCTTTTATAACATAGTCTCAGAAGTTGTATAGCATCTCTTCCTCTGTGGTCACAGCACACTGAGATTCAGGGGCTGGGAACACAGATCCAACTCAGTGAGAGGAGCAGCAATGTCACCTTGAAAGGAAAGCATGTGGGATAGAAAATCTGGTTGCAGCTGTCTTGGAAAATTGAATCTGCCATACTGGGGATATCTAAAACACACACACACACACACACACACACACACACACACACACCCCAGCTATAAAAATTCTTAAGTTCAGACTACCAATTCACTCTAAGAAGTTATGACTACCTATAATCGCTTAGCAATTTATTGATGGAGTTCAAAATCAAATTAATATTTTTTCTTGATTTTTACTCTATAGTACCAAGCTCTTGGTTAAATGGTTTATGTTCAAATGTCAGAACTAGCAGAACAAAATGGATGAACTAAATAAATTTATTTTTCTTTTTTTCATTTTAAGGTCTGAAAAGTATATTGTATTGTACAAATTGAAGGAAACCTTATCATGTAGGTGGTTTGGAAGGCAGGCAGTGGAGAAGTTTTCTTAGACAATTGTATTCTTTTTTTCCTTACTCAGATCACCTATGATGAACCCAACCCATATTGAAGAAAACACCCCAACCTCTTGTATTTAAATCCTGTTGCAAGTCCTTGATATCAAATCTCAATCATAATGTCACAGTCAATATGTGTGCTTTACATGTTTATAACTTTCAAATATTAAAATTTATTTGAAGCCTAGTCTTCAGTCATAAGAGAGAAAACCCCTGTGGTGGACACCTGCTCTGTGAGTTATCCGACATGTCCAGAGGCTCACTAACTTTGGAAGGCAAGGGAACATTCAGAGTATTCTGTATTAATTCTCTCATATATAAAGACTAGAATCACCATGATTATTCCACTTCTGTCAATTCCTTTTGAAGGAAAGCACTCCCTTGAAATAAGTTCCAAGGCTAAAACTGTATTAACTTCCACCAACATTTCTTAAATCTCGATTCTGCCCTGGGCACTTAAATCTTCATCTCCATTTTTCACCCCCACCCAAGCTGCAAGGGACACAAAAGACAGAGAGTCCTGGCCCTCAGAGAATTTACAGCCTAGAGAAGGATGCAGGTGTAATAAGCAGGCAAGGGGAAGATGTAAAACATAGTATACATAACTATTAATTAAGAGAGCATTGGATGTGGAATCAGAAAATCCCTGTTTTAGCCAAAGCTTGCCATTAAGTAATATGTAATTTTAGGCAAGCCACTAAAAACCCTTTACTCTATGTTGCTTCATTTAATAAATACTAACTTCCTTCCTCACAGTGATTGTAGTATCTTTCTCATATATATATTGTTTTGTTAAAAATAAATGAGCTGCTTCATTTAAAATGCTTACTATAGCTCCTGGTACATAGTAAGCACTCAATAAATGTTCACTTCATTATGATCTAGTAGTGGTGTTGGTAAAGGATGTGAGAATGCTTTGTAAACTGTGGAGTCTAATATCAACATAATGTATTTCCATTTATAAAGACAGAATATGTAGTTTCCTATTGAAACCTATAATTCTTCCAGCTCCCCAAACACTACGTTTTTGCTGTTTCTGGAGACTCTGTGGGTTTCCCTGCTCCACCCCATCCCCACTTTCCTCACCATTCAGAGCCCAGTTCAAACACCATCTCAACTCTAAATTAGCCCAACCCCATGAGGTCAAATAGGCAGCCACAGCCCATATTCCCTTCACACTTCATCCACACCATGATTCTAGGGTGCTTCTGTCTTACCTCTGTCTGTATCCCCAGTGCCTAGAATAATACCTAGTGTGTGATGGATGCTGATTGCATCCAGTGTTAGTGCAGTAGGAGTAATAATGAGAATCAAAGGAGGATACGTGACACACATAAACAGAGCCCTGACCTTGAACCAGATTGCATTTGTAGTTTTGGCTTTTCCAGACTTGCTGTTTGACATTGGGCACTTGACCCTTAATCTGTCCTGCTGAACTATGGCTTTCTCACCTGAAAAATAGCTCACAACAACCAAAAATAATTGCAATGTGCTACCAAGTTTTCATAACTCTATTAGTAGGATATCATTTTCTCCACTTTACAGGTGAGGAAACCCACATTTAGAGAGCTTAAGCACTGGCTTTAGAATCACATAGCTTAAATGTGCTACAGCCAGGTCTGTCCATTTGAATATTCCAAGTTCATAGCTTCAGTACTACACAGTGGCTTATAAGGACAGATATCTTGGTTCTTTCAGGCTCTGAATTCTAGAACATTCTGATACATTTCCTCTGCTCTCCCTTCTAGCCTCTGCTTGTCACAGGAAAGACTTTCTAAACCTACCCCATCCCATTATTTAATGTTACTCAAACCTAGAATATTAACTCAGTAGAAGTCAAGGCCATTATCCCACCTCTTAATTTTCTCCCCAAAATGCAGTTGCCAGGGCTAATGGGGTACTCAGAGGTGAATTACTATAGTTTAAACAGCTTTCGAATAGATAAGAGTCAGAGAAGACCATGCAAAAACCACAACCTCCATACTTTTCTCTTTCTTTTTCTTTTGGACTCTTGTCCCAAGGAAATCTATTAGGCAGTAAACAGCTTTATGGTGAACAATTTAAAACGAATTCTAGATATTTTTGTTACAAAATAAACTAGACCATGGTTTTTAAACCTTGGCACTGTTGACATTGGGGGCTGGAAAATGCTTTGTTGGGGGCTGTCCTGTGCACTGTAGGATGATTGGCACTATCCCTGGTCTCTACCTACTAGATACCCATTGTACCACCACTCACAGTCCAGAATGTCTCCAGACATTACCAAATGCCCCATGGGGTAAAATCCCCACCCCCACTCTCCATTGAGAACCTTTGAACTAGATGCCTGGTTTTGGTGCACTAAATTTCACTCATTACATTTCAGAGTACAGTTCTGAATCAAAGACATTTTTACCTAATAAAGTTAGAAAATATGACATCAATTGGAGCTGACTAGTCTCCCTAGGGAATCACTCCTCAGTCCCTCAAGCTCACCCCCAACTGGTGTGACACCTCCAGGGCTTTGTCAGGACTGTGATACATGATCATTAAAAAGCCAGAGCAGCAAAGCAATGTTATCATTTTGTTACCCCAAAGTGTCCCTGAAATTCAAAGCTCCATGTTTATCAAGATGTATTCCCCTGTCACTATGACTACCTGTGTTGCCTTGGACTACAAAGAAAAGACAAAATGATTGAGTGGAATTTTTTTCTGTTCATGTATTGTACCTGAGTTCTGTCTTAGTCTGCTTCCTAAATAGAATAATCAATGCCATTATCTCTTCCTCCCTCATCTAAATCACATCAGGACGCTGCAGTAGATCAATAGTTACAACAAAGAAGGCTGAGGCTTTCATTCCAGGGGGACTCATTACTCTGCCGCCCAGGATCTGGGTATGGATCCCACGAAAGGTTATCTACTCTTCTGTAAGAGTTAACAACAGCTGTGAGTTATGAATACTGAGCCACCACCTCACCTTAACTGGCCGTGTGTATGCAGAGAACATGTCCATAACCAAATCAGCCGACAGCCTTCTTTCCTCCTTCCTTGACTTCCTCTTTCTCTTCTTGTTATTTAGAATTGACTTCCTTAGCAACATCAAATGTTTGGGACTTCATTGGGATTCTAAGCCAGTACAGACTGCACATAAGCAAGCTCACATCTGCTGCAGTATTACAAAAACTAATTAAAATAAATTCAGATCTTAAATTAGTCCTTTCTGTCACATTTATTGCCTAAGCCACTGGGTGATAAAATATATAATTTGGTTAAGCTGAAGAGAAAAGTGACTTTATGCTTATACTTCCTGACCAGCCCCCAAAAGAGGGTAAAATATGCGAATGGTGATGCACCCACTTACCAATGTTTCCAATGGCAGTGTTTCCCTGATGGTTCTTCTTAGCCATGGGGCCATCCTGTGTGATCACTGGCCTGTCTGCAGTGTGAGCTAAGACAAGGTCATGGGCGAATCATTGAGCAAATCTTTTTTAGTGGAAAGCTGCTCACTACTGTCTGCAGGTCTTCTTGCCAGTTAAGATTCTTCACTGACCATTGTTTAGACCTATGACCACGCAGAGGGACCTTTTGTTAGGAATGATCTGTAAGTCAGGGAAGACCAACATTTTGTTTACTTGTTCCCGGTTGTTCAAATCCTTTAAATGGATTTATTTGCAGCCTGCCAATGTGATGTTTTAGTAATTTAGCTCTACAGCTGGAATTCAATACAGCTCCACCTTCCATACATATCCCTTTGTGTTAAAGTTCATTTCCCATAGACTTCAAAGACATAAACTTCGTTTTTTCAAAGAAAAGACTTACTTTCGTTCAAAAAGCCTGCATTGGAAGTCTGCTGTGTGCATACTGCTCACATTCTGAGCCCAGTGTATTGATTATTTTTATGGGCTTATTTTAAAGAAAAATATAGCAAAGAACAGAAGTGCCATGACATTTTCACACTTACACACAATTCTCCAGATAGTTCCTTTTCATACTGGCCAGCAGATCTCTCTGACATGCTGTGAAATACCCTGGTCACTGCCGCCAGGGAGCAGTTCATTCAGTCTTTTGGAAGGTGTGTTGTGTTACTGGTTGTCACTGGCTGCGGGGCCTCTGGGGACCTCTCCTCTGGCACCTCAGGAAAACATAGAGCAGTGGGGCTTGAGCCAGGTGCAGCAGAGAGATCAGAGCGATTTGTATGTTATTGCCACCCTAGTGCCTTGGACGTGGGCCTGGAACGCTCTCGATCACTGGAACTTCAAATTGTTTGAGACCCTTGAGCAGACACCTCCATTTCCAGGTGTCTGGGGTGGTGGCAAACTTTGTTAACTGGAATTCAGGCTATTAAGAGAACATTTTAAGTTGTGGGATTTCCTCTTAAAACTTTTCCTCTTACAAACTATATTTAAAAGAAAGTAACATTCCCTCTTACAGTATTGAGGCCATGCATATTCGACTTCATACATGAGAATAGTTTTTATTGACAATAATTGACATTGTCAATTCTGTTTACTATTTGGCCTGTATTGTTCAACAGCAATTTTGTTATATTTTTTATGTCCCCCCCTCCCATACCATTGATATTTTTACTATATGTGTTTAAAGTTTGAAGACACAACTTTGTGCTACAAGGTTTTCATTTGTGATTCAACCCAGCTTCCATCCCATCCCCTTAGATATATACAGAGTAATAATAGTAAGCTTCCCATGTGCCTTCTTTTTTTTTTAAAATATGTTTTTATTGATTTCCGAGAGAGAAAGGGAGAGGGAGAGAGAATTAGAAACATCAATGATGACAGAAGCATCAATTGGCTGCCTCCTGCATGCCCTCTGCTGGGGATCGAGCCCACCACCCAGGCTTGTGCCCCGACCAGGAATCCAACCTTGACCACCTGGTTCATGGGTTGAGCCTCGACCACTGAGCCACACCGGCTGGGCTCCACGTGTCTTCTTATCTGTTTCCTATGATGTCCAACTCTGAGGACCATCTGTGGTTTCTCCCCGTCAGCTGCCCATCTCTGGTGTTCAAGGCATTAGGCACTCTCACCTTCATTTCTTTGCAGATATAAAGAATTTTCATTAGATGTTATTCTACAAATCCCTCCAAGGCCTTTTCTAATTAATCACCTGACACCTGTCCTAGTATTAAAAGATGCTACCTGCCTTCCTATGGCCAGAAAGTAAATCAGTGGGGAGAGGCTTGCTTTTTTAGGTACTCATTTGATTCCTGTCTTAGCATTTTAGTTCAAGAATGATGTACTATATCCATTTTAATTTCTCGTGTTGTTTTCTACTTGGGACTTATTCTTCTTAAGTCACAGTCAGAGGAAATAATTTGTGTCTGTGTATATGTGCGTTTACATCAATACATATTACATAGGTATTAAACAGTGCATTTAGAAGCATTTTGGAGTCAGAATATGTTATGTTCCCCGTTGTTCTGTTTTCTCTTGCTTTAACATAACAACCTGAGGGGAACTGCTGGAGACCCCATCGTGGCCTTTTTTTAGAAGTTCTTAATTAGAGTTAATTTTTGAAAATTAAAAGCTGTCAACATTATTTACATAGAAAATGTCCAAGAAGCTGGAAGACTGAGGAAAAAAATTTGTAATTTTATAAAAACAACTGGATTGAAATGGCCAAAAGAGATGTCCCCCACCATTTCCCATCCTGCCCCTCTCCCCCCCTCCCCCCGGGAGTGGGGGGGAGTTGAAGGATTCTGGGGTGGAGTCTTTTCCTTTCCTTTTTGTTACAGAATTCCAATGTGAATTATTGGCTGAGCTCCGCCTGTGTACCCTTTTCCAGCCCAATCCTTATGAGAGGCCGTTTCATAAATCGGGACCTTGCTGCCCGCAGCTTTCTGACCTTTGTTCCCTGATTGTCTCCCATTAATCCCCTTGCCCTCCGGTGTTGGAAACCTAAACTTTAGGAATTCACTGATTCTGGTTCAATTTGTGGACCTGCTGAGCGTGCTCGAGCCCTTTAGGAGGTTTCCTTGAACTAATAACCATCTGTCACTGCCCAGTTTTTACTGCTGCAGCTTGTACTGCTGGAGACCGAGGCAGGGCCCTAAGCAAACGGCTGGTGTCTTGAAATCAAAGAGCGATCGTTAAATAACATACCCTCAACATCTTCGCCATATAAAACTTCGAAGTTACATTAGGCGTAGCCCTTTAACCTTTGCCATATTGAAGAGGTAATGATATCAGAATTTGGGTTCCATCCCTCAAGGACCAATAAAACACCATGCGGATGCCAGGTGATAGATCACAGCCTTACAATGTGTACTCCTGGTTTCCTACCTCTATTACTTTCAAAACAAGGCAGCTGGTAAATTATACCACATCATGGGTGATCTGCCTCTGCACCTCACCTCTTCATGTTCCTCCAGCAGCACTTGGCACCACTCAGGCAACCCAGGCCTTTGAACTTGCTGTCCCAGCTGCCCTTGGGCTGGTGACCTTTATCCTGAGCTCCCAGGAACCACTGAAGGCCAGAGCCCACTACTTCACGGTATCAGAGTTTATGAAAGGCAAAAGCAAAAAGCAAACATAAAACAGGAAACCCTATTGCATGCAATGTTTTTAGGAAAAATTAAATAATTCAAGTCTTTTTAAATAGAGAGGTTGGGCAAAGTTTGGGAGCACATTGACTGCTGAAAGATCATGTGTTCCATACGGCTCTCACTCTTCATAGCCCCAGGGCAACCATCTGATGGCATTTAGAAACAGCAAAAAATCCTATTATCATAAATATTACTGCATGCTATCCATCTCCCTTCCTTCCTTCTGTCCTTCCTTTTCTACTTTTTCTTTTGTCTGTCCTTTCTCTCTTTCTTCTTATGTCCTCCATCCTTAATTGTTTCTCTCTTTGGACAGTATGCAATTTCTCTCCACCACCTCTCAAAGAAAAGTTTCTAGAAAGAGTAATCTATACAAGGTAGGGGGGAGGAGTAGGTTTACAGTTGTAATACAAATGAATAATGCAATAACTAATGAATAATAATATAAGAATAAACTCTGTGTTTCACGTTCTCACAACTATAAACCTACTTTTGCCCCTACCTGTATATTGCTGTTTTCATTTCACCTCCCATTCACTCTTGAATCCTCAGAAATCTGGTGTACATTTTTAACAACCTGTTAGAAATTCTTTCACCACAGTCACAAAGGGTATCGCTCCTCATCGGGAAATCCAGTAGATGGTTCTGATTTCGTATCTTATTGGTTTTTTCTGCATGGTTGGGACTTATAGGGTAACTCCCCCATTGTAAACCTCTCTATTTTTTTAAAGTTCAGTGAAACAATTGTCCTTATAGCTCACTAACCACTCCTCGTCTGCTTCCTTCATGGGCTCTGCCCGTCCGTCAGAGTTAATGAGGAACCCTGCGCTAGTCCCATGGAAACATGACTGAGTACAGTCGTGAGCGCTGCAAGGCATGCGCGTGAGCAAAGTTAAACAGCAGTGAGAGGGCAAGCTCAAGGCAGCTTGGGACACCGCATGGGGCTCAGAGAAAGAATGATGAGGAGCATGAGTTGCAGTGTTTCTGAAAGCATCATGGCCGTCCAGATTATGTGTGGCATTGGAGGTTTTCAGAAGGCATATGGATCTTAGCACTAATGGTCCTGGGACCCTGGGCAAGTTACTTGAGTGCAATGAGTGGGACTAGTAATATTTACCCTATAGGATTGGCAAGAGAATTATGCAAAAACCATTTAAGTAGGTTTTTGCTGTTGTTGGTATGTAGTATGTGCTTCGTGAGTAATTGTTCATTTTCCTTATTTCATAGAGAAGGGGAGTCTTGAGAGACCTATAAAAAATGAAGCAGTATTTGGTAGGCAGAAAGAGGAAAGACATTTTAGTAGAGAACTGCAGTATAAGACAAGGACTAGAGAAGAGGATTACTTATAATGTGCTTGTGTGAGTGCATGGCACCCTAGAGAGGAAAATGTGTGTGGTAACTAAAGGGGGACATTTTTGAACAGGTGGAGTGTGGCCATAAAATTACTTTAGGACAAAGATAAATGGTTTGACTCATTTGTTTTATATACATAGATTAAATATATTTTATTATATATGTCATATATATACCAACTTTGATTATTTTATTGTAGGTGTTATTTAAATATATCTTAGTTCACTTCTGTTAATGAAGTGTTGGAACATATAGTCTGAACTACAGAGCTGAAAAGGGCTATGTAAAAAAATAGAGAGTGCTGCATTAAGGAGGACAAGAAGGTGCAATTTTAAATAAGGGGTTCAGGAAAGGCCCCTCTGAGGAGGTGACATTGGACAAAGACTGGAGCTGGATATCTGTGGGAAAGGTTTTCCAGGAAGAGGGAATAGCCCTTGCAAAGTCCCTGAAACAGGAGGCATCCTGGCAACACCCAATTAAGACACCACAGAATTAAACAACATTTTTATGGTACTTCAGTTGTACCTCCTGCAATGGCTATAGTGTAAAGCACTGTGCATTAGGCCCCATTCTTTATCCCTTTTCCTTCAAAAATTATGGTCATTTCAATTGAGTATCCACCTGCAGTAGGTGCTTGTGAAACTTTATGCTGTGATAAGTACAAAAATGTAGGCTTATAACTCAGTTGAGACTGTAACTAATTTCCGCCTCACTCAGCAGTTAGGCAGCCTGAATCTTCTTGTGAAGATACAGGGAGTGGTTGCTGATAATAGACACATTATCATAAGCCAAAGGCATCTTGGCAGTGCACACTGAGGAATGGCAAAAATACAAGAAACTTCTAAGAAATTCTCCTGATATTTTTGCATCCATACACATTTTTTTCCCCAGTGTTTTTATCCTAAAAAGTACATAGGCATGCTCTGCGTATGTACATCCAGGAGATATTTCCCAGAATCTCTTCTTCTGGCATCCTTTCATCTGCTTTTTATCTCTCCGCATGAGTCAGTTGCCCAACAACTCCTGTGATTAGCTTTCAATCTCTTTAAGTACAGTTTCTGATGCCCTAAGATAATTTATAAAGAAGGGGGGAGGGGGAGTGGAATGATTATACCTCATGAGTATCAAGAGTCACAGACGCTAATTACAAAATGTAATTTTGAAAAATTAAATTCCTTTTGAATTAGGGTTGCACAGAGAAGAACATTTCGTAGGTAGCCTTCCTGAGGCTGTAAGAGGGTTTAAATACCTTTGTCCCCGTAGGAGAAAACCATCCCTGGTGCTGGAAACCTAATCTGGGTGAGCACTGGAGAATGCTGCTTTCCCTGGGGATCTGACTCCTGCCACCCCTTTTCTGGGGGAGTGGGGCAGAGGCGAGGTGGTGAGGGTACGCGCAGGCAGAGGCAAAAGCCCCTGTGTCCTCATTCCCTTGTACACCAGACTTTATTACAGATGCTTTTGCTATTCAAACGCATTGCTGGATGGAAGTGTCACGTGTTCCTTCACAGATGTTATTTCCGATTAAGCCACAGGCAGCAGGGAGTGGATGTGGCACGCATTTTCCTCTTCACTTGGTAGCATCCCGTCTCCCAGCAGTCATTTGCAAAGCAACATTACTCGAATAACAATTGAGCCGATCTGATATTTTAGGTTATGATGTCAAGATATATTATACTGCAGCCTACTGACTTAAGAAACAACCAAAGAAAGAAAATGATTAGGGCCAAGCTGGGATTGAAAAGGACCTAAGGAAATGTCATCTGTTATGAGAATCTTAAAAGCTTCTAATGACCTGTTATTCCCAAGGGACTCTTGCTACTGTGACTATTGAATTTCTTTCTTTCTTTCTTTCTTTCTTTCTTTCTTTCTTTCTTTCTTTCTTTCTTTCTTTCTTTCTTTCTTTCTTTCTTTCTTTTTTTTTTTTTGCTAAACAAGCTTTTCATTTAGTGATTTCTTTCTCTATGGCCTGAGACCCATGAGAACTTATTTCATTTTTTTTTTTTTTCTGAATGAAATACTTGGTCAACAATTCATCATGCAGACATCATCTGTGTTTGTGTCGCTATAGTTAGTATTATATATTAAATGTATTTATGAATTCTTCTGCTCAGATTCTTATCTGTTTAAGACTATTTGACAGGCTATATCTTAGAGGCCAAGTGTCATCTTTGCTTTTCTAAATATATTTTATATTTTTAAATCAAAGATGTTGTCCCTGAACATTTTCATGGCACAGAATGCATTGAGCAAAGTATAGAATTAAGGTAAACCTTTTGAATGTAGCAGCAGTGATTGTCATCAAATCGCAATGTTTTTGGGGTAACGCATCCTATGAACAGTCTCATGTCCCTCCTTTATCTGTGCCAGCAGAGGCCTTGTCTGTTTATTCACGCTGCATCTCCATGTACATAACAGTTATTCAATACATATCTAGTCAGTGATGGGTGGATGGATGGATGGATGGATGGATGGATGGATGGATACAAGTGTGTGATGTGAGACTGGAGGTTATGCTTTTATCTGTGAATATAGGCTTAAGTCCAACTATTTTGAATTACTAAGCTTCACAGACATTCACAAAAGTCAGTGTCCTGTTGTTTATGTCGAAAAGTGGAAGTGCAGAAGGCCAATGAATTCTTAGGAGAAGGACACTGCTTCCCATTAAATGAGGCCAGTTCATGTTGGGCTTAGAAAATGAGTTAAAATTTGACATCGCTTTCCCCCAAATGGCCATGATCTTTCAAATTAAAGGGTCATCCTGGAAATTGAGGAATAAATAAAAATGTAGAAAAGTTTCTGCATCTGATCCAGCGGTTGAAGAGTTCTTTTTTGGTGGGCGTGTTCACGGGGACGGTCCTGGACAGACAGCACAAGTGGCAGCCACTCTGAAACGCCTTCAGGTGTGAGTTTCTGAGATGACAAATCCCTTCCCCATAGTCTTGACTATACATTGGTCAGCTCAACCCCGAGGAAGGCTAAGAATAGGGCTGGGAAGCAGCAATAATGAATTACGCTGCCGAGTTTATTTATATTTGGTCAGAAAAGGATGGATTCGTTTTAGAGTTAGGGATCATTTTAACAAGCACATTATAGGTGGTGGCTTTTTTTTTTTTTTTTAGCAGAAATAAATGTAGCTGTTCCCTAACGGGAGCAATTTCCCTTCATATTTCTTGCAGCTCTTGTCCCATGAGGCGACAGATGAGAGTGTGATAGCAATACTGATTCCAGTGCTGAGACGCCATCTGATCCACCGGAGAGCCGGTGGATTCAAATCAATGTCAGCTCCTGCCTTCGGGGCAGCAGTCTTTCAGCGCAGGATTTGCTCTGCGGATCAGAAAAACAGCTGGTGACTCGCAATATGTTACGCAAAAGACCTTTTAAATGTTTTGTTGTTTCCAGCTATGATGTAGTATGAGTCACTTCTAATATTTTGTTTATTTGTGTGACTGTTACCAAAGTCCCGTTGGTAAAAATGCAACACCAATTTAAACTGGTGTCTGCAGCATTCTTATAGGTGGCTGGAAAGAAGCCTCTGTCTGCATGTATATATTTTTTAATATGAAAGTTTTATCCAAGGAAAGCACTTATTGGAAATCCAGTCCTGAAATTGCCTGTAAAATACGAGCATGCGTTAAGGCAAATAATCCTGTGGGTTATTCAAGATTCTAGGAAAACAAGGACTTCCACAGAGGCATGTTGTCAAATTTCAGGGTGGGGTTATTGATTTCCAGTGTATATCGTTTGCAGATGGCAGAATTTGTGGAGGTGTCTCTGTTTTGGGTTAAGGTTTTATTCCCATAAACGATGTATAATAATCCCCATGAATGCAAAAAATATATATTTCTGTTTTGGGGAAATACTCAATGTCTTAACCCCAGAAACTAAACTCTTACTTGGTTGTTTTGGGTTTTTATATTTTTTTTGGTGGTGTTGTGGCATTTTATTTTTGCATGAGGTTTCTTTCTCACTTTTTGAAAATACTTTATTTCCTGCTTCTGTAATCCAGATCTATGGTGACAATTAGAGCCACTAGTACAGAAATATTAAGTATGTCTAGATAAAGAAGCAAAGAGGAAGCCAGCAAGACTTTTGGAAGTCTGGTTTGCCTAAAAGAGAAGAGATTCAAATTTTTGAGTGTTTGATAGATTTTGTAGTCTATGAATTTATATTTATAAATCTATATCCTGAATCGTATGTGATTACCCAAATTTCCACACTAAATATTCAGAGCTGCCAATGCCAGAATGATGATCTCAGTGCATCAATTTGGTGCCTATTTATAGTTTCCAAAGTGTCTTCCATAGCTCTCCATTGAATACTTTGATAAAGTAACTAAAGGGATGTCAGCCATCCCATGTGTGTCTATGGATGAAGAACCATGTGAAGTACTCTCATATTATTTCTAGGATACGTGTTCAGACTGTGGTCTTATCAAGCAGGACTCTCTATATTTGACTACAAGCATAATTAGCATTTGGTGTTCAGTGTGTGAAGAATTTTGATTGATTGGTTGGTTGATTTGGCTGTGTTTCAGGCCTTGTCAACATGGATAAAATACACCACTGAGTTTCATTCATCTTGTGTAGCTATTTTTATATGGAGTTAATATTTTATCAAAACTAATGTATATCACACACAATGGCTTCTGAATGAGTAACAAAGCAATTTCTTGAGGAAGATAAGATTTAAAAGAAGATAAAGAATACCAGACCAAAAGTACATTTCCTGAAGTATGCTCAGGAACACTAATTCTTGGAGAAATTCATAGGATTGGGTATAAAAAAAGGGGGGGGGGGGCAGTAATTTAGTGAAATAGGCCATTCATATATTTTCCTTATTTCCAGACTCATCAGAACTTTTACTATGCTGTAAACACTGTAAATCTAAGAAACAAAATGAGATCTACTATGCAGTGCTCCTCTAATTTGTTTAATGAAATGTCCCTGCATCCAATTCCCCTAATTTTCTTTCAAAGAATATTTTGAAAAACAACCTTCTCTGATGCTTGCTTGGTAAATGCAGATTTAACCACTATGCTCTAGTAATGAATAAGTCATCCTACATAATAAAGAGATAATATGCAAATTGACCATCACTCCAACACACAAGATGGTCGCCCCCATGTGGTCAAAGATGGCTGCCTCCATGTGGACACAAGATGGCCAGCAGGGGAGGGCAGTTGGGGGCAACCAGTCCAGCAGGGGTGAGCAGTTAGGGGTGACCAGGCTGGCAGGGGAAGGCAGTTAGGGGCAACTAGGCCTGCAGGGGAGGACAGTTGGGAGCTTCCAGGCCTCCAGGGGAGGGCATTTGGGAGGGACCAGGCATTCAGGGGAGGACAGTTAGGGGCAACCAGGCTGGCAAGGGAGGGAAATTAGGGGTGACAGGGCCAGTAGGGGAGGGCAGTTGGGGGCAACCAGGCCAGCAGGGGAGGACAATTAGGGGCAATCGGGCTGACAGGGGAGTGGTTAGGGGGTGATCAGGCTGGCAGGCAGAAGCAGTCAGGGGCAATCAGGCAGGCAGGCAGGCAGATGGTTGGGAGCCAGCAGTCCTGGATTGTGAGAGGGTGTCCGACTGCCCTCGAGGGTTTCAAGATTGGAGAGGGTGCAGGCTGGGGTGAGGGACACACACACCCCTGTGCATGAATTTCATGCACCAGGCCTCTAGTTTATAAACAAAATACCAGTTGGAACAACTGGACATTCACATGCAAAATAATGACTCTAGATACAGATCTTATGCACTTTGCAAAACTGAACTCAGAATGGATTACAAATGTACTAATTCAAGTAAATGTAAAATCCGAAAATATGAAACTCCTAGGAGATTAGATAGGAGAAAATCTAGATGACCTTGGGATTGGTGATGACTTTTTAGATAGATTATCAAAAGCATGAGCCATGAAACAAATAATTGATAATCTGGGCTTCATTAAAATTTAAAAAGTCTGCTCTGCAAAAGATGCTGTCAAGTGAATGGAAAGACAAGCCACTGATTGGAAAAAAATATTTGTAAAAGATACCTAATAGAGACTGTTATCCAAAATATAAAAAGAACTCATTAAATTCAACAATAAGTAAACAAAGAACTCGACTTAAAAATAGACCAAAGATTTTAACAGATACCTACCAAAGACGATATACAGATGACAAATAAGCATTTGAAAAGATGCTCCATGTCATATGTCATCAGGGAAATGCAAATTAAAACAATGAAATTGCAATACATACCTATTAGACTTCCCAAATCCAGAACATGGACAACAGCAAATGCTGAAGAGGATGTGGAGCAACGGAAATTCTCATTCATTGCTGGTGAGAAGGCAAAATGGTACAGTCACCTTGGAAGATAGTTTGGCAGCTTCTTTTTTTAAAAATATATATTTATTAATTTTTTACAGAGAGAAAGGGAGAGGGATAGAGAGTTAGAAACATCAATAAGAGAGAAATATCGATCAGCTGCCTCCTGCACACTCCCTACTGGGGATGTGCCCGCAACCAAGGTACATGCCCTTGACCAGAATCGAACCTGGGACCCTTGAGTCTACAGACCAATGCTCTATCCACTGAGCCAAACTGGTTAGGGCAGCAGTTTCTTACAAAACTAAATATACTCGTATGTGATCCAGTAATTGTTTACCATACTTATTCAAAGGAGTTGAAAACTTATATCCATACCAACTCTTGCACATGGATATTTATAGCAATTCTATTCATATTTGTCAAAACTTGGAAGGAGCCAAAATGTTCTTTAGTAGGTAAATGTATAAATAAACTGTAGTGCATCCAGATAATAAATTATTATTTAGTTACTAGAGGCCCAGTGCATGATTGAATCATGCACATGTAGGGTCCCCTACACGCTTTTGCTTTTGATCACGGGGAGCTGGGTGCCTGTCCGCTAGTGCACCAGGCCTTTCAGAAGCCTCCAGCGCGGCGGAGGCTTCTGAAAGGCCTGGTGTCTGAGCGGACAGGCATCCAGCTGCCACGCTTTCACTTTCGATCGCTGGTGCACCAGGCCTTTCAGAAGCCTCCAGCGTGGCGGAGGCTTCTGAAAGGCCTGGTGCTTGAGCGGAAAGGCATCCAGCTGCCACACTTGTGCTTTTGATCGCGGGGAGCTGGGTGCCTGAGCGGACAGGCACCCAGCTCCCACGCTTTTGATGGTCCGTGGCCGCTGAGGGGGGCTACCCTGCTGTTGAGAGGTGCAGGGGGCGGGACTCCCACCCTCTGCGCCTCTCAACGGCCGCTGAGGGGGGCTGCCGCGGACACCTGGCTACCCTGCCATTGAGAGGCGCAGCTGGGTGTCCGCGCAGGTCCCCTCAGCGGCCGCAGATCTGGCCGTTGAGAGTCGCAGGGGGCGGGAGTCCCGCCCCCCTCAGTGGCAGCGGATCCGTGCCTCTCAATGGCCGGATAGGCCACCCTGAGTCCCGCCCCCCAGCCTCCCACCGCCCAATCGTGGGCGTAGCGGAGTGATGGTAATTTACATTTTACTCTATTATTAGATAGTATATAAGAAATGAGCTATCAAACCATGAAAAGACATGAATGGATCTTAAATGTACATATATTACTAAGTGAAAGAACCAGTTTGAAAAAGCTACTTACTGTGTGATTCTTACTATATGATATAATGGAAAAGGCAAAACTATGGAGACATAAGAACAGTGGTTGTCAGGGGTTAGGGGGAAGAATGGACAGAGCACAGAGGATTTTTCATGAAACTACTCTATGATATGAAACTATAATTTTGGATACATGTCCAAATGTATACATTTGTCCAAATCCATAGAATGTACAACACCAAGAGTGAACGCAAATGTAAACTATGGTCCTTGGGTGACTATGGCGTGACAATATATGGTGTTCACCAATTAGAGCGAATGCATCTCCCTGGTGGGGGATGTTGATAACGGGAGAGGCTGTGCATGTGTGAAGGCAGGGGGTATATGGGGTATTTTTGTACCTTCCTCAATCTCAGTTAGAACCTAAAATGTAAAATTATTAAAAAAAAAAAAAAAACACAAAAATACATAGAATAAAATTTTAAAATGTAATGCTATCAGAGATCATTTAATCCAGTAGATTTTTGGCTTCATGTGTGTCTGTGGTTTTTTACCTGCCATTTATTGAGGGCCTGCTGTGTGCCCAATACTGAGCTAAGTACTTGTACATATATTAAAATCAACAATAGTCCCATGCAGTAGCTGTTATTTTCCTCACTTAATGGATAAGGAACTGACACTTTGAAAAGCTTAGTAACTTTCCCAAGGTTGCAGAGCAAGTAGTGAAGGTAGAATTCAAACTTGGGTCAGAACTGGCTCTGTTAACCATAATATTTTAACAAATAGACTATCATATGCAAAAAAAAAAAAAAAGTGTGTGTGTGTGTGTGTGTGTGTGTGTGCGCGCGCGCGCGTGTGTGGTAGAGAGATAAGACAGTTTTCCTCTGATTCTCAAAATAATGTGTGAACTAAAAAAATTGCAAGAATCACTGGATTCAGCTCTCAACCTTTAGAAGCCCAGAGCAGTGACGTCATTTTCTCAGTGACACACTGATAATTGGTAAAAGAATAGAAACTGGATTCATGCTCTCTGGACATCCCTTTGATGATGAGATGCTATATTATCACTGGTGGCTTTTAAAAAATTAGTTGATTTCAGAAAATAAAGGAGGACAAAACTTCTGTTAAAAGTGTAGAGCCTGCCCTGGCTGGTTTGACTCAGTGGATAGAGCGTCGGCCTGCGGACTTTAGGGTCCCAGGTTCGATTCCGGTCAAGGGCATGTACCTTGGTTGCGGGCACATCCCAGTAGGGGGCATGCTAGAGGCAGCTGATCGATGTTTCTAACTCTCTATCCCTCTCCCTTCCTCTCTGTGAAAAATCAATAAAATATATATATTTTTAAAAAGTGTAGAGCCTTTTTGCTTGTAGATTATGGGAATTTTCCATTAAACTCCTTGTTTCATGATGAAACACTGAGAATGTTTCATATCCAAACCAGACTATAAATACAAAGGACATTTAAAATATTCAAAATTATCTAAGTATCAAGATTAGAGAGAAAATACAATGTCTAGGAAAAATAATTCAAACTTAGGCATTTGAATAATGATTTAGCTAAAGTAAAAGTTAGATTTTTATTTTTGAAAATCAAACACTAAGCCAGCTTTATACTATACAGGAATACTAGTCACCTCTGGAGTGCTTTGAGTTAAGACAGTACTGTCTTGCATCACTGCCTAAATTTCTACTCTTTCACATACTTTATACTAGTATTAGATCAAGGCAATGTGTTACAATACCATTTGTATAAGTGAAAATAACTCTGGAGTAGAATAACATAGAGCAGATTCTCAACTATTGAGCCTGTGAGCTTGGACTTGGTGTACCTCTTTTTATTGGTGTAAAGAAATAAAAAAGATAAATTTTGATGAGAGGAAGCTCATGGAAATGGTCAGAAAATGAAAGAATGCTTGAGGCAGATAGGCTGGGTAAAAGCAGCAAAGATGACAATAAATAGTGTGTAGGGGATGTGGTAGAGGTAGGAAGTGAGAGCACCCAGAGGAAAATGACCCTAGAGGGAGATGTTAGACCATGCTAATGATAGTAGTCAATATTTTACTTTTCAATGATATAACCCAATTTTAGGAATTACCTCTTTACCATAGAACAACATATATTTACAATCTTCTCAGCTTTTATAACTTGTTACACTTCAAAAAAAAAGGTTGGGAAGAGAAAATATAGAGGCCTGTAACTCTAACACTGTCCTTGACCAGCTCTCCTCAGTTTTAGCAGCTGCTGTGTATGTGTAAGAGAAGTGGTGGATGACCAGGAAATAAATGAGTTGTTTCAGTGTGATCTCCTGAAATAGATAGAAGACTTGCAATTTCACACCAAGATCCACAGCCTGGCCTTGTTTTCGGGTTGCAAATCTAAAATGGCAGTAATCCATCCGTCAGCCTGACATCCTTTTATGCTCCCTTTCAATCACTCGCAGAAGAAAAATTTTTTTAGATTGATTCTGATTTGGCAGCTTTCTTATTGCCTATCACGTTAAAGACATTAAAAGATAGCAACCAATTTTATTTTCTCTGATCCCTGCAGGGTTTTAAACTTGGAAACTTTACTCATTTAATTTGGGTCCCAAGAGCAGTCATATAACTTGCCGATAATTGACAAGTAAATGAATTGTGGAGCATTTCTGTATGCCATTACATAAATTCTAAAAGATGATAGGATAAGTGTATTTATTCATTAAACAGACATAAACTCAGCACATAATAGAAAATTTTAAAAAAATAGATATTCCTAAAAAGGAGATGTCATTCTGGGTTGAACAAGGCTGTGCAAGAAGCAGCATGACCAAGAGTCTGACTGAGAATGAAGATGGTGATAGTGCCCTGTATGGATGCAACTACCAATAGAATGACTACTAGTGCCAAAGAGATTCAACTGGAAACAAGTGATGGGTGACTTAAGAAAATCAGCTAAATCTGAAGGGCCAGGAGATTCATTGATATCAAGGCATATGGAGATTAAAGTCCGGGACATGCAGCAGCAGCAGCCATATAAGGAACCAGGGTTCATGGCCTCAGACCCTGCTTAAGAAGCTCTTTGTTCTCCATCTCATTGTGTCTTGCTTATTGGGTTGAGATGACCTGGGTGGTGCTTTCTACATCAAAAAGCTCAATAACTGACTCGGGACTCTGTTTTGGGAAAGAGCTATTCATGTAATGTCAAAGTCCATATCTGAATGTGCAACACAATGTGGGCAGTGACATCATAGACAAATAAGCTAGTCAAAGCTCCTCTGTGCATGGTGCTATAGAGCCCAGCTTGCTTCTTGGTTATTCGTGCCTTAGAGAGTAGCTTCATCAGAGTGAGCATGAATGGAACTGGGATCCTATAGACAGGTGAGAGGATCAAATCTTAAGAGGTACCATATTTATTTTTTTTACTTGGAAGTAAGGAGTATTGTTTTGCCTTGGTTTCTGTTTGGTTTGGATTTGTTTGTTTTGTTTGTATAAGAGTTTCATTTTGTGATTCAGAAATTGTCACCCTTTTAAAATGTAGTTTCATTTTGACTATCTTCACCTTCTTTTGGTTTCTTTTATTAGAATTTCAGTTACACTCTAATTCTGTTAACATCTGTAAGTTCCACATGAATATCAAATTAGTTAGTAAGCTTCTTTATGGAAAGGGACCAACTCTAAAGTCCCATACTTTGCCCTTTAACTTTGGAATTTGGTTCATAATACCTTGAATAACTTTGAAGTACACTGACAATTTGGAAACTTATAAAAATTTGTTTAGATTTGGAGACCTTCCCATTTCTTCTGATGAAAACTCATCATACCCCCAACCTGCACCTGTTGTGCTGTTGTATGTTGTCAAACAGTTAGTTGCATGCATGTGCACATATCTATCACTACACTTAGACTGGCAGTTCTTCAAGACAGAAATTGGATTGTTCATTTTTGGATTCTCAGTAGTAATCACGGAGCCCAGGAACAATAAATGTTTAGTGTCTCTAATGAGTCAATGAGAGTCAAGATGACACATTAACAAGCAAGAGTAACTTTTGTAATGATAAGATTTTAAAACTTGGAAAATGGATGCTACCTTGCAAGGAAGGAGAGAGGGGGAGGGAAAGGAGAGGAGACGAGAGAGGAGGAGGAGGGGAAGGAGGAAGAATAGGAATAGGAGGAAATAAATTGAGATAATTTATGTAAATGTCATCTAAGATGAGAATAGCTAAAGAAAAACAGAGGTATGATTGGAAGAGAAAAATTTAGGAGAGTTTTGTGTTTTTGAGATAAAATGTCTTACAGAAAAATTTAAAGTAACACAACATTTCTGGATGTTTAGGATGTCTAGATCCTGGCACTTGTTCTTCATACCTGTGGAGTTCTCTGCCAAAAGGGTCAATAAACAAATAAGAAATTGAACATTAATTTTATTAATAGCTTGGCCATTGCCTGAAAATCCAAGTGAAAGATGGATGGGAAAAGGTGGTTTGTGGCAAAGACTGAATGGAGTCTCCTGTCCCATCCAGAATCTAGACCTTGGGACCATATACTCATGTATGGGAGTGGGTGAATGTGAGAATACACTCTCATGCTCAGTGTGTTGGTGGGTGGGGAAGAGGGAAAAGGAGAGGTGAGGGTAGTGGAGGGAAAGAGAGAAGAGCTTTGGGCATGCTCCTATAGCAGGCTGAACTGAGCCCAAAGGTGCATTATATTTCTATGCAGTAACATTGATCACAGTGACACATGGCCGCATGAATAAGAGGATACATCAGTTAAGAAAGTTTCTTTTTTTAAAAGGCAACTCCTAGTTTTGTTTATTTTTCTATTTTTCCTATTCTCTATTTTATTTATATCTGCTCTAATCTTATTATTTCCTTCTTTCTGCTAATCTTAGGCTTAGTTTGTTTTTCTTTTCCCAGTTTCTTGAGGTATAAAATTAGGTTAACTTGAGATCTTTTTTCTTTTTTAATGTGGGCATTTATTGTTATAAACTTGTCTCTTAAAGACACAGCCTAATGTGCTTTTCTTTTTCTCCCCATAAGCATATGTCACAAGCCTTTACTTATTTTCTTGTGAAAACTGGAAGTCTAATTTAAAAAGACACTTAGAAAATTAAACCAGCATGTTCACCTTTTATAAAATGTAGACCCTTAATTAAAGTTTTAAGATTTCATACTTTTACATCCCAAATGGTTATCACTTTCACAATCAATTAAATTCACATAAATATAGTAGCCCCTTAACAACTATTTGCTAATTTTTTTTTGCTACAATAACATTTGCTAAATTAGTGTATCTAGTCCTGCCACCACTGTTGAAAGGAAAGGTGATTGCCCATGTTTTCCAAATCATGTGATTGTAGCTAGAAATATTCATGACATATTTAGAGAGAGAAAAATTATAGCAGGGGATGAACTGTCAAAAGCTATAAGTTCCAATATGTTTTATCAACTTTATGAATTAACTTTTATTTGGTACTCTGTACACAAAGAGCTAGCTAGTGCTAGGATAATAAGGCAGTAAAAAACACTAGATGCCCGCAGCAGTGGCTCAGTGGTTGAGCATCAACCTATGAACCAGAGATCACAGTTCAATTCCCGGTCAGTAAGTCGGTTGGGGCATATGCCTGGGTTGTGGAATCTATCCACAATCATGCAGAAGGCAGCCAATTAATGATTCTCTCTCATCATTGATGTGTTTTTTTTTTCTCTCTCTCCCTATTCCTTCCTCTCTGAAATCAATAAAGATATATATTTTAAAAATAGCTAGAGCTTTGAAATGCTTACAATATAGTCTTCAAAGAAGGCATGAATAAAATTATTTAGTAACACTCTTTTTTCTTTATTGATTAAGGTATTACATATGTGTCCTTATCCCCCCCATTGCCATCCCACCCCCCCCCACTCATGCCTTCACCCACCCCTAGTGTTTGTATCCATTGGTTAGGCTTATATGCATGCATACAAGTCCTTTGGTTGACCCTCCCCCTTCCCCCCACCCTCCCGTACCTTCCCTCTGAGGTTTGATGGTCTGATCGATGCTTCTCTGTCTCTGGATCTGTTTTTGTTCATCAGTTTATGTTGTTCATTATATTACACAAATGAGTGAGATCATGTGATATTTATCTTTGACTGGTTTATTTCACTTAGCATAATGCTCTCCAGTTCCATCCATGCTGTTGCAAATGGTAAGAATTCGTTTTGTACCACAACGTAGTATTCCATTGTGTAGATGTACCACAGTTTTTTAATCCACTCATCTGCTGATGGGCACTTAGGCTGTTTCCAAATCTTAGCTAAGGTGAATTGTGCTGCTATGAACATAGGGGTGCATATATCCTTTCTGATTGGTGTTCCTAGTTTCTTGGGATATATTTCTAGAAGTGGGATCACTGGGTCAAATGGGAGTTCCATTTTTAGGTTTTTGAGGAAACTCCATACTTTTCTCCACAGTAGCTGCACCAGTCTGCATTCCCACCAGCAGTGCACAAGAGTTCCTTTTTCTCCGCATCCTCGCCAGCACTTGTCATTTGTTGATTTGTTGACGATAGCCATTCTGACAGGTGTGAGATGGTACTGCATTGTCATTTTGATTTGCATCTCTCGGATGATTAATGACTTGGAGCATGTTTTCCTATGTCTCTTGGCCTTCTAGAATGAACTCTCCAAAAATTCATCTGGAATAAAAAAAGACCCCGAATAGCTGCAGCAATCCTGAAAAAGAAGAACAAAGTAGGAGGGATCTCAATACAAGATATCAAGCTATATTACAAAGCCACTGTTCTCAAAACTGACTGGTAATGGCACAAGAACAGACATAGAGACCAATGGAATAGAATAGAGAACCCAGAAATTGACCCAAACCACTCTGCCCAATTAATATTGGACAAAGGAGGCAAGAACATACAATGGAGTCAAGACAGTCTCTTCAATAAATGGTGTTGGGAAAATTGGACGGATACATGCAAAAAAATGAAACTAGACCACCAGCTTACACCATACACAAAAATAAACTCAAAACGGATAAAGGACTTAAACATAAGATGGGGAACCATAAAAATATTAGAGGAATCCACAGGCAGCAAAATCTCAGACATATGCTAAGCAATATCTTCACCGATACCGCTCCTAGGGCAATGGAAACTAAAGAGAAAATAAACAAATGGGACTACATAAAAATAAAAAGCTTCTGTACAGCAAAAGAAACCATCAACAAAACAACAAGAAAGCCCACTGCATGGGAGAACATAATTGCCAATGTTATCACCAATAAGGGTTTAATCTCCAACATTTACAGGGAACTCATACAACTTAACAAAAGGAAGATAAACAACCCAATCAAAAAATGGGCAACGGACCTAAATAGATACTTTTTGAAAGAGGACATTAGTAACACTTTTTAAGGGCTTATTCTCACGTTTACTCCCTCCTTCCATTCCTAGCTACTCCTCTGGCTCGTGGGCCAGGTTATTACTAAATATACCCAGGCTTTCCTGCTGCCCGTCTTTCCTCAGGCTGGCTTGGCCACTGGGTCAGTGTCGGTGACATTCAGAGGTTATTTATCCATGGAGATAGGAAGTTGAGGATGAGGTTTTGAAAAGAATCCGATGAGTTTAGTGATGGACAGGTCAAGTTTGAGGTGCTAATGGAAAATGCAAGTAAAGGTATTGAGTGACAGTTGGCTAATACTCTTTAACAATTTGGTAATCATGTGTGGACTAAGGGAAAGGAAAAATTTTAAGCCTAGGTTGTTGGGGGAAATATGACAAAAATAGGAATTCAATGAGAGGGTTTATTTTGAGAAAAAAATGGTGAGATCAGTTTTAGATTTAATGCATTACGGATGATGGTAAGACATTAAAATTGATATTGTTTATGTAATCTTCAGAATGAAGGTGAAGGAGAAGTTGAGGAACTCTTCCAGATTGAAAGAGCCTACGGAGACATAGCAATCAGGTACAACACAGGATGCTGAAGTGGTGCTTTGGCTATAAAGGCCATGATTAGAAGAATTGGGAGAACTTGATTGGGGTCATTGAGCAAAGGGTGTACAGGAATATTTTATAATACTCTTGTAATTTTTCCTGTAATTATTCTTATAAATTTCTTGTGAATCTTTTGGTTTGCCCTCTCAAATTATTTTAAACTAAAAAGCAGATGCCCTGACTGGCTTTGCTCAATGGTTAGAACATCAGCCCAAGGACCAAAGGGTCACAGGTTTGATTCCTGGCCAAGGGCATGTACCTCGGTTGCAGGTTCAATCCCTGGCCCTGGTTGGGGCTTCTGCAGGAGGCAACCAATTGATGTTTCTCTCTCTCTTCCTGCCTTCAACTCTCTAAAAATCAATTTAAAAAAATATATCCTCAGGTGAAGATTAAAAAAAGAAAAGAAAAGAAAAAGCAGAAAGCCCTAGCTGGTTTGACTCAGTGGATAGAGTGTCGGCCTGCAAACTGACGGGTCCAGGGTTCGATTCCGGTCAAGGGCACATGCCCAGGTTGCAGACTTGATCCCGAGTAGGGGGCGTATGGGAAGCAGCCAATCAATAATTCTCTCTCATCATTGATGTTTCTATCTCTCTCTCCCTCTCCCTTCCTCTCTGAAATCAATAAAAATATACTTTGAAATAATAATCCTATATAATAATATGCAAATCGACCGAACAGCGAAACGACTGGTTGTTATGACAGGCACTAACCACCAGGGGGCAGACACTCAACGCAGGAGCTGACCCCTGGTGGTCAGTGCATTCCCACAGGGGGAGCGCCACTCAGCCAGAAGCCGAGCTCACAGTGGTGGTGGTGGTGGGAGCCTCTTCTGCCTCCGCTGCAGGTGGGCGGTAAGGAGCGAGGGGTCCCAGACTGCGAGAGCCCCGGACTGTGAGAGGGATGTCTGACTGCTGGCTAGGCCCGATCCCCCCGAGGGGTCCCAGACTGCGAAAGGGTACAGGCCGGGCTGAGCAATATCTTTTTCAGCAATCCTGAAAAAGAAGAACAAAATAAAGAGCCTATGGAGACATAGCAATCAGGTACAACACAGTGAATGAATTTTGTGCATCGGGCCTCTTGTAAAAAAATAAAAAAGCAGAAAATTAGCAAACACAAATCTTTTCATTTTGGGAGACCAAAGGTTGACATTGTCAATATATCTTAAGATATATGTAAAATACACTTACCTTAAGATACCTATAAGTACTCACAAACCCAGCCTCCTCAGAGTCTGTCCCCTGAAGAAAGAATACCATGCATTTTTAAAGACAGCATTATCCATAATGGTACTAGAAACGATCAAACATCCAACTGAAAAGAAATGATTAATTTCTGACCTGTCCACTTAATGAACACTCCTCAGCTGTATTGTAATTTGATATATGACTGGGTAGCAACATGCAAATGTCTTTGGTTTAATATTATAGTAAATGAAAAAGTAGGGTATAATCCAAGATAGTAACTATGATTATCATGTTAAAATGTAAATATGAAATACAACAAGATAATATGGATGGAGCTTTCAAAATGGTAAGATTTTTAGTGAGTTTCCCCCTTGCCACTTATTTAATGCCTCATAATAAATTTATGTTGCTTTTGAGATGTAAAGGTATTTTAATTCAAAAGGTCAAGAAGTAGTGAGAAGGAATAATGATTTGTATTGAAGGTTATTTGCCACAGAGTTGTAGCCAGAGTGGCCAAAGTCTTTGAGAAATAGAAATACAAAGAGGGAGGCCGGAGTGCCCAAGAGGGAGCCATAGAGATTTCCCACATTTAGAGGAGAGGAGTGTGGTGAACAGAGTTGATGAAGGATTGACTAGGGAAGAAAGCACTGAGAAGGATGCTGGGAAAGGATGGAGCTTAGGAGTATCACACCCTGAAGAAGGCCAAGGAGAAAAGAGAGGAAATAAAGGACGTGCTGTTTGCTCAGTAAGCTTTTCTCACAAAGGGGCCTTTAATAAAGACAAACTGACTTTTATAATTCAACATTTATGATTTTTCAAGTTAATTCCTATGGTTTGCATTGTAATATTTTAACATGGGAAATGGAGTCTAGAAACTCAAAATGTGACTTGCCTTGATGAAATATTTGTGAGCCTCTCCCAGTGACCTTGGGTCCTGGCGAAGACACTGCTCTCCCGTGTCAGAGAAGGTTCCAGACCGCCCTGCCAGCAGCATTTTATCATCAGAAAATGGTTCACTTCATAAGGTTTATAACCATCCATAAAACTGCAGAACATTTTATTCTTTTTTCATTAAGCTACCTTGGGAATGATTTTGGTCCCTTTATAGTCTCTTATTTAATCTGTTTCTTCATAGACTAGAGGGAGGAAAAATTCTATCAGTGGTCAAAATAGTAATTAGATAGTGTAAGTCACCGCCTAAAGGCTCGAAGGCAATGTACTTACTGGTTATCACTTCCTTCTGCCTTCATCAGTGAACTCTTAAACACATCTTTACCTTCTTCTTAAACAATGGAAAAAAGAAATTACCAAAATGTGCATTTTCCCAATTACAAGTTACTAAAGCTTGTATTTTTTTCTATTAAAGGATAATCCCCATGTTGTGAAAGCTCGTTTACCAAACTCTAAGGAAAGCATGAATTAATAAAACATCAAGGGATTTTATTTCCTATATTGAAAAATCATGCATTTGCATAAAATCAACAACGGAGTCTTACAGAAATGAATTTAATCACAGGGAGAGGACCATAAAAAATGCACTGCAAAATAAATCTTAAAACCACATTCAGGTTTTAAAAGAGGAAAATATCAGTTCTACTTATTCCTGAAGGATTTTTTTTAAATCATTTAATTAATGACAGCCCTCGGGGCACTGAGCAATTGTTAATTAAAACAAGGAGGAAAGGGAGAGGAAGTAGGCAAGAATGCTGAGATGAACACGTTTCCTTTTCTCTGCAGGGGAATAACATTACTGAGCCAACATTAATAAATATGAATATTTTTGCGAGGAAATATATAAAAATGTACCCCAAAAAATCTTAACTCAACGTGGCACACACTAGCAGGTGCATAAATTAATTGGGGCTCCTCAAGAACTCAAACCACAGGGTGTCACCTTTTGTCTAATTGAGTGGTGGTGATGAGCTCCCACCCACAACAGGATGGAGTGTTTCCATCTCGGTACAAGCTGACTTCTGTCCGGGGAGAGTGCCTGATCAAAGCTCTTCTGAGGGATTTCATTCACTTTCATCCTGGCAATGGGTGGGCCTGCACGTGGCAGCCACATTCATTAGGAAACATTTCTTAAATGCTTAGACTCACTGCCCATTCAATTCAATTCAATTGTGCTGTCCCTTTTCAACCATTACATTTTTACTCAAAAAAAAATAATTATGAGATCTTTTGGTTCACCCTCGGTGCTTGCCTAATTTGGGCAGGTTATTAGTGATAACATTTCCCCAGCCCTTCCCTGCCACTTTCCCCTGCACCCCACAAGAAAAAGGCTTTTATCTTCCTCATGAGCTCAGAAATCTACTTCACAAGCAGAGCTTTGGGAGCCAAGAACAAACAATCGAGAAAAGGAAGGAAATGTGTTTCTCGCTTTATTAGGAAGGTGACAGAAGCCAGAGCCCACAGGCTATATGTTTAGATGAGTAACGTCGTTCTTTGAAATTGGGATCACCTGGGATCAGTTTCCCTAATTTTTCGATGACCCTAGTTTTAAGTAATCCTATAGGATTTTTATCCAAGTTGTTTTTTTTTAAATAGAACTCAGCCCCTTAGGGTTTGGTTTTGTTGTTTTGGTTTTCTTTAATTTCCCCTTTAGTCTCTGAGTGTGCTTCCCTTTGATGTCCAATGTGCTGGGATGCCAGGGTCAGCTCATGGGGGGTCAGTGTAGTTTATAACATTTTTCAGATGCTAGTGAAGATCAGTAGCTAGGAGACATTTTGCTATCTGTATTTTTTTTAATATATTTTATTGATTTTTTTACAGAGAGGAAGGGAGAGGAATAGAGAGTTAGAAACATCAATGGGAGAGAAACATCGATCAGCTGCCCTCTGCACACCCCCCACTGGGGATGTGCCCGCAACCAAGGTACATGCCCCTGACCAGAATCGAACCCAGGACCCTTCAGTTCGCAGGCCGACGCTCTATCCACTGAGCCAAACCAGTCAGGGCACTATTTGTATTTTTTTAAATACATTTTTATTGATTTCAGAGAGGAAGGGAGAGAGAGATAGAAACGTCAATGATGAGAGAGAATCATTGATAGGCCACCTCCTGCACACTCCCCACTAGGGGTCGAGCCTGCAACCAGGGCATGTGCTCTGACTAGGAATCAAACCGTGACCTCCTCATTCATAGGTGGACACTCAACCTATGAGTCATGTCAGCAGGCTCTTTGTAGTCAGAATACATTCTTCACCACAGATAAGACCTTGCCTTACTAGCACTCTATTTCTAAAAGGATATTCAGAAAACTACATTCTGTACAAATACCAGATCTCTGCTTATTTTAGCAATACCTGGTCAAGCATAGATGCTAGGGTAGAAAAAAGAATTTTTCTCCTTTCATTGCTATAATAATTCCTATTAGAAAACTCCTGATTTTCCTCAGATGTCCTAAAAAGCTTTGTCCATTGCTTGTGCTAAAGCAGTAGCTACAGGGGGCCATTTATAGAGGCACAAAGGAAAAGTATCCCAACCATCTAAACTGTGTCATTTTTGTTCTCTTCACCTGCGCATGGTATCACCATAGGTAGTAGTTTATATATCATCTAAAAGGAATAAGCAAAAGAAAATCTCTCGCCTGTGGTTTTTCAAAGTAGACCTACATAGGGATTGCCAAGAGCGCTCATCAAAATGCTTTCTTCGTTCTCCTCTCAGCACTCTGAGGGTGGAATCCACCGTTCTGTATTTTAAGTGATTGTCATGCAGACTCAAGTATGACAGCCAGCAATAGGCCAAATGTTTCTATAGGGTAACATGATTGTTAACTATGATATGTAACATATAGTATATAATACATGTAATATATTGTGATATATAATGTTTTCTTGATTTCATTTACACATAAAATATATTATTAAATACATGTATTGATTATAAATGATTGCAAATATATGTGAAGCTCTATCCAAACGCCTATCTGTCAGTAGTAAGCAACTGCATCAGATTCAGGAATATAAGCCAGAGGCAAGGGCCTGGAGTTTGGGCCCTGGCTGGAGAGCAGCTGTCAGGGTCAGGTTACAATGCCAAGTTGAGATACACAGAGCAGGAGGAAGAAGAGGAGGAGGAAGAGAAGAAGAAATAAAGCAAGATTCCAGGTCTGTAAAATTACAGCAGGCATGTGTAACTCAGGAACCTCCTTTCCAATCAGCAAAACCACATACCCGGTTCCAAATATTGACTCACCTTCCCATGATGGGATTTTTTAAAATATATTTTTCTATTGATTTCAGAGAGGAAGGAAGAAGGAAAGAGAGAAACATCAATAATGAGAGAGAACCATCAATCGGCTGCCTCCTGCACGCCCCCTACTGGGGATTGAGCCTGAAACCCGGGCATGTGCCCTGACCAGGAATGGAACCATGACCTCCTGGTTCATAGGTCAACACTCAACCACTGAGCCACACTGGACAGGCATGATGGGATTTTTTTAAAACTAAGGATTGGTATTAGAGGTGTCCCATTTACAGTTCATCTCAAACCTGCTCTCCAACCATAGGGAGGGAGAGTGAAGCCAACATCCCTAGGAAACAAAGACCTGGGACCTTTCCCATTTGGACTACACTTAACTAAAGTTCTGAAACTCACATGTTGTTTCTTACCTTGTGACCTGTAAAGAGATGTCATTCTCTGGGTCCACCCACATTCTTTTGGGAATTCAGTGAATAGATTTTGCAGTAAATTTTAATTGGTATCCAAAAAAGATTAAGGTGGGATGGGGTTGGAATTATTTTTAACTCTAGTTTGTTTCAAGTAAGACAGATGGTAACTAAATTTCCAGAAAACTTTAAAGAAGCTTTCATCTCTCCAAGGTTTTTTCAGCTTCCCTCAATCTCACTGGTTTTTTTCACAGGGTTGCCTTGGGGATAATGCGTTTGATAGAAATGAGTAAAAATACAAAATTTCAAGTGCTTTATGCAGGCTGATACACTGGCTCTCTGTAGACTTCTGCTAATGAGGACTTGCTCAAGAAGGAAATCTGTAGCTGTTTCCAAATTGCCTACCTCCTAAGACTTATGTAACTAGGACAGATTTATTGATGCTGCTTGGAGAAAGATTTCAATCTGTTTTTAAAGAGGAAATGTTCGTTTATAAATATACGAGCATATACTTTTCATTAAAGTATATCCAGGGGCTACTTGGATATATCAATAGTTTAACAGGGGTCATAATGTTTACATACACTTAGCAGCTCTCCACACTTCACACCTTTATGTCTTTATACAATTAGACTTAATTGTTGAACCTCTAAAGATCTCGTGGCATTCGGGAATTTGGATTTTGTGTTCTCCTATCACATGGGAATGATGTATTTTAAACTTTTAAATGGTTAAATCCAGGAAGAGATGTTATGCTCTTCAAGGGCAGAACCTGATTACTCATAACTTGCTCTTACAGCTCTCTGGTGCCCTTTGCAGCAGATTGTCCTGAGTTACGACCTGCAGTTCAGTCTCCACTCCCTCACCTTTCCTTCCCTGTGCAGTGCGCTGCCAGGGTCCTAGTTCTCAGCTTTCCAGAGGCCTCCGGATGACCAAATCCCAGGCACACCCATCTCTGCTTATCTTTCTTCTTCCTTCCTTCCTTCCTTCCTTCCTTCCTTCCTTCCTTCCTTCCTTCCTTCCTTCATTCCTTCTTTTGAATTTGTTTTTCTTTGTTTCAATATTATTTTATATTAGTTTGAGCCTTTCACAACCTTTTATTTTTTTTAATAAATCTTTATTGTTCAGATTATTACAATTGTTCCTCTTTTTTTCCCCCATAGCTCCCCTCCACTAGGTTCCTACTCCACCCTCTGCCCTTACCACCCCCCCCCCCGCACTGTCCTCATCCATAGGTGTACACTTTTTGTTCAGACTCTTCCCACACCCCCCACTCCCTTCCCCGCACCCCCGAGAATTGTCAATCCACTCCCTTTCTATGCCCCTGATTCTATTATATTCACCAGTTAATACTGTTCATCAGATTTTTTTATTCCCTTGGTTTTTAGATTCACTTGTTGATAGATACGTATTTGTTGTTCATAATTTTTATCTTTATCTTTTTCTTCTTCTTCCTCTTCTTAAAAAATACCTTTCAGCATTTCATATAATTCTGGTTTGTTGTTGATGAACTCCTTTAGCTTTTTCTTATCTGTGAAGCTCTTTATCTGACCTTCAATTCTGAATGATGGCTTTGCTGGGTAGAGTAATCTTGGTTGTAGTTTCTTTTTATTCATCACTTTGAATATTTCTTGCCATTCCCGTCTGGCCTGCATAGTTTCTGTTGAGAAATCAGCTGACAATCATATGGGTGCTCCTTTGTAGGTAACTAACTGTTTTTCTCTTGCTGCTTTTAATATTCTCTCTTTGTCTTTTGCTCTTGGCATTTTAATTATGATGTGTCTTGGTGTGGTCCTCTTTGGATTCCTTTTGTTTGGGGTTCTGTGTGCTTCCTGGACTTGTAAGTCTATTTCTTTCACCAGGTGGGGGAAGTTTTCTGTCACTATTTCTTCAAATAGGTTTTCAGTTTTTTGCTCTCTCTCTTCTTCTGGGACCCCCATAATTCTGATGTTGGTACGCTTGAAGTTGTCCCAGAGACTTCTTACACTATCTTCAACTTTTTGGATTCTTTTTTCTTTTTGCTTTTCCGGAGGAGTGTTTTTTGCTTCTTGGTATTCCAAATCTTTGACTTGATTCTTGCGATTCTCTAGTCTGCTTTTAGGTCTCTGTATAATATTTTTTACTTCAATCAGTGTATGCTTAATTTCTAGTTGATCCTTTTTCATATCCTCGAGGGTCTTGTTAAATTTATCGGCCTTTTCTAGGAAATTCTTGAAAAACCTTATAACCGTGGTTTTGAACTCTATATCCAGTCTTTTGCTTTCCTCCATTTCCTTCAATTGTGGTCTGCCTCTTTGTCTCCACATTTTAGCTGCTTCCCTGAGTTGATGGAGTTGCTTTGTGTGCTAGGTGTCCTAGCAGGGCCCAGTAGCTCATCCTCCCCAGTTACCTGAGGTGGACACTCTTGGTGCACCCCTTTGTGGGCTGTGTGTGCAGTCTTGTTGTAGTTAAGCCTTGATTGTTGTTGGTATCACTGGGGGGAGTTGACCTCCAGGTCAATTGGCTATGAGGATCAGCAGTGTCTCCGCTGGGAGGGCTTCTGTGCTTAGCTTGGATGGGGTGGAGTATCAGGGTGGAGCAGACAGCCTTGGTTTCCCGTCAGCCCTGCCCTAAGAGGGCCCTGTGTCTCAGGGCCCCGCGGCAATGGCTGCACGCACCTCTGAGAGAAGGCTGCTCTTGAGTTTTGCCTGCTGCCAGACAATCAGGTTTCTCCCCGAGTGAGTCTGGTACCCAAAGTCTCACCCGGAGCTGGATTTTAGTGCAGTCGGGAGGTTTTGTTTTCCTCCCGAACGAGAAAGCTAGCCACGAGTTTGCTGCCCGCCCTCTCTGCGTGCTGCGAGTAAGCCAGCCGCATATTCAGCCGCCCGCCCTTCCCATGCTCACGGGTCTCCGCCCCTCCACAGCTCCTGGGTCTCAGTGTCCTTTTCTCTTTCCTTCTAGTTGTAGAATTTCCACTCAGCCAGCTTTCCAGTGGTTCTGGACGATGTCCGCTCTGTCTTCCAGTTGCAGTTTTAAAATTGTTGTGCGAGGCAGCAGTATAGGTGTTTACCTTATGCCGCCATCTTGGTTTCTCTTTCACAACCTTTTAAATGCTGATATTCTTTCATAGGCATCACCTCCATCATTTTCCTGACCCCAACCCAGCACAGTCCGTATTTGCAGATACATAACATTACTCAGCTGTACCATTTATACTGTGCCATTTGTTGTTCTCTTCACTATGCATGGTTATCTACTAGTTATTAATTGGGTATGGTAAAAATTTGCAAATTATTTAAAAGCGAACATTAAAAGACAAACACATCGCTATATTTTTCTAAGTGGGCCTATGTAAGAATTGCCAGAGAGGTGCATTAAAAGCGCATTTTTTGTTCTTTCCCACTTTACCATTCTGAGGTGAGGCCCAGCAATCTGTTTTCAACAAGGATCCCAGTGATTCCTCAGCACTTTCAAGCCTGAGATAGGCCAAATGCTTTCATTCCTAACATTTTTAGGGAACCAGAGACTGGGGAGTTATCGCCATGCCCATTTCTCTCACCCTGCCCCATATCCAATAGGTCTCTGCTTGAGGTTGATTCTATATTTCTCTCCTGTACCCTTCTCTATACCATCCCCTCTCTCCCTCTTTTTGGGGCCATAATTTATTACATCTGGTAGTTGTGCGCCCTTGGTTAACACTAAAATCCAATCATGTTTCACCTACTTAAATTATTCACTGACTCCATATCTTTCATAGATTGAAATTTAAAGGCTTTGACATGGCTTGTAAGGCTAGCCCCCCAACTCCCTTCTGGATCCCACTGGGTGCCCTCCAATCATAACCACACACACAGCTTTGCATCCTGTGAAGGCACCCTCTCCCCATGTACTTTGCCCATGTTTCCACTGCCTGACATAACCACACTCACCTCCCAGCTCATCACTGTCTTTGTCCACGTATTCAGCACTCTCCATCTACTCTTGGGCTCCCTACCCTTTGATATGTGGCTCCCCAGGACCAAACTGGGGTTCCATGGATCCAGTACAGTCATCAGTCTGAGCTCTTCTCACACCCTGTTGTAATTAATCGCGTGCTTGTTGCTCTGTGGGCCATTTTCCATCCAGGGACTAAGGAAGCACACACACCTCAAGGACCTGGGCCACATGGGTGCCAAGAGCCAACAAGCAAGTCAGAAACAGTAATCATCCTGGGAGTGAGTAGTCATTGAAAGAAGGGGGGGAAATGGGACCAAGAAAGGATTTTTTAAATTTAATTAAGGAATTCCACGGAGTTATTCATTGTGTTCACATGAGATGAAACATGGGCTTAAATTAAAGCAGACTGTGTCTCAGTTGGGCATAGGAAGGATGGCTTTACTGCAACGTGGATAAAAGACTGAATAGAACAAGGAGTTATGGAGTTATATTCTCTTCGGGGCTGTCTTTAAGATGAGAAGAGGTAGATGTTTATCTGTGAGCTGTGAGTTCCAGGAAGGAATTGTAACATACATTCTTAGGTCTTTCCATACATCTTGAACAATGTTAAACTTCATTGTTAAATGTGTTCACATTTCTAATGTTTTCTTTAGGATGATTTTTTAGAAATGGAATTAATAGTTCAAAAGATATAAACATTTTGGATGTCCTTGCTGTGTATTGCTAAGTAGATTTTCAGAAAACTCGTATCAATATTTCCTATTTCATTAATGTTATTTTATTAACTAATGTTAATAAAATAACATTAGTGAAATAACATTTCACTAATGATATTTTATTTCTTGATTAAATTGTTAAGTATTTATGTGTTTATTAGCCGTTATAAATTTCTCAATGTATAAAATGACTGGCATGCTTGTGGGGGGAGGGGATTGTTGGTGTTTTTAACCATCCCTCTCCTGAGGTCTTAGCATTTTTCTTATTTACTTGAAACAGTTCCATGTCAATAACAGACATTTTAGCCCTTTGTTTTACCCCTGACTTGTTATTTGACTTTTAATTTCATTAATGTTGTTTTGACATATAGAAATGTATCCTAGTTATAAATTCATGCAATACTATGCTTCAGTGTGCAGATAACAGATGATATACTTACTTAATCTGTAATTGTGCTGGTCTTCCTTACAAACTCTTGCCTGTTGGGCAGGAAAAAAGAAATGAACTTTTAGGCCTTTTTTGGAAGTTTGTGTGAGCTGACTGGTTACACAGTCCTGTTAAGTACTTTTTGGTTTGTTGAAATAAGTGCTTAGTCTCTCTTATTCCCACCCTCCTTTCCAGTTCGGTTTTAAATGAAGTTGAGGATACCAGAGAGAAGGGCTCTGGTAACCTCCTTGTTGTAGACAAGAACAATTTGGATCCACATGGTACCATCTAATGAATCTCTATCTTCTCTCTGTCTCTCTTCCCCCGCTGCCTCCCTTTCTCAACTTGTCCCTACCTGGTGGTGCTGCCTGTCTGGTTAGGTTCTCCTAGCCTAGGTTCCATAGTGACCTCAGGCGGTCACCACATTCTCCTGGCCACAAGGAATACACCCCAGCCTCAGCTGAGAGGTCTTCTCCCTTTCACCGTGTGCCAGACCCACAGGATTTCGATTAAGTCCCAAGACCCTTAAGGGGGCAGGTCCCAGACATACCCCAGGGGAACCAAGGTGGCTCAGAAAAGGCCCACGCCCAGCCCTCCCTGTGCTGACCAGCTGCACCCGCTGCTCCCCCTGAGGGGGCTGCACTCTCAGTGGTAAAGGAGCAGCCTGAGAGGCCTCTCTTTCTAAAGAACTAAATGCAAATGGAGACAAAGGTTCTCTCTCTGAGTCCCTCCTAATCAAGTGCCAAAGCCGCGACACACGAGTCTATTTTTTTTCCCTCCTGCCTTCTTCCCTCTGGCTTTTCACTTTTAATTTCCACTGCCTCAAACCCTCCTCCTAACCCAGAGCAGCAGGCCTCTTGGCCTCAGCCTCGGGGACAGAGTACTATCCTTTCCACACTCTGGCAGAACTGCAGGATCTGCTCAACAGATTCAGGCATCTAGCAATCAAGCATATGAGCCTAACCAGCGGTTAAGGACAGCAGGGGGGTGGGGGCATGTGTGGGGAGGGGTGTGGGATGGGAATGGGGGGATGAGGACAAATATGTGATATCTTAATCAATAAAGAAATTTTTTTAAAAAAGAAAGAAAGCACATTCCTATCCTCCCCTGCTCAGGGCAAGTCATCCCCGCGGCTTGGCCTCAGAGGATGAGGCTGCAGGTGGGACATGAATAAGGGGGAGAATTTGGAGACATCTGTTTGATCTTGGCAAAATATTGTCCTGGTTACATACATTTTCCATTTTTTAGTAGTCAGATCTTATGTTGCTTTTACACTTGGAAAGTTCTCTCCCATTTAAATGTCAGGTAAATATTCATCTGTAGTTTCTTTTAATTTTTAAAAGACTTTTCCTTGTTTCAAAGTCTTTAGTCCATCTGAGATGTATTTTAGAAAATGTAAATTAAAATCTAAGTTGTTTTGTATTTTAACAAATAATGTTCTCACAACGTTCGACATATTCTCTTCTTGGATTTTCACATGCTACAATTTTCTAGTATTTTGATTTTTCTTCTGCTCTGCTCCAAAATGTGGACAAAAGTGGCTATCATTTTCCCTTTTCTTCTCAAACCTGGTTTCCTCAGTGTCACACACACTTTTACTGTCTCCAATATGTAGGGACTAAGAAATGGTCAAAAGTCCAGAGGCTGTGTTCCAACCTATCCATTGGACTCTTTCACTGGGATCTTGACCCAGTCCCCACACTTCATACATCCTTTTCTTTTGATCCCAAACCCCAACCCCAGCCACCTTCTTTGTGTCTGTAAAGGACCTCCATCCCCTCACTCCGCAGGCTTCAGACCCCCTACTCACACACTCCCCAGCCATCCTGGGCCCCTCCTTCCTGCCTTCTGGCCAGTTTTCTAGTACTCGAGATCCTTTGTACATTCATTTGCACTCTTGGGTTCTTTCGGCCCTTAAAAACCTGCATGTTCCTTAGAACCAGTTTGAAAGACAGCTCCTTTCTGGAACCCTCACTTTGTGCTCCTTACAAATCAAAACAATCTCTTATTTATCTAAATTTTCCTAACACTTTGCGCTTTCCTAATCATGCTTATCTCACTTGACGTTGTATGATGATATTTATACATGTCACTTTCTCCTATGTTGTAAATACCTTGTGTGTAGGATGTCTATGCTACCAAGTAATGATAAACAAAAGGAATTATACTTTCTGCACAAAGCCTATATTTAAAAGTAGGAAACCTGTATAACAAAGATTGGATCAATTTCTCTTACAAAATTAATAAAACTAGAAATAATTTAAGTAACATTTAGGACAGGCCTTTTAACCATGGCGTGAATTCTCTCCATCGCTCCCTCTCTCCCTTTTCCGTGCACAAACTGAAGGACAGAAGCCACATCATAAGCTTTTGTCTAATCTGCATTTCCAGATAATGCCTTAAACATTACAGAGCCTCAGCATACAGTTGTTGAAAGAATAGATGGATGAGTGGATGAAAGCAATGGTCATCTAACAAGTAATATGACATTTATTGATACAAGATCATAAAATGCACATTTGTAAATGTTCTCCCTCTCAGAAGGTCTTTCCTACTGATTTTCAGTGAGGCAGTGTGCTCACCTCTGACCTGGCCCCGCAGCAGCCCAAGGTTGCAAGTGCCCCTGTCAGCGCAGGCTCACTTCTTCCCAAGTCCAAATACCTGCATGAAGCCAAATGGTAATGGTAAATCTCATGCTACTTTTCCTAAGCTCCAAAATATCGTTCGTAAGAAATGACTCAAGCTATAAAATAACAGGGGGTGGGGGAGCTCCTTGGAGGTGTGGATACCAAAACATAAAACATCTGTAAGGAATCCAATCATTCTATAGAATCAAAACAATGTTTGAACCAGTTTGTCCCCACCCCCACTGTGTGACAGAATGACCAGTGAGTGGGCCCACGCTTCATTGTAACCACTATGAGCATTTCAATTTCCAGCCAACTTCAATATTAATTATGTGTCACTCATCTAGGCAGAAATCTGGTCACGGGAATGTGAGTGTACGTGCAGACACCCCTCTTTAGTTAAGGGAATGAGCCCTCCATCCCCTCCCTCCACACTATAGCTGTAACTGGGTTGCTAATCAGAAAGGCCTCAGGACAGAGGTAAGTGGGATAAATTCCTATTTACTGAATTGATATTACTGGCTCCCTGGGTGCCCTTCTTCTCTGTGGAAGCACTTCTGGCCGTCTGATGTGGGATTTTTGTCTGGCACTGTTCTGAGACTGGGGCTTTGGGGCCTATATTAATTTTAGATCCTAGTCTGTGGAGATTAGTCTATTCTATGAGCTCTAATGTACTGGTGAAATACTTTTCAGGAGCAAAAATGCTTGCTTATCTGATCCATACTCTTCGGTATGATTTCCACCTCACATTCTCTGTTAGGGATGAGTATGATTAATTCATTACCCAAGATTACAGCACTATGCTAAAAGCTACCTGGAGGCATTTCTTTTGGTGTGAAATATTAAAGATTCAACATTTATATCAGCGAACCTAATTCATATTCCTGAGCCTGTGGGCTGAGAAAGGAACGTGAAAATATTCCATCATTTTTTCCATCGGTTTGTTAAAATGTTTAAGAGGATTATTGCTTTAACTACCTCTTTGATAAGGACTAGGCGAACTCTGTCCAGGAAAATACAAAAATACAAAAACTAAAAGCCACAGTGTCTTTTATCCCTTAAAAATGTTATGAATCATGTTTTGACAATAGTGGACCTTGGTTCATAATACCTTATTCAGGTATTATACTAATAAAAGTTTTCTTCACAATGAGAATAACTTAACATTGTATGATAAGAACTAGAATATAGGATCCCTTAGGGAGTAAATACAAGAATATTTCCAGCACAGGGCACAGAAGTTTGGATAGTGCAATTGAATTTCCAAATTCTTCTGAGGTGGCCTTGAAAATGTATTTTAATGCTTAGATTTAAGTCACAATGTGACTGAAATTTGCCACCACTTCAAGTAAAATAACAGCATAAAATAATGATATTGTACTATGAAACATTAACTTAGAATGTAGATAAAAAGTGTACATCTTCCAGATCCTGCTCGTTTGTTCTCGTGTCTGGTAGAGAAAGCTTGTGGTCAAATAAATAAATAAGTAAAATAATAAATAGGTAAAATAAATAAATGCAGCTGATGGGCTTACTCTTACCTCCGGTAGGTAGAAAGGGATATAATTAGAGATATAGTTAGATGGTATTTCCTTTCCTGTTTTAAAATCATAAAATATACATTTAGAAGAATTTATAAATTATACTTGTCAAATTTTGTAAAGATAGTTTTAGAGCTAATTCCTGTGTGACTGCCACCCATTCAATAAATAGACAGTGTGGTGATGGCCAGAGAGAGGAGGGGTGGGGGCTGGGTGGAGGTGGGTAAAGGGGAAAAATGGGAGTAATAGTGTCAACAATAAATTTTGACAAATAAACCAATCAAACTCTCAGGCAACTATTGAGAACCAACTAAATGCAAGCAGCATGCTAGATGCTCTAGAACATGTGAACAGTGGTTAAAACATGCACACCAAAAGTTCCTGTGGCCAAATACATTAAAGGGTCTTTCTTTAAAGAGAAATTTTCATTTCTGAAGAGGTATGTAGTATAAAATAATTTCCCAAGGTGTTGTTTTTGTTGTTGTTTTTCACTAAAGCTGGCATTTTTAAGGAACAGTAATCAAAATGCCTGATGTTTTATAGACACATTTAGAGAAATTTTGTTCAAGGATATCAATATATATCATTAGTCAAGTATTTATAGAACCCCAAATTTTGAAGTCATTGAGGACATAGAAAAAGGACTTTTCTAATGTATGAAGACCTTTTGAGCCATTAAAAGCAATCTACAATGTGATGGGGTCATTGCTCCCCTATTATAACTGGCCTCTACTGTAATTTGGTGCCATTTCAGCATCCTGGGGTAGAAAGAGCTCTGGCCTTCTAGCCTGAGGTCAAGATGACCTTGCACAAGATAACCAACCTTTGAGGGACCACAGTTTTCTCACAGGAAAAATAAATGGTTCAGATGGGATTATTGTAATTAACTTAAATCAACATCTTAATCTATTTTTTTAAGAGTTGAAATGTCTCAGACAAACTGGCTTTGATCTCAAAGTAAATAATCAACTGAAAGAAATCATAAGGTAGACCCATGAAATTCTAATGTTGTATCTTTTTTTCATTTGTCATATATATATATATATATATATATATATATATATATATATATATATATTAATCAAATGTAAGCACCTTCTCCAAAACTCAGAGAAATCAGCACCTGGTGGATTTTTTTTGGAAGCCACTGTGTAGTTTTGTTGGTCATTCTCAAGAAGTTCGGGAGATGAATTGGAACCTAGCATGGTATAGCAAGGCTTGGTGTACTTGTTTACCAGGTTGTTCTTCACTGTACATAAATAAGTAGTTAAGCCTTAACAGACCCTGAGGATAATTTGTCATAATAATGTGTGTTTTTCTATTTCAGTGTTAACTCCTTTTACATATTATTAATAGATTATGCACTTAGTATAAATAGCTTAGGGGAAACAATTCAGTTAGATTTGTTTGTTTTCTAACATGTTAATGGGGCAAGAAAAAGTTATCTTAAACTACTGAGCAAATTATACACAATACATGAAGTTTAGAGCATAAAAAGAATCTAGCTCATCTGCTAAGCTGACCAAAGAGGATATTATTTAATCAATTATAAATTATGAACTCCAAGAAAAGATATTCTAAATCTAAGACAGTAGTAGCATTCTATGGAGAACATAACTGGAAAATATGAAAATGGAAACGGAAAATATATCCTTGACTTCCTTCTATACAGTGAAGGAAATAAAAGCACCACCTTTCATCTGTTTTGAATTGTTAGAATACTTCTAGATATTCTGGCCTTTCAGAAATTTTAGTCTTATTTTAGTTGTGAGAAAAGTGGAAAGGGAAGGGCAATTCTGCATATTCAATTACTTGTTTTTCTTCTGGAGAACTGTGGTCTAGACATCATGTGCTCAGGGGACAAGAAAATACCAGATCAATTAGTAAGAAAGGTCTGCTTTTATGCTGGAGTCTTGACTTTGGGGAATAAGGAGGAGATCAAGACATTTTCACAGTTGAGCACAGATAAGCAAGACAGATTGCTTTGGAGTGGTTGATGGCTCTGCAAACATTGATGTTAAAAAAACTTTTTAAAGGGAAAAAAATGAGCAGTGGTTTTCCAAGAGTGGATATTTGCACATGTAAATGCATTCTGCTTTGCTGGCGATCATAGAGCACCTGGCATTAGTACTATTTGCTTCTTTGGATAAAGATAACTAAAGTGTATTACTAAGAGGGAAATATTAGAGAAACTGCATGAATTAGGTATCTGAAATGAATTAAGAAAATATGTGGTGTTTACAGAGCTTTCAGCAAGAGATCTTTCAATACTTCAACAACAGGATTGTCCGTAGGCTGTGAAAGGAGAAATGAACACTGTGTTAGTCAGGATTCTCCAGAGTAACAGATCCAATAGGCTCTGTATGGAGATTTATTATAGAAATTGGCTCATGCAATTATGGAGGCTGAGAAGTCCCACCATCTGCCATCTGCAAGCGGGAGACCCAGGAAGCCGATGGTGTAATTCAATTCCAGTCGGAGGCCAATGGTGTAAATTCCAGGCTGAGAGAGGAAAAGATGGGATGAGATGTCCCAGCTCAAATAGGCATAAAAAAAGGGAGGGAGGTGAATTCCTCCTTCCTCCACTTTTTGTTCTATTCAGACCCGTAACGGGTTGGATGACACCCACCCACATTGGGAGGAAATCTACTTTACTGAGTCCACTGATTGGAATTTCATCTCATCTGGAAACACGCTCACAGACATAACCCAGAAATAATGTTTAATTTGAGCACCCTGTGGCCAGTCACGTGGACACATGAAATTAAGCATCACACACTCTAAGCGGTGAAGTTCATATTCCAGTGAGAGTATAAACCAAAGACTGTGGGTAACAGAAGTGGGACTTTTCTAATTTCTCTTCTCTTTGCTTCTGATTTCCCCTTCCATAATGGCATAACAGGAAAATCAGTAGTTTCAGTTCCAGAATTTTAGCCTCTTTCCTGCAATCTTTTTCTCTGAAGAAAAGAAATTATGTCTGTTTTATGGACTGAGAGACCATATCAGATAAATAATTCATAAAGTTTCTGGGATCATACCCCTAAGAGATGGGGTGCACTGGTGAGCAGGTCAGACTGATAACAGCATCAGCCGGAAATGCTTGGGCAGCATAGGAAGCTCTGAGCTTAACAATTTGATTCGTGTATCATCATCATTTCCTCACAGTATAATAACAGACATTTGCCTTTTAATTGTTTGACAGGAGGTTCCATGTTGTCGCTACAATACAGAAGGCCCAAGTTCGAATCTGAGATCTTTGAAAAAGAGGTCATTGATTTATTGAATAGTTCTTAGGGAAAATACCTGTGCTTCTATTTGGTGGAGGGGATGCTGCCCACTTGTGTCATGGCCTTTCTTCATCCTAGGGATAGACTTGACCATGGCCATAGAGAGTAAGTTTAGTCCTAGGTCTGTGTTTTAGAAGGTTCTATAGATTTTTGTACTGTATTAAATTTGAGTTCTGATATTGCACATAATTTCTGTCATTGACTACAAAAGGAAAAAACATCCTTATTATCTGGTGGCAGGTTTGTTTATTATATCTACAGTTGAATATGGATGTAAGAACAATATTCTTTGAGATTTATTCCAGGATTGGAGAAAACTTGATTGCCAGCATTTATGGGGAAGAAGAAAAAAGCCACAAATTTTGTGCAGGACTTTGCACCATTTCAGAGAGTAAAGGTTTACATCCCTTTTGAAGATAGAGGAAAACTGTTATTGAAAGTTAATTTAAAATAGGCACCTCATTTATAATGAAAGCCACCTGCCGTAACTCAGAATGAAGCAGGCTTTATTGTCTTTTCAGTCATCTAGTAATCAACCAAACAGATTTCCTGTAAATTTGAGTGTAATTTTTTTAAAGTGTATATATCAATCTCTATTTTTTCCAATGTGTCTTCATTATAAAACTTGAAATGAGTAACTCTAGTTAAAAAAAAAAAAATTGGCCCCTAGATAAGAAAATGACACTTGCGAGTAAAGCTAGGTCATTAAAAATTCTACATTTTTAAACAATGTAAGTTGAACTACACTTTTTAAATTTGAAAGAAGGAAAGAAAGGAATTATCTATAATTACCTCTCTTTACAATAATCACTTATCACATTTTAATCTTTCCTTCATTATTTTTTCATCACTTTTGATAGAGTCAAAGGATATAGGCTTGTCTCTGTATTTCTACTAACACTAACTTAAGTTTTTCCACGTTGCAACATAATATTCACAACCATCTGTTTAGTGGCTGCACTGAGTGGTTTGATAAATTAATCATGCGTTTGTGGTTGGTCTTACAAGGAGACATGACTAAACCTCTTAAAATGCATATTTAAATAAAAATCCGTCAACATTGGAAAGTATTCTGAATTGAGTAAGTAACAAAGTGAATGTACTGCAGCTGAGGGACTACAACAGAGCTGTCCCCTGCCGGTGGTTTAGCACCAGCCAACGTCTTGCTCCCCATCTCCACAGCACCTGTTATTCTTGCTGGATTGATTTGAATTGCATTTTCCTCCGTCAGGCTCTGTCATCAGCTGAGGAGTCAAGAGAGAAGCTTTTCCTATCTCTACACATCTTCAAAGTTAATTTTTGTTTCTCCACCTTTTATGAAACTCCACTACAGCATCTTATCCTCCCAGCCCATCCTTTTCTATTATGAAACAGCATAATAAATGTTTATTGTCCAAAAAAAATATATATTTTTAATGTGAAAAAAATTGAACGTCAATTTGGCAGTGATTTTTCTGCCACACATATGCATTGCTCTTGTGGAAAATTAAGAGTGAAGCCTACATCAGCCAGGTAGCTGGGTGCCCTTTCCTGGGGGTGGGGATGGGTGCCACTCACCCAGCCTCATGAACGTGTGTGCAAGGATCAAAAAATTCTGAGCTGGTCAGTTGAGGCAATAGACAGTTCCTTCTGTGCGTTAAAAGCTTTGTTGTGCAAACTTTCTCAACTATCTCACAGAAGAAACAGGTTCTATGGATAACATGTTTGGGAATCACCAAATACTATGGAAACGTCATGGAGATTTGAGTTGTAAGGTGTCCTGTGGTAAAAAAAAAAAAAAAAAAAAAGGTGGGGGGGGGGGGCCTTCTCATTTGGTTTATCCAGCACTTACCAGATTTATTTTATTCCAGAATCCTATTTTCATTTTAAAACCTATTATTTAATTTATTGTGGACCTAGTATACCTAACAACTACAATAAGAACTTGGATACATAGGGCAATGCCATTATTTGAGTTGACATGTTCAAAAAATGACAAATTTATCCTCATATTTTCTTTGCATTGAACAATATTAAGTACCTACTGTCTATAAGCCCTGGGTTTCACTTGACCTTCTTCTACAACCTCAACCTTGAGCTACTTCTCAAGGAATCACTAATAGTAAGAAAAATGTTGTAACAACCCCACAGGCACCTTTGACCAAATGATTGATCGCTGAAAAAGAGAGGAGAGACTTATCAGCAGAGCCTACTGAGTGTTGGCAGTGCCCCAGGGAATGAGGTTAATAAAGGGAGTCCTTCCTACTGACCTTCAGGGACTCTTGTCTGGCAATGCCCAGAATTTACCTCTCTTGGGGAGAGTTTAAGATTATTAATCGTGAAAGAAGGATTTCCTCTCCTTCCATCCATCCCCAAGTGCAGCACCAGCTGCTAGGTATCAGACTAGCATTTCTTTCAACACAGGGAATTAAAGGGCATGTGGCAAGAGGATCTATTTCAAAGAGCTAGTAGAAGATGATCAATGATGGAGGGAATCAGAGTTGAAGAAGGAGCATCAGTGCCTTGAAATGTTCCCTAGAGCTCTGACCCCATGAGGGCTTTAACTAAATGGCTACTTAGTTTATTGGATTTACCCACTGCACATATTTAAATGAAATGGATGGAAGAAAGAACCTCTACACAACGTGGCAGAAAAATGACAAAAAGCTTTTGAAGGTCAGGGAACATGGCACAATCACTTAGACTAGTGGGAAAATGAAATTCTTCTCAGGACCTTGTAGACCTGATGGTACTATCAATTTTAAAATGGATATAGTGCTTGAGAATGTGTATGTTTCATACTAAATGACTATGTACTGAATTATAATAGCTTTGGGCATCCTCTTAAGAACTTAACAAATGACTTACATGAAATGTTAATATCATTAATACCAGAGAAACTATTTATTTATTACTATAACCACATATTAGAAAGCAGAGCTTCCAAAGTCTCTGGCAAAAAAGAATGAGAAAAGAAAAACAAAAAAAGAAAAAAATAGTCTTATATCAGTGATCTCTTGAATGTAAAAACAATCCAACAATACTGAACTAAAAGGAAGCTTCTTCAAATTCTTTCTGTTCAATTGTCAACCAAATTATCATCTTTATATAATCTCACATAGTAAGAAATAGTATTTGAACTTTCTTTAGTAAACTGGATAGACATGTAGGAGCTATATCTCTTGATGTGATTTTTAAAAAAAGGGAGGGAGTTGTCCAAGTTCACTTACACATTTTACTATGAGATAAACATCTATTTATACATAATAACAATATGCTAAATATATCTCTTGATGTGATTTTTAAAAAAGGGGAGGGGGTTGTCCAAGTTCACTTACACATTTTACTATGTATAAACATCTATTTATACATAATAACAATATGCTAAATTCCTAGATAATTTGATGAGGTGGCATTTTCAGAGTTTGAGAATGAAATGTTAGGAAGCCTTAAAATAAAGAATGTAATATCTGAGGAGGTATGTGCGCGCGCGCGCGCGCGCGCGCGTGTGTGTGTGTGTGTGTGTGTGTGTGTGTGTGAGAGAGAGAGAGAGAGAGAGAGAGAGAGAGAGAGAGAAAGAGAGAGAGAGAAGGGCTAGATATGTCCTTTTCAATAGTGTATGTGGCTGTGTATCAGTATGTGTAAAGATAAAGTACTAGTTTGCTAGGGGTGCATCAACAGAAATACCACACACTATGTAGTTTAAACAACAGAAATTTATTTTCTCACATTTCTGTAGGCTAGAAGTTGAATATCAAGGTGTGGGCAGGTTTGGTTTCTTCCGGGGCCTCTCTCCTTGGTTAGCAGAACTTCTCTCTGTGTCCTCACATGGTCTTTCCTCTGTGGCTCAAATTTCTATTATCTATTTTTGTCTCCAAGTTTTCTCTTAATAAAACACCAGCCAGATTGGATTAGGGCCCATCCTGACAGCCTCATTGTAACTTAATTACATCTTAAAGGCTCTATCTCCAATACCACCACATTCTGAGGAACTGGGTATTAGGGTTTCAACATATGAATTGGGGGGTGGGGGTGGGAAGGCACAATTCCGTGTCAACACATAGTATATATAGAAATGCATAATTGGGGAAGAAACTTATATTTACTGTCACTGGGGTTTATATTTTTCCTGAATTCTGTGTAGGTGCCATCATTCACAATGAGATGCCCATGGAAAAAACAGTGAGTTAATTTTCTTCCTAAAATTAAATGACTTCCACTAGTCCACAAGAAAGCCTTTATAATCAGTAGTAGATTAAAAAATTACCATATTTTCTGGCATATAAAATGACTGGGTGTATAGAAGATTTTCCTGGGTTAAAAAGTCGTCTTATATGCCAGAAAATATGGTATTTCAAAGAACCTTTTGTATATTTTCTTATTACAATAATTATAAAATATTTAGTCAACCAACACAATCAATTAGTTATGGGGAAAAAAATAAGTATAATTCAAAAAAATGTTACCTTGAGATGGGATAGATGAGAATAAACTCTAATAAGCATATTGGTTTAGCTTTGGAATAAGCATTTCAGTATTTACTTTTATGATGGATCCCTTCTAAGAGACTAAAATATCACATAGACATATTACAAATTTTTCCCCTGGGTGGTGTGCTCAGTGGTTAGAGTGTTGGCCCTTGGACTGAAGGGTCTCAGGTTTGATTCCCAGTCAAGGACATGTACCTGGGTTTCAGGTTCGGGAGGCAACCAGTCAATATGACTCTCTCACCTCTCTCTCTCTCTCTCTCTCTCTCTCGCTCTCTCTCTCTCTCTCCCCCTCTCTTCCTCTCTGTCTTTCTCTCTCTCTTTCCCTCCTCTTGTCCCGCCCTTCCACTCTCTCTGAAAAGCAATAGAAAAAATATCATCAGGAGAGGATTAACTAAAAAAATAGAAATATTAATAATTTCATACACCAAAAAATTTCATGTACATTCCTTAATAGTTTTGTACACAGTTTTGACCTTAGCTTTATTTAGCCATGATGCCATCATATAGTTCTAGAATTGACAAATCGTGAGGGATTCTAGGTTAGGGATTCTATAACCCAGTTGCTGTGTAAGGGACCTGGGGTGGGAGGGATGCTGGGCAGTTGGGGCTCTGAGCAACTCTCTTGCCTTCGTTTCAACAAGATCAGTTCCACTCATTTATGGTACATATGGAAGATCCATGCAAGATTTCTTGAAAAATCAGCTTCTGCTGCTTTGAAACATTAAAGAAAACCTCTAGTGTGGTAGTGTGTTCCATTGTACAGTCAGGAAACAGGCCCAGACAGGTTAAGTGACCTGCCCTGGGTCACACATTAGGTTTTCGCATCCCCTGGTCAATCTCCTAACTACTGAAAGTCTTCACTTAACATCATCGATAGGCTAAGCAAGACTACATACAACGAAACCAGTTTTACCCCAAGTTGATTGATATACATCATCGATAGGCTAAGCAAGACTACATACAACGAAACCAGTTTTACCCCAAGTTGATTGATATAAATGAGTTAAGTTCCTACATCTCTTCAACATAGCAAGATGACACTAAACTGAACGACGTTATTTGAAGGCCTGCTGTATGCAATATTATTCAAATACTGTTTGATGAATGCTCATGTTGTCCATACAAATCAGATTTCCCTGTGGTTTTGTTTGACAGGTAAAAAAGTAAAGGTGGAGATTGTAACCTCACTGTGGTCATATGGGATACTGGCAGAAAGTCAGGATAGGACTAGGTGTCTGGTTTGTCATCCCTGGGTGACATTATCTTTTTATTTTTAAATTAACCTTTTGCACTTGGATGTTGAGTGTGACTCGACACGGTTAGCATTAGAATAAAGGAATCGAGAAAAAAGCAAGCGAGTGCAAAGGGTTAATATTATTTTAAGTGCTTTTATTATTTTTATATTATCCACAATTGAAGTTTTGTTTCTTCTCCTTTGGCAATTTCTTAAATACATTGAGACTGAACTCAGATTCAGGGAACTATTCTGATGGCAGTTTTTTTTCTATAGCTCACCGGAGCACATGTCTGTCTTGTTTTGCATTTTTTATGAGATCTGTATTGCTTTATTCTCTGGTTCTAGAACTGATATGATTGATACTGTGTGCATGTGGGGTAAAATTAAATCTACATAATGTACTAAATATGCTTGAGCAAATGTACTTTCAGAAAAATGGCACTGCTTATGACCCTACAACAGTGATGGCGAACCTTTGACACGTGTGTCAGCACTGACACGCGTAGCCATTTCTGATGACACGTGGCCGCATGCCGAGGATGAAACATTTGCTGCTCCTGAGGATGAAACATTTGCAACTAGAGTCTTGGAGTTAGTTTTTTCCTCAAAGTGACACACTACCCGAGTTATGCTCAGTTTTTTGGCAAAGTTTGACACACCAAGCTCAAAAGGTTGCCCATCACTGCCCTAGAAAGTAACTACATCTCTTAAAATAATGTGTGTTTTAATTAAATGTTTCCGGAGAGTCTAGAGAGATGAACTTTATCTTTAGTTCTGCTACCGTGCTGTGCTGTCTCCCTTCTTTCCTGATTAGACCCCTCCTTTTCCCGGACTGTAGCTGGGAACCGGGACAGGAAAAGCTGGGCAACGTTTGGCATGTCCTAAAGGAATTCTCTTGAGCCTGACTTTCTAATACTGAATTCAGAATGTGTATCTTTTTCCTACCCTAGAAAGCTTGAAAACTCTCACCACTCTAAAAACAGAGAGTGTTTGATTGAAGGCAAGTCATCATTTAGCAAATATTTTTGAGATCTGCTCTTTGCTAGGCCTTAGTCCCAAGACTGGAAATCCTGCCATCTTTGTCAACAGCAATTAGAAATGGAAATATCTCAAGCAATGAAAATGAAATTGAGTTTGTAGAAAGGTGTTAGGGATAGATGTAACAAGATTGGCAAAGTGTTGGGGACTGTTGACGCTTTGTGATGTGCTTATGAGATTCACTGCACAACAAATCATGTATTGAATTGTGATGCTTTCAACCTTGTGCAGGTTTGAAAACTTCCTAAATAAAAAAAATAAATTAAATCTGTTTAGTTGGCAAAGCCTGGGAAGGTCCAAGACCAGAAAACAAAATCAGCAACAAGGAGGAAAGAATCAGATCAGAATAAAAAAAAGAGGAAAAAATAAAGAAAAGTTAGAGCCCAAAAGACATAAGAGGGCCCTTGCTAGGATTTCCCAGCTCCCATGGGAGGTGAGGCTGGTGGCTTGAAGCAGAACCAGGCTACTGTTATGACTCTAAGTCATTTCTAGCACTAAGTGCTAATTTATAAGTAAGATAACTGCTCCATAATTTATATTTCATTCTCTTCAAAGTATATCATACTCTTTTCCTGGGTCTTTTTTAATTTTCTCAAGATCAGAGGATCAATTTTGCTCACCATTTGAACCCCAATAATTAGTTTAATACTTGGAATATGCTAGCTACTTTAAAATAGTTGTTGAGTAAGTGTTTTTAATGTGCCTAGTTTACGGTCTTGTTCTCATTTTTTTTTTTTTTTTGGCGAGGGTGCGGGGGGAGAGGGGGTAGGGAAAGGAGCCGGAAACAGTGATCCCATCAATGCCTGTATGTATGATTCTGGAAACCTACAGGGGTAGGGCAGGTGTGTGGGCGCCCACAGAGAAAATGCCCCCATAACTGGGGCTATAGCATTCCTGTGTCTAACCACAAATTAACCATTTTCTCATCATTTTTTCCCTTCCTGGCATCTTGGACTGATGATATGGCAATGCTGAGTCACGGTGTCCATGTGTTTGATATTTGACAGCAAGCCAGAGATTTCCTCTGTGCAAATTTAGTGACACTGATCCCTTTGCACTAGGTTTGTGAGCATGTCCAATTGTTGGCATCATTATTTGATGAGTTTATTATTATTCGGCAGGGAGGCTCCTAGGACATGCTAATAAATGACATTTTTATGATTTTTTACGAGACTCTGACAAGTCAGTCTATAAGATTTATGGACTACGGCCTATGCAGAGCCTTTTCTGTGCTCTGGATGCTTACAAAGAAATAAGAGAAACGGTCCTCGTCCCTGTAGCACTGGCCACCTCGTTTGGAATTTTAAGCCTGTCAATGTGAGTCAAAATTATGCCCTCTCCTCGGATTCTGTTTTCTTGTGTTAATTCATACTGTGATTAAAGTAGGTTTATAACCAGTTTATAGCTTCCTTTATAGAATTTTCATTGTAGCTCAAGGCCTGGAAATAGCAATTTAATTAGAGATTTACAGCCATGCATTTCATAGTGATAAATGTCTTGTGAATATTTAGACTATTAGCGAAGGTGAAATATATTTAGCTTTCCCTTAACTTATTTAAGAGTCTCCTTTTCTGGAATCTATTTTAAACTGTTCTCCATGAAAATAGTCCTTGATGCTTTATTTTGAGGCTAGTTCTAATACCCTCTCTCCTTCCCAAAGAAACTTGCCATGTCAAAAAAGTTCACTGGCTCTAGCTGGTTTGGCTCAGTGGATAGAGCGTCAGGCTTTGGACTGAAGGGTCCCGGGTTCGATTCCTGGTCAGGGCACATGCCTGGGTTGTGGGCTCCATCCCCAGTAGGGGGCGTGCAGGAGGCAGTCGATCAATGATTTTTCTCTCATCATTGATGTTTCTATCTCTCTCTTCCTCTATGAAATCAATAAAAATATAATATTTTTAAAAAGCTCACTGTTACATTTCTTCCCTAGAAAGCATCAATAATAGAAAACTTTAAAGAGAAATGCTCTTTTTGCTCTTTACTTAAGGGTTTCATTGATATGTAACTGGTTATATGAATGTATTATATGAATTTTATTTGAGAAAGACACTTAAAAGAATACTCATCTGTTATGGAAATTATTTGGTTTTAATATATTTCTTTTATGTAAGTTTATACTGTTCTAGAGAGATTTGTAGCATATGTTATTCCAACTATTTAGTTAAAAGAATTTCTGACCACTGGGTAATATTTCAGCAAGAACCAGTACCAGCCACAACCTGGTTAGGCCTTCCAGCAGAGGAGTAAAACTAGGTCACAAATTTAGTTACAGGGCCTGTGCCTCTGGCTTTGGCTCCATCAGGAACTGCAGCAACCCCAGATCTACTTAGTTTGTGTACACACACACACACACACACACACACACACACACACACACAAACATACATACACATGTGCTATATCTGTAGTCCCCATGTGATGCTCACATGTGCTTAGACATAGACTTCAATTAGATCCCTCTGCTTTCTTCCTCTCTGTCTGCTGCTGAGCCCCCTCAGGCCCTGAAGGAATATCTGAACTGTTCTTGAGCGTGGGAAACCAGCTCAGCCTCTGCTGAACTCATGGATTATCTGGGCACTGCGTTCCTAGGAGCAGAAGGTCCTATCCTGCCCATTCATCTACATGCTGCCCAGACCAAGTCCAATAATCATTTCCAAACACTCTACATCTTCCACCCTTCCCCCCCGACACACACAGAAGCCAAAAATAGGACTACATTCTAAAGTGGAGGGGCTTCAAAGCTTCCACTATCTTACCAAAGTTTCTGTGAAACAACCATTTACTTTTTGCTTGCTGTTGTGTTTTAGCTCCATCACCTTGGGATTCACAAATGAAACCTGGGTGAGCTGAGCCTGCCTAGTCAGTTTGAACGGGACAGTCTAGTCTAGTATTTTCCCCTTGTTGAAATATAAATTAGAATACAGTCTTGGAAATGCGTCCTTTAATTTCACTGCCTTATTGTCATGTAAGTCTGTGTGCTGTGCATCGGTGTTCTCACTTACCCTCTGGTTCCATCTAAGGCGACTGCCCCAGAAAGGAGCGTGGGCCTCGCTGGTGTGCAATGAACCACACGGTTCTATACCGCCCAGCGCCGCCCTACCAAAGGCTCTGCAGCCCAGGCCCAAGTCCACACTAGTTTTATACACTAACCAGCCAGGCTGTAACTATGAGGAATGGGAAATACTTTATTTCATTCGTGTAGAGTTCAGAGGGAGTTAACCATTGTCCTCCTTCCACCTTTCCCTAATCCACCAGCGGGCTTTCCAGTCAAGGAATGTGTGGCAAAACAACTGACTACTTTCCATAAGGATTTTTTTTTTTTAATTCCAAATTTTCTTGAGGGAAACCCTGTCATTAAGTTTTTCAGAATAAAAATTATATTTACTTTATAAAAGAAACATTTACCCAATCACATGGGAAGTGCATTTGCCTTTGAAACCTGAATATAAACATTTGGGAGATTTCACATGCTGTTCCTTAAAGGTTTGAGTTTAGCTGGTTATGAGAAAATTTTTTTTTTCTTTTGATAAATCTGGAAGTTTTCAACATGGAAAGCAGTTCCCTCCAAATCCTGTTTATGAGAAAGTCACTGGCCTGGACATGTTCCTGTCCCTTGAGAGGACGACATTTCTTCAGAAGTGGAAAGACTTTTTCAAGAAGAAAAAAGAATCCGCTGACCTAAATTGGTTACATTTGTTTTCATATTGTTTCAGCTTCAGTATAAAATGCCCTAATGGTGAACATTTTTGTTTCATGGGCAACTTCTGGCATTATAGCTAAATTGAGTCTCTGAGAAATACTTTTCATGGTTTTTTTTTTAATATGCATTTCACTAGTTTTAAAGCAAAAACATTTTTTGAGAAATAAAATATGAATTTTTCTACAGCCTCCAATCTCATGGGAAGGAAACAGTATTGCTTAGATTGCCGTTGATGGATTCACTGTAAAGTACGTGAAGTACTGTGGATATAATTATGACTACTGAAAACTCTTATCACGTGTAATTTCTATTTCTGTTAAATCCGAATAGTAGGCACCTTGGTAAACACAGAAGCAGTGTCCCTTGCCAAGGCACTGTTATTTGTATATATCCTTTCCTCAATATTAATTCTTGCCCAAATACCTTCTCAGTCTCCCACAAAAGTGGCCCTTTGGCTAATCAACACACAGGCAGTTCCAGGCACCTCTGAATCCTAGTCTAAATGCAGCTCTTATTCAAATGGAGACCCAGCTACATGTAGCTACAGATTATCCTGACACCATAGGCAGTTGTAATATTTGCCAGGTGATTAAGTATGAGAAAGCAGAGCTATTAAAGAGCATTGGTAATCATCCATCACTGGCTTTGCTATTTCTCTGCAAGTAACCATCCTTATAGCTTTCCTCTTCCTTGTCTGTGTCCAGAGAGGTGGGACATGGTCTTGGCCCTTTGAAGAAGAATGTGTTTGCAGCGTCAACCATGTATGACCATAGTGAGGTGTTGAGTACCTCATTTGCGATCTTAAATCCCAAGGTTTTAAGTTTCTTCCTTGGTAAATATTATTCATTATTTACTTTGGTTGTCTTAATCATTTCCTATTATACTGAGCTTTTTTGTTACCTTTCCATAATTATATTCAAGCCCTCTCTAGAATATAATCTTTTCCCTTTTGAAGAAGTTTGTTGAGTTTTTATAATTAAAAAAAGATCTGTCCCCATCTTTGAATGCTTGATTTGGTCATTCGTGTCCAGCAGCACAGGATTGGTCTCCAGGGTCACACTGCAAATTTGTCTGTTATGTCTTCAGTAATTTCTATGTGGAGGTTAAGTAAGAGCTCTCTGCTTACTGGGTATTTGTTTGTTATTCCTATTATAATTCATAATTCCACAGGGAAAATATACAGGGCGTTCCTACTGCAGCTTCAATAGTAGGAATAGTTGGCTTTCCACTCATCTCCCACATGCTTTAGACAAGTCTCCCGACACGGCTATTCTCCCCAGCTTCAGAAGTAGAAAGGAAAACTGGATTCTGTAAGAGTTGGAATTCTTACAGAGAGATGTGCCATCTAGATATAAAGCATAGCTTCTATTTTCCTAATAGCTATAATAACAAAAGAATGGGGAAATGGTTTGTGTGAGTTTTTCCAAGAATACCATCTGTATTCCTGAAAGACAAATGCCTCTTCTTAACCTGAGAACTGCTAACCAGCCAACTGGTTCCAGAAAGTAGCCAGCACACATCGAGGTGAGGCTGAATCACCTCCTTGCCTCCCGTCATCCTCATCGCGTTAGCTGCTGGCCTTAGTCTGTCACTTGGCTGAGAACGCTTCTGAGAATGGTTTGCATGCAAACAGAATAGTATTACATCAAAACTACATAAAAGCACTCTTTCCCAGCCTCAAACCCAATTAACTACTAAATTGAGTAGTGTTGGCCTATGTTCCACTTACTATTTACATGCACACACACACACACACACACAAAAAAGATTTAAACTTGGTTGACCTTCAGGATCGGGGAAGAGGACGTAGAGGAAGCAGTGCTGAGTTTAATTCAATGTTCTGTGACAAACAAGGGGAAGATAGAGAGATACTGATTTTGAGGGAAATGTTAATTATCTGAAGCTTAATTACAGATAACAGTATGAGGAGAATACATAAAAGGCTTGAAATGCAGCCAAAGCATTTCCCTAAGATCATTAAAAAATGATTGTTGTTTACAATTCACAAATTGCACAGACATAGAGCTGAGATGGGAAAAACAGAGTCAGGCTTGAAGTCAGAACCCAACCTGCTCTTTTAAAACCAGTTCAGAAGGGAAGTGTTAGCATTGTCCTTTGCTCACGTTTTAGAAGTAAAATGAGATTCTGCACATGCTTCCCTTTCCAAATAAGAATTAACAGATCACTGGCAAGCACAGAGAAGTAAAATTCTAGGGGACAATCCAACCCAAATAAAAATAAATAACGTATGAGGTCTTAGGAGGGGAACTACAATAAAACAGAATGCACAGACATTTATCTCCATGTAAATACAATAGAAATGAAGGAAGCAAGATTTTTAGGTTTCTATTACTTCATCACTGAATCCCATGATGTGAATTTGTACCTTTCCACACAAACATAATTTTCATTTGATGTAGCAAAGGGTGGCTTACATTTTAGTCTATTCTTTAAAGATTCTTATTTGTCTTTTTTTTTTTTTTACAGTTGGTATCTGTTTGTGTCCCATTTGTGTTTCAGAATAATGAATGTGGCATTTCAGCAGTTTGCTTTTAAGGAGGGTGAAGAAGTGCACACCTCTCAGTTTCTGTTTGTCCAAAACCAATGAGACGTGATGTTCTAGGGAAGGGGGCAGTCTTGGGTTGCAGCGTTGGGGGGTATGCAGTCCAGAGATCCTGGTTCTTCGCAAGCTGGGCTTTGGTGGTGGTACATTAGTTGTTACAGGAGAGATGTTGGGGATGCTTCCAGAAAAAGTAGAATTGCAACCAGAGATTTCAGCACGCTACTTTTCAAAACAATGGGGATGTAGTGAATATTTTTGTGGCCAAAGGATTTGTATTTATATATGGACACATTCACATGTTTACGGAGAAAACAATGAGAGATGTGATGATAATGCCTTGTTAAGCTTGTAGAAAATGTATGTTTTTTAATTTAAGTTTGATAAGCATTTATTGAAGAATGAATGAATGAAAGACTAAAGAGATTGGAGGTCTCTATTTACTGACAGCTACTGAGAAGGAATTGCTGTGTCCTGTTTCTTCATATAGTTTTTTTTTCTTTCCCCTTCATTCTTTTTATATTATTACTAGGGGCCCGTTTTGCAGGAAGATTCCTGCAAGACTTCCGGCGGGCTTCCCTCCCGCCACCACCACCTCTCCCGCCCCTCCACCTCTCCTGCTGCAGTGGGCAGGGCGGTGCCGCCACTGCGTGCCCCGACCCGCTGTGCCTGCCGCCACCGGCCTCTGTGGCCACACGTGCCGCCCACGCTTTCCCTCCAGCAGCCACCTTGCTTTCCACTTTCCCTCCCTCTTCCTTCTATGCTGCCTTCAGTCTTCACTCCTCCCTCCCTCGGCATATGCAAATTAACCGCCATCTTGGTTGGGTTAATTTGCATACTCACCCTGATTGGCTGGTGGGTGTGGTTTGGGTGTAGTGAAGGTGTGGTCAATTTGCATATTACTCTTTTATTAGGTAGGATTCCCCTTTATTATTTTTATTATGTTATTCACATAACATAAAGTTAAGCACTTTACACTGAGCAATGCAGTGGCATTTAGGACATTCACAGTGGTGTGCAATCACAATTTCTATTTAGTTCCAAAACATTTTTTTCAATCCAAGATAAAACCCGAGTACATTAAGAAGTTATTCCCATTTCCTACTTCCCTCAGCCCCTGGTAACCACCAATCTATGTCTGTCTCTATGGGCTTATTCTGGATATTGTATACAAACGGAATCACGTAATATGTGACCTTTGGTGCCTGGATGCTTTTACTTAATATAGTATTTTTGAGGTTTATCCACCCTGTAGCATGTATCAGTCCTTTATTCCTTTTTATGGCTGAATAGTATCCCACATATGGATATAGCATAATTTGTTTATCCATCGCTTGATGGAAATTTGAGTTATTTCTACCCTTTGGCTATTGTGTATAATGAACAAAATTTTTGGAGGCTATTTTATAAGATCATTGCAGAATCAAGTGGGGGTAAAAATTAAAAGGTATCTAAACCACTTTTTGCCCTGCCTGAACAGGGTCTTTAATTCAGGATGTTTTCAGCACTTTTTGTAAACAAGCTATAGAATTCCTCATATTATTTGACAATCAAAATGGCCCCTACTTGTCTTGGCAAAATACCAGGTTGGGGAGGAGGGAGCAGTCTTGGTTTCAGTGACTGTCACAGGAACCTTAAAACTGAGGCCCCATTGAGTGAAATCATGGGATGCACTCTCCAGCTGGGTGTCCTGGTGCCCCAGTGCTCCCCTCAGCAGCTAGCAAAGCAGCCACAGAACTGCCTCAACCTGGCTGCTGCTCTCAGGGAGTGGAAGGGCCTCGGCCCACCCGCCCGCAGCCTCCATAGCTAAGAAGGTGCCCTCCACTTGTCTTTATAGCCCCACCTCCTGAGGCACTAAAGGGCCCCTGAAGTGGAGTCATCAGAGTCTTCCCCAATGCCCACCCCCACCCAGTAACCAGTCAGGGTTCCAGGGGAATTCCAGGTAAGTTTCCTTGAAGCTTTTCTGTTTATCTTGGGCCTTCTCCACAGGGCTTGGAACAGCCATTGCTTCCACTATTTCTTTTAGCTTATTTTTTATTTAGACATAATGACATAGCATTATATTAGTATCAAGTGTACTGCTTTCATTTATTTTTAAGAGACTTAATCCAGGTTTTTTTTCAAAGCGATCGCCCCAGACCTGACCCAGTCATACAGTAAGAATTCCTGGTCGCCTGTCTTGGTACCCAGGCTCCCACAGAGGCACAGACAGGGTGCCAACAACTCCCTAGCTCAAACTAGATTAGCTTTCATCACTTCATAGTCTTTTCATAGTTTTAAACCATTTCCAGTTTGGTATAAATAAAATGGTCTAATTGCATATATATCCAGAATCTCATGGTGAAGAAAATTTATTGAAGAAAAGCTAAGTGACGAACTCACCTAGAAAGGTCCAGGTCTTATTCATTTTAAACCACACTCAGGTTGCCTCACAAAGGACCTTTTCCCCTAAACCTGGCAGCTGGCAGTGGAGGGTGGTGTGGCGAACAAAGCTGAAGAGTACACCTGAGTCACCTGATCTGGCTGTGCCTTGAGAGCACAAATACTTGGGCCACATGTCCTTAAGTTCACTCTGCCATTCCTTTGGCAAATGATGATTGAGAATCATCTCTCACAGGTCTTTTGTGGTTTTGTGATTAGTCACTGTACCTCTGATTTTCTTGACCAATTACAAATTATTAGATTTTTCTTTTGTCTTCTTTACTTGCAAGGTTTTCTGTCATATACAAAGAAACACATTGCAGAGGACTGGCTTGCATTTTGCTCATATGTCAGAAACTATAAGGACTGAGCTAACTGGGTTACTTTTTACTATGGAAATGTGACTATTTTCAAAGGTTAAAAAAGAAAAAAGTAATTTTTCATTATTTCTAAAATCAGACTACCGTTGTTAAGAAATTGTTATATAAGCCTGAGTTAGAGTTGCATAGAGAAATGAACTATCAATTTCACACTTTCTGATTCAGAGGTGTTAAAAGCTTAATGGATGATCCCACACACACAGAACTTTTGAGGTCTTATAACAGAGACAGATAGTATTACTTACCTTGTGAAAATTGCTGATCAATCTCCTCTTTAAAAATTGAACGAGCCTGCAAGGATATGTTCAGAGTAGGTAGCACAGAGGAGGCCATGTTCCTCTCCAATCTGGAAACTGTTTCTGATTACGACCCCGTGGCAAGACAACATCTGGGTCCATTTTAAATAAGCCCATTGTGGAAACAAACGAAGATCAACCAAATGGGAAAAGCACAACCTATTTATTCAGGGTTTGCCATAGCAAAGGAGTCAGCCACCATCACTTGCATTTCGACAGATTCAAAGGCAGCCAGAAAAGGGGAAAATCTTCATAGTAGAATAAAGGGGCGTGGCTTCACACTTGCCTGATGGAGGCTGTGGGCACAGGGAAGCTATAAGCTGGCCAATTAGAAGCAGAGCAGCCTATATGCTTAATTAGGAGCAAATGTTTGGCTCTGTCTGGTAGGTTCTAAGTTGGAAGCCAGGACAAAAATTAGGGGTGATTAACTTCCTGGATTGTTATCAGAGATAGTGGTCTGGCCTCCTGTAAGCCTGACATAGCAGGATGCCTTCTGGGCTAGTTACTGTAGATAATGAGTTGGTTACCTGGAGCTATGGATCAGAGCTCTATTTCTATACATAGTCTGGCTATTGTCTGTTTGTATATTCAGTCTCTCATCATCAAACTGAGTTCACAGTGCTCACTTACCTCTCTAAAGAGCACCCTCATCCCGCATTTATTTGTACTTTCAGCCTTGCAGTTGGCCAGGAGCAGGTTCTACAACAGCCAGTCCCACCAAAGGTCCCTCCATTGGTGGTGGGTGTAGTTGCAAAGCAGGGGGCTTTGTCATCTGAGAGCAGAGCTGCAGTCTAGCTGCTCTGCCTGGCACAGTGCCTTTTTCATTGTGTCCCATCAATAACTATCTTAGATATAAGTGTTCCTGTCCTTCCTTCACAGAATTACAATAGTTATCAGGTATTGAATTGTTACTACACACATCATGATAAATAATTTAAATATGTTTTCTCACTCTCACAACAAAACTATAGGATAGGTAGACGCTACTATTATTGCCACCAATTTATAGATGGTACAACTGAGGCTGGGAGAGATTACATAATATATCAATGGTCATATGGCTAGGAAATGGTGGGGCTGGTTTTGAACCCAAGTGACTTTAATCCACATTATACCATGTGCTACAGCAGGAGCAAGAGTGGGGAAAAATGTACCTTTTTATGTGTTGAGCATCTAAGAAAGAGGAGAAACTTATCAAATGTGTGTGAACATGTGAAGGGAGATGTGGATCCTTTCTGAAGTCTCTTGGGAGAGCTAGTGACAATGAGCGCCAGTCAGGGATTCAAGAGCTTCCTGTGGGGCCAGCACTGCAAGGATGAGAAGAGGTGTAAGAAATGACTCTTGCCTTCAAAGGTTTTATTTTCTGGGAGTGGAGACCGAACTGTCACACAGGAAACAATTCTTGAAAAATTAAATGCTGTCCTTTGTGTATATAGTGAGTAAAATGGGAACTAGAAAAATGAGAAGTGGATAAGGGCAGAAAGTAGAGAGGATTTAATGAGAAAGGTAAAACTGAGCCTTAAAGGGCAAACAGAATAGGCAGGCATGGCTGGGAACTGAGAACATTCCAAAAAGGGTATGGCATGTATGACTATGGCATGGGCAGGATCAGTGATTTCCTTTGAGTGATGAATGGCTTGGCGAGCAATGGGCACTGCATTTGCATAGCATAAGCTTGGCTAAGAATCATTATTTTGAGGACCTTGAAAGCCAAACAAAGGAAACTGAAATCCATAATATGATGAAATAGTGAAGAAACAGTCTCTAAACATAAAATCTATGTGTAATAAAGGCTAATATGCTAAGTGTCCGACTGTCCGACCGGTCACTATGATGCGCACTGACCACCAGGGGGCAGACGCTCAATGTAGGAGCTGCTGTGATGCGTACTGTCCATTTACAGAGAAACAGCACCATGAACCTGTCGCCAACAAATCAACACATGGCTTCCCCCAAGTGGGATACAGGCCCTGCCACTACCCCAGAGCAACAGCCCACCAAATCACAGCCAACACTGCTGAGACCCCATGGCACAAAATGCGGCCCACCGCCCAGCCCAGCCCAGAAATGGTGGCTGTTGGTGGCGGGTAATAACGTCACTTAGCAATGTCACATAGCAATGCCCAGCTTCCTCTTCCGAGCCACTAGCCTCCTTGGAGTTTCTTCAGCCCAGGAACACAACTTGCTTTATAGCCAGGTGCAAACATTTTACACTTTAACCAAATGTCTGTGAAGCATTTTCCCATGCCTCATCTCATTTGATCTTCACAGAAGTCCTAGAGTAGGTAGATAGGAGACTCGGTAGAATCCTATTTTCTTTTCATTAGCTTGAAAACAGAGATTTAGAAAGTTTAGAAACTTGACCCGACTGAAGAGAAGTAAGAAATGGTGGAACTTGAAAATGACTTCAGGTTTTCTCACTGTGCAGAATATAGTCAAACACTGCTACAGTTAAATATTTTACCCTTTGTTCTCCCTGAGTGATCTACAGTAATAATCTGCTTTGTGTTGATATTTACTGCAGTTTTGCTGACAATTACCTGAAAGAGAAGTTGGGGTGACTTTACTAGGCTGGAAAAAGTTTAGCTAAATCAGAAAGCAGGTCTAATTAAACAAGTTTATCTATATATATAAAGCTCTTGCTGGCACCAATCACACATGTGTGTTTTAATCTGTCGTTGTCAATCGTGAATTTGGTTGCCACTTCTATTATAGAGAAAGGGCAAATAACAATATTAAAACATTTCTTCTAATTAATTTCCTTTTAGTGTGCACAAATCCGTGCACCAGGCCTCTATTAATATGATAAAAGCCATAGTTTAAAAACATTAATAATCTACTAGTAGTAAGTGAAATGTAATAGATGAGGGAAACATGAGACCCAAAGCCCACCTTGGAGCCTGCTAGAGTAACTCAGTGTGAGGTGAAGAGATTGTTCATGGTGCACTATATCAGGAAGGAAGAGCTCACTGCTCCAGCTCAGTCATGTTCTGGCAGGCAGCCACCAGTTGTCAACTCTTGTTGGGCATTGTCACAGCTGAGGAGAGCCACTAGCACAGGATGGCACTCGCTTCTGAGCAGCTACATCCAGTGATTGTAAGGGTAAATTAAAGACCCATCTCATCTGCCCCCAACTACTGACAGCTTGGGGGGGGGGGTCCACCCCACTTTCAGAACCCCTGTGGGCTGGATGAGGCTTCCACTTAGGCCGCATCATAGCTTAGCTTCTCACCCTGCCCAATCCTGCTTCCTTCTCTTCCCTCCCTTCCACGGGTACTGATCACAGTGAAACCCTCAGAAGCCTCCAGCTTGCTGATTTCTATCTCAGACATTGCTTCCTGTGGAACCCAACCTGTTGCACTAGAAGAATGGGCATATCATTGATAGGAACCAGAGAGAGAAAATTACGCTACGTTAGGAGTAGAATACATACGTATTGGCAAATTCCTTCTTAAAAAGAAGCCTCTGGTAATGGTCGAGATACATCCAGAACACAGTCACTCTGGGTCATGAATTATATTGTCTTTTTTTCAATATATAAAAAAATTGCTTTACTTTTTTTTTGCTTGTTTTAATGAAACAAAGAATAGGAAGCAAATTATGTAGATCCCATAATACCTGCTTCATACTTCTACAAATAGAAGCTTCTATAGAAATAAACCCTTCTCTGTCAAGGTTGGAACTATATAGCATGTATAATTATTTGATGTTTGAAGTATATTTTAAAAGCCAATTAGAAAAAAAACTAAAGATTAGACTATTTTCATAGTGAGCTATTACGCTTTGATTGGTTGAATGGTCGACCAGACAACCGGACACTTAGTATATTTGGCTTTTATTATATAGAATATTTCTTTTATGTAGTTAGTGTCCATAGAATTAACACAATTTTTGTACATGTTATACCATAAATATATTTCCCATTAGAAACATAGTCCCTTTTTTTCATTTAACTTTTATGTTAACAAAGCAATGCATGTAGGTAGTTTAAATAGATCAGTATTTTAAGCAAATAAAGAAAACCAAGTGTTCCCTGCCCTCATTCCTCTTCACCATCCCAACTCCTCTAGGTATTTACCCCCATATAAGTACATAACATAATTAACTGGATATATTTTTATTTTTTAATTACAGACATTATTTAATGACTTCCTTTTACCCAATGGTAGCCTTCTTGCCCCACCCTCACATACACACTTCTCTTCACCATATTTGTAATGGATGAAGTTTAAATTACAGTTTTTATTTATATCAATGTTATATTAGTACATGATAATAATCATGTAAGTACTATTCACAGCTGAGCCATGTGTTTAATATTATTGCCTATATTGTTCCATGTTTTGTTTTCTCTGAAGTTAATAATTGCTTTGGTCTCTTAACTTTGCTTATTTCTATTCTTAGTTTTCTTTGTACTCACCACTCATTCAGTTCTAACTTTTCCAAAAGAACTATAAAAATTATTTCTGATGTCAAACCAGCAGATAATAACATAACTTCCACTTTTTGTTTTAGGAGCACTGTTCCTGGACCTCTTGCTCTTCTGCTCTAATTCGTAATGTTTGTTCTAGAAGTTACCATCACCATTGTTCTGGGAACTCCTTTCATTTCTCTCTGTTCGATCTCCTGTTTCCTGGATCCCATATCTTTCTGTCACTGAATTACTCTTTTATTTTGGTAGAACACAGCCTCCAGTAGCTTCCTGAGAATGGTTGCAATGGGGTAAATTTTGTGTGACTCTTTTCTGTCTGAATATGACATTTTGATTATCAGCCTTGATAGTTTGGATTCTAGATGGCAAATGATTTTCTCTAAGAAGCATTGAAGTCTTTGCTCTTAAGCTTTCTAGTGGCACTGTTGTTCAAGGCCATTATAATACCCAATTCCCTGTATGAGATACAGATTTTTTCCACCTTTCTCTCAAAAGTTTTAGAAAGGTCTCTGTAACCTTAAATTTTTACAACAATATACCTTAGTATAAATATTTGGCATTTATTGTTCTGGGCACATTGTGGACCCTTTCATTATGTAAATTTCTCTTCTTCATAAAATTTTGGAAGTTTTTATATATTATTTATTAGGAAAATATCTCTTTTCTCTTCCATCTGGTAGTTAGATATAGGATTGTATTTAATATATGCTATTCCAGTTTTCTTATCTCTTTTTCCCTGCTTCCCATCTCTTTGGCTTTTTTTTTGTTTGTTTGTTTGTTTTACTGTTTGAAATATATACTTTATCTTCCAAATTTTCTATTGAAGTTTTTAAAAAATGTATTAATACTGCTTTAATTTCCTTTTGGATTTCTAAAAGCTCTATCTTTTCCTCTAAATGCCCCTTTTCTCCTTCTTTTCCTTTTTTTCCCAATGGATGCTTTCTTTTCCTAACTTCATATAAGCATTAATGATAGTCTTGGGGGAATATTTTCTGTTACCTGAATTAATCTGTTTTCTTGGCATTTTATCCTTCATGTTTTGGGGGTTTCTCAGTCCTATGATTCTTGTCACCTCATTCATATCCAAGAGTGAAGTGATACAATTCTGATCACAACCTCTTTGTGATATTTTTCATGATATATGAAGCTTGTGTCAGTCCAGGGGACCTTGAAAATTGTTGTGGCAAATCTCACCTATTAATCAGATACCCCTCTACCTTTGCTGATCAGCTTCCCCAGAGAGGAATCACCGAACCCCTCCTGCTTGGAGGGCATAAGGCTGGATGACTGGTCTGAAGAGCACATGGGGCCTGGCAGAGAGGCTGGTAGGTTGCCCTTTCCCCTCCCTCCCACGTTGCACCCTATGTCTCCTTGCAGCTTCTGTGATTCATCCTCTCCCTTCTGCTGGGAGGTCAGGGGGAGATGCCTGGTTCACAAGCTGGAGGAGGAGGTCTGGGGGCCCAGCTACACCTCAGTCTCAGCTCCAGGTACTTCTAGCAGGCACCTGTTGCTTCCAGTTGCTGAGACTTTCTGGGGCTCTGTGGTACAAAACACGGTTTCTTCTTGGCACTTTACTGATGGCCTGAGTTTGGGTTTCTTCTCTCTGCTGACTGTTACCACCTGCCATCAGCTGTCCATGTTCACTTGTCTTCCTCTATTCATGTCCATAAATTTAAACATCTCCTGTCTACCCTCTCAATCTTCCTTAAGTAGGTACAGCATTTTTGTTGTCGCATTATTACTTTTTTAGAAATATTTAGACGGAGCAAAAATAAGCACATCTGCTAACCTAGCATGACTTAACTAAATGTTTCTCCCTCTCTTGGATGGATCCCACTTATTTTCTACACCAGAATATCCTCGACTGTATTCCCGTGCTGGCTGTGCTTTGAGGGATGTGAGGGGGCATTCCGTGGAACAAAGGCTTCCGTGGTCAAGGAATAGTAGACACCATTCATTTGGCTCTTGTTTCTAGTTTCCGTTGTGACATCTTGAATAGTATGCTCTTGGTTCTGATTTAATTTCTATTTATGTGTATTATGTATCCCCAGCTATATTCTAAGGCCCCTTGAAATTGCCTACTATGCTTCCTTGTATCATGTTTATGGTATTGTAGTATATAATAAAATCTATTTAGATCTCTACAGCTCCTGATTAGAACGTAAGCTCCTTGGGCAAGGATTGTGTCTTACTCATCTCTGTGTCCCCAGCACTTCGCAGAGTCGCTGGAATATCACAGTGATCAATAAATGTCTACTGATGAGGGAGTGAGTGAGCAGGTGCTTTGTTATACATTCCATAATCCCTCTTTTACCTCCTGCCGAGGAAGAGTCGCTGACAGCATTATAGATGCCATAGTATCTTTCAGATGAAATGTTTATGTGCTCCTAAATAAAAAGTCATGTAATACTGTGAGTTCCTCACATAGAATAGGACAAGGGTGGGGTAGTGATGGGGGGGGGGAAGGACATATATTACCCCTGTGTCTCCTCACGCCATGCACATGCCTGCCCCCAAGAGTACTTGCCTCTTTGCCCCAGCCAGGCCCCTCGCAGCCGCAGTCAGCAGGTGGGCGGGTCTCCTGCTCTGAAGGAGAGAAGATGCATGTCCGCTGGTCCTAAGGCAGACCTCAGAATTTACTTTCCCAGGGAAGTAGTTTCATAAATGGAGACCTAAGTATAGTAGAAACGGTGCTGTTAATAACATATTCCCAGTTCAATGTGGGTTAAACTGATTTTAAGGGATGGCCTTGGAAACATTATTTTTTAAAAATTGTTTCTGTGGAAAAATTAATTTTGAGTTCCAGACACACATATAAACTTTTAAACACTGCTCACTCATGTGTTGGGGACTGATCATATTGTATTTGTAGCCCATTTGGGGCAGTGAGAACAAAAGGAAAATCAAATTATCAGCTGGATAATACCACTACTGGGAACAACAAACCTAACGTTACAAAATTGGCTGTGATATGGAACACCACATCAGAATAAAAATGAACTTATTTTACACAGTTGGTAATATCTGTGGGCTGGCTTGGTGTCTACAGGAAAGAATGTCTTGGGATGTAGCTCAGTGGTTGAGCATCAACCTGTGAATCAGGAGATCACTGTTCAATTTCAGGTCCGGACACATGGCCAGGTTTTGGGCTCAGTCCCCAGTAGGGGGAGGGGAGCAGCCAATCAATGATTCTCTCTCATCATTGATGTTTCTATCTCTCTCTCCCTCTCCCTTCCTCTCGGAAATCAATAAAAATATATTTTTTAAAAAGGAAGAATGTCTTGGATCTAATGAAAGAAATTATGTTTGATTCTGTCTTAAGCCCTAAGGTAAAATCAGTTTTAAGGTAATCCTTAAACATCCCATATGCTACAGACATATGCACTATAAAGTGACAGCACTATAGTTGCCATAGTATCTTTCAGCTGAAAGTATTCAGGCCACTCAGAGGTCTATAACATAAATTAATTCTGAGTCCAGAAACATGGTGAATGAGCATGCTGCCATATGCTACCTTTGCAGTGGTCAGAATTAACTACTCAGCACTTAAAAATATATATTTTTTGAAGTCTTATGAATGGACTGAGATTGACTTGGTAATAAAAGAAAGAGAGTTTAAGGTATTGTCTGTATTTTGTACTGTTTCTGTTTTATTTGTACCATATTAATATGATCATATTAATAGTCAACTCAATGTTTCAAAGCAAAATGGAGAATTTGGGACATTCGGAATTTTGTGATAAAACAAATGTAACACCAGGGGGTGCAGTGGAGCCTTGATTTTTACACCAGCAAGAACATTGTAACTTTTCTAAAAGATTGCACTGAAAAGGCAGTGAGCGGTAGGAGCAGAAGAAAACAAATAAGGGAATGCTGCATAAGAATAAATTCTGAAAAGAGACTAATTTTTTTCTAAATTTACAATTATGCTACTAAAGACTCTCTATATACAACCATGTATCATTTGGGTGGCAATAATACCTTTCACTTCATAATTCATAGGTCCAAATATATATCCTAAATGTATATTATTTATTTTGCTAAACCTCTTAAAATCCATTTTCGGTTATTTTGAAATTATTAATAATAACATATGGGTTTATTTGAAAAAAAACACTCACTTGGTTATTTGGGGAACATCTACTGATTGAGTACTTTATTTGGGCCAGACACTGTCTGTGTTAGGTGCAAACATTAGGTTGAATATTGGGTTGAATAACACCATTTCATAATCTGTTACTGCTGGGCTACAAATAAAAAAAAAATTGAGTGATGTTTTCAAATTAAGTATCTCTGTAATTGTCAGTATTTGTTTCATTGAACATATTGTTCCCTAACTAGGCCTAATATATTATATGAGTACTTATATTTTTGTATTGTATCTGCATTTTTAATTGAAGGAAATTTTACGGTCTTTCACTTTTTATATAAAGCCAAAGTACAAATATGCTTAGCAGTTTATTGCTATGAAATTTTCAAGTCAGGTGAATTTGATTACTTTTATTTTGTAAATAAAGAGGGACAAGTAAAAGACTAAGTTACTAACCAAATACTTCCTAAAAAGTGGATGATAGGTTTATATTTAAACTGTCGTCAACTCTCAGAACCCGGTGGAAGCACTAAAAAACCCCAAGTAGTTTGTAGATGGTGATAGTCATCATAATGGATTTTTTTCTTGTCAGCTCCAAGAACATATTGCCTATCACAGTGGTTGTGTAAGTGTTAGTAAAGGGGGGAAATGTAAAGAATATCCTGAACAAGCCAATCTCATCAGGAGCTAGTATTTTCAAGTATTAGGTATTAAAAGTTGAGCTGGAAATTTTCCATCTTCCAAAACGAGACAGGAGCCAAGTCAGCTCCTGGCTCTGACCTTCACGTGACCTCAACTTCTCTGAATCTGTTTCTTCATTCTTAACATGAGGACAGTAATCTGCTCTGCCCCAGAGCTAAAAGGCAATTAAAAGGTGAGATTACCCATGTGTAAGCGTTTTGTAAGGTGGAAGGATATTTTTTTCCTTCTCATCACTACTATTCCCCTGACTCATTTCCTGTGTGGTCCTGAAGGTGGGCGGCACCTGTGGAGTCTGACGGTGACATTCCAGGGAAGCTGGCACTGGCTTAGCTTCCGTGGGTGCTGCTGGGTAACTTTGCTCAGGTCCTGTGTGGAAAGACAGACGTGGGTCAGACAGATGCCAGGCTCTAGAGAGGATCCGTCTCTCGGAGTTGCTTTGTCTCTCCCCCTCTTTGGTCCTGCCTGTTCTAGAACTGGGTCACCTCCTATCACTCTCACAAGCACAGGGAACAGGAAGATGCAGGCTACTTCAGCGTGTCCACCTTCACTCACTGCCTCACTCAGACCTCACACTCCACCCTGAGTTCTGAGTGCTGCCTTGATCACAGCAGACCAGAGAACCGAGGGGAAGGAGGCTGGGAGGTGCGTGGAGGCCCCCACGCAGCCTGTTTCCACCAGAACGGACTAGCTCTGCTGTGCTGTGTCCTTCACACTGAGGAGCTCTGAAGAAGGGTTTTGCTCTGAAGTGTGTCGGTTAAAAGTAGTAATTATTTTAATCTTCGAAGGGAAAAAGGCAGTAAGGAGCACGTGCTCACTCACCAACATTATAGCTTTTGCTCCCTGATCACAGTAGATTTGGGCTGATTTCCTCTTCTCAGGCAACCAGTGATAGGAGGAGAGAGAGCCATTAGGAGGGTGCCCTAGTTGACCTTCAGCTAAACTATTGTTCCTTCCCCTCCCGCCTTTCTTTCTCAATATAAGGGGAGTCCAGTAGCTCTCTGTTTAAAAAAAAAAAAAAAAAAAAAAGGAAAAGGAAAGAAAACAGGTGCATGGCCAGAGCTATCTAGCAAAGAGATCTAATTGATGGTGACAACAGCATTCTTAGTCTTACAGCCGTTTTGGCTGCCCCCCTCCACCCTCCATCCCTGCCTTCCTGTGAGCAAATAGAAAAATAACTTAGTAGAGCTATTCATGTCAGAGATATAGTCAAGAAATATTTGTTGAGCTGTAAGTACTGAATGTGGCTTGAAACTTGTTTTTATTTTTTCATAGTAAAATATCTAAGGCAAAGGTTGAATTTAATCAGGTTGGGCCATAGCTTTGCCCTGTGTAAATAAAGGCACTGACACCGAAGGACAGTAGGCACATGTCAAATACAGATGTTCGATTCTTGCTATGTCAGAGACGTCCTATCCAAAGAAAAGATTTAGATCAGAATGCTGAGACCTCAATTCAATGTCATCCCAAATAGATATCTCTCAGGCTGTGCAAATGAGGACCAGTAAGTATAGTTTGAAAGTTGGATAAAAGTACATTACTTTCCAACAATTGGTATTAAAAATAAAGCTACTGACAACTAGAGCCATTTGGAGAGATTGGATGTTCTCTTGTTATAACTTTTGGAGTATTTTATGTCACTTGGGGAAACCTTAGAGGTGGTTTTCAGCAGTGCTGTGTAAGATGAATTTCTCCTAACAGTCTATCTCATTGTTATTACAGACGAGTTCGGCATGAGTAGTCAAGGAGGTAATATAACTGCGAATGGCACTCAGTGCAAATGGGTACTGGGGTAGCTTACGTTAACATAAAATCAGGTAGGTAAAGGTGTGGGACTGGCCACAATTAATCTCAAGTAGGACCCAAGTAAAGAACAAAAAGCATAAGCATAAATAATGGCAGTCTCTAGTTAGTTCAAAGGGAGACAAGTTGAAAATTATTTTTTGTTCAAAATTTTTAACTATAATAGGGAAAATCCCCATATAGTGAAGTTCTTGATGTCACCTGAATGGTAATAATTATGATGCTCTCTACATATAATGGTTATCTCTGTGGGCTTTCTAAATTTGCTGCTAAAGGCTGAAATCAAGCTCAAGATAAAAAGGAAATCAATTTTATATACATTTTTGTTGATGCACTTTGCAAAAGGAATATATTTTATTTTTATATGTTAATTCATATAAATTAACATCTATATATAATTTTATATGCTCAACTTAATGAAACAGAATCAGAAAAAGACACCCGTAAACCCATTACTCAACTGAAGAAATAGAGCGTTACTAATACTGTGTGGGTTGTCTGAAAGTTCCTTGTCCCTTCACTCCAGCTACTTGCTATCCTGATGTTTCTGGTTTGTGGTTGTTGTTCTTTAAAATTCTATCCACTTTGTCATTTATTTTATCATTTCCTTTATGATTTTCCACATGTGCATCCCTAAATAATACATTATTTGGTTTCATACTTTATAAAATATGTCATACAGCATATATTATTTTTTTACTTATTTTTAAATTTAGTTGTTATTTTTATTCAAGTTACAAAACACATAAAGAGGTAAATAATATCACAATTAGTGATATTTAAAAAATCAGTTTCCTCCCCAGTACTCACTCCCAACATCCTTCTTCCTAGAGGCAATTGTTTCAACTGTTTTGATTAATTTTTAAAATATTTACCTTTATATTTTAAACTAATATGCTTATATTTGTAGTAGTTGTTTTCCCGTTTTATAAAATACCTACTTTTCCCCACTTTGGCATGTAAAAACTTACCACTTTTATATACATCTCATTCCACATACATACTATATACTCCCCATCTCCTGCATCCTCCTAGTAGACTTACATCATATTTGGTTAGATAATTAGTCAGAGTTTATATAATTATGACTGTGAACACTATTCATGGTCTAGGCATGTGATACACTGTGATTACTTTTTATTTTCTACACAATGTTCAGTTTTCCCTAAAATTAATAATTAACTTACTTGTTTATTCATTTAATTGTCCATGTTCCCACCATGAATTCAACTCCCAAATTTCTCCCAGTTGTGTGAATCTCTTTTCAAAAGGTTCAAGCATATTAAAAATTCTGTTAATTTCACATTCTTAAAGAAATCTTTTGACCTGTTCCAGTCTGGATGGTCAGTGGCTGTCATTAGGGACTTTGTTCTAGGGACAGTCATTCTAGGGAGTCATGGTAGGTACTCCCTTGCTTCTCTCTTGCAGTGGTTCTCCTGTTTCCTGGGCCCCAGGTCCTCCTTTCTCTTGATTTACACACTGGTTTCTGGTTTTGGTAGAGCATTAGAGTTCTAAGAATGGGTGCATAGATGATAAATTTTTGATATATGAATGCCTAAAAGTATATTTAATGACTGGTCATAGATTCTAGGTTGGAAATTATCTTCCTTTAGAATTTTGAAACCTTCCACTTCCACTCTTGCTATTGAAAAGTCCAGCCGAAACCGGTTTGGCTCAGTGGATAGAGCGTCGGCCTGCGGACTCAAGGGTCCCGGGTTCGATCCCGGTCAAGGGCATGTACCTTGGTTGCGGGCACATCCCCAGTAGGGGGTGTGCAAGAGGCAGCTGATCGATGTTTCTCTCTCATCGATGTTTCTAACTCTCTATCCCTCTCTCTTCCTCTCTGTAAAAAATAAATAAAATATATTTTTAAAAAAAAGAAAAGTCCAGAGCATTTCTGGGTCTTGATTCTTGTATGAAAGCTGTGTGTTTTTTTCTCTGCAACATTGTAAGATCTTCCCTTTGTTGCAAATGGTCTGAAATTTCATGACAATGTGTTATTTTAAGATAGAGAGGCTGTTTTCATCTATTCTGCTGGTGACTCCAAGAGCCTTTCAATCATGTTGTCCAGCTCTGAAAAACTTTCTTCAACTATTTCATTAATAGTCTTTTTCTGCCCAAATTCTCTAATATATTTTTATGGAATAACTAGAGGCCCGATGCACGAAGATTCGTGCAAGAATGGGCCTTCCATCCCCTGGCTGCCGACACTGCATTTGCTCCAGCCCCAGAGCCGCTTTCTGCCTTTGCTCTGGCCCGGAGCCGCCTTACGACCTTCCCACGCTGCCCAGAGGCCTGGAATGGCTGTGGCAGTGCAGAAAACCCCCGGTTGCTTGGTGCCTGCATATGCAAATTAACCCGCCATCTTTGTTGGGTTAATTTGCATACTCACTCCTGATTGGCTGGTGGGTGTCGCGAAGGTACAGTCAATTTGCATCTTTCTCTTTTATTAGTGTAGATTATTACACAGACATTGGATCTCCTAGTCTAATCATTTCATTTTCTTATTTTTTGTTCCCTTTCCCATTCTCCACCCCTCTGTCATGTTCTCTACTTTCTGGAAAATTTCTTCAACTTTATTTTCTTATCTATCCCTCGATTGAGTTTTTCACTTTTGTCATCAAGCTATTGTTTTTCCCATGAGCTCCTTTTGTCTTAGAATATTTCTTTTTATAGCATCCTGTTCTTATTTAATAGATGCCATTCTTTGCCTGAGGATTTCAAAGTTTTCTTTTTCTGACATAGTCTCTGCATGTTCCAAGTTGTTCCACTCTCCTTTTTGTATATTGATCTTTGTCCTTCACACTGAATGCTTTGCTCAAAGCCTGGATATCCTTTTCAGCCTATTCATGTTTGAGAGTGGTATGCTTAAAAGCATGTTGGAATCCTAGTGTATGTACTCAAAAATATATTTCCCAAGTTCATGATTTGTCTTTTCACTTTCTGCTATCATTCCACAAATAGATTTTCTCAAGTTTCATATAGCATATTTCAACTTTTTTCCTTTAGGATTTTTTATTTTTATTTTTTTATTTTTAAAATATATTTTTATTGATTTCAAAGAAGAAGGGAAAGGGAGAGAGAGATAGAAACATCAATGATGAGAGGAAATCATCGATCAGCTGCCTCCTCCACATCCCCCACTAGGGATAGAGCCCACAACCCGGGCATGTGCCCTTGACCAGAATCGAATCCCAGACCCTTCAGTCTGTAGGCCAGCACTCTATCCACTGGGCCAAACCAGCCAGGGCTATTTCTTAATAAATTCCTCTTACTCTTGGGGTTATAAAGATATTTTACTGTATTTTCTTTTAAAAGTCTCATGCTAATAATTGTGCTTTTCATATTTAAATCTTCAATTCATCATCCATTCTGCTGGGTACTCAAAGAGCCTTTCAATCATCAATTCATCTGGAATTAAATGCTGTATATTGGGAGAGGTAGGCATCTAATGTCATTTTCCCATATCAATAATCAACTGTTCCAGCACCATTTATTGGAAAGTCCATTTTTTCCTTGATAACAATGGCAGGAATGGCATAACTCAAAGCTTGTAGTTGTGTCTATTTCTGCACTCTATTCTGGTCCATTGTTCTAGTTGTCAATATCTTTGTCAATATATGGTTTTATTCTAAGACTTGGTTAAAAAAAAAAAAAGGTTGCCTGCCTTATTTCTTATTTAGAATGGCAGTCAAGAAAAAAAAAGATGAAAACAATCTAATGTGAAAGAAATGTTAGGTTTGACTTCATTCATTAATTTATTCATCAAGAATCTATCAAGTACCTATCATATTTCAGACAAGCTCTAGAAACTGAAAAATAAATGAGATACAATCATTGCCCTAGTAGAGGTGTGGAACCTTTTTTCTGCCAAGGGCTATTTGGATATTTATAACATCATTCTCGGGTCATTCAAAATTATCAACTTAAAAATTAGCTTGCTATATTTGGTCAAACATTTAATTAACTCACCCTATTGCCTTAACAGGGCCAGACCAAATGATTTCACAAGCCTTTTACAGCCCGCAGGTTGGACCTTGCCCACCCCAGCAGCCTGAAGGAACGAACAGCAGAGGGAAGGGACGCTGATAAAGAATTACACTTTAATTCTCTTGTGAGCAAGAATAAGCTATGTGTACTGGGAGGAACGAAGTTACGAATGTCTTGACAGGTCTGACCAATAAATAGTAGAATCAACTCAGACAGAAGAGATAAATCGGCATTTTATAGGAGAGTGAGCGGGAGAAATTTTAGGCAGAGCACACTCCCTTGCGGTACAAAAGTGCATGATCTGTTTGATAATTAAGGGTCGAGTCAAGGAGTCCAGGTTAGAAAGGTTATGGCCAGATGGAGGAAGACTGTCTGCCCAGATGAGATATTTGAACTTTATCCTGTAGGCAGAGGCAGACTCAGAGGATTTGAAGTAGGAGAGTAATATCACTTCAGCCATGCACTTGTCAGCATAAAAATATAACAGAGCTTAGTAGGGGGCAGGGAGGGCCAATTCCTGTTCGGAGGCCGAAGCTCCTGTTGCACTATCCATGGGAGAGATGCTCAGTTATCAACTTAGGCAGGAGTGTAGGGAGCGGAGAGAAGGTAACAGCAGATCAGAAGAGAGAACATGGGACATGGTGACAGCGGTTGTCAGATATGAGGGAAGGGTGGAGTAAATGACAGCCAGGTTCCTAGCTTGTAAACTAAGTGGATGGGGGCGTCACGCACTGACCTCTGGAAACAAGTCATTGTACTGGAGGAATATGACAGGGTATCTGGCAGAGGAGGGGGACGATCCATGACTTCACATTTGATCACATCAACTTTAAGGGCCCCCAGGATATGTGGGTGGAGAGATAGAGAAGCAGTTGGAGGTACAGGCTTAGAGCTTAAGAGTTACCCACCATCAAAACCCTAAGCAGGTCCCGTGATCTCTCATTCCTTGTTGGGCCATTCTAAATAACCTGGATCTTCAAATAGACTACATTGTTTTTCCACATCCCACAGCTGTTAAAGACAGATTTTTCCAAATTAACATGCTTAGGGTTTGGGGGTATTTATCCTCTGTGCCTTGTCAGCTTTGGTAGATAGGATAATAACTTACTGTACTTTTCATGAGGCTGCTAGCTCAACGGTTCTCCAGACACTTAGTAGTTTTGTAAAAGGGCTGCCATGGGAAAGGGTCTCCCTGATGGGGACATCCAATCCCTCAGCAGAGTCTCTGCCACAGTGACAGGGAAGGAGGCGTCATTTAAATGGCACCTTGTCCCCTAACTCCTATGAATGTTCTGCCAGACTTTAAATTTAGAGTATTTTGGGGGCCCAGGACCAATAGAATTACACTGCAGTGAGCAATAGCCCTTAGGGAGCAGGAAGTGGAAGGGGGTTCTTTATTTAAACCCTGGGCTATTAATAAAAGTGTCTGTCTTATCTTGTGATTAGCATGTGGGCAATTATGTTTCCAGAGCAATAATAACATAATTAATAGTAAAAAAAAAGGTTGATTTCTAGCTACTTATGAAACACTTAAATATATACTGTTTTCTTTATTTTGTGAAATATCTATGGTAATCTTCTAATGATTTAATCATTGTGTGTCACACTTGAAGAGTGCACTGACATCCTATAGGAATTGATGAAACAGTCATGACTTAAGTACACACAACAGACATACGTGGGAACCTCACCCCCCCACTTCAGGTTGGAAGCATGTCGATGCTGCAGCATGGATAAAGCAGGCTCTAAGCTGGAGCGTGTGGTTTGTTACTACAAATACAGACCGAGTCTCCTTGTGGCAGACACGGAGGGCATGTCTGTTGCCTTCTGAGGCAGGAACCTGAGAATGCTTCATGCGATCTGGCATGAGAACTCAAGCCCATCCATGGAGCATTATAAATCCTCTTCCTGTTCCAGATTTACCCTGGACTATATTGGCTCAAATGCAAATCAGTGTACATCGCCAAAAGGGATGAAACCAGAAAACACAAAAATGTAGTTGTCAACTGAACACATGTCCATCCGTCACACTATACTTCAGGCTTATTCTCAACCCAATCACCAAAAGGACAAATTGTTATGCAATAGACCAGGAAACCTAGTCTTTTTAAAAATATATTTTTTTATTCTTTCAGAGAGAAAGAGAGAGGGAGAGATAGAAATATCAATGATGAGAAAGAATCATCAATCAACTGTCTCCTGCACACCCACCACTAGGGATCAAGCTAGCAACCAAGGCATGTGCCCTGATCAAGAATCAAACCGTGACCTCCCTTGTCATAGGTTGACACTTAACCACTGAACCACACCAGCCGAGCAAGGAAAATTTTTCCTCTCCATTGATGCTCTTCCCTAAAACAAGCCCTTTGCTCCCAATATGGCTGTTGAGGAGTCCAAGAGTGCTCTGCTATCAAACAACATGGAATCATATTTAAACTTGGAAACTTTTGTGAGTTTGATAAGCACTTGATCAGGAGCAGTGGGTGTCTTATGAAACCTGCCCAATGACTGCAGGCAGATTCAGTGCTCACTGCTCCTGCAGCAGGCCGCTCCCTCTCTGAAACATTGCTGCCTGCCTTGCATTACGGTTTAAATGTTTACATATGGCTCCAGCCCATCCTAGACTGTGAGCTCTGCCCTGGCAGCCTAGGACTCCCATGTCAGTGCGTCCTCACCCTCAGAGCCCTGCCCACTGCACAAGAGGGTGTCAGACTAGATGTGGAGCCTCTCACACACGGCCTCACCTGCTGTCCCACCTGTTACGGGGTGAATTGTGTTTGCCCAAAATGCATGTTAAAGGCCAGCCCCCAGTACCTTAGAATCTGACCTTATTTGGAAATAGGGTCCTTGTGGATGTAATTAGTTAGGTTAGGATGAAGTCCTACTGGAGAGGGGGATGGGCCCCTATGCCAATATGACTGGTGTCCTTAGTTAAAGGAGAAATTTGGGCACACAGGCAGGGAGAATTCCATGTGGACATGAAAGCAGAGATCAGAGTGACACAAGCCAAGAATGCCAAAGATGGCCAGCAAACCAACAGAAGCCAGGAGAGAGGCCTGGGCAGATTCCCTCTCAAAGCCCTCAGAAGGAACGAATCCTGCTGACCTTGACTTCAGACTCCTAGCCTCCAGGACTGGGAGACAATAAATTTCTGTTATTGAAGCCATCCAGTATGTGGTACTTTGTTATAGCAGCCCTAGCAAATTAATACATGGCCTAAATCCTAGAAAGAAGTTGGGGAACGACAGGGTTATTGTTATCCATTCATAAGAGCAGAAATGACAGCTTTCTAACAGCAAAGTTAATCATTTTTAGATTATTCACTTTATAGCCTTCTGGTTCTTAAACTTGTAATTGCCGTATGTGGTAATAGAAAGTGGAGTGAGAAAAGGTCTGATGGAAATGTGTTCTTAGATGAGTGATGTGTGTTAGGCTGATGGATGGTTGATGGATATATTTGAGAGAATGAGGCCCTCTTCTAGTAAAACAGGCTCAGAGCTGTACATAATCTAAACATATTGGTACCAAGAGCCCAATACATAAAGCTTCTGCTTTGACATTAAACTGATGTGTGCGTGAGAAAAGATGCTAAAGACAAATGTGCACAAGTAAACACAGCCCGGCTTTCCATTAGTAAAGAGGAGACACGAACTCGCACACTTGGCTCCTGCATCACTACGATCAGAATGGAGCATGAAATATAAATAATACTGGGAGGTGAGGTGGACAATGAAATACTCTCTTCTGGAGGCTCAGGGGAGGGGATTGAAAAACACAAGTTTTGGAGCCAGATAGACTGTGCTACCTCCTACTTACCTGACCTTGGGCAAATCATTTAGCCCTCTGGGACTCTGTCTTATTACCTAGAAACTGGGAATAATAATACTTCCCTCAGAGAACCAGCCTGAGGATCAAGTGCGATAATATTGGTACAGCGACCAGTAAACTGCCCACTAAAATGCTCAATAATGATATTCAGTAAACTTTATATTGCTCCTAGTTATTTTTGGATGCAACAGTTTCGCAGTCAGACACAAATGATTTGGGCACTCCCGGACCGAGGTCCATTTATTGGAGTCTACCTTGTAATATCCCTGCCAAGGCCTAGCAGAATCATTGACGCTGTACTAGCCTTTCTCTTTTTCTTTCCTTCCTTCTTTTCTTAGCGACAGAGTGCACCCAGATTATGAACTGAAGTCCTGGAGCACACAGACACAGCACGCACTTGGGTTCGAATGAGCCCTAATTAAAGTGAATCCTCAGTCAGAAAAGCGTCCCATTCTAAAGGACAAATTAAAAATAGACTCTGTGCCCTAGCTGGTTTGGCTCAGTAGATAGAGTGTTGGCCTGCGGCCTGAAGGGTCCCGGGTTAGATTGCGATCAAGGGCACATGCCCAGGTTGTGGGCTCAATCCCCAGTGGGGGCATGCAGGAGGCAGCTGATCAGTGATTCTCTCTCATTGATGTTTCTATCTCTCTCTCCCTCTTCCTTTCTCTCTGAAATCAATAAAAATATATATTTTAAAAAATTTAAAAAAATAGACTATATTAAAGGAAAGGGGATTGGGGGCCCCTTTAACTTGCTAGAACAGCAGCGTGCTTTTAAACGTGTAGCAGCCGGTGTGTGGTCTCTGAAGGAGGTGGGCAGTGAGGAATGGGCCCACAGGAGGGCAAAGGCCTCAGGAAGCCAGCGTGCTTCCTGGCCATCTGCAGTGCCTTCTGGGCAGCCTTTTTCTGCAAGAGACATCATGATGCACCATTTTGACATCCAATCAGCGGGCTGGAAATGAAGCAGGTAGTTTGGGGTTTAAAATCATGGTTTTGTTGAGAAGGAACCAGGCGACCAAGTTATGTGGCGTCGGGGCGTCACTTCCTGAAAGGCTGTGTGGGAAGCTCCCATTACACCTGCCCTCTCGTCATCACGAAGCTCCTTTGTTGTGTCCTCTTGGTACTTGAGCTTTGTTAAGTGCAGCGTTGTCATGTGTTTTCCTGCAAAGAGGTTAATAGTCTCTGATTTGAATTTAGTGAAGTACTCCAGGTAATGTCACCTGCTCCCTCCCGCCAACCCTCCCTCCCTCCATGTCCCCTGTTGTAACTGACCATGAATCAGCCTTGAGCTTGCCAGCAGGAAAACTCATCCACAGGACTATGAACTTGATGGGATTGGAACCCATTAGTCTAGCGACGTGCAGTGTAGGCTCAGTCTGAGTGATGAGCCTGGAATGCAGAATTGGCTGGGCGGGAGGACATCCTTCAGCAGCGGGGCTAGGCCAGGCTATTGGTGTGACGTGTCCATTTCCCTTGAACACAGACAAAGTGAAATCTGAGCAGCTCCTTAAACTAACAGATAAAACACAATCTGGGAAGCTTTTACATGTAGTGCTCCAACACTAGAGAAACTTAGGCAATTTAAGAGCCAAATGGGACCATCAGCATCCCTAATCTAAGTCCCTGCTTTTATAGATAAACTGAAATCTACCCTGGGAAAGTTACCATGTGAAAGTCACACAGGCTAAAGCCCAACTCTTCTGCCTCCTGACTTAGGAAATTGGCCTGGTTATTGGTGTAGGAAATAGATTATCCGAAGGAAAATGTATCCAGATTTTAATGTTGCTTTGCAAATAAGTTACCCATTTACTCGCCGGGTGGTATAGACTTAATGGAGCAGGTCAGGGCTCTGCCTCAGTCTCCCCCTTCCTTCTTCTGGACCGGGGTACTTGCTCAGTACTAAGAGATGTCTTCCCCCAAACAGGGACTTCAGGCTCTGTGTCCCCTGCTGGAATTTGAGATGACAGTCATCCCCAGCACCTAGCACACCATGAAGGAAGACATTATAGTAGACTCCGAGAAAACTAGCTGGTTGCTGTTTCTCTCGTTTAATAACAAGGGGTGATTGGATTGAAATTGAAATGGGGAAGGAGAAAGGAGATTCAAATGCTGGTCATTTGAATGAGACAAAGGAAGGGCTCCTCTGGTAAGCAGCTGTCTTAGCTCGGGCTCCATAACACAGTGCCATGGACTGGCGGCTTAATTGGCATTTCTTTCTCACAGCGCTGGAGGCTGAAAGTCTGGGATCAGGGTGTCAGCCTGGTTGGGTTCTGAGTGAGTGTCCTCCTCCTGGTTCACAGATGACCGCCTTCTTGTAGCTTCATGTGGTGGAGCAAACAGTCATCTCTCTCCTGTCTCTTCCTATAAGGACACTAATCCCATCTGGGGACCCCACTCTCATGACATCATCTAAATCTAATCACCCCCAAAGTCCATCCCTTTGGGAGCTAGGATTTCAGTATATGAATTGGGTGAGGGGAACACAAACGTGCAGTCCACAACTGCAAGGTACGGGCAATGCTGTAAAACTGTGCCCGGAGACCGTTAAAAACAGTTTATTGCCAGTACTTATTTGTCTTGGTTATGAAAGTAGAGCTCTACCTGGACCTGGAGGTGGAACCTATGACACCCTTAAGTTCCTGCCAAATTTGAGGTTCAATTTCTTTCATGTTAAAGCCTAAGATTGTTGGGGAGCAGTGGCCTTTCGAGACCACCAGCAGCTGTGGAGGAAGGTATGAGGTCAGGGCATTGGGGCTAATGAACAACATTGCCAATTCTGGTCTCTCCCTGACTTCCCTCTTTATCTGGAACTTTCAGCTGCCAATTTTAGATTTCTCAGAGTGGGAGCAAAAATTCTTAATAAATTGACTTAAAGCACAAAATCAATAGCATGCATAATAATAGCATGGAGTAATATGTAACATACAAACCATAACAATAAACGTATGACCCCTCTGTCCTCTGCCTTCAGTTGGTAGCCCTATTACTGGACCTCTGCTCATTTCATTCTGTGATGTAGAATCACTTATTTATATGCCTGTTTCCTAGGAGACAGCAAAGCCTTTGAGGATAGAAATGATATGATAATAGTTCATGGATCACAACCCTTACTTATTACAACCTGCCGTCCTTTGTGTGATTTCATTTCTTCTGAAAAAAGAAATTCAATTCTACTATTTTCAGGATTTGAATGAAACTTTAAAATCTACTCTTGTACTTTTCAATTTTTAATATTTCTTAGAATGCAGCCCTGCTATATAACACTGCCCAGGATTTCACAGAATATTTTTGCAGGTGGGTTTGTGACATTTATTACTGAAAGACCCACCTTACTGTGGCCACTTAACTCTTCCATGCCAGTGGTCACGGGGATGGTGGAGGAACTAGGAACCCGCTTGTGTGTTTCTACCAGGTCTGCACCTTTGAGGGCCAGCATTCTTCCTACCATGGAGGCCACATTGCAGCATGGAAACTACTCCAGCCAGCAGCTTGCTTGGCACAGGCTTGCTTGCAGCTGGCTTTTTACATGCATGGCCCCATATTTTTGCAGCCCTGAGAAGTGAGTACCTCTTTTAACATTTTGCACCCCATTTGTCTCACTTCAGTCACAACCCTAACCAATGTTAACTTCCGATTAATGTTGAGCTTCTGTCTTCATGTGGTGCTGAGTCTCAGCTTCACTGCAATGTCCAGGGCAGTGGTTCCCCAGTGTGGCCTCGAACCAGCAATACCCTAATAGAGCAACTTCATGATTTAGGCAAGAATTGCCCTGGACCACCTTAAGGTTTCTTCTGATATTCTGTCATCTTAGTGCCTTACAGGTAACAGATACCAACACACATAGGAAGCAAGGAAAAGAGCAGGGGAAGGAGGGATAGTGGGAAAAATCCTCAAATTATTTACACTATGATTGTTATATTTGGTTTTCACTTGTGTTGACCGCCTGGGAAGTTGTTAGAAATGCAGGTCCTCAGGGCTCAGCTCAGACCTGCTGAATCAGAAACTCTGGGGGTGGAGACCAGCCGTCTGTGCTCCCCTCCAGGTGATTCAGATGCAAGTATAAATTTGAGAACCACAGGTCCAGAGATGGGGGAGGTGGGTATTGACTGTTTGAACAGTTTGCCCCATTTTCTGAATTTGAATCTCCTAGAGCTGCTGCCTCCCATCCCCTAAAGCAGTGGTCGGCAAATTCATTAGTCAACTGAGTGGCAAACCTCGGCTCGCGAGCTGCATGTGGCTTGCGAGCCGCAGTTTGCCGACCACGGCCCTAAAGTATTCCACCAACGCCACCCCACTCAGTTCAGGTTTCTGGAATATGGTAACCCCATCACCAGCGTCTTAGCTCCCAGAAAGGTAGGGAAGTCCAGATATATAAAGAATGATGAGTAAAAAAATGAAGAAGTTTAACCTCAAAAAGAAGAAGATTGAGGATGGACAGATACATGACCTCAGATAGTTTAAGGACCATGTTGTAAAAGAATTAGAATTATTCTTTGTTTTTAGGTTAGAAGCAGGGCCAATAAATAGAAGTTACAGGGACCCAAACATGTGCCAAACGAGAAGGAGGACCATCCTGATAATCATGGGTTTATACTCAGAATGGGCTGCCATTAGGGTTAATGGGTTCCTCGTCACTGCTCATGCCAAGGCAGAGACTGTGGGACTCGGGTCAAGGATGTGATAGAGCAACTTCATGATTTAGGCAAGAATTGCCCTGGATCACCTTAAGGTCTCTTCTGATATTCTGTCATCTTAGTGCATTCTGATATTCTGTCATCTTAGTGCCTATGTGTGTTGGAATCTATTATAGATTCCAACACACATAGGAAGGAAGGAAAGGAGCAGGGGAAGGAAAGATGGTGGAAAAAATATCCAAATTATTTATACTATGATTATTATATTTGGTTTTCACTTGTGTTGACTGTGTAACATCAAGTTCACCTTCCTATCGTGTGTGGGTTGGTATGGTGTTACTTTTTAGTTAATAGGAATCTGTGAACACATGGAAACTAAGATCAGGAGAAGCAAAGGGGTGATGAAGTGATTTGTATGACACATGCAAACCTGTTCCCGGCACCAGGCACTGCCAAAGTAGGTGGCAGGGACACGGGAAAGGGTTAAGACCTGGTTTCCGAACTGCGATGCTCAGGCTGGTGTGGGACATGGCCAGGTAGGCAGATCCCTGAAAGGGAGCCCCGAGTTACTGAGACCTAAGAGGAAGGCTGGGGTCACACAGCACAATGGTTATTTCCATGGCAGAAAATTAACTAAATTGCTAATTCCTATCACACTGTAGAAAACATTGCTTTTAACCATTAAATCAATGTTTTAAACATAAGGAGGAAAGGTAGGTTTAAAAAAGAAAAAGTTGTACAGTACTTTGCTATTGTTGGTGTTAAAGGAATAGTTAATTTTTTTTTTTTATCATTAGCAAGTCGAGGAAGTTAAGTACTGGTCTCCAAGTGCTATCCTTTGTCTTTAAGTTGCTGCCCCCACCCTTTGTGTTTGAGCCAATCCAGACTCTCAGGAAGATCATTTTAGGTTTTTAGAAAGAGTTTGAAAACCAAATACAGATTCATATGCAGTTCCAAATACAAACATGTAAGTTAGGATAGTCAGAGTACCCGTAATAATAGTTTGATTGGTAAAATCTACCCAGTTAGGGATCTTTAAGCTTCATTTATCAAAGAGCATAGATTCCTATCCTAACAAATACACACATACATTTCATCAGATAGCAAATGCCTGATCATGGCAGAAAAGTCAAGAAAGTAATCTGCTGATGAATTGAACATTTTGGAAAAGAATTTAGTACATTCAGCACATTGAGGAAAATGTCCATTTTACATTCAACACATGACATTGAGTGGCCTCAGACAGACTATAGTCTCTGATTATTCAGAGGCATATCCTGTCCTTCCTTCCCGCATCAGTTGTCCACCCTCCTGGGCATCAGTTGTCATTGTACAGTGTTGTGGTCAGAGATGAGCCTGCAACTGTCTGACCTCACCCTCAGTCAGCCTGGAAATTGCACTTTTGGAGTCGTTCCCTGATAACTATCTGTTCACTTCACATCTGTCCTTTCAGCACAAAATTCAAGTCAGAATTGGGTAGAGAGGACACCTCCCCCTGGGTGACTCCCACTGTTGTGATGGCATCAGGTGCGGATGGGACCTTCAGTGATGAGTAGCCTGTACTTTCCTTTGTGTGCTCGTCACTCTGTGGGTGCATGTGGATGCCTTGGGCCTCATGGTACCCCCCAAGCAGGAGGCAGCTCTGAGCCTGGCTCCCGGGAGGCGAGTCCATGGCACCATCTTTGTGTAAGAAGCACCAAATACTTTGCTTCTGTTCCATTTAAAAGTCTTCCTTCTCTAACAATGGTATATGTGCTGAACTCTGTATTTATCATGAGGGACTAAATGGAAACATCCATGATAGTCCTTCTGCTATCTCTTCAGGTAATTTATCCAAGAATTCAGATCAATTTAAACAGCCCTTTTGTCCATCTACAAATATTGCTGCTGGACCAGTATGTCCAAAGCTGAAAATATATTTTTCAAAAGGCAGTGTTGCCATTCTCTCCTTACACCCTCGTTGCCTTTTTGGCAACTCGCTGCATAGAACGTTCATCTCTCTTCAGCGCTCCTCCCCTTCCTGCCCACATCCCATCCCCGTGCCCCTCCATTCCTTTCACTCAGAGGCCAGGTTCTGGCTGCTCTGCCGGCCTTGCTAATCTCTCTTATATTCCATCTCCTGTCTCTGACAGCACCTTTGCTGTTGTCCTAGACCAGACCTGAGCTGAAAAGTACCACCTGGCCCAACCTTTTGCTTTTCACAGGCGGAAACTGACCTAAAGAAATGAAGTTGATGGTCCTGGCTTTAGGACAGTAGCTTGGCGACGACCATACCACTGCCTCTCCCCAGAACTCTACACCATTGCCTGGCCAGTCTCTCTCCATTTCCATCCATCCTGTGCAGACTCCAGGCTGCTCTCTCTGAAGCACCGTGTTAGGCTGCCCCTCAGCCCAGAAACCTTCAGTGGTCCTCCACTGCCTCCAGAATAAGATCCAAACTCCTGAACCTTGCAACCAACAGCCAGGCTAGCTTTCTTCACAATCCTACCCTCTATATACACTTTGCAACCAATCCAACTGCCCTGTCCGTCCCAGGTACTCCTCACCTGCCGTAGGTGTGCTCTTACTCCCAGACCTATCTGCCTGCAGTTTGCAAACCTGGATCCCACTCATTCTGCAGGACAAACATTGAATGCTTCACTTTTCAAAAAGCCTGCCCTGTTTCCCCCTGTTAAAAAGGATCTCTCCTCCACTGTAGGAATATAGTTGTTCATTCCCAAGTCTTTTCTGTCATCTTCTACTTTGTATATAATAGTTGTGTGAACACAAGTCGATATTCTCTGCTGGTCTGAAGCTTCTTGAGGAGAAGACCCGAGTGTGCTTGGCTTTGCATTAACCAAAACTCTTGCCCATGGCATTCACTCACCTAGGATCCAGAAATAAACCAATTTGTTCATATAGTTTCAAGTTATTAGCCAGTATACTTAGAATGCTGTAATTTCTCCAAACCAACTGTTAATTTTCTGTTCATCTTTATGTAGTTGAACAATTATATTATTTTGGTTTGAATACACAGCTTAACTGTTCTGATAAACCATGTAACTTGTCATCCACTGGAAAGCACTTTTAAATTAATTATATACCACTGAACTTATTTGACACAAAAATATAAAACAATATAAAACATCAAATAAATACAATTTTTCTTCTAGACCAAATCTCAACCCCCTCCCATCTGCCCCATTCACACACAAAGGACTCAGATTATCATTGAAACTCATCAAACATTTACTGCCATCTTGTGGACAGAGCGATATTAGCTGGACACCTTAATGGAGTGAAGAGAGCATTTGCTTTTCTAAGCCTCCACTTAACTGTTGCCTGATGAAACCACAGGAACCAGCCTCTTCATTAATTAAACCACTTGCCCAGAAAGTGGTTAGTCAAAGCCAGAGAAGCCTTTGTTAATTGTTCTTTATCACTACAAAAGCCTAAAATGGTTGTCAGAAATGTGAATACAAATTATCTTAATTTTCTCATTCCTAATATCCAGGAAGGAGTGGGGTTGGGGGCAGGGGACTGTCAGGAAATGGTGAGTGGGTGATTTATATAGGTCTTGCTTCTTGAAGCAACAAAGCTGGAGTTGCTTTAATTAATGCATTAGCAATTATAGGTTGCACCCCAAAGTACATAATTTACTGTTGATTCAATAGTCTCTTTGCTGAATTATTCCCAAACAAGTTGATGTCAAGCTGAAGAAAGGCATGTATTGCCATGTGACTATAAAACGGAACTTCACAGAAGGGAAAACCAGTAGCCGGTATTATGGCCACTCACATATTGGAATTTAAATTAAATCACAAGCAGTGTGCATGAAATAGGTAGAATGAAACAAAACATTAAACAAGAGTCATTTTACTTTCCATGGGCACAGGGGACCCCATCCCTGCATACCTTTCATTCCTTTGACTTTTTCAGGTAAGTCAATGATCTATTTCAAGTGGAATAGGTGCTCAGAATATGTTCCTTCTGTTTAAATACTGGTATAGCCCTATTCAAATAATGAGCCGGATCACATCTACAAATGTGTTCATGCTATTAGTATGTCTCCAGGCTGCTTTATTGCCTTCTATTTGGCCTATAAGGAAACTCATACGTGGCATTAAACTTGACTTAAAGAAATGATTTCTCATATGCCTGAAAGAGAACCAGGACACTCACACAAAGCTGATTCATGTGGGTGGCACTTTCCCAACGTGGACTGCATCTCTCTTCTCGCTTTCCTGCTCCAGCTTCCCAGGTGTCGGGATCACTTGTGTTGTACATTTCTCTGTTTCAGCCTTGCCTGCCTGTGTCAATCACTCTAGAAAAGTGGCTCAGGAAGTAGCTGTCAGATAAGGCCATGCCTAACAGACAGAAGAGAATTGAATGTTAATTTATTTATTCACCAAATCAAAATGTTTTGCTCACTTACTATGTGCCAGATCCTATGGTAGGCATAGGATAGAAAGGTGCAAAATCTCTCCCCTCCAGCAGCTCAGCCTAAGAGGAGTAAGTTGTTACAGACCCACCTGATACCGGCAATGCCAGAGGTGTGTGTGTGTGGGGGGGTGACCAGGAGCTTGTAGCTGCTAGATGTAAGGTGCACCAGGAGGGGAAAGGGTGATGATGGTCAAGGAGAAACAGAGATAAACCATGTGGTAGGTGAGCTTGTTTCCATATTAGGGAGCAAATATGGAAGATAAATGTGAGGGGGTCAAGATTGGAATCTGACTAATTATGAAAGCCTCCCATAATCTCACCTGCAGTGATCAAACCCTGAGTCACACAATGGAAATGGGTGAGAGCGGGCAGCTGCTCAGCTTCTAAAGAGGAGACATAGCAAGAGTTGGTGCCAGGTAGGGTATGTGCTCTGAAGGCTCGATGTTGATGGTGACAGCCTAGTCCACTGCCCGGGTGACCATGTGAAGTGTGGTGCCATTTTAATGAGTGAGGAAATAGAAGTTTTGAGAAACAGCTGTGAAGTTTGTTGTGACAGGAATCCCATGCCCAGAAGCCGGTGGTAGAAAAGTTTCAAAACATCACCAAAGAAAAAAAAACACAAAACATCACCAAAGAGAAAACCTGAAAATTTGTCTTGGAATTGTTTCATTAGATGATGGATTAACTTAGCAAGAGACATCTTAGGGAAGCGAAGTGATCCTAAACTGGAAGTGACAGGGTTTGAGGAATTAACAGAGACAAGGATAAACCAGGAATTCCTACTTTGGTTCCCTATTAGAATTAACTGAGATCCTTAGAAGCTACCAGTGGCCAGGCAGCATCCCATGCCAATGGAAGCTCCCTGGGTTCTTCTACTGTGCAGGTAAGGTGAGACCACTGGTATAAACTCTTCTTCTAGGGCTAGGATGGAAAAGAAGTGAGAGAGTAAATGGTACCACGGAAGGTTATGTCAAAGATGAGAGTTATTTGAGAATAAACTAAGGGGCACGTACTAGTTGAGAGGGAGAAAAGGAAACAGGAAAGGAGATATTGGTGGTGAAAACTCTTAAAGGCAGCGAGGAGAACAGGCGTGTATTTAAGAGTAGCTTTGACTGGAAGGGAAGGTATCTGGAAGAGAGGTTAGTAAGAAAAGATGGGTGTACATACAATTAAGTGTGTGGGTGGAAGGGTGAGAAGACGCTTCATTATCAACATGGCAGTAATTAAATGGGTCCTCAAACAGATAAGCCTGAAATGTCTTCTGCTTTGAATAAACAAACTTGTTAAGGAAACATTTGAGGAGATTCATGGCAGGAAGACTGACTGGCAAGATCGACGTACAGATTCCTCCCAGTTTTTGCTTTGTTGGTATTTCCCTAATTCTCACCCCATCCCCAGTGTCAACCTATTCTCAATGCAGAGAAGATCTTACAGAGAGGTAGATAGTGTTCTCTTTCTCTATCCATTTTATCGTCTTTATCCACCTTCATCAATACAAATTTCCATGAGCATGTGACCATACTAAGTGTCAGAGGAAACCATTTAGTCCTTATTGTATAGTAGGGGCCTGGTGCACAGATTTGTGCACATTGAAAGGAAATTAATTAGAAGAAATATTTTAATATCACTATTCATCCTTTTACTGTAATAGAAGTGTCAACCAAATTCATGATCGACAATGACAGATCGAAACACATGCGTGCGATTGGTGCCAGCGAGAGTTTTATATGAATCGTGCATGCATGAGTCAACGTTTATTTTTAAAATGCCAGTGCGCGTCATATGTACCTACTGGTCTGTCAGTCTGGCAGTCAGATGGATGGACAGTCAGTCACTTAGCCTTTTATATATAGAGATATTTGCAATCTGACAAATAACCAGAATATTTGGAGCTAACCATCAACCATGTGGCAATGGTGATAAGATGATGAGCTCAGTCAGTTTATTTTCTCTGTGTATTCTGTGTATGTGGACAGTATGTTTGAAGAGCTCAGCACTGTATTTGTCTCAACCTTTTGTCCCACAACAATTTTTCCCAAGCAGAGCAATCGTAGCTTCGTTTAAATTCTGATTTGGTGGCTGCTCTTATTGCCTAGAAACCAGTAGTTCTGTTGCCTTTCTTCAGGCTGCATCCATTGTCCTTTCTTTTTCTTTTTATTGTTGAAAGTATTGCAGGTGCCCCCCTCCTTTTCTTTTCTTTTCTCTTTTTCTTTCTTTTTTTTTTTTTTTTTTCTTGACCCATCCTCTGCTGTGAAAATCTCTCCACCTCACGCTGTCGTAAAGGCGGTGGGTTGGATATGATGCTGTCCTCACTTTCGGCTTTCTGACCAGTACAGCAGGGCCATGCAGCACCCGCAATGTTAGCTCAATAAGCAAGACTGGTCTAGGGCCTTTGGAGGAACGATCAGCCTGATGCTCCTATAAACTGTCTTACTGGCCAGATTTCCAGGCACAGAACCATCCCCTGGTTGTTTCCGTTCTGTTGAACCTGAACTGGAGAAGTTCAAATAAAAGCAAAGAGGAACCTTTTTTGTTTGAATGTGTTGAAACTTAAAGCTCTTAACAAAGTCCACCTTAGGCTTTCATTTCATGAAATGTTTACTCACAATAAACATTTATGATCCCACACATGATCCATTAACAAGATTATCATTTGTTTCCTGATGGGATCATCAAAAACAATCTGGGCCTTTGAGAAAATGCTTTGAGGAAATACAACCCTAATGGAGATGTTGTCTTCGTTATCTTTCAGCCCCTTCTTTAAAAGCTGTATGTGGTAGCGATAAAGACAGAAACTTTGGGAGTCAGATTCACTGACCCCCCACTAGCTGTGCCACTCCTGCCAGGAGCCTGCCTTTACCTGTGAATGGGCAGTAACATCCACCACCCCGTCACAAGTTCTTTGTGGTGGTGTGCTGAAATATTGCAAGGGGAGCGGTTAATTCGGGGCCTGCCTCACAGTAAGGGCTTGGTAAACATGAACTCTTATTGTTTTCACTAATATTAGGAGAAGGGTTCTATTGAGGGGAGACAGAGTGAGAAGTGGGATAGTGGCCTGCAAAAGGGAGGAGCTGCGGCTGTTTGTTCTGTGCCCCTGAAGCACTACCATATGGGGGGAGATGCCTCCGTAGCCTCCGAGCCAGGCAGAGTTCCTCCTTACCTGAGCGAGGGGTCTTGTTGGTTTCTCTCTTTGTGTTTACTCTATAAAGACTGACTCTTGTAAGTGACCATGTTTTTTCCCCTTTGCATTTTGTGCTAGAAAGCCAACCTTGATCAAATATTGGACTATAGGACATGCTTTCTTACTATTCATCTCACACCTGGCACCATCTGACTTTCATGTACTTTATTTTCTCTTTGCCTTATTTTTTTATTTTAAATCTATATTAGCTATATTATTATGTGCAACTATGTAAACTGCTTTAAATCATTTGTTTGCATAAAGGATATCCTTAATAAAAAATAAATGATGGATAGATATATGTATTTTCCCCCTGTGGGTGCTGGGTTTGAATAATCCACTATTTATCTCAAAATTATGCAAGTCAGAAACGTGCTCCAGTGCCAGCCCAATCATCCAGGAGGGTGCTCCCCAATTACTGCCGAGGTCACCTTTAGGCGTGAATGGCCCGTGCATCTAAAATGGCCCATTCATTCTGCTCTTGGCACAGATGCTGTGATGGTTAATTATTTTGATGCTAATATCTGTGTATATCTTTTTTAATGTGGACACCAGACTGAAAATTTGGATTGCAACCAATAATCAACAGATGGCGATCACTCGGGGTCATGGCTGTCCTGGGCCAACTTTTCACCGGTGACTGTTAATATAAGCCCCAATCTGGCCTGGCAGCCCCTCCCCCATTGTCTGTATACCCACCCAGGACCATCCCACTGGGTGACACTGTGACTGTTCTCCTTAGAGGAGGAAAAAGAATGTTTCCTGTATGCGCCTGAAGAAGGTCTCAATGTGAAGGTCACAGGAATATTTTCACCATCAGTGAACCTGAACTGTCCCATATTTTTGTTTCTCAGTGTTAAGTGACATTCCTGACGCTCTCCTTTTAAAAAGTACCTGCCTAATAAAGAATCATTTGGGACTAGCATAAAGAAAGAATCATAGATAATTGCAGAAACAGATTTGACCTGTGTCAGTTATAATTGAACGATTTCCCATTTCTCTATTGAACACATATTCTTTGCAAGTCACTGCACGTGTTGCAGGTTGGCGGCTCTGAGTACGATGTTGTGGAATTGTGATGTGTAATATTGTAGAACATCATGATGAGGACTTTTTCCATGCTTCCCTTTCCTGTTTTGATCCATACTCATGCAAAAATAGGTAACAGCTGGTGGCAGCTCTCACCCCAAAAATAGCTCTATCATGCACAGAATCTCAGATGCTAAGTATCTTGATTGGGACCTTTTACTTGAAACTGATAGAATATTCAACTCAAGCTGGATTAAGCAAAAAAAAAAAAAGGAGGGGGGGTGGCGGGGATGTTTATTGGTCATTGTAACTGAACACTCAAGGCCTGGAAAGCCACTTCAAAATGTTGTAATTCTGATGCTCAAACAATGCTGTCAGGGCTCCCTTGCTCCCCAGGATCTCCAGTCAGCCCACTGTGCTGGCTTCAGCCTCAGGCAGGTTCTGTTCCCGTGGTAGCCCGGACTCCAGCCTCACTACCTCACAACTGGGAAAGGAAAGAAGTCTTCTCTATTCCAAGGGCTCCCATAAAAATCCTGAGATTCATTCTGATGTGCTTGGCTTGAGTCACATGATCACCCCTGCATTCGTTTGCTGGGACTGTCGTAACAAAGTATCACAGACTGGGAGGCTTATATGGTAGAAACTAGAAGCCCGGTGCACGAAATTCGTGCACGGCGGGGGGGTTGTCCCTCAGCCCAGCCTGTACCCTCTCCAATCTGGGACTCCTGGAGGGATGTCCGACTGCCCGTTTAGGCCTGATCCTGGTGGGATAGGCAGTCGGACATCCCTCTCACAATCCAGGACTGCTGGCTCCCAACTGCTTGCCTGCCTGCCTTCCTGATTGCCCCTAACCGCTTCTGCCTGCCAGCCTGATCACCCCCTAACCACTCTGCTGCCAGCCTGTTTGCCCCCAACTTCCCTCCTCTGCTGGCCTGGTCACCCCTAACTGCCCTCTCCTGCAGGGTTGATCACCACCAACTGCCCTCCCTTGCAGGCCTGGTCCCTCTCAACTGCCCTCCCTTGCAGGCCGGGTGCCTCCCAACTGCCCTCCCCTGCTGGCCATCTTGTAGTGACCATCTTGTGTCCACATGGGGGCAGGATCTTTGACCACAATGGGGGCAGCTATATTGTGTGTTTCAGTGATGGTCAATCTGCATATTACTCTTTTATTAGATAAGATAGAGGCCTGGTGCACGGGTGGGGGCCAGCTGGTTTGCCCTGAAGGGTGTCCCGGATCAGGTGGGGGTTCCCTTGGGGTGTGGGGTGGCCTGAGCGAGGAGCCTGTGGTGGTTTGCAGGCCGGCCAAGCCCCCTGGCAACCCAAGCAGAGGCCCTGGTATCTGGGATTTATTTTCCTTCTACAATTGAAACTTTGTAGCCTTAAGCGGTGAGCCCGGCCAGGGTGTGCAGAAAGCTTTGCTCCCCCTGTTGCTGCCAGCAACCCTGGCCTCATCTCTCAAGCTCCATTCTGACGCCATTTGTTTGAATTTGTTTACCTTCTATAATTGAAACTTTGTAGCTTGAGTGGAGGCTTAGGCCTGCAATGGCTATGGAAAGCTTGGCTTCCTCTGTTACCTGGGAAACCTTGCTCTCTGTGGCTGTAGCCATCTTGGTTTGGGTTAATTTGCATACTCGCCCTGATTGGCTGGTGGGCGTGGCTTGGCTGGTGGGCGTGGCTTATGTAGCAGAGTGATGGTTAATTTGCATACTACCATTTTATTAGAGAAGATTTACCCTCTCACAGTTCTGGAGGTCCAAAATCACAGTGTCGGCAGGGTTAGCTCTTTCTGATGACTTCGAGGGAAAATCTATCCCATGCCTCTCTCGCAGCTTCCCGTGACCTTGGCTTAGAGAAGGCATTCTCCCTGTCTTCTCATCATCTTCCCTCTCTTCATGTCTCAGTGTCCAAATGTCCCCTTTTTGTAGAGAGGGAAACAGTAATATTGGATTAGGGCCCACCCTAATGATCTCATTTTACCTTGATTACCACTAAAAAGAACCTATCTCCAAATGAGGTCACATTCTGAAGTAATAAAGGTTAGTACTTCAAACCATCTTTTTTTGAGGGGGAACAGTTCAACTTATAACAATTCCTAAATCGAAGACAATATTGGTGGGAGAAAAAAAGATTGGCCAGTTCTGGGTCACCTCCATAAACATAAGTGGTAAGAGTGAGAAAGCGCTGGTTCTCCAGGGAAGAATCAGGCTACTCTACCAAGAGAAGGGGGAATGGATGGTGGGCAAGCAAAATAATCTTCATTACATTAAGTATCATTAAGTCAAAATAAAGGCCAAAATCTTATGCCCATGCCTACATATGACCTACAGATGGACTATCGATGACTAGCCAAATAAATTGCAAAAGTGTATATACTGTTATTGTTCAAACTAGTGACCCAGTGCACGGATTTGTGCACATTGAAAGGAAATTAATTAGAAGAAATATTTTAATATCGTTGTTTGCCCTTTCTCTATAATAGTGTCAAACCAAATTCACAATCGACCATGACAGATCAAAACACACGCGTGTGATTGGTGCCAGCAAGAGCTTTATACGTATCACACATGCGTGAGTCAACTTAGCTTTATATATATATATAGAATAAACTTGCTTAATTAGACCTGCTTTCTGATTTAGCTAAACTTTTTCCAGCCTAGTAAAGTCACCCCAACTTCTCTTTCAGGTAATTGTCAGCAACACTGCAGTAAATATCAACACAAAGCAGATTATTATTGTAGATCATGCAGGGAGAACAAAGGGTAAAATATTTAACTGCAGCAGTGTTTGACTATATTCTGCACAGTGAGAAAACCTGAAGTCATTTTCAAGGTCCACCATTTCTTACTTCTTTTCAGTTGGGTCAAGTTTCTAAACTTTATAAATCTCCGTTTTCTGACTAATGAAAAGAAAATAGGATTCTACTGAGTCTCCTGTAAAACTACTCCAGAACTTCTGTGAGGATCAAATGAGATGAGGCATGGGAAAATACTTCACAGACATTTGGTTAAAGTGTAAAATGTTTGCACCTGGCTATAAAGCAAGTTGTGTTCCTGGGCTGAAGAAACTCCAAGGAGGCTAGTTGCTAGGGAGAAGAAGCTGGGTGTTGCTATGTGATGTCATTACCCGGCGCCCACAGCCACCCTTTCTGGGCTGGGCTGAGCTGTGGGCCTCATTTTGCACCATGGGGTCTCGGCAGCATTGACTTTGATTTGGTGGGCTGTCGCTTGGCGGAGGGTGGCGGGACCTGTGTCCTACTTGGGGGAAGCTGAGTGTTGCTTTGTGGGTGCCAGGTCTGCAGTGCTGTTTTTCTGTAATGGCCAGTGCGCATCACAGCAGCTCGTGCATTGAGCGTCTGCCCCCTGGTGGTCAGTGCATGTCATAGCAACTGGTCGGACAGTTGGACACTTAGCAGATTAGCCTTTTATATATATAGATGGAATCATAGCATCTAAATTTCTCTCCAGCACCCCACGGGTTAAGAGAATCTTGCATTTTAGCATCATTCTAATAAGATGAAACTGCATTTGACTCTTTAGATGGCAACACAGAGGAGAGTAAATCTGACAACAACAAGAAGACAATATTGATGTCTCATTTCCCTCAGCTTTCAAAGAACAAAAATTTTATTGTTGTAGAGCCCAAGGAAGGACATGGTATCCCTCTTAGCTGGTGTCTGGTTGAATACATAACAGGTGTCTTCCATTCCCCCCTCTCATGTCATGAATCACTCAGATATTTGTTCCCACTGAGCCTTGGTAGGGCTCAGAATCAAGGTTGGGCAGTGTGTGTGTGTGTGTGTGGTTGACTCACCCAGGAGTCATGTAGCACACATCTTTGCACCCACACCTGGCAGCCCTGTGCAAATCCTCCTCAGGTCAGGCTCCTGCTGCCTTTACCACAATCAGAACTGACTCAAGAAATTCAAGCCATTTGCCCTCCTGGCCTTAAAGCCTCCCATGAGCTTCTGAGAAATCTTCCCTAGGATAGCTCTATCCTATGCCCATGTTATTCCTGGATGCTTGTTCTCTATGCACACAAATATGCACAAGCCACATATTCATCACTATATAATAATTTTAATAAGTTTTATTGGTTTTTATAGAGAGAGGTAGGGAGAGAGAGAGAGAGATAGAAACATTCATGAGAGAGGAACATCATCCATTGGCTGTCTCCTGCACACACCTCTACTGGGAGTCAAGCCCACACCCCGGGCATGTGCGCTGACCGGGAATCGAACTGGAGACCCCTGGGTTCCGGGTCGATGCTCAACTGCTGAGCCACACCAGCCAGGCTAATAATATTTTAATATCATATAATGCCTTGGTCTGGTGCACCCTCAATACTAAAAACAGTCTTCTTTATGTCAGGGAATGCCACTGCATACTTCTAGTTTCCAGAAGCTCAAGAATGCATTTTTCTGACAATGGCTCAGGATACCGGCTGGTCTTTTGCCAGCGTTCTCGCTGTTAGTTCATTTCTTTAATAGCATCATGGTGAGAGTCTTTTCAGAACCCAGGGACTCCAGCCTCAACCCTTTCTATTAACTAAAAAACCCTGAATAGCCTTCCATATGGTGCTGCCATGGCATTTGATAAATACCTTGCTGATTATTTATACGACTTTACTCTTGTTTTGACAGGTTGCAACCAAACTTTGGTTGTAAACGTCTTCCCACAGCTCTCTGTCACTGGGTTAAGTGAACTACTGAACTTCTGCCACAGGAAACTTGGGAGAAATAAGAAAAAGGAAGGTGCAATCTAAAACAAAAGCAATTCTGAAAAGCAAGAAAAGGGACAAAACTCTATTAGCGGTCTTGGTGAATACATTTGTACCTTCTGTCAGCAGGGCTTTGGACTGTAAACTGCTTGAACTACCAGGATCAATAAAGGGCAAGGCCTGGAGATGGTAATTATGCTAATTGGTAGTGACGGGAAAACAGGCAGGCTGCGGATAAGCAGACAGTGTCTCGGGAGAAATAGACACATTTGTTAAGGAGGCTAAGATGTGGTACCCACAATGAGGTTTTTCCTATAATCTGTTTCTAAGAAATGCCAAGTGCAATGGTCCACATCACTTGAGTTCTTCCCTCAGTAGAAGGTTCGACCAGGCAGTTCTGAGCAACATCAGAGAAATAAAACCGCAGCACCTGCCTTAAGGGAGTGGACAGCTTAGCTCAGACTGCGGCAGTGCACAGCACACGCGCACTGAAAGTTACGTTCACTGTAAAAAAAGAAAAGAAAGAAAATGAGGAACTGAGAAGATAAATAGCAGAGCCCTATCAAGAGGAGAAGGGACCAAAGTCAGATGGGATGAGTCACAGAAAGCCTCTTGCAGGTCCATGTTTGGGTCGGGGCTCTGACTGCAGAGAGGATGAAGGCATCGCAAGGGAAGAGACTACTCTTGGTCAGGAAGTTAAGAATGTCTGACACAGAAACTGCCTCGTTGTCACTTTATTATATTTGTGGAAAACACCCTACTAGATGTGGAAGGATAAAAGCTCTTGAGTAACATCTCTGTGAATGTAGTAGATGCTGTCTTAGAAATAGTAACTACACCAGTGAACCACAGTGTGTGGATGAGCCCATTGAAAATTCAGATTCATTACATTACCAGGCTACTGTGAGATTCAGAACTTTCTAATAATCCTTGACGAGTAAAATTGTACACACAATTTCCTTCAATCTGAATTATTGTTAAAGCTCAAGTATAAATAAAGTCTAAATAAGATTTAGGCAGAGACATGAATATTTAGAAAGACTGTTAGAACCTCTTAGAACTGTAGATATCAAATTTATTTCTCTTAATTCCATCCTTATATCACCAGCTCTTGTTATGAAAGAATCCTTTCCCAAGAAACTAGACTACAGAATAGCAACTAGATTTTTTTTTCAATTCTTCTTATTCCATGAGTGAGATGGAGGGAATCATAAATACCACACACATTCCATGAATCATAGTTCAGTATTTAAGGAAAATTGTAAGTTAAATGGGTCAAATAATGAAGGATAAGATTAACCACAGAGCACTGGACTCCCATACGTATCTTTTAAAAACAACATACAAACATCACAGTAATGTTAAGCAATGTTTATGTTGGAGCAGTGAATTCTGTGAGTTGAGTGTTCTGGAAAGTTGGATGGTGAGGAGAGAGACCTAAGCTGAAAGCAGTGATAATAAACGAGGCATTCCCCCTCCAAGGACTGGCTGCAGAAGGGGTGGGGTAGACCGGGGTAGTGTGACCTGGATCATCTCTGGGAGCCTTAGAGTTTGGAGCATTTCCTAACAGATACTAGAAACTGTGACCAGGAAACATCTGTTTGTAGGGTTGCATAACTGCTACCAGCAGGGGGCAACACTGCTTAGATAATCACTGTATTTTTGCCCTTCCTCATTTAGGAAAACCTATGAAAAAAAGGAAATTCTTAGCAGCTCAGTAACCTATCAGTGCGCCAAACCCAAAGAGTGCCCTTATCCCAGAGGATTTGCTTTTTCAAGGCATCAACACCTACCCAATAGTGTCAACTCACACTTCCCAGGGATGCTCTCACTGATGATGTACTTACCATTGATTTTCCTTTTCGTGTTTGTTTTCTCTTTATTTCCTACTTGTTTCTTGTGGGAGGGAGAATAATAATTTTATATGGAAATTTAAAATTTGGGAAACAGGAATTTTTTTACCAATCTTTCTCTCCCCAAATAAAGTCTCCTATTTAAACTGGAGTTTGAGATAGAGACTTGAGAGGCAACTCTTCAAGAAGGTGACACATTATGAAATGAAGAGCAGAGATGAAAACATTTCATGGTAGAAAATGACTCTTCCTTTTATTAGAAAATGACACAAAAAAGCACAAACCAAAACAAACAAAAAGAATTATTTGATCAGTGCTACCCTCTGCACGTAAAAGGAAATGAAGCCAAAACAATTGAGGGTGTACCTTATTCTCTGAATCATGTTTTATTTTAATGATGTAAATGTTTATTTAGAAATTTAGCTTGCTTATCGAATAATACTAAATCCCATCTTCTAATTAATTTTTAAAGCTTAAATTTGTTATTAAGATTAACTTCAGCATCATTTTAAAGATAATTTTAAAGTTACTAGAAAACATTTGTTCCATTTAATAAAAATGTATTACTCTATGGTAAATTTTAATTCAGATTATACATTGAGCTTTCATTTTGCTGAAGTATGTACCTTTGAAATTCTTTATCTATAATTGGAGACTGTTTTCCATAAAACAAGAATTGGCGGGTGTGGGGGGAGCTTGAATATCTAAAGATGTTACTTAAGAGCAACGGGCAGTAGTCTAGAGCCTACTGTCACAGAGAACTACAGTCACTTACATGAAAGCACCTATATCCGCTTCCTTCTCTGCTCTTTATCTTTCCTTTCCTTGGGCATCATTCATATCCTGTAATCATTTCAGGCAGGGTTGTGTAATGCAAAAAAAAAACAAAAAAAAACAAAAAAACAACAACTGTGCTTTGAGTTAGACATACCAGGATTTTAAACCCAACTCTGCCACTTAAAATTTTCTCGACCTTGAGTAAGTCATTTTTAAGCCAATTTTATTATCTCTAATATAGGGGAAATAATAATGCCTATCTTAATGTGGGTTGTTGTGAAAGGTAATTGAGAAAACATGTGAAGCTATAAAGAGCATGTGGTACCCAGTTGGTGATGGTAGTTGGGGACTTTCCTCAAGGAAGGTTGTGATAAAAAGTCTCCAAGATGCCTGCTGTTGGTTTCGTCTCTCCTGTAGGCATGTGCTGCTCCTCACATTGAGAGGCAGAGTCCAGTTCTCCTTTGAACCTGGCCTACCTATGGGGACTAGTTTGACAGAAGACAGTAGAAGTGATATTCTGGGACTCCCAAGGCTAGGTCATCAGAAGCTTTGCAGCTTCCAAGACTACAAGTTTCTTGTATGCTTGACCTTGTGTTGATCTCTCAGAACCCAATCACCAAGCTGTGAGGAGCCCAGACAACAGGAAGAGGCCATATGTAGATGTGGGCCAGCTTGACAACCCAGGAGACACCCCGTCAAAGGCAAGCATCAGCTGCAGGCCACACAAGTGAGCCACCTTGGACACCCACCCCACATGGGCCTTTAAACCCCTCTAACTCCAATCCCTATCCTACTGCAGCCCTATGACAGATCTTACCTGAGAACTGCCCAGCTGAGCCCAGTAGATCCACTAGATGATGAAGGCTAATCATAAATTGTTATTTTAAGCAACTACATTTGGGGTGTTTGTTATGCATGCAATGATAGATAACAGGAACAAAACTACAGGGAAATAATCTACATTCAAGAGCCATCAGTCAAAGCCCAGAGAAACAGCTAGGCGGGAGGTGATCTTTCTATAAACATCTATACTAATAAAAGGGTAGTATGCAAATTGGTCAGGATGCCCTCACAGTAACGACCGAACAGCAGGCTGCATGGGGCAAACAGGCCGGCAGGGGGTCAGTGAGGGGTGACCAGGCTGGCAGGGGGGGCCATTGGGGGCAACCAGGCCGGCAGGAGGGGGGGCAGTTGGGGGCACTCAAGCCAACAGGCAGAGGCAGTTAGGGGTGATCAGGCTTGCAGGGGTGGCAGTTAGGGGTGATCAAGCAGGCAGGCAGGTGAGCAGTTAGAAGCCAGTGGTCCTGAATTATGAGAGGGATGTCCCAGACTGGAGAGGGTGCAGGCTGGGCTGAGGGCCCCCCAAATTTCGTGCACGGGGCCTCTAGTTTATCTATAATTTGCAATTTTGTATCTCACATCATTCTTTCAAAACTTCCAGAAAGGTTTGACTAGATGATGAAGGGATATGTGGGTTTCAATAAATGTTAGTTGGATACATAGGGAATGAGTGAATGAATACATGTTTCCTATTATATAAGTCCTCTAGTAAAAAGCATCTAATGACCAGGAATTAATCAAGAAGTTTCATTAAAAGTCTATTGTTTCTTTTTTTTAAAACTTTTGTTGTTGTTGTTAACTCTATTACAGATGTCACCCATTTCCCCCTCCTTCACTTCCCTCCATCCTGTCCTTCCTAGGCCTTTACCACATTATGGGATATATATATATTCTTTGATTGATCTATTATTTCTAAGCCATTTGGGGATATAAGCCCTATTCCAAGCAAGTTCAAGTCATAACTAGCAAATAAAAAAAAATTGAAATAATGATAGTGTGCAAATTCATTTTGTGGCAATGATGAACGAGACATGGATTGGAGATGAGGAAATGCACTTGGGTGGGCAGGGCTAGGAAAAATCTTTTCCCAGATATGGAGCCCACATGGCATGTGGAAGGTCAGGTAGTGACAGAAAGGGCGATTTGAATAGGAAGATGTTTGGGCATTTTGAATAGGAAGGTGTTTGGGAATGAGGGCCGAGAGCTGGAAGCACAGTGGGTAAGAAATAAAGACTTCATGGTGGAGTTTAACACCTTGAGTGTGAGCAGGCACCCAATATATGGAATGACCGCAGGGCAATAAGAGCCGAAAAGCACAGCATGATCAGAGTTTTATCAGGACCACAAGAGGCCAGGAGCTTTGTTGGGAACTTAGTGTGGACTAGAGAGAGGAAGAAGGGCGGTGAGTGAGCTGGGGACGTGGGCTGAGAAGCCTTAGTTCCTTGGGCTTGGAACAGTGTGGGTGACCCACATCTGGTTCTCTTGACCTAAAAACTGTGCTTGCAAGAACTGGGATGGAGGGCCATGTATTCATGCTAAGGGTGTATCCCATAGTATGGTGATGGGGCCCCATCATATGTACATGGTGCCATGAGCATTTTCAGAAGACTGTCATTCCCACTGTAATCTCATTAAACCCTGTGAAGCAGGTAGAAAATGGCAGTGAGGGTGTGGCCTGCCCAAGGTCACCTGACCAGTTGATGATGGGCAGCCCAGACCCAGGTGTTCCACCTCCCGGGCGGGTTCACACCAAACCACGCTGCCCTCTCCAGATTTTATTTTTGCCAACGCCCAGCAATGTCTCCTAATGACCTTGTTTACAGCACAAAATAATGCTATAAGGCTGCTCTTTGAAGCTGTTTTGAGGAATGGCATATTACTCTTTGTTAGAAATAATGATACTGATTACTGGACCAAAATACAGTATGTCTATCACTGAAATAATTCAAAAAGCTATTTTTGTGGGTCACATTCTGTGTGATAAAAACTGTCATTTAGTTGACTTTAAAGGACACATCCCTCTGTAAATCCATACCCGTGCTGTGTTCTCTGCTGAGCGTGGCACCTTCTACAGAGAGTATATAAATGACTCTGATTCAGAATGGAGGTAGAACCGATAAATAAAGTTGACAGTTCACAGAAGAGGTCTTCATTACTAAATTATTTGGGGAGGTTTTGTAAGTCAGGAAAACTAATCTGCAACTAATGCCCCTTCGGTGCCACTTATCCAGTATCCATCTCTTGGTTTTGAGTTTGAAAGAACAAGAAGGCAGAGTTTTTCTTCCCCATCATCAATTTCAAATAGGTCCTTTTTTCCTCTCTCTGTGAAATTGCATTTCTTATAAATTGCCTTGTGCTGGTGCCTTGTGAAGTAAACATCCCGATTCCTGAGGCACATATCTGCCTTAGACAATGAGGGACACCCGCCCCAGGGTGCTGTTAGAGCCGGACTGGCCAGTGTGTGTGTGTGTGTGTGTGTGTGTGTGTGTGTGTGTGTGGTCCAACTTGAGTGGGAGGGCAAGGAGGCGGGGAAGCCATGTGCCTGGTCACAAAGCTGTTGGTCCACATTCCAATCTGTGAAACCTGGTTGGCTTATAAGAAGCCAATGGCCAGGATAAATTAAACCAGTCTCCCTGTGAAACCTGGTTGGCTTATAAGAAGCCAATGGCCAGGATAAATTAAACCAGTCTCCCTTCTGCCCGGCCCCTAGAAAAACATCTTTCCGAGCCCGAATGGTGGTGAGAGTCGGGCCTGGGGCAGCCCAGATGTCAGGAGAGCCGGTATGTATGCCAGAGAAGGCAGGGACCATGCATGCCTGTCCACTAGAGGCCAGGCCCCTGCTAAGAACCTTTCTGCTTGGGGCTCTCAACTAGGAAACTACTCACCACACACAATTTAAAGATCAGAAAGGATTAGCTATGTATTTTACTGTCACTCATTTGCTAGATGCCACAAAGAGTTGACATTGGTATGAGACATCTTTATTTTGAAATGTGAAAGGGCCGTCTGGGAAGGTCCACAGTGATGCTTATAATAAACTGGACTTAAATATAATCATTTATACTGCTTTTGAACATGTACAGCTGCATAGTTAGAGGATGTGGAAGAAAAATGTAGCTTATGAAGATAATTGATATTTTCTCTCATATATGGCTGCACGTATGCCCTCCTGTTAGGAAACCTGTTCAGTTTGTTTCCCTTCATGTGTAGTGTTGCATAGTAGCATCGGCTTGATGTCCTTCACATCAGATTGTTCCTGTCCTGTGTAACTCACTCACTTTGGTTTCATTGTGTTTCAATAATTCCAGAAAAGGCACAACCAACACTTTACTTATAACATTTTTATGTAGAACATGTTCCTTCAACCAAAATGAGCCCTTCGAGCTTACTAAGAACTAAAATCATTATTAGTTATTCACTCCAGTTCTGGAAAAACACAAATGCATCAACATTCAGTGTACCCAAAGCCCTGATTCCTGGGAGCCCAGTGTAGAAGCATTTTAGGTTCAGGATGTAGAAATAGCTTACCCTTTGCATTTGCTCTCCTGTGCCACAAAAAAAAAAAAAAAAATGTAATTGGACTTCCTGGTGTTTTCTGAAATTGGAAGGCACTGTTAAGGATACAGAGAATGAGCCTTGGTAGTTCTTGGTTATTGATTCTGAAAGAAGATGGTGGTGCCTCTTTGGATTGTTAGAGACATACCTGGTATTCTGCTATTGGTGTGCAGGCTGAGGAATGCCTGTCACCTCCCTTGTCAGGTGGCTGCAGGTGCTGCTATGACATTTCCAAATCAACCCCAGTCTTACACTCAAGGCAGATGGAGCAACTGAATACAGTACTAAGGCCATTATCACAGAGCTTCACCCTGGTCTTAGATGCTCTTACTTTACAGGCTCCATGTCAGTACGCCATTCTCTTCCTCCTCTTGCCTACAAATAGTATTGGACTTAGCACATCCTTTTAAATAGCACCTTGCACCTTGGATGTGAAAGAGACACAGATCTCTTTTTAAGATAGCTCAGTTTTAACACTTCTTTTCAATTACAGGGTATATTCAATATAATTTTGTATTAGTTTCAGATGTACAACATAGTGGTTAAACAATCATCTATTTTACAAAGTGTTCCCCCTGATATTTCCAGCACCCATGGACAATGGCCGAGTTTACTGAACTGGCCTTGACAGAGTTGGAGATTGTGGGTCCTGTAATTTGCCTGGTTGACTTTTAACTACCACAAAATAAAAAACAAAAAACATATTTTTGTCTGACTTTCCACTGTTGTCAGCCTGTTTATTTAACCTTGGCACAGTTTCTGTATTTAAATAAAATAAATCAATTAGACTTTCTAACCTAGAGTTAAGCCTTTCCTGTACCTTTCAGTAGCTCCAGCTCCCAGCAACTTTTTCTCATTTTTTATCCAAGGCCCTCTTGGGTGTTGTCTGTTTAGTCTTTTACTGTCTCCATATGAAACCAACGTGGTTATTTACAAGTTAGAGAGAGAAGAGCATTGTGATATCATGGAACGACCATGGACTTTTAAGCAGTTCCGCCTGGTTTAAAATTTAAATGTTTCATGTTATTGAAACATTCTGAGATTCTTAATTTGTAAAATTGGAGTGAGACCTGCTTGTTGTTGGACAATTAAGTAAATATGTAAACTCCAAGCACATGCAGAGGTGTGGTTTCTACTCCCACTTCAACCACATCTGCTGTCTTCACTATGATGAGTATTGCCAACTGAGTGACCAAGGGAAATCCAGGTAACTCTCTGAACTTCAGTTTCTTCCTCAGAAAAAGATAACAATATCTACTTCATAGGGTTATGAAGATAATAAAATGCTAGGCTTTATAGAGTGCTAGCACATGGCATGTGTTCCAATTTCTAGTTCAAAATCTTTTCCTCTTTCCCCCTCTTCTTAGCAATAGCGGGACTCATAGCACTTGCTGTTATCCCCAGGTCAGTAGTTCAGTCTGATCCTGAGACTGATCAGAGCCTGCAGGGTTGCCTTAAATGTACTTGAAATTGGACCTGATGTCTGGATTTGTGTCCAGAAGAGATTCACACACCACCACCAGGCTTGCTAGGTCCGAATCTATCTTTAGTTTGCAGGGGAAGCAAGAAATGTTGCAGCACGTGTATATCCCCTGAGCAGGTCTTTCTCCTTTTCCTTCAAGAGACTCTTCATGGCAATGCCCAATACAAGTTGCAGAGGCAGGCAGTATCCCAGCATCCCTACCTCTTTCCTTCAAGCCTCCCCTTGTGCTGTTGTTCTTTCTGCTCAGTGCTAAGAGGGTCTTTTCTCCTCCTGCTAGCTGTTTTCTGGCCTCACTCACCATCTCCTATTGTCAGAGACAAGAATGCAGACTACCTTTCCATGCAGACTGAGATCCTATAGTGTCCCCCAAGGGCAGCCTGGTACAGGACACGGCGCAGCTGACCACAGCACCTTGACAATCGCCTTGCACTGCTTGTGAAATAGTAGATTAAAATGGAGACACAGGCCCAGCCAGCATGGCTCAGTGGTTGAGTGTCAATCTATGAACCAGGAGGTCACAGTTCGATTACCGGTTGGGGCCCAGGCCCAGGCTGCAGGCTCGATCCCCAGTGTGGGTTGTGCAGGAGGTAGCCAATCAATGACTTCTCTTTCATCGCTGATATTTCTCTCTCTCTCTCCCTCTCCATGTCTCTCTGAAATAAATAAAAAGTATATTTAAAAAATAAAAGTTAAAAAATAAATAAATACAATGGAAACACAGCCTCAGCGTACAGTTTATCATCCACCCACAACAGAGGCTCTTCATTATACTTCCTCTTTGTGTTCTCTGTACCTTCCTTCTGAAGACACGGAAGGCTCCCCTGGCCTGTGCCTGTGTGGCTTCCTAGGGTGAGGAGTTAATGTTTTCTACTAGCTTGTTGTGTCTATTTAAGATTCCGTGGTTTTTGTCTGTTCATGCTTCTGTGTATCATTTAGGGGAGGCTAAGGGATATCTTATTTTATGTTGTCAGATAGGCTCCAACATGCGTGGCAGGGCTCATTTTATTTTTATTTTTTAGTTGCATCTGTCAATGGCCCCGGAAACTATTTGGTAATGGACATAGGCAGTATGTACAATAAATTTCAGGAATTGCTACACTTAAGATTAGGAGAGAAAGGCCAGATTGACTTATGGGGTGACCGGGCCATGCTCATTTCCTACAGGGCCTTTGATCACTGATCCTAAATGGATCTTTTTCTCGGCCATAGAATTTTATTTGGTCAGGATGTGCTCTCTATCTTTTATGGTCCAAATGCTAAAATGGCAATCAACACGACGACCACTCCTAAATCGGAAATCTCACCATCTGTTGTTTCAACCGGTGCCACTTAACTGCAGAGTGTGGATACAACAGCAGTAAACTGCTCACCCTGGAGCCCAATGGTAAGGGCCAAGGTGATTGATACCCCAGGAGCAAAGGCTTATGGCTGACCTTGAGCCCAGGGGTAAGTCACACGCTAGTTCTCTAGCTGTCACACCAGCGATGTGACTCCACCTGCTTACATAGGGAAAAATTGGCAGACTTGCCGAGTCCTCACCTCAGTGCTTGGCATCAGAATGAGGAACTGTTGTGAATCCTTGTCCTCCAACTCAGGTGAGGACTAAATGTGACTTGATGGATATTTCCTTTAAAGCAACTTGGAGCCTTCTGTGCGTTTTATTTTTGTCATTGTTGGGCTCTCCTCTCCTTCCCAGGGTTGCATCAGATTGTGAAGGTTACATAGTGGCCAGAAAGGTGAAGGGCCTTGACTGTGGGGTCTCTCATGGTCTCATCAACACCGCACTGCCCAAGTCCCCAGTGGTCCTTCCACACCTAGCAGTTCTCTGCTGCTTCTATGTCCTCTTGAGGCATGAGGGTCTCCGTGGAAGCTGTGAGCCCCAGCTCTATAGCTTTTCCTCCCTAAACACACAACTCTTCTTCTCTGGGATCCTCTGCCTTCCCAGAGCACAGCCAGGGAGACACTCCTCTCTGGGACCTCGTTTTCCGTCCCTGCCCCTAGACCAGGGGAAGCTCTTCCTCATGTGAATAACTATATCTCACCATGGCCTGTTTCTCAAAGACATCGTGCTCCTTTCTTCAGATTCTATCTTCTCTTGGAGAATCGGGCTTTCAGAAACCATAAGCCAGGAAATCTCACAGGGAGGTCTAACTTCTGCTGTACTAAGGCAACTAGGTACAGAGGCATGGAGGAAAGAGGGGAAAAATACAGAAAGCGAGAGGGTGGGAAAAAACTAAATGAAAACCTCCAAACATTGTTATCGATGTGTGTGGTAGCAATAAACACAGCACTGCGTGCCCTGTGAGGATCTAACCTTTTCTTCCAGAAATGGAGGGAACATTTTATAAAGAGAAGGAAACTTTGGATTCTCGACTCTCTGTGTTTGTGCAATGGAGTGGTGGGGAATAAAGGCTTATTTTCAAGGCACCCCTGCTTCATCCTTTACAGATTGCCTTTAATAGCATTTAATTTTGTTGGAAAAACACACACCAATTTTGCATCCTCTTTTGTAAACAGTTTGCAAATGAGTAGAAGTAGCTAAGCTTCAAGAAGGCGCCCATAACTGCTCTCTGTGAAGAGATGACTAAGACTTAGCTGTGGAGTCAGTGCTGTGTTCTAGGGGCTTTAGTGGAGTCAGTCACAAGCCAAACTGGCTGAACTTGTGTCTCTCAGTTTAAGAAAATGTGGTCTATAAACCCCACACTTGTAAAACATTAATGGGGCAGATAGTATCAAAGCAAAAGTTGTTTCCCCCTTACAAGTGGCAGTGTCTGAGGGTTCCCTTGAAAATCAAGACATCCTTGAATTTTAAAAATATATAATTTAACTTAGAACCACAGGTTTATGTGTAGTTTTTTCAAAATCCTGTCTATTTTATAAAGTATGTAGAGCCATACACAGTGAAATGAATAGTAAGCCGGGAGACCATTAGATTTCTCCAATGGGAAAGGAGACGCCTCCCTGCCAGACCTAAATAGTAGCTTCGCATGTTTGGAAGAATCACACAGCACTCCAGTGACTCACTGGGCCACAAACACCGGGGTGAGAGGTGAGGCAGGACCCGCAAAACAGGTTCGCGCAGTAGATACATTAAGGGCGGCCTTCCTTGGGGTTCCTGGGGAGAACAGTAAGCAAGTACTTTTAGGTATTATCCTCCCAACAAAATCATCTTTCTCCCTCTGAAAAATAACTATTCTTTGACTATTTCCCCAGGTCTCCTGGTCTGTAAATTTTATTTATTTATTTATTTTGGTGTTTCAGCAGTTCATCTGACAAGGTTGATCATAATTTGAGGCACCAAAGAAATGGAGAAAATGGACGAGACATGAATAACTGCTTTCCTGGATAAAACTAAGCATTTTTGAAAGGCTTACCCATATTAAAATAAGGGGGGGAGGGGCGGGTAGATCCTCACAAGAGAAAAACTCTGAAAGTGGTACATTCCACCTTGGAACAATGTGCTGTTGGCTTCTGGTTTTGCACACCAGGTTTTGGAGGTCAAGTTCAGCTGTTGACCTGAACTTTACTGTAAAGGGTCACTTCTCAGTAAGTCCTGTGTAATGAGAAACTGGCAAAGGAAGGAAATGTTAGAATAATTTGGGGAAGGTTTATTAAAGGATATGAGTTTCTACATTTGAGTTTTGCTTTCCATCATAAGCTTTGACAACTTCACTGGATCTGATTATGCAAGAAATGTTCATTGGAGGAGGAAGGGGCGTAAGACCACAGAAACCAATGACCAGAGCGCTTCCAGGTCTCTCCCACCAGGCTTGATGTAGACACTCCTTTCCCTTTTTTCTTTAGCCAGCAGGAATGGTGGCTAGGGGGTGTCTGACTTCCGTATTTAAACATATGTGCCTTTTGAGTGACCATTTGAGTGATCAGTACTCATGAAGACTGGAATAACTATAGATCTCATTTTCTAGGCTATTTGGAGGAAGTTATTCTCCTGTCTCTTGTAAGAACAACAGTGAGACTATTATAAGCACAGATACTTTATGTGGTTGTTTAAAACCACACTTGACCTGTTCTAACAGAGCACACAAAGGATGAATCATTTAGGAGCCGACTTGGGTTAATTTCGCCCCCACAGGAATGCCAAAAGTTGTCTCCCTAAACTTGCAACATTATACTTGCATTCCCGATCCCATTCTTGTGTTCCTGTGCACACCTTAAAGTGAGCTGAGAGATTTATAATTACAAGAGTCTGCCATTAAAAAAAAAAAAATGCCAAAAGGAACCTGCACCACCCACCGTAGGCTTGTTCTTGGCACGGTGGTGGAGGCGTGGTGCGCTTGTACAGGGCAACCGAAATTGTCATGTCTTAAATGGTACTAATGCTAGGGGATACTTTTCTCCTTTGAGTTATGTTATTATCTCCTTGAATGAAACATATCTTGGTTTTGAATCATAACTGTAGGAAATGCCCGCACCCATCTCACCCCAACATATGTAAATTCCATTTCTCCCAAGACTCCCAGCGATGAGAGAATGCAACCGTCAATATTATGAAAGTGGCTCGGCTGACATGTTTGCCGAGCGCTGTGCTCAGTCATTTGAGCAGTTCAGGTGACACGTTTGACAAGGCAGAACAAGAAATTTACCCCTTCAGAATGGAGCGTTTTACAAGGGAGGCTGAGTTCTGGAGCAGACTAATGGTAAGTCCAATGAGCTGTTTCAATATCAAGGGCATCATGCTGGGCATTTTCCTTGTGGCTTTTCATAACATTAAGATGAAAGGGGAATTTACAATCAAAGTGCTGTAGTCTTGCTCATTATTTTAAAGCGAAACATGTCCTCTACGTACCAAATGGCATTAGTGATAAATGACTTCAGATGAATTGTTTGGGTGTAGATTTTTCTAATATTATTGATGAACCATACTGAACAGCTCATGGGCCCGCAAGACGTGACCTCACTGAAGCAAAGCGACTCCCCAACAGAAAGGAGTTGTAAAATCAAGCTAGGTTTTTAACACAAATGAAGCAGTGCTTGGAACTCTGTGTTGGGTTGTTATTTTGATCTTCTTGAAATGTACTCTTTTAAGATTTTATATACAAGAGAGAAGGAGAGAGAGAAAGAGAGAAAGAGAGAGGGAGAGAGAGTGAGAAAGAGAGAGAGAGAGGAAGAGTGTCGGTCTAAAATCAACTTCTACAGTTTTTGAACTGGGCGTGTTCAGAACTGCCGTCTCCCTTTATGTCATTGAGAACTGCTGAGTTTACTTGAGATGAGTTGGTCAAGTCCTAAAAGCCTCGTAGAATGGCAGGTTCCCAGGCATCTCACTGTGCAGCCAAATAAACTGACGTTCCTCTGCTTGAATAACCCAGGGCTGGGCTCCAGGATCACAGACGCCTACCCGCTGTCTAGTGCTTCTTCAGTTAGTGTATCTCACTGCCCCACAGTATCAATGTTCGTTTTATTTTCTCCTTCCTAATGTGAATTTAAACTTCATTGGAAATAGAAGATTCTCTCGCTAACATCGGTGATTTTTAAACTGGATGGTATAACAAATTCCCTTCTGGTGGCAGCAATGTGACCCTTGCAGTTTGACCTATATTACCTGCTTTTATGACATGAAGTTGACGCCAACAGCAAATTAAAACATTGGTTTCCAGAGTAATCACTTCCGTTCATTAAAGAATGATCACTATCTCTGATATCTTAGGTTTTCGTGTGGTATCTAACTGGCAAGCCATGTTTTATATGTTTGGAGAAGGAGGGTAAAAGTACTGTGGCATTAGTGATCAATGACTTCAGATGAATTGTTTGGGTTTAACTAAAAAGATGCAGTTTTCAGGTCAATATTCAAGCTTTTGATACACCTACCTTTGTTTATCCAAGTCATTCACTCATTTACTTAACAAGCATAACCAGTTGTAATCTGGAAACAACCATTTCTATGCTGTGGTAAAATTTAGACTTTTAAAATTTTGTTATTTTTATTAGCAGCTCATTTTGACAAATTATAGAAAAATAAAAAGGGTTTTCCTGCGTGCCCTCTGGGCAGGAAGGACAGTCTGTGCTCCAAGGGGCTGGGAGCTGAGGTAGCTGCAGGCTCTGATTGGCTCAGGGGTCCTAAGACAGCCCATGGGACCCAGTCAGAAGCTGGAGCTCAGGAAATACACAAAAGAATGAGATGTAAGCATCATTGGTCTTCTCCACTTAGACACCCCCAACCCTCTCCCCAAGAAGGTTCTCGGGTAAGATACAATCACATGAGAGAATATAAAAAATGAAAGGTAAACCTATCATGCAAATTCAAGCTTGCCAGTTGATCTGTTAAACCTTGATTAGTCAAACCACCATTTTGAAAATTCTCTCCTCTTTTGGAAACTCTCAGGCCCCTGGCTCTGTCTCTGCTGCTACATGTTGTCACCACTTCCTTTGGCAAATGGGTGGCCACTTGCTTCCAGGTCAGAGGCCCCAGAGACTGCCTTACGTTGCTGGCAGCAGCTCTGTAGTCTCTCCTTAGCTGCTTCCAGTCTGTGCAATCGGTCGACTACCTGCCGGCTCTGACACCCAGGGACAGGCATGGCCCGGGGCAGGAGAGACTGAAATTCATTATGGTCCAGTGGCTGCTCAGGAACCTGTGTGAATCAACTGAAATGGAGTCTGGAGAGCCTGGTATATGTTCCCAGTGTCTTTCTGTCATAATTAACACACCCAGCCTCTCTTGTGGGCAGCATGTTGTTATCTTAACTGCATAGATTGTGATCCAAAGAAATTTAATGATGGGCTTGGCGCTGTGAGACGTGAGAGATATAAGCCTCTGCCCTCCATGGCTGGCGATTTCATACATAATGTTGGACATGTTCTCGCTGCCTTCTCTGCCTGGAGGACCAGAGCAGCGTCCCCATTGACAGTTCCCTGCTTACTCTTGGTTTCTGATGCATTGGACTTCCTGCATATCTGTACTCTTGTAGACTACCCGTGTCGTTTAGAAATTCACTTCCATGCTGGACAATGCTTCTCTCTGGTGGCTCCTGGAAGTTCAAATGTAGGAGCTTGCTTCCAAGTGCAGTTTCATACCCCCAAGACTGTGTGATGTTCAAGGACAGTTGATAGACCAGGTCTCTGCTCTGCACACAACTTTACACAATGTTTATACAGGCCAACTTCAACCAGGATAAGCTAAATATGAGGATGCAGTCAGCACCGGATGATGGACAGTGGGCAGCAGTCAGCAGTGGACATGATTTGCGGGAAGTAGACATGGTAACTGGCTATGTAGTTCTATGTATTCATCACCACCCAAGTGATTCAAGCCATCTTTCTTATTTCAAGCCTAAAACCCTCATTTGCCCCATCCCTTTTCTCCAAATGAGCTCATTTGAACAAAGCATTGGGCAAGTGCTTTTGAGTCTAGCCTCTGTATTACTCCACTTTTCTGCAGAGAACACAGAAGAAGAAGGCATGCTCTTGACGGATGAAGGTCAAGTATAATTGAGAGACAAGATATACATACTACATGGAGCAATTCGAGAACAAAATAATATGTAATTGAGTGGCAGAGTGCATGGTTCAGACATTAAATGGCATAGCGATTCTAAAGTCAGGGAAGTCAAATGGGCATCATGAACGAAATGGACTGAGGAAGATGGACAGGATTTGAAGGAGAATAATGGGCATCTAACACTGAATAAAATGCTGGGAGGCAGCGGCACCCCTGGTCCTGAGACAGTACTGAGAGACTGAACAGGAAATGCATGTTGGGGTCTAAGGAGAGATACATATGAGTGGGTCCGGGGGCCCACTGAAGGCCAAGCAGACTTTAGACTTGGTAGCAATGGGAGCCATGGAAGATAATGGAACAGTAGAGTGGCATGATAAAAGCAGTGTTTAAGGAAAATTAGTCTATCCGGATAGACTGGATATTAAAGATTCTGGAGGCCTATTAGAAAGCTATTGCTATTGGGCCTAAATGTGTAATAACAGAATGGTAGAGGTTGAGTGGGGAGAAAGATACATGTTTCTAAGGAAAAATATACACCAGTCGATGAATCAGATCCTGTAGAGTGAAAACTACATAAAAGCCCTAACTGGTTTGGCTCAGTGGATAGAGCGTCGGCCTGCGGACTGAAGGGTCCCAGGTTCGATTCCAGTCAAGGTCATGTACCTTGATTGCGGGCACATTCCCAGTGGGGGGGGGGGGGGTGCAGGAGGCAGCTGATCGATGTTTCTCTCTCATCGTTGTTTCTAACTCTCTGTCCCTGTCCTTTCCTCTCTGTAAATAATCAATAAAATATATATATTTTTTAAAAAGAAAGAAAACTACATAAAATTAGCAAATTATTTCTGTCTTGTCTAGGCAACAGTCTATCTTTGCTCAGGATAAAAGAGAAGTCTAACTCTTTTAAATCTACTCCTAAAGCTAGCTCTTCTCCCTCCCTTTTGGGCCTGTAGTTGTTTCCTGAAGACCAGACCAGAAAGGCTGGCAAGCTGGAGGAAGGCAAAGGCCAGCTTGTGGGAGTGTGCTCATCTTTCGAAAGGGGTATTGAACATGTGTTCCTGCCATGGGAATTTGGGGAAATCCAGAATTTCCCAACTGTGGCCCTTGATGGAATTTTATTGTACTTTATTGCACTTGCTGCTTATAATTCCAAGAAGGAACATACTTCATAATTAGCTTTTCCTCTTTATTATAATTGGTGTACTTTTTAAAAAGTGCACTTGAAAATATAGCAGTTCTGATATAATATTGTAAAAATTTTATTGCAAATGTCCCAGATTTCTAAATGAAACTTACTGATAAAAATGTGTGTGTGTGTTTTCTTGTCTACTTGCCTCTCATAAGCTCACTTCATTCCCATAGACCTCTGGCCTGCACTGTTAGTTCAGTTAGAGTCTCTGTCTTGACTATGTTAAAATGACATTGGCTCTTGGCTAGAAGCTCCTGTAAGCACTGCCTCCCACGTAGGTGGCCGTGCTGTGAACTCTACCAGCTCGCAGGGCTGACGGGAGGGGGCCACAATCATCCTGCTTATCATTATTGATGTGGCTTCGGCGACCTCAGTTGCGTTTCTGTCCAGTGTGATTCTGGATGTGATTCAGAAAACACCTGCTGAAATCCTTGCAAGAAATCCATGTGCATGCCAGGGCCCGGTGATTGCTGTCGCTCTTGAATAATGTGAAGGTCAACCTCTTGGCTCTCCTTTAGCTTTAGCAGTTATTTTAATGAAAGTCAGAATTTTTTATTGAGTGAATTTTAATATAGACCTAGCCCAGCCTGGCATGTCTGCTTTCTGCGTAGTAGCATTCAAAATAGCCTTTTAACTGAAATAGAAGAAGGCTGGAGATTTTGCAGGGCAATTAGAATTGGAGGTTGGAGGGAAAAGAGAGATTCTCTGTGTTCTTTGAAATATAGGAAAGCTTAAATTATGTTTGATTTCTCCTTTTGCTACTTCCCCCTCATCCTCCTGAAAGGAATTATACCTCTGTGGTTGCTTCCTTTTCTTTGGGGGGAGGGGGGGAGAGGGAGGGGCTTTCTTCCTACTCCCCAAACTCTTGGAGCTTTTCGCTCATGTAACAAGTTCATTTCCTTACATTGGTGAGGATGTTGCAGCCCCACCCTGTATGCTTTTGTCTTCAATACAGGTTCTCCATTTCCATCTACTATGTGAAAAATGAGTTGTATTGGGAGACACATACTCTGCAGAGGTATTTAACAGTAACAGTCCATAGTAGAAAGTTAGCATGCATAAAAAGTTCACTTGATCTTAGACCGCATTGATAAAATGTTATATAATTGATATAATAAATAGATTAATGATAATAACTAACATATATCACACAGTTGTTAAGTGCTAGGAACTGTGCTAAGTATTTCATAGGTATCATCTAATTTAATCTTCATAATGTCCCTGTTTTCCTCTAAAATAAATGAGATAATAGTCTGTGTGGTTAAGATTTCATTTTAGGCGTGTAGTTTCAAAGGGATTCAGGCAAACTGAAGCACATTGCAAAGTGGGGTGGGGCCATCTGGGGAGAGCAGCACTTCTCCGGTTTGAGCCTGCAATAGGGCCTCCTGGAAGGCTGGTTAACCACAGACTGCTGGGCCCCCCCTGTGTGGAGTTTCCGATTCAGCGATCCAGGGTGAGACCTAAAAATCTGCATGTGTAACAAGTAACGTGGTGATGCCAATGCTGCAGGGCCAAGGAGCGCACTTCAAGAACTGCTGGCCCAGAGCTCAAATCTGAATCACGCGCAGAACAGGTAGCATGACCTGGAAAGCCTACCCTTGAGAAGAGCCTGCTCTGGGTGCACAAAACACTCTGCTGCCCGTTGAAGAGCTGAAGTGTGTAAGTGATACCGAAGGTTCGAACCAGGAGCAGTGGATGTGGATTGAGGCAAGCCTAGGCTGAGAGTTAGGGACAGCAGGTGAGGTGGGCTACCTGTGGAGGCAGCAGATCAAGGAGCCTGGGAGGAGGGTGAAGGTTTGCAGGGATTACAGACTACTGGTCTGGAGGCAGAATGCAGCTGTGGATGTATCTGCTGGGAGCACACAAGGTGTTTCATTTTAAATGCTGCTGGAGGCATATCTCCTCCAGTCCCTCCCACCTCCTCCTGCCCCTCTCCACTGTCTTAGTCCTGCTAATTCATCCATTTACACTCACCACCTGGCTGCTGATGGCCTTGGAGCTGAAGGCCCCCCGCTGTATAGGGTGAACAAGCAGTGGGTGAATACTGAATTAAATGGGGTATTTTTTTAATAACCTGTCATCTAAGCTCTAAAGAATGAGAAGAGGGTTACTAGGTAAATTGAATCCAGTTTCTTCACTTGTAGAAATTGTGCACTGGAAGCGAGGAGCCACTAGAAACTACCATGGAAGGCAATTCTAACATTGCCAGTGTAAGCAGTGTTTCCTGGTGTGGCTCTCTGAGTTCAGATGCTCCCAGTCACCCCATCCTCCCTCCAGGGTTTGCCCCATGAGATGGCCCACAGTGGCCACAGGACCTAAATAGCAAAGACACACAAAAACTGTAGCTGAGCTGGCTTTTCTATCCCTTCCTGCAAATATCATGCCAGGTCTGTCCTCCCTGAGTCCCGGGAGCTGTTTCTCCTGCTGGGAGACAGGTGAGCCTTTCAGGATCCTGAAAAGCCAGACAAGAAAAAGTCTTGGAAGGTGATGGCCAAGCCTTGGCAGGAAGAGAGACAAAGGGAGAGGAGTTGGCGGTTGACTACAAAACAACTAGCCCCAAAAGTGCTGGATTCCCAGGAGGAAATGCTTATATGAGAAGTTCTAGAGAGAGGAAGAATAAAGAAAAATGAAAGGACAGAAAGAAGTAACGTCATCAAATTAAGAAATGGAAGACCTAAGTAAATTGGAAAACTATATTGTCAGTGACAAACACTTTGTCCTTGAGGGAGTTAAAATCAGAGAAAGAGCTAGAAGCATGTTTCAGAAGAACCTTCACTGGCAGCTTTAAGTGGTCTGATTAGCAGATGACATGATACCGTATATAGAGAACCCTAAAGATTCCACAAAAAAACTGCTAGAACTGATAAATGAATTCATTAAAGTAGCAGGATACAAAATAAATATCCAGAAATCAATTGCATTTTTTTACACCAGTAATGAGCTTTCAGAAAGGGAAACTATGAAAATAATCTCATTTACAGTTGCATCAAAAAAATAATTAAATACCTAGCAATAAATTTAAACCATGGGTGTAAAAGAGCTGTATTCAGAAAATTATAAGACACTGAAGAAAGAAATTGAAAAAGATACAAATAAGTGGAAGCATATACTCCATTCATGGACAGAAAGAATTAACATGATTAAAATGTTCAGACTACTCAAAGCAATTTATAGACTCGATGCAATTCTTATCAAGATACCAATGGCAAATTTCACAAAACTAGAACAAATATTCCAAAAATATATATGGACCCATAAAGGACCACAAATAGCCACACTCACCTTGAGAAAGAAGAACAAAGTTGGAGGAATCCCGCTACTTGCTATCAAACTATACTACAAGGCCACAGTAATCAAAAGAGAATGGTACTGGCATAAAAACAGACAGATAGATGAATGGAACAGAATACAGAACCCAGAAATAAAACCCATACCTTTATGGCCAGTTAATATTTGACAAAGTTGACAAGAACATATAATGGGGTAAAGACAGTCTATTCAATAAATGGTGTTGGGAAAATTGGACAGATACATGCAAAAATGAAAGTAGAACACCTTCTTACACTGCACACAAAAATAAACTCAAAATGGGTAAAAGGCTTGAATGTAAGGCTCAAATCCATAAAAACCTAGAAGAAAACATAGGCAGTAATCTCTGACATTTCTCTTAGTAATATGTTTTCTGATACATCTCCTGGGGCAAGGGAAACAAAAGAAAAAATAAACAAATGGGACTACATCAAACTAAAAAGGTTTTGCATAGCAAAGGAACCCATCAACAAAATTAAAACACAACCCACTAAACGGGAGAACCTATTCAGCAATGATACAGGTGATAAGGGGTTAATAGCCAAAATTTATAAAGAACTTATAAAGCTCAACACCAAAAAAACAAACAATCCAATTTAAAAATGGACAAAGGACCTATATAGATACTTCTTCAAAGAAGACATACAGATGGCCAACAGACATTTGAAAAGATACTCAATGTCACTAATCACCAGAGAAATGCAAATTAAAACCACCATGAGATATCATCTCATACCTGTCAGAATGGCTATCATCAATAAATCAAAAAATAAACCAACAAAATAAAAACTGACACAGAGAACAGGTTGACAGCTGTCAGAGGAGAGTGAGTAGAGGGGCCAGGTAAAAAAGGTGAAGAGATTAAGAAAGAAAAAAGAACCTCATAGACACAGACAATAGTATAATGATTGCCAGAGGCAAAGGAGGGTGGGGGGAGGTAGAAGAGGGTAAAGGGGGGCATAAATGGTGATGGAATGAGACTTGACTTGAGGTGGTGAACACAAGATGATGAATTATAAAATTCTATACCTGAAACCTATATATTTTATTAACCAATGTCACTTCAATAAAAAATGAATAAATAAGTGGCCTGATTAAGTCTTTTCTGCCTTCGCCTTCTAGGTTTGTTTGCTAGATATTTGGCATCACCACCCCCACCCCCGGCAAGCACACTGCTTCTCATTTAGGGGAGTTCTGGGTTGGGGCTGCGTCCAGATGGCACAGCTAGAAACCGCATATCCCCTCTTCCTTAAATCATCTTTCCTCTCTCTTTCTCTCTATTTCTTTCTCCTCCTTCCTTTCTTCCTTCCTTCCTTCTTTCCTTTTCCCTCCTTTCCTTCCTCCCTCCCTCCCTTCCTTCCCCTCTTTCTTGCTGTCTTCCTACAAATAAGGATAGGAAACCTTGGGATTTCTCTGGCTCAGGTTCCAATAATAACCTTAGCAGGTAATTTTTGCACATACACAGTGAGTTCTTTTCTTATAACTGAGACCAGGGGCTGTATTGCTCCCAGGAGAAAAAACACTTATATTGCCATGTTTATGTTTTGGAATAATAATATTTGTCCATGTGAAAATATGTGTGATTCCTTTCTGCCGCACCATATGGCTTATTCCTATTCATAATCCAAACAGTAGCAGCTGCTGCAGAATGCGAGAATGAGTTTTCTTGAAGTAAAAATGGGCTAACTATTGGATGCCACATGTAGTTTCCACAGTATCATGAGTTACTCACCAGAAACCTACGTATGGGTCCCTCCCATTAATCCATTCCATTCTTTATTAATATCGCACAAACTAATTTTTCTATCCATCTCATTCAACCCTACCCCCACTCAACCTGTGCCGCCAAGGGGCCTTTCTTGGGAAAGGGACATGCATTTTCCAAATCTGTCAGCCACTAAAGGTCTCAGTTTAGATTTTGTTGACGGATGACAGCTACCAGGAAAAAAAAAAATGCAGTGCATTTTTGCCGTGGTTCTCCACGTGGCTCTCTCCTTGCAACCGAATTATAAATTTGTGGTTAATATAACCTTGGAAGCACTGACACAGCTGATGACTGCCCCTCGGGCCCACTTGGCCCAACTCCGAGGCAATGGAAAATGCAGGGTAGCGCTTTTACAGCCTATTTGATTTCGGTTTGCAGAAACCCCGGAGGTTTAAGAGGAAGTGATTTGCAGAATAGGTGCTGGATACCACTGTAAAAACCACCACAATCAACAGAACCAAATAGCCCAACTTCACAGGGAAGTCTTTGTAAGGCTTCCTTATATTATTACATAGTCCTTCTGAGTCCCCCTAAAAGCTAGAGGTTTTATGTTGATTCTATGTATCACAATGGTAGATTTCCAGACCAGTTAGAAAATAATCTGAGTAAATACCCCAAAACTGGAGCCTAAAACAAAAGTATATAGATAATTGCTCCACTTGTCCACTGCAGTTGGTTTAGTCATAATAATACCTTGCATAATTGTCAAGGTGTTTTCATATACATTATTAGTAATTGAGATTTTTTTCTGAGAAGACTGTCAGGTGAGCCGAATCAATGGACATTCATGAGACAGGGATGTTATCTCTGTCTGCTAAGCTGTGTCCTGTTCTCCTCACGACGGGTATCGCTAATTTCCAACTTGTATCAGCCGTCTTCCTGCAGCCATTTGTCTTTCTCAGGTGTCTATTGGTCAGTTCTCTAAGTACCTGCTGCTTTTATCACATGTTATAATAGGGTGATTTATCAATGTCATGCTCCTCGCTCGGCAACAAGAGAGCAACTACAAGATATGGAATTGGTTGGCATACCTGGCCTTTAACCACAGTCCTCCGACGTGAAATGGCATTTGTACCTCTGTCATCCAAGAGCTTGTCAGGAGGTCTTGGAGTCAGCCTTAACTTCCCCAGCCTTTGCCTTCAGGGTGCATTGGGTATTTGTCTCATAACCTTTTTCTTTCCAAAAGAAATATCTGCCAGCTTCCCCAAGTCACTTTTGTGTTTAGTGTGTGTGTGTGTGTGTGTGTGTCTGCTTGTCATTTCTGTGTCTCTTATCATCACAATCAACCTGACTCAACCTGACAAATGGAGGTGATTGTCGATTGTCCCTTATACCCTTATAATGTGATTTCAGGGCTAAAGAGTCCTGACAGCTTTTCCTAATAGATGATGCCTGAAATCCCACTTTTTGTCCATCCTGGCCTTTCCCCAGTCCCAGAAAAATTTCACCCTGAAGGCTCATCCCTGTCTACTGCCAGAACCCATCCTGACCTACAGGTAGCGATCGTGTGAACAGGGGTTGATCCAGCTGTCTGTCTTAAGCCTGGTGTCTGGTGGGCCCTGGGCACCCTGTCTGATGATATGCACCGTAGCTCATGCCATGCTTAGCTGGTGGGCATGCATGGGATGCTGCCATTTCTTTCAGATTTATACTTGTGAAATCCTACTGAAGTCCAGCTGCACACCCATGCCCACTGGTTGTGCTGCTGAGAAAGCTCTACCCTCTGTGTCCATTGCCCCGCGTGTCTACCAAGTGTACATAGAAACAGGTGTGTTATGATTTTCATGGGCCCTAGACCCTTTCACCTTTGTGGGCCACTTCCTACATAAGAAAATATTAAAAGTTATAGTTTACAACTGTGTCGGTATAATATATTAATATATTAAATTAGATATTAAAATATACCAATATTATATATTTTTAAATTCCTTTAACATGAAAGTGTATTTTTTCTTCTTATTTAATTTATTTAAAAGAAATGATTACATTTACAGGGATCTCTAAGAGTATTGCGGGCTCTAGTGCACCTGATAGATAGGCAGCCCTGCCTGGAAACAGGCCTTCATGGCAGACCCTCTTGCCTTAGATCATCGTTTCAGAGTTCAGTCCTTTGCAATTTTACCATATTGCTCTTCCCCCATGCTAGTTCTCACATAATATTTTTCTTTCAATTTATCCCCTTTGAAATTTTAATAACTCTATTTTTTAAATAAAATTTATGTCAGGAGGTGAGTCTTTTAGGAGGTAATTAGGTCATGAGGATAGATCCCTCAAGTTGGGATGGGTGCCCTTATAAGAAAAGACACAGAGAGCTTGCTTCTCACCCTGCTGTCAGCATGCAAGGACACAATGAGAAGATGGCCATCTGCAAACCAGGAAGCGGGCCCTCACCAAGCACTGAATCTGCCAGCACCTTGACCTTGGACTTCCCAGCCTCTACAACTGTGAAAAATAAATATTTGTTCTTTAAGCTACCTAGTCGATGACAATTTGGTATAGCAGCCCAAACACTTGCTATAATTAAAAAAAAATACACATTCATGCAAATTCAAATAAACATGTTACACAATTTTTTTAAATTTAAGTTTGCTCATATTCTACTAACTTCAATGTTCTGAGTTCCTCAGCATCTTTTGTCTTCTACCAGTCCCTGTAGAGTATTTGGATCAATGTCCACTCTGTTCAGTTTTCAGTTTATGCACTGTCCATCCACTGACACCCAGCCACTGTCCAGCTTCCTGCTCCAAAGCAAATGAATCAAGCAAACCTCCCCAACTCAATTTAAGCTTTGACAGTGCATCTCGGCCGGTCAGACTGGATTTTCCTGGGAAACGTCATTGGCTGTCACAATCCTGACTGTCCAACAGGACTTCCTGTGATGATGGGAGTGTTTTAAGTCTTCACTCACCAACAAAGTACCCACTAGACATATGTAACTGCTGGGCATTTCAAACATGGCTAGTGTGACTGAGGAACAAAATTGTTACTTTTATTTCATTTTAATTAATTTAAATTCCAATTCTTTAGCTACTTATAACTGTGGCTTTCTTATTGCACATGGCAGCATTAGAGTGTATGGTTTTGACCATGAGCATTCTTCTTGGATTCTAGATCTCCATCCAGAACTGATTAGTTCTAAAGTTCTTTTCTGTGAGGCCTATCCTGCTACATGGCCAAGTTTATTAGTGAAAAGGAGGATACTGTACTTAAGCTGCTATTAAATATTTGTACCTTGGGGTAAAAGAAGGCTGTGGGAGGAGGTGTGACAGAAAGAAGCAGGAATAGAATCTAACCCTGTGTGCTTCTGGAAGTCTTATGAAGGGGGCATGAGATGAGAGGGAACAGAATAGAGAGATCGAGATATTAGAGATTCCTTTCCTTCTGCTTTTCAGTTATGCAAAGCAAATAATACCCCAAATCCAAACTGTATTATTATCATTTTACTTCCTGAACATTCTCTTCTTCGTCCCTCTTGAAACAATGGTCAGAGTCAAAGGTTCAGGTTCAGAATAAGCAGTCTGCTGAATGGTTTGCCATTAACCTGCTAAACCAGAAACTACAGATTGAGCTGGCTTTAAGCCCCAGGCTTTACTGTTCAAATCTTTGAACCAAGTGTGTTGAATCAGATTCCAGACCAAGCCTGGCACTCCCTCATACATTCCAATGAGGCCCCCGGCACCCATGGCTGCATTTAAGTAGACCTTTGAGGGCTCCAGTAGTGGCACTCACTTGTGTAGCCACACCAGATGCCTATCGATCCGTTCCCTCCTCACCACCCCCTGCTTCCTCACCCTCTGAGCCCTCCATTCCACATGGTGACAGCCTCTTCTGGGAGACCTTGAGCTCAGAGATGGTGACTGTATCCGGAACTCATGGAATGGGATGATAAAGTGATTATCTAAGCCAATCATGGAATGTCACTTCTCTCATCACTTACTGATTTTGGAAGAAGAACAGGACTAATGTTGGCTGCCCAAGGACTTGGGAGAAACTTTCCTACCAACAAAAAGACATGCACTGAGGATGGTCTTTCTTCTCCATTGACATGTTGGATCTGCAACAGCCAGAAACTATGGCAGCCATTTTTTCCATGAAGTACAGAGGTGACCTGCTGGATCATGGAGAGCAAGGGTGCAGAGGGCCCTTGATAGCCAGTAAAACAGGCAAATGAACTACCCCAAAACAATTTGGATGCCCTCTTTGTGAAATCATAAACCTCCTAGTAGGTTAAGCCATTTTGAATTGGATCTTCTTTCATTAGCAGCTGAAATCATCATTAATTGTATAATGATAGTACATTGGGAGTTCTTATTGCCTGGAATTTGACTTAAAACTTTTTCCCACCAGAAAGTGAGCATGTTATATATAGCCTTAGCTTTTCCCTGCTTTGTGGATTAGAAATGTTGTCTTTCCTGACAATTTATTATTTTCCTTCTGGGATGCTTCTCTGCATAAGTCACTACGACACTTTGCCAATTTCTTCATCTTTGACATGGGAATAAAGGACTGGACAAGTTCTCTTTTTCACAATGACAGAACACAGTTGATAATAAAAATAAATTCTAAACAGCAAATAATAAATAACAGTAATAAGATGTAGCCATTTGCTATAATGCTTTTAATTACATATATAAAATATAGGTTTATTTATATCCTTAAGAATGAGCCTTTTTTTCTGTTGAACATGGAATATTGAACATTTACTTAATGGGCACAATTCTATTTCCATTGTGAAGAAGGTGCAAATAATAGCAGCTTTCGCCCCAAAGCAGAAACCCTTTAGGGAGTCTGTCTCCACTAATGCGAGCATTGCTATGCATGCATATTTCCCATTAATACTAATAGAAACTAATGCGACTGTATGAATCACCTGAATTTTGATGCAGTGTGAATCTGCTGTGGGATGATTCAAGATGAACTCGCAGAGTACATTTGTCTGGGAGCTATTTCTTAATACGCCTTCATCTCCAGTCAGATTCCTCCCCTGACTGAAATATTAATCAAAGGCTGTTTCTGCTTGCTCCCATCTTGCATGCTCGCCTCTTATCATCAAAAGAGAAATAGGCTCATCTGTGTGACCGCGTACTTCTACCCAGTTGTAACTTAAGCTTCTGTTGAAAGAAATAAACAGGAAATGGACAGAAAAGAGAAATTAAGAGAAAGTCTCTTTTCGTGGGGAGCCATGTGGGGGCCGGGCTAAATTAAGTAGACATGTGTTCTTGAATCCTACCTGGAAGGTGTGCTGGATCACACAGGCCACGGTGAGGAAATTGCACATCTTTATTCCCCACTTTGTCCTCCCCGTTGTCAGCTATAGAGCATCTTGCCTGCGCACCTCCAGAGCAGCATTTGTTACCACACCGGCAGGGTACTCACTCTCTGGAAGGGATGCGTGGTGTTACCTCCGGGAGAGGTAAAGTGCTTTCCAAACAGTGTGGCTCGCCCCTCTAAAACGGGCTCTTCCCGCCCCTCTAACTCTGCTCCCCTTCGGGATCTTCCCCCCTGCTACGTAGGTCGTAGTCACAGTGGCCGCTCATGCAGACTGCCTCTCATTTTACTCTATTATGGGCAGAAAGAAAAAGTGTACTCTCAATAAAAAGAAATACACACACACACTTGTGCACGCACAGACATACTGTATTTCCCACCCGCTCCCCCGAGATTCTTTTCAACATGCAACACGGCAAAGATAAGAATCAGATGGAAAAGGAAATGCAGAGTATAAGCAAAACCCCACAGAGTCCTTGTTTAATGCTGGGCCCCATAACTTGGAGTCACGAAAAATGAGCGCTGCCAAGGGCCTCGGCGTAGAGCACAGCAGCGTGCCATCCAGCAGCCGCAGCGTTTCACAGCTGCCGAGCCCTGCCGTTTCCACGTGCCTCTCCCAAGGCTGGGCAAGCACAGTGAGAGCCCCTGTCACAGAAAAAGGAACTTGCAAATGCTGCAGGGACAGTGTCATTGATTCCACAGCAATAAGTTGGGAGCTATTTGGTTTTCTCTATTCCAAGGGAAATTTGGTTTCATCTCTATTGCACTTGGTTTCTTCTCGAGTCCAGCTACAATAATTAGATTCGGAGCTGCTTGAATGGGTTTCTTAATCCAAAATGTCTTCATTCCCCAAACCTATGTAAAGCCCTCGGTGAATCTTGAGCAAAACATTTCAGAATGAGTTTGGTCATTGTAATCTGCTTGAACCCAGGGGAGTGGGAGGATTAAATTAAGCTTGAATGAATAATAGTGGAGGACTCGTGAAAAAGGTATTGAGTTGCAGTAGATCTTCAAACCTTACTCTAAATTGAGGCCTTTTTTTAAAATGAAACACTTTTAATGCTAGTTACTAAGAGGAATTGCTCTGTGTACATAATGAAAAGTTCCATTTTAAAAAGAAAACGTTCTTGTTGAGGAGCAGCGCCTGTGCCCTCTAACTCTGATAGCCACTTCAGGAGATGTGGTTGTTTGCACCCCGAAGCTCTGGCTCAGGCATCTGCACCCTAGTGGCCTCTTATCAAATTGCAGGTGACATATTTAGAAGGAACTCAAGGTGTGCTACCAACTGCAAAATCAATGCATTCATTCACTCATTTATTCAATCGTTTATTACATACCTACGATGGATTATAAACCCTGTGCTAAGAATAAAAACAAAGAGAAGGCATGGTCCTGCCCTTCGGGGGTCTCCCTGACTAGCAAGGGAAAGCCAATGCGAGGGCACGAAGCAGGGGACAGTATGTTTATTGGGGTATTTTTATAGATAACTTCACAAACCCCTAATCATAGCCCTAGTCAATAGGTGATTATTATCTCCATTTTATAGCCGAGGCCCAGAGGATTGAAAGCAACTCACCTGAGGGCACACAGTATGTGAAAGCACGAGGAATCAAACCGCCAGGTGTCTGATCAGGCTCTTTGCACTCCACGAATACTAGGCTGCGTGACGCCCGTTTTCATATGGTATCGTGCGGTGGCCTTAGCAGGTGCCACCTACTATTGGCAGCTAACGCTGCTGGGAGTTCGGCTGTATTGGAGCCCACATGGCTTCTGTCAGGACACTCTGGAGGGGGAAGAGAGGCCGAGAGAGTTGCCCCACCCCCAGGGGATCTGCCTCACGTCACTCCTTCTCAAGCAGTCTGGAAGCAGCTCTCAGGCAGACCTGAGTGCGGCTGAGGAATGTCCCCTCTCCTCTCCAGAGGAGGAGAGCTCTTCTGACCAGTGGACCAACCAGCGTCGCTAGGAGGGATTTTGATCGCGCCTGGAGAATATATGAGACCGGCAGCCCACCGCCCTTGCAAGAGTGGCGCTGTGCCTCGAGAGATTCCTGGGGACTCGAGTGAGTTGAAGGCAAAGCCAAGAGGAGAGGCGGCTTCCTCCCAGCGCATTGGTAGCAGAGAGGAGCCCCCGGGTTCAGCAGAACGCGGTTCCTATGAGCGCGAAGGTAAGAGAAATGGACCCTGGAGCAGGTTCTGCATGGCGCCGGCGCTGAGGCCATGAGTGTATATAGGGGTGAGCCAAGGCTGGTGACTCAACAATGACATAAGATTAGGACCCTGGGCCCGGCTGGTGTGGCTCAGTGGTTGAGAGTCGATTGATGAACCACAAGGTCACAGTTCGGTTCTGGTGGGGGCACATGCCCGTTTTGTGGCTCATTCCCCCGAGAAGGGCTTGCAGAAGGTGGCCGATCAGTGATTTTCTCTCATTAATGATGTTTCTATCACTCTTTCCTTCTCTCTTCCTCTCCAAAATATATATGTGTGTGTGTGTATATACATTGAGTGGCCAGATTATTATGATTACTGAACTTACAATAATCTGGCCACTCAGTGTATATCCTTTATAATAAAAGGCTAATATGCAAATTGTCCCCTCGACCAGGAGTTCAACCAGCAGGCAGGCCGGCCAACCGCCCATGTCCCCTCCCCCTGGCCAGGCTGGCCGGACCCCACCCATTCACAAATTCATATATATATATATATATATATATATATATATATATATATATAATATATATATATATATATATATATATATATATATATACACACGCACACACACTGAGTGGCCAGATTATTATGCATTCAGAGATCATAATAATCTGGCCACTCAATGTATATATATCAGTGTGTGTGTGTGTGTGTGTGTGTGTGTGTGTGTGTATATATATCTCCTATATAATAAAAGGGTAATATGCAAATTTATCCTAATGGTGGAACGACCAGAACGCCCACTTGACCAATCACTATGAGGTGCACTGACAACCTCTTGGTCCCTTTTCCTGGCCAGTAGGCTCCGATCGCCCAATAGCGAATGGGGAACTGGGGGTGGGTGGCAGGGGATGCGGGTGGCACCAGGCCAAGGCCCCCCACCCCACCAGTCGCCTCACACACAAAGGGCATCCCATGGCGGATCAGGGCCAACAAGCGGGTGGGAACGGCTGACCTCTTGGTCCCTTCCCCCCGCAGTCAGGTTCCAATCGCCTGATGGCAAATGGGGAACCGGGGTGGGTGGTGGTGTGGGGCAGGGCAGGCTGCAGGCAGCTAGGGAAGATGGCCTTGATCGCAGGCCAGGCCTAGGGACCATACCCGTGCAAGAATTTCATGCGCCAGGCCTCTAGTATATATATTTTTATTTTATTTATTTATTTTTTTAAAGAATTAGGACCTTGGAAACTGAAGAAACTAGGATTCAACCAGTGGTTATTAAGAAAAGACAGGTCTACAATTACTTATTCTCAATGCCCAAATTCATGACACTCTGAAAACTGAAAAATTTTGGCAGCAAAACCTGTACTAAATCGATATAATATTGTCTATAATCTTGATTCATGCCTCTTAATGTGAATATTTATAGTTTTGCTATAGAAATATCCATATATTTAATTATGAGTGATGCTAGTGGCATTAAGTCATATAGAGGATAGGAATATCTTACATTTCTAACAAAAAGAAGCCTGAATTTCAAAACACATCTGTTCCCAAGGGACACTTATTTCTCTATTATCTCATTTAAAAGTCTTGAAAAGAAAGTATTATTTTCCTCACTTTACAGATTTAACAAAATGGATAGGGAAGCCTTTATTTGGCCAAGGTCACAGCCCACACATCTAAACCAGGCCCTGTGCTCCTGTCTGTGCCACTCACTGTGCTGATGGGGACTGTGGAGTAGCCAGCTGTGGCTCCCAGGGAGGGGACTCGGGGACATGTCAGCTTCTGGTAAAACCAGACCCTGACACTAACACCTCCCATAGTTGTTTTAGTTTTTATTTTAAAAAAGATGAAGCAGCAACTGCCGGGCTAGAGCCTCCTGTCCACCTGAAGTTGCAGGCAGTGTTGAGTTAGAATGAAATAGGATTCCTTTCTAATCTAATGCCTTTAAGCTGCAGCAGAGGACCTCTAGGACAGTAGCTTCGAACCTTTAAGGGATCAGATTCCTTTGAGAATCTGATGAAAGCTGTTTTTCTCCACAGGATATTGCACATACAACTCCACAGAGTAAATCTTCATCCTATTTCGGGGCCCAGGCGCCTATCCATGAACCCCAGATTAAGAACCTTCATTCTTAATTTTTAGGGAATTAGTAAATTTTCCATGACAAAATTAATAGCAAGGTTCAACTATAAAGAGTGAAGGTTATTTCAATTAATATAAGTCAATGATTAAGTCAAGATGTAATTGCTATAGAAGACTAGAATTCTCTGACCAGGTTTGTGTGTGTGTGTGTGTGTGTGTGTGTGTTAGGTTGTTGGGAGGAAAGACTGGGCAGGGGGCAAGGGACAGAGGTAATTCTTCTGGCTTCTCAAGAAAATTACCCACACAGGTATTATTAAACCTTTACAGTTCAGTTGACCCCTCTGCTCTTATAATCAACCAAATGTTCAGTCCTGAAAGCAGGGATTTCATTAGAGGTCACGTTCAGTTCCAGGACCTTGTAATTATCTTCTGTCTGTATGTGCTTGGAGACTTTGGTGCTCCTGGGCAGTTTCCTTTTCATCTTCTGCAACACTAACACTTCAATCCGCTGCCCTGGCCCATCTATAAAGCAGCTCCAACTGGCATTGTAACTATACTTTTCTCCCTTGCTCTTTTGATTTACTGGGATTCTAAACCATTATTTTCTGAAACGAAATGTTTCCTAGTCTTTTGTGTCTCTGGTTTGATAGTTATGATAACCTACTCCCAAGAGTATAAAACTGGAAATGATGAATAGAAGCAGTGTGCTCATCGTTAGCCAGTGCAGACAACAACTCCTTTTCAGAAATTCAGAAAGTTGATAATGGCAGGTTTTGTTTTTTACATGATTACCTTTATGACAGTTCTGTCACTCCACACCAAGTCTAACATATTTGGGCTGGTTTTTCCCTGATGAGAGTATCCGTGGCTCATGACATTTGGCCGAGCTGTATTTCTGATTTGTGCATTTGGTAACTGATAGGAACGGATGCTTCATGCATTTTGATGGGAAGTTTTAAAATAGGCATGTTCAGATGACTAAAATATGTGTATGCCCCTCATTTCCCACATGTTAATAAAGAAGATTAAATGACAAATGTGGTTTAGCAACACTGGATAAGCTCTTAGACTCGAGTTAATCCAACCTGGGTTTGGATCTTGAATCCATCCCTTATCAGCTAATGACTGTTGACAAGTTACTTCATCTCTCTATGCCTCACTGTCTAGAAATGGGCATTAAAAATGGTATTAGTCCATGGAGGGCTTTTTTAGGATTAATTGAGATAGTGCATGCAAAGCACTTAGCTTGAGGTCTAGTTCAATCCATGTTAGCTATCATTAATATTATCTGTCAGGATAATAATGATTTCCCAGCTCTGATCTCCCACAGAACCCTCTCCGGCATTATTTTATTTGGGCTTAAATAAAACTGAGTTCTAGGATGTGCCAAGATATATATTTGGTATTTCTCCCAGCTCTGGGACATCAGAGAATTAGGCATGGATGAGGCAGGGGAAGCAAATCTCATATTACCATAGTGCTTTGCACAAGAGGGAGATTGTAACACTCCATGACAAATACAAACTGTATTCTGCAAACTGTATGGCAGCCTAATAGGGACTCCATGGGTTTCTACTGAGCTGAGCTGAGTGTCTGAGATAAAGAGAATGATGAGTCGTTCTGCCTGCTTACACCCTGGTGCCTTGTCCCTCTCTGCCCTGGCCCTGTGGTCATCATGGTGAAGGGACTCAGACCCGTTCCAGACCAGAACATTCCAGGGAGTCAGGTGGGCCTGCCTCGGTCAGCCCTGGTCTCAGGAGCCCAGAGATGCCAGGCTCATCTGGGATCAGCATGGGGATCACCTGCCACCTGGCTCTGCAGAGTTGGACTGCAGCCCCCGAGGGTTCTGCCAGCGCTGGGACAAGCTCTCTGTGGGAAATAAAGCTGGCCTAGCCTTATTTTTCTGTCAGCCTTGAATAGCTTAGAGCCTGAAACCACCTGTCTTATTCCAGCTGAAGCCCAATAAATGTCTGGAAGAAAATAACCCCATTTGGAAATCAGTAGGAAACTCGGTCGATAGATTTCCTGGTCCTGCCAAAGGTAGCAGATCTTAGATTCTTGAGAAATTAATAACATTTTAAAATGTGTGTCACATGGAGGCAGAGGTTCTAAAAGAGGAAGAGCTTATAAGACTTACTATCTATACTAATAAAAGGGTAATATGCTAATTGGACCAGACATCTTCCAGACGTTCTTCCAGACAAAGCCACAGTGGCGGGGGCAAGGCAGAGGTGGTTAGGGGCAATCAGGCTGGCAGGGGAGGGCAGTTAGGGGCCATCAGGCCAGCAGGGGAGGGCAGTTAGGGGTGATCAGGCCAGCAGGGGAGGGCAGTTAGGGGCAATCAGGCCAGCATGCAGGGGAGCAGTTAGGAGCCCACGGTCCCAGATTGTGAGAGGGATGTCTGACTGCTGGATTAAGCCCAATCCTGCAGTCGGACATCCCACAAGGGGTCCCGGATTGGAGAGGGTGCAGGCCAGGCTGAGGGACCCCCTCCCCTGCACAAATTTCATGCACCGGGCCTCTAGTGTTTAAATAATGGTTCATAGACCCTCCAGAATCTGTCTGGGCAAAGCTAGTCTGTGGGTTCTCACTATCAGATGTGTGTTCTGGAGAGGAGAGAGACTGTCTTTCTTCATGGCCACTAATGAGGAAACTTGAAATAGATTAAAACTTTTAAAAATAAGAAACTGTCCCTAGTCAGTTTTGCTCAGTGGTTAGAGCATCAGCCCATGGAGCATCAGTTGTGGGTTCAACTCCCTGTCAAGGGCACATACCTCAGTTGCAGGTTTGATCTCTGGCCCAAGTCAGAGAGTGCACAGGAGGCAATCAATCAATGTGTCTCTCTCACATCGATGTTTCTCTCTCTTTCCCTCACCCCCCTCCTCCCTCCCTTCCATTCTCTCTGAGAATCAATGGAAAAATATCCTCAGGTGAGGATTAAAAGTAATAATAAAACAATAAGAAACTTCCCCGAATGGGGTAGCATAGAAAGCAAGATTTTCATGACTGTGTGATTACTGATGTTAAATAATAGTCTAGTGTCATTATGTTCCTAGAAGTAAGGTTCAAAGGTAAAACCAGGTAGAATCAATGTGCAGCACAGGCCTGGACTTTTCCACAGCCCTAAGATTGTGTTATGGTGTTAGTGGGCAGAGCAAGCAGGAAATACTTTTTTTCCTGGCAGAACTATAACCAGCAATGCCTTTTAATATGTAGCTGTGCACAGTAATTTTCCAGAATTTGGATAACATGAAGGAATTTTGCAATGTTACCTTCCCACTTCTACTTATGCCACTTTTTGGCTTTTATTTTTCCTACTCCTTTTATATTCTAAAGAAAAGTGCCCAGTTTTCTTGTTTACTTGGCCTTCTGGACTTCCTCATGCTTGTGCAAATTAGGTTTTTAATATTTATTCCTTTTAGAAACTTTTTATTATCATAAGACTTGTGGCCAGAGGAAAAGAAAACATGAAGTATATTGAATTACTTACAGTGGCCATTGATCCTGTTATTATAATAGCATGGACAAAAACATAAACAACAGGCTGAAGTCAAGACGTGTGGGCCCAGCTCATGCACCCTCAGGAAGCCTCCTGGCATCTGGGGATATTTATGCGAGGTGACCGCTCAGGTCCATCCAACTCTGAAGAGTCTGGGGTGGTGCCCAGCAGTGTGCAGGGATAGAAGTTTGGGTAGCAATCCTGAAGGCCAGCCTCTCTCAGCAGCATTTAACCTCATTTGACCTCTCTGATCTCCTTCAGCTCCATCATGAAGATAGTAAGCGCATCCCCCAGAGCACAGAAGAGGAGTTTGGGTAGGGAGGTAAATTAAATCCTGTGCTGTAGAATGGTTACCCCAGAAACACAGTCCCCGCTGCTTATTTTGTGCCACCCAGTCCCACTTAGCACCAAAAAGCAACCCAGAAGACTCTGGAGCCATATTGCTCTGCCACTTATTGGCTGTGTCACCTTGGGCAAGTTACCTAACCTCTCTGTGCCTCAGCTTCCTCGTCTGTAACACAGTGATGATAACATTAATAGTAACCTGCCCCGTGGGACTGTTTACTATGTGTCCGTCATTGACCCAACATGCTTGACTCACCTTATCATTTTGGATCGTCACAGCGGCCTATGAGGTGCTGTTCCTTATCGCCATTTTACAGACAAGAAAACAGAGTGCATTGTCCAAGGTCACATGGCCAGCATGCAGGGGAGCCAGGGTTCAAACACAGGTTGTCCTAAACCAAAGAGTGTGCCTCTCAGCTCTATAGTCTGTCCCCCCAGGAAACAGCATGAGCAGGTCCAAAATGCTGAGATGCTTCCAGGGCAGGTCCAGGCACTCACAGCCCCTGAGCAAATTTGACAGGAATGCTGGGCACTTGCAGCCCAGGAAGCCGGAGGTCCCCAGGCCCCAGGCCCCAGGCCCAGGAGCACACCAGCAGCGTCATTTGCAAACCAGATTGGGGGCTGAGAGCGGCAGCCCCATCAAGAGGGCACGGCACACTCTGCTTAAAAGTCAAGCACTTTTGAAAACATCTGCTGGAAATTGTGTGCCGCTGATTGAAATGAAAAACAAACTCGGCTGCCAAGCAACCGTGGAAAGAGGACAGGAGAAAAGATCTAGTGACAAACAACTAGTTAGCACATCACCCACCCCAGATGGTCACCGTCAGAGCCCGCACGGAAAGGAACCTAACAAGGAAAATGACTGAGGTCTCTGCCAAAAGGTAGTTAATGTTCCAATAAGTAAAATATAAAACTGTGACTTTTCTATCCAATGATACAAATCTATGTGCCGTGGGGTTTGTTAGTGTGATACGAATGTGTTGGTTCTAGCACCACACCGCAGTGCAATGCATCTGACCTTTGCAGCAAAAAACTCCCTGGCTTTTGCCTTCCCCTCTGGTGTGGCCAGCTTCCTCCCCGCTCCCTACACCCATGTGAGGACAGAGAACACTCACGCTAGCAGTTTTGGAAGAAGTTCCCGTCCAGACTTTCTGGGTCACACAGCTGGTAAGAGGCAGAGTTGGGAGTCAAACCCAGGCAGTTGGGAGCCACACCATCCTGTTGTCTCTTCTGCTTCCCTGTGATGAATGTTTAACCTTATCTGACCATGACCTGTTTGCCTGCCTGAGGACAGACTTGTTTATCCTTTCCTAAAAGAATCCCACAATTTTGTAATCTAAAACATCCGCCTCTCAACCCAAATGAACATAACTTAGAACTCACCGCTAGCATCGCATTGCTGTGCTCAGCCTGACAATAGATGGGGGTGGTGAAGTGGGGTGGGGGCTTACCCCCAAAAGACCTTGAGGGGGAACCCAGGTTCTTAGGAGTCATGAGAAGTCAGGCTTAGCATTGTCACAGGAACAATATTCAAAGCAGACCTATCCACACAGAGTCTCGACTTCCAGAAAAGAGCTCTATGTAAGGTGTATTAGTTGGCTCTGGCTACTATAACAAAAATGCCAGAGCCCAGGTCGCTTAAGCAACAGAAACTTATTTCTCACAGTTCTGGAGACTGGGAAGTCCAAGATCAAGGAGCTGGCAGATCCTGGCTTGTAAACAGTTGTGTTTTCATTGTCTCCTCACAAGACAGACAGAGAGAGGTGGGGGGCTAGCTCTCTTCCTCTTCTTATTAGGACACTAAGCCCATCAAGGGGCTCTAGCCTCATGACCTAGGTACCCCCCACCCAAAACCTCATCTTCAAATACTATCACAATAAGGCTTCACATCTATGCACCTCTGGAAGTAGGAATAAAACAGACAACTGCATTTTATCATGCAAAACCCTCTTTGGCCCAGTTTCTCCATATACCTCAACCCCTACATCTAATGGGTTGTCTCTTCTTGGAAATTACATGAACTCCCTTCTCTCTGCTTTCAGTTCTTATTACTTCATACCCCAAACTTCTCAGGAAAGTAATTTTGCTGATCTGGCTCTCTCTCCCCTTTTCTCACTCACCCTGCACACGAATGTCTGATCATTTCTCCTCTGCCTAAGAGTTCAGAACTGCCCATTGCCCCTGTGATCAAAGTTCTTTACCCACACATTCCTGTCCCTCTAGGACAGTGGTCGGCAAACTCATTAGTCAACAGAGCCAAATATCAACAGTACAACGATTGAAATTTCTTTTGAGAGCCAAATTTTTTAAACTTAAACTTCTTCTAACGCCATTTCTTCAAAATAGACTCGCTCAGGCCGTGGTATTTTGTGGAAGAGCCACACTCAAGGGGCCAAAGAGCCGCATGTGGCTCGCGAGCCGCAGTTTGCCGACCACTGCTCTAGGATCTGATACCTTCTCAGCGGCATGAATTACCTGCTCCAAACCAACTATTCATTCCCTATTCCCTACTATGCCTCCCATTTCTCACCTGTTCCCCTCTCAACCAGCACAACCCTTAGATCCAGACGAGGAGGGTCTTTGCACGGCCTCCATCCTTCAGGGGATCTTACTGTGGCCTTATTCCTTCTGGGGTGAAAAATTGGAACAGCCAAGGAGATGTGCCCACTGTGAGCTCAGGTCCTGCTGTGCAGTCCAGCCTGGATACCTAAGACCCAGAATTCCCTGCTCTGATGACACAGTGACAGCTTTTATGGCCTGATAGGGCTGGGGGAGAGGGGGGGATGGGCTGGGCTTAGGTTTTCAGGCTGGGGTATTTACACATGTGAAAGGGGGAACCTGGGATGGGAAGGGATGGGGCATGCCTCATGTCAGGAGCCAGGGGCTGGCTCTCCCATACCACTGCCAAGTTCCAGAGCCCGGTGATTACAAACTATACTTGTCAAGGTAAAAAGATAGAGCATATTTTATTTAACAGTTTGTTGGCTTGATTTATAACTTTAAAATAGATAGAAGACATTTTATTTAATGGTCTGTTAGTTTGACTTATGACTATAAAATATTAAAACATGAGGTATGTGGGTTCCATTTGTATTCCTGCCCCAGGATCCAAAAAAGGTCAGTTTTCACCTTTACTGTAAAGCCTACTCTGCCAACCTACCTACAATGTAATTTTCCCTTTGCTTCCTTCATTCACAACCAGGCTTAGTGACTGATTGGGTGCCAGGCACTATGCTGGGAACTAAAAATGCAGATATCCTATATAATAAAGAAGTAATATATAAATTAACAGTCCTGCTGTCACAAGATGGCTGCACCCACAGCGGAGGAGAGCTTCCTGTAACAAAAGATGGCTGCGCCCACAGCGGAGGTGGGGTTCCCATAACAAGCAATCAGCAGAGACCTGAGGATGCGTGGAGCCGGGCTGGGGCGGGGGACCTGAGGCTGTGCCCCTCGCCCGGTGCCAGGCCAGTGGACCTGAGGCTGCACCCCCTGCCCAGCGGGGCTTCACAGGGGTGGGGTTGGCCAGGTCTGGATCTCGCCCAATGGGGGTGGGGCTGGCCGGGTCTGGGTCTCGCATGATTTTGAGGCGCACGGGGGTGGGCGGGGACTTGACTCTGGGTCCCCCGGCGTGCCCCAGACTCTTACAGGAGGAAGATTTTCATATACATTTTACTAATTTTCTTTCATCTCTGATGTGTCTATTATAGAGAAAGGGCAAATAGCAATATTAAAATATTTCCTCTAATTAATTCCCTTTTAATATGCAGGAATTTCTTGCACTGGGCCACTAGTGAAGAAATAATCCCTTTCCCCCAAAGAGTTTACACAGTAGAAAAAGTCACAGAAGTAAACACCTATCATGTGCAATCCATCAGCACTTTCTATTGGCATTACATCCAAATTATGTCCCACATATGACACGTCCTGCGAGTTCCTCTGCTAAAACCCCAGTTCAATCCACCATGACTTTGATTCTGGACTATGCCTCTGCTCTTGACCTACTTATGATCCGTTTCCCATCAGCTGCCCAAGAACCTTTTGCTCTGCTAACCGCTCCCCCAGTGGCTCTCTACTGCAATTAAAATAAAATCCAAACCCAGACCCTGGTCCCCATGGACCTTCCCAGCCAATGGCCTGGATCTCTTTCTCTTATCTTCTACTTCAGTGACTTCTCAAGCCTGCCTGGGCTTCTTTCCATCGCTCAGACATCTTGTTTCAATTTCGGGGGCCTTTGAACCTGCTCTTCCCTCTATCAGAAACCTTCTTCCCCAGATCTTCATGTGGCCTCTTTCTCTTCATTGCTCTTTGTTCAGCTGTTTTCCCAGACAGTCCTACCTCAACTTCCCTCACAAAAGCACCTCTAAGTCCTTACTGTCCCATTATTCTATTTTAGTTTCTTAATTTGTTTACATGTTTACTGTCTATTTCTCCATCAAGAATTTAATTGCATTAAAACAAAGACTGTTCTGTCCGTAAGTGTCTCTCTGGTGCACACAACACTGCCTGGCATATAGTTGGCATTTTGTCCATTTTTGTTGAATGAATGAATGATTGTAATAGAGTGTAATATGACAGTAGAAGCTATAGGAGGAAACTAATTTTACATGAGAAGAAGCGTGGTTTTGACTACAGTTTGGACTTGGGAGGGGGGAAGGTGTGAAATATGACATAGACAGGGATGACAATAATTTGGTCATGTTAAGAAGTTTAAACTCTAATCTGAAGCCAGGAGAAGCCATTGAAGATTTGAGTGGAAATGTATTATCAGATTTGGAGCAGGGTGGAAGAAGGGACTAGAGAAGGCTAGGCTAGAGGCAGGATTTAAGTCAGGATAAAGTTTACCATATAAAAGAAGGAAGGTGATTCCTATCAGGAAACTATGAAGTACTATTAGAGTTTTAGTCAGCAAATCTGCACTGGAGACTTCCTGAATGTGCAGTCAGGGTGAAAAATAGGGTTGAGGGCAACCTCGTGGAGGAATGGAGGTAGAGCTGTCTCCGGTGGCTGTTTGGTTTCAGATTTGATGAGACCTTTCTCAACCTGGATTCCTGGAAAGACTCAAGCTCCAATGGCCAAAGACATCTATCATATGTAGTGAATAATTAACTTCCCTCCTAAGCACCTGGAATGGTTCTAGATGTGTGCCATATTGGTGGTAGAATTGAGAAAACAGTCACTCACATTTCCAGTGTTGCATAGGTCAGATGAGATCTACCATTGAGAGTTGGATAGATCATGGGATACAGAGGTCAAAGCATATTTGGAGGAAAGATAATCAGTTCAGCTTTAATCACACAGAATTTGTGGTGATGAGTGAAGAGTGAGCTATGGAAAAGAGAGAGAAAAATCAACATACAGGAGTTAGTGGACACCAAGGGTAAAAAGGAGGGTGCCCAGAGAAAAAGGGAGCAAAGGAAAGATCCAGGGGAGAGCCCTAGGAAACCCCATTACTTAAGGCTTACTTTAAAGCTTCAGATTAAAGAGCTGGAAGAGTCTAGAAATCCCAGGAGAAAGAACTCAAAGGAAAAGACAGACATTTGTAGAGAAATAGAATAGGATGGTGCCTGGTACACCAAAGTTTCAAGAAGAAAGGGGTGATCAATAGTGGCAACTGTAACAATGGTGAAATAGGAAATGGACTAAAACATACATGTGGATTTGATAATATGGAGGTCTTCATCTAATTCTGGAAAAGGCACCCAATAATTCTCATTTTGAAGTCAAGTGTACTTATTATAACTCTAATTATTATTATTATCATTACTACTAGATGTTGTAGAGGTCATAGTAGATTCAGTGTTTGGATGGGGAAAGTAGGAGTGAATTATCTTCATGATCTAGAAGTAATTTTTCAGAGTCTTTGAAAGTATAGTTACAAGATAGATTGTAATGGATCCTTCACTAAGCAAAGCTACAGCAATCCATTCTATGAGCTAGCTTCTTAAAAATGTCCAATGGAGTCTGCACCCAATACACTCTTTCTGTGTAGTTCACATTTAAAACAAAATCCATCTTTTTTTTCCCCCCAGTGATGTGAACTTAATTTATTCTCGTTTATTAAAGCTATTTTCTGGGATTTGAAAATGCTTTCAAAATGTTCATTCCATTTTTACATTTGCAATCCATTTTATTCAGCATGCCTTACTGCAGATTGAATTGCTTGCTAACTTTGAAAGAGATCAATAAATAGCAGCAAAACTACAGGAGGTCATTTAATTTTTTTTTGTATTAACAGACCCAATAAATCTGAGCCTATTTTCTTCAAATCAATCAGCTGGAAATAAAAAATTGCTTTGGGGCAATTTATGAGGTTAAATCTAAAAAGAAAATTTTACTTTCGTTTGTGGCAGGTATTAACATGACAAAGCTTCAACACTGCTTGCTTAGTTCTGAATTGATGCCCCCATTTGCACATATATCTTTTGCATAGCGGATACCGGTGAGTGAATAGGCTTGAAACAGAACAGCGGGAAACTAGCAATGCAGTTGGTAGAGAAGGTCTCTGTTTTTAAAGATTTTAGGGTACCTATAAAAATTCCGATTTTTAGGCAAATGTTTTACAAGAACCTTTCATTTTGAAAATGTTTGGGTCTCCTAGAATTTACTGGAGGGAAACTAACCTCCACCACTGGTTTTATTTGAGTTCTTCTAGACGTGGGGTGATACTGCTTTGGCTACAACCAGGAGCATAACTTTCCCTTTGGCACGCTGCGGGGAGCCCTGAATGGTGATTAATTGGCTAATTAGAATTTCAAAGGGCAGTGATAACAGTGGTGAACAGAAGGAAGTAACAGAAGTTCAAATCCATTAAAACACTTTGCAATGACTGGGGCTTTCCCTCCATCTCTTTCTGTTCTATGAGCTCCCACCAGCTGTCTCTACGCCTATCCCTTCCTCTCGCTCACCCTCCCCACTAGGCTTCTTTATTTGATTATTCCCTTTCTCCAGACTTTCTTTATATCTTTACCACCCAAAAACTGAAACTGAAAAATAGGACTCTTTTCCTGCATAAAGGTTTATTTTCCTTCCCCTTAAATTTGAAAGCAAATTGAGTGTTGTTGTTTTTTTCCCACCCAACCTAGGATTGCTCTAATTAGCATGGAGCACCTAGATTTATACCAAATAGATTTCCAGACTAAGGGGACCCTTAGGTAGCTTAGGAATAGTGAATTTGTGCAGATAAATCACAATTAGACTTTTTTTCCCCAGACACAATCAATATCACTGTCTTTAATAGCCTGGCAACGGGAAACTATTTCACAACTATCTGAAACTGCCTAAATTAAAAACCAGGAACCAGGCAAGTGAGTCAAGCTGTTCCCTAGACAGGGAACGTGCCAGCACAGAGCCCGGTGTGCCTTGTCTCCATTCAGGCTCCTAAACTGGAAAGGAAACGGATACCAAGGGCTTTTGACGCTGCGTTGCTTCAGCTGGCTCCCGAGATCTTGAACCAACTGGAGCTGCACTGGTCTCTGACTTCTTCAAAGATTCACAGCTGCTTTGTGCGCTAATGCCCACAGCACTGCGATTATGACCATATACACGATACTACATTATCCCCACACAGGAAGTGTTGACTAAATATATAAAATCATTTTTGCTTCCATTACCTTATAGAGTTGATTATTGCAGGCGAAGGGTTGTGCATTCCAGGTTCCTCCTCCCTACTTCCCCTTCAATGACATTTGCTCTCTCTTTAAATTTGTTTACTAAGCAAATCCTGGGAATGAAAGCTTCTCTCGTGATTAGATCACCAGGCTGGGGACTTCTATTTCTAATTTTGTCTCAGTTCTACTTAACTGACCCTGTGTTCCTCCTTTCCTTATCCATACTCATGTCCTCAGTAGTGAAGATACTAATCCTTTGCATGGAAACTGATTCCCAGACGAAAGGTCACTAAATTTTGTTACATGATTTCATCTTCATCCTCAAACTTAGAAGTATTCTGGGCGTGGTTAGGCAAGCTGATCCTAAGAATCCCTAAGAAGGCCCAAGAATTGAAAATGTCTCTGGAGAGGTGGCTGTCGCACGGTGTTTGAAGCATAAGGGAGCCAGGCTGACCGGATTAGAATGCTAATTTCACTCACATCTGAGATTAGTTGTCTCAGTTTCCCCAACTGTGACATGGGGGCATAACAGTGACCCTCTTAGGACTGTAATTAGTATTGCACAAGTTAATATTTATAAAGCTCCTAGAACAGTGCTTTCCATGTCAAACTGCTGTGTACATTTTAAAAATTAGCATTTCTGATCATGCTGGGAAAAGGCCCCTTTGTCTGAAAAGATGCAGTTCTGGTCTTTTTGACTCATAAGCAAGAGCTCAGTTCAAACAAAGCTTCAGCTGATGGAGGAAGGAGTGACCATAGGGTAGAGACAATAAGAATCCATCAACTACCGGATTATGCTTCTCTACTTCCTAAAAAAAGTTTGCAAATATAATACAACTTAAATTTGATATCTAAAATTGTACTAAAACTTTGTTTTTATTATCAGGAGGTATAAAATATGCAATGAGATAAGATGAAGACTGACTGTCATTGCAAAAAATATCTCATGCCTTGATTTGAAAAAATAGACTATACCTACCCTATGGAATAAAGCATGGCAGCATTGAAAAAGAAATTGCATAAAATGTTGATGTGTGGGTTTATCAAATAATCACTAAAAACTTTTGGTAGACCCACGAAAGCATTCCAGTTGCATTTAAAAGGTCATCTTTGATAACCTATGCTGCTTTGGCTGTTTGAAACTGAGAGCATCCATCCTTGCATGATCTAAAATATCACCTTATCAGCACCAAGGCCTTAGGGAATATATAGAAGACAGGGAAAGATAGTAAGCCTTATATGTTTGAAGTGCCTTAACAAATAAGTAAAAGAGGTTTCCCCAAACCATTATTTCTACGTACACCTTTGCTGAGCTCTCCAAAAAATTTTACACCGATGGGCAATGTCCTATAGTCAGAGAGTAAGAGTTAGGACAGTTAACAGGTATGCTTTTATTTGTTCTGAACTGATAGGAACAATTTCACTATTTTTTTTTTTCTAAATAAGAATGAATGATGCTCCCTCTCAAGTAAATCATCTTTGGGGGGAAATTATCCTATATAATAAAAAACCAGTGAACATAATGGCGTAACGACCAGAACGACCAATTGACCAGTCGCTATGAGGTTCATTGACCACCTCTCGGTCCCTGCCCCCAGCCCGCAGGCTCCCATCGCTGGATGGCCAATGGGGAACCACAGGGAACCAGGGTGCGTGGGGCAGGACTGGGGACTGGCAAGTGGGTGGAAGGCAGACCTCTTGGTCCCTACCCCCAGCCTCCAGGCTCTGATTGCTGGATGGCTAAAAGGGAACCACAGGGAACTAGGGTGGGTGTCAGTGACAGGGCAGGACTGGGGACTGGCAAGCAGGCCAAACAGCCCACCTCTTGATCCCTCCCCCACAGACCGCAGGCTCCAATAGATCGCCAGATGGCGAACAGGGAACCATGGGGAACCGGCGTGGGCAGTGGCAGGGCAGGACTGGGGACTGGCGAGTGGGTGGAAGATGGCCCTGATCACAGGCTAGGTCTAGGGACCCTACCTATAGACAATTTTGTGCACCGGGCCTCTAGTTTATATATAACTACTAGAAGCCCATTGCACAAAATTCGTGCATGGGTGCGGTCCCTAGGCCTGGCCGGCTATTGAAATGTGAGCATCTGGCATGGAAGGGCAGGTCCCAGCTGACCTCTGGACCCTGGGCAACATTTGGTCCTACCTCTGGGTGCCCGCATGCACCCCTCTGCCTGAGTCACGGCACCCAAATCCCCACATGGAGATAAGGTGAGCCTGGCTGGATGCCACAGGCTGGGGTGCAGCATGGACCTCTGGGCTGCCCAGTGATGCTACACAGAAACTGAGAGGGCATCACGCTCTCTCCTGGCCAGCCTTGCGCAAACCCATGGGTCACAGCGGCTGAGGCCTGGCTCACCTGAAAGAGGCTGCGTGGGTACAGGGCAGATTCCTTGCTGGTGCTCAGCACCTGAGTGCGGGGGCTTCCCTGGCACACAAGCCCTGGCGTCCCAGGGGAGGGTAGCAGGGGCAGTGAGAGCAAGCTTGAAGGACACCCCGCATTCACACCTCACCTCCGTCCCCATCACCCCTGTCCCCAGGTAGCCTGCAAGAAGTCACAGCCCCCAACCCGGGCACTGAGGGAGGTTGGTCACCACCACCCACCCCAGTTCCTCGTCCCAGCCCAGGGCCCAGCCCTGATTGGGCAATCAGGGCCTGCCGGCCGCTGGTCACCATCTGCGGGACGATCAGCAGGGCAATCAGGCCCCCGCTCACACCCACCTTAGCCTGGTGCCGCCTGCTCACCTGCTTCACTATCCTGCCATGGTCTCACTCTCATTGGGGCTCATGGGGGCCAGCAGCACCTCCATTGCAGCCCACTGCCAGCACTGCGTCACCAATGCCCACCATGTTCCACACCACCCCCTAGTGGTCAGCGCACGTCATAGCGAGCAGTCCAACTCCTGGTCAAACTCCCTCTGGAACAACCATCTGAGAGGACAATTTGCATATTAGGCTCTTATTATATACTAGAGACCCGGTGCACGAAATTCGTGCATGGGGGGGGGTGTCCCTCAGCCCAGCCTGCACCCTCTCCAATCTGGGACCCCTTGAGGGCAATCGGACATCCCTCTCACAATCCAGGACTGCTGGGTCACAACCGCTCACTTGACTGCCTGCCTGATTGCCCCTAACTGCTTCCGCCTGCCAACCTGATCACCCCCTAACCTCTCCCCTGTCAGCCTGAGAGACACCTAACTCCTCCGCTGCCGGCCCAATTTCCCCTAATTCCCCTCCCCTGCAGGCCTGGTGGCACCCAACTGCCCTCCCCTGCAGGCCTGGTTGCCCCTAACTGTCCTCCCCTGCAGGTCTGGTCCCCCCAACTGCCCTCCCCTTCAGGCCTGGTCTCCCCCAACTGCCCTCCCCTGCAGGCCTGGTCACCCCTAACTGCCCTCCCCTTCTGGCCTGGTCACCCCTAACTGCCCTCCCCTGCTGGCCTGGTCCCTCCCAACTGTCCTCCTCTGCCAACCCAGTCACCCCTAACTGCCCTCTCCTGCAGGCCTTGTCCCCCCTATCTGCCCTCCCTTGCAGGCCTGGTCCCCCCTATCTGCCCTCCCTTGCAGGCCTGGTCCCTCCCAACTGCCCTCCCCTGCTGGCCTGATTGCCCCCAACTGCCCTCCCCTGCAGGCCTGGGTCCCTCCCAACTGCCCTCCTCTGCCGGCCTGGTAACCCCTAACTGCCCTCCACTGCTGGCCTGATTGCCCACAACTGCCCTCCCCTGCCGGCCATCTTCTGTCCACATGGGGGCAGCCATCTTGTGTGTTGGAGTGATGGTCAATTTGCATATTACTCTTTTATTAGATAGGATGATATGCACTCATACTGCGGATACCAAAACTGATTCCTTTTTAAAAGCTGGGCATATGTAGAGGTGACCCATAGTGCCTCCACAACTTCCCTCTTCCTCCCAGAGAGATGGAAGGAGGAGGGATGCTCTTTGTCCTCTCAAGAACCACTGGGGATTGGCCATTAGGGAAACAGACCAGAAGAAATATTATGGTATTATGGTGGACTGTTAAGGGTTGGTAAGACAGACGGAATAAACAGGAAGGTGGGCACAGCAAGAAAGAAGACCTGTGATCATTTTATGCATAAGTGGCTGTTTTTAACACTATTCCATCTACTGCCTCCACACCCCATGCCTCAGATACTACTAACTATGCTCCGAACCGCAGTATATCAAAGGTTATGGATGAAGCCACATTTACAGAAGAAACCGGATGACGTCTATATATTTAGATTTTTCTTAAGTACAATTCCTTACCACTTGCCCTTTAAAAGTAAAGGTTGAATTGCTAAGTAATAACCCAATGAGATTGTTACTGCCTTTCTGGTCTTTCTATAAAAAATAACAAGTCTTTATAAATATTCAGAAACTTTGACTATATCAAAGTGACCAATAGAACATGGCAAATGAGAAACAGAAAATGTTTGCAAGACAATTGGCATTTCATTTTTAGAGAAAGCTGTTTGCTGACAGCAATGGTTTAGTATTTCTGCTTTCATTTTATTTAAAAGCAGACCCAAATGGAGAAACTGTAGTTCAGAAGAAAAGCCAGTATGAAAAGGAACCCAGTTCCCCCCTCTCATCTCCATACATAATGTATGCTTGTGGGAGAGCTCCCTGGGGGAACAAACAGGCAATTGATTGCAATGACTATTCTCTATTTATTCCAGTGATAAAATGAAAGACAGGACACAACGTTAGATTTTTTTTTATTAAGAACTTAAAGAAAAATTGGTTTATTTGATATCTTATTGCATCTCAAGCAGTAAACAACTTTGTAAGCATTTCTTTTATTTGAGGGTAATACCACTACTTAGTGAATTGATTTTTTTAATTATAGTAAATTCAGCTATTTATTTTCAATCCTGAAATTTTCTACTTCTACAGTTGCTTTTGCCTAGGGTAAAAATAAATGTGACAATCATAAATGGAGTGGGGAGGTAATTTATGCCTCCATATACATTTAATCAATCAGTCACAATGCTCATTATATATGTGCATTTGTATCTACTTTTATCTGTTAAAATGCTTTAGGCTGCTAGGAACGGAGAAGGCATTCGTTTTCTTATATAACAAGACTCAAAGTGGGGTGCCTCCAGGGTTGGACAGTTCCATGACTCAACTGTGTCATCAAGAACATAGTTTCTTTCCTTCTTTCTTCTGTGCCTTCTTGGGCATATGTAGAGGTGACCTGCACTGGCTTCTTTAGGGTTGCAAGGTGATTATCATAGGTACAGGTGTCTCATCCAGGACATCACCTGATTTCCAGCGGTAGAGAACACCGGATCTTCTCCCTGTGAAAGGAAACCTTTCCAGAACCCTCATCTCAGACCTCGAGTCTTATCAACAAAGACTGTGCAACCCAATCAAAGTGAGGAGGATTACTCTGACCAGTTTAAAGGACTCGGATCAACCCCTAACTTCCTCAGGAGGAGAATAAACCCAACAATATTTTGGATTAGTGAGCAGGAAAGATTGGGGTGAGATGTGCTCTAAGGTGGGAGCTGGCTGTTGAGGAGGCAACAATATTGAACATACATTGATGTAGGGTAGATCTATGAAGTGTGAATTAGTTTGCAAATGTTCATTGTGGTCCTAGGGATTCTAGCGTTTACAATAAGCAACGTAGAATTTGGGCATCGTGTTGTTTTATTTTCTTAAGAACTGTCAGAAAATATTTTATGTTATAAAATTGTTTTGCTTTCTCTCCTCCACTAGCAGGTAGGTACCTTGAGAGTGCAGACTGTGTTGGTCTTGTTCACAGCTGTATCTCTGACATCTAGAATAGTCACCAGCACATGGTGGCCACTCAGGAAATATTTGTTGAATAAATTATTTAAATTACAAGGAAGATATTATAATCCCTTTCCAGCCACACTGTACAAATTATGATTTAGAAATTATATGTTTTGATATTGCAAACCAAAAGTGTAAAGTGCTCCACTTTTCTATAGCCATGTGGTTCAGGTCCACCCTCTGAAATGGGAGAATAGCACCATAGTTACTGTTCATCCTTTCATTAGGATGGTTCTGTGACATGGTACAGAGAGAAGAGGTTTGAGGAGAACCTAAAGATGGAAGAACACAGCTACAAAAACACACCTGTGAGCACCACAGCCACATAAAAAGGCAGAGTGGTTACCTACAGTGGACCAAGGCTGTCAGAAACAAAACAGAAAAAATGCAAGTGCAGGAGACATTCAATTTCAGGCTAGTACAGACTAGTTTGAAAACTCTAAGTTGATTCATTCTCTAAACTTTAAACAATTTCTGATGCTCCTGCAAATTATGTCATGAATAATTGGAGAATATTGGGGAGAAATACCTACTCTAGCAGGGTTTTTTTATATGAACTATTGCAATTTACTTTGGAATATATATATATATATATATATATATATATATATATATATATATATGGAATATATGATATATATATGGAATATATGATATATTTTAGATATATAACCCCTGAAATTAGATTTAATAGTAATTTAATAGCATTAAAAATTTTATTTATCTATTTTTTTATAAAACATATTAAGTACCCTTAAATTCTAAGAAGCAAATTATCCCAAAAAAATCACAATTCCTCTTTTTAAGTTTCTTATGTTCTAGAACAGATGGTAAGACATGCATGTGAACAATTATAATTCAAGGTAATATGAGATAAATGCCTCAAGAATACTACAAACAAAATATTACAATAAATAAGGTAGAAGGAAAAGAGATATTTTGGCTGAGAAGATCAGAGAATGTTCCATGAAAGAGTGGCTTTGGGTCTGAGCTTTTCTGATGGATGCTGGGAGCCAGATAAAAGGGCACTCCCAAAGTAGTCCCAGCCACTGGATGAGACCAGAGTTCAGTTAGCTAGAGACATTAACTTAGTTGGTCTTCAAGTAGTGTTTGATGTTCCGCCAGCCTTTGCCCTTAGTTCTGTCCTGTTCAATGTTTTTATCAACATATTAGAAAAAGAATTGTAGTCTTTAATAATAAATTTATCAGTCCTTAATAATAAGTATAATTATTCAGATTTATTTGTAATACAAAGCAGGAAGAAATGGAGAAATAGAGAAAAGATCCAAGAAAAATTTAACTGGCTAGAATGATGAGATCTAAGAAGATAAAATTTAACAAATCAATGGAAAGCTCTTCACTCTGATTCCAAAAAATTACTGCCCAAGTATAAGATGAGAATTGCCATGGCTTAACAGCAATCTACAAAAAGAGAGTTGAGGAGGATTAGTTGGTTATATGTGAAACTAGAGGCCCAATGCACAAAATTCATGCAAGAGTAGGCCTTCCTTCCCCCGGCTACCAGCACTGGCTTCCCTCTGGCACCAGAGACCCAGGCTTCCCTCACAGAGGGAGGCCCCGCCCACCTGCCGCAGCCCGTTGGTCAGTAACCTGGGCCTCCCTCTGCAGGGCGATCATGGGGCAATGGCCAGGTCCCTGACCAATCACATTGCACCCGCCTTGGCTGGCCTTGTGCCAGTGGGTGTCAGCGTTGTCCCAGATGGTCATCCGGATGGTCGTTCCACTGTTCAGCCATTCAGTCGATTTGCATATTATGCTTTTATTATATAGGATGTCTACCCTAAAGCTAATGCAAACTACATTCATTTAGCCTAAAATTTGTCAATACACATTTTAATTAAATATTCTTCACAAAGTTCTATAAAAGGAAATGGAGATATTATGATTAATAAATATGATCCCTGTCCTTAGGGACATACAGCTTATGATAGATACAAACAAATACAATTACAATATAGTGCTGTAAATGTATAAATAAAGTGTAGGCCTCAGAAATAGCAAACAATCCCAGTGAACAAATACTGGTCAGATTGTAGCTGAGTTTTGTGCTAAATTTGTATGCACATGTTTTAAAAAGCTTTATTGGTCTATAATTCATATACTATATAATTCACTTTTTTAAAGTGTAAGATTGAATAGTTTCTAATATATTCACAAAGTTGTACAACTATCATCACAATCTGATTTTAGAAAACTTTCACCACCCATAAAAGAGACTCTATAACCATTAGCAGTCATTTCCTATTTCTCCCAACTACCAACTCCATCCCCACAGCCCTAAGCAACCACTAATCTACTTTCCATCTCTATAGATTTACCTATTCTGAATATTTCATAGAAATGGGATCATATAATATGCAGGTTTATTTCTGGATTCTCTCACTTAACAGTGTTTGCTGGTCCATCCATTTTGTACCATGTAACAGTATTTCATTATTTACATTGTTGAATAATATCCCATTGTGTGGATATACCATATTAACTGATCCATTGCTCATTTGATAGATATTTGGTTTGTTTTCATATTTCAGCTATGATGAATAATAATCTATATTCAAATTTGTGCCGATGTATATTTATTTCTCTTCGGTAGTCCTAGGCATGGATTTGTTAGGTCAAATGGTAACTCTATTTAACATTTTGAAGAACTGACAGTTTTCCAAAATTGCTACACCATTTTACATTCCCACCAGAAATGTATTAGTTTTTCAGTTTCTCTACATTCTTATCAGTATCTGTCGTCATCTTTTTTTTTATTATAGTCATCCTAGTGAGTGTGAGGTGATATCTCATTGTGATTTTGATTTGCATTTCCCTAATGACTAATGATGCATTTTTAAAATATATTTGTATTGGTTTCAGAGAGAAAGGGAGAGGGAGAGAGAGATAGAAACATCAATAATGAGAGAAAATCATTGATCAGCTGCCTCATGCATGCCCCCTACTTGGGATTGAGCCCACAACCCTGCTATGTGCCCTGAGTGGGAATTGAACCTGGGACCCTTCAGTCCTCAGGCCAACGCTCTATCCACTAAGCCAAAACGGCTAGGGTTGTGCATTAATTTATATACTCATTTCCTTTTGTTTGTCTTCTTTAGAAAAATGTCTACTTGGATCTTTTACCCAATTTTAATTTGGTTATTTAAGCTTTTACTATTGAGCTTAAGAGTTTTTTTATATATTCTGAATACAAGTCTCATATCATACATAAGATTTGCAAATATTTTCTTGTATTCTTTGGATTTTTTAAGCTTTCTTAGTATTGTTTGTAACACAAATATTTCTAATTTTATGAAGTCTGAGTTATCTTTGTGTGCTGTTTCAGTTGTTTCTTCTTGTGCTTTGGGTGTGATATCTAAAGAACCATTACCTGACCCAAGATCATAAAGGTTTACTTATATGTTTTCTTCTAGGAGGCTTATAGTTTTAGCTCTTAGATTTATGTCTATGATCCATACTGAGTTAACTTTTGTGTATGGGAGAAGGAAAGATCCTACCTTTTTTTGCATGTGGATATCCAGTTATCAGAGCATCATTTGTTAAAATGACTATTAATCACTTCTATCAGAAAACAATTTACCATGCATTTTAGAATTTATTTCTGGACTCTCAATTATTTTTCATGAATCTATATATCTGTTCTTTGGGCAGTACCACACTGTCTTGTTTTGTACTAAATTTTGAAATTGGGAAGTGAGACTTCCAACTTTGTTCTTCTTTTCTAAGATTGATTTACTTATTGTGGATAAGTTGCATTTCCATGGTTAGCTTAGGACAACATATTTTAAGATGGATATTGATAAAGTATAGAAGACCAGAGACATTAGACGAAAAATGTCAACAATTTGTGGTGTTTAATTTGCAAGATGAAATACAAAAATGGAGCATCAGAGATGACTTTATAAACTTAAAAGTTTGTTGTAATGTGGAAAATTATTTCAGTGAATTTTTATTACCCTCCAGATGGTGAAAATGACTGAGAGGGGACTTCATTTCATTGTAAGGGTGAGCTTTATAAGAACTAAGCTTAGTCATAAATAAATCAGATTTTCCCACACTCTAATCCACCCATCCCTGAAGAGATTCAAGCCAAGGCCAGATGGCCTATCCATCAGTATTGCTGTAGAAGAAATTCCAGCAGGGGGTGGACTATAATATGACTCCATGATATGTACTTGTGGATAGCAACAAGAAACTAGGCATTGTCACTGGGCATTAACTCAATTAATTCCCCATCATATGAGATGGGCAGTATTATTTTCCCTTTTGCCAGATAAAGAAAGAAGTTTAGGGAGTTTTAGTAACTTATCCAGCAACACATACACAGTTAAAAAGTGACAGAGTGTGCATTCAAATCCAGTTCTCTTTGATACCAAAGTCCATGCTCTTAACCCGCATAAACTGAGCATGAGTTATGGTAGCGGATATAAGAAGAAAAATAGATACGATTGATCATGTAAAAGAAAAGGAACAGGAGCTATTGAGTTTGCTAAATGTGATCACTGAGGGAAAGTATGTTGCCAAGGATGAGTTTGAGGTTCTAAGCTTTAATAACTGGGGGCAGTAGAGTCACTATTAATAGGAATATGGAAGTCAATAGAACAATCAGGTTTTAGTGGATATAAACAACACATTCATCCATTCAACAGTAGGTAATTGCTGATGCTCAAATTTAGGCTAAAGTCTACCAGAGGCCATGGTTGAACACTCTGATAGGTGAGTCAAGGGTAGTTTTGAGCCTGGAATTCAGTGCCCCTTGGAAAACTAGCATTTAGTTAGTGTGTCTATGCAGGACTCTGAGCCTGGCACCAAGCTCAGAGCTTTTATGGGGAGTATAGTATTTGGTATTTCTAACAAAGATCAGTGCAGATGATATTCTCTCCAGTTTATAGAGGAGGAAACTGAGATTCCAAACAGTTAAATAATCAGTTGCAGGGACCAGAGCAAAGATTGAAACCCAGTCAGTCTGACAGGGAAGTGCATGCTCCTCCAGGTGCTCTAAGGTACGTGCTGTGGAATCCAGCTGCTATTCCCTCTGGTCTGCCAGAGGAAGAGACAAAGTTTTTAGGCAGGCAGGAGCCTTCACCCACCCAACTCTCACCTTTGTCCCTTCCTTCTTTCCTTCCTTTTATTCTTCCAGCCATTCAAATATCCATTCATATTTTTTAAAAATATATATTTTATTGATTTTTACAGAGAGGAAGAGAGAGGAATAGAGAGTTAGAAACATCTATGAAAGAAAAACATTGATCAGCTGCCTCCTGCACACCCCCTACTGGGGATGAGCCCACAACCAAGCTACATGCAATTGACCAGAATCAAACCCGGGATCCTTCAGTCTGTGGGCCCACGCTCTATCCACTGAGCAAAACTGGTTAGGGCTCCATTCATATCTTTTAAAAAATATACATTGTGTATGTACTATGTACCAGTCATTGATGGTACAAGGAAGAACAAGAAAGAATTGATTCTTACCCTCATGGTACTTCCAGAGAAGAGAAAGATGAAAGACATAAGCAACCTAGGGAGTTAAACTATCTAAATGCCCCTTTATTTATTGATTCACAAGGAAGAGAAAATAATTTGCTTAATAACATTTGCTGTAAAATGAGAACCACTTAGGTTAATGGAAGGGCCCTAAATTTAATTTTAAAGCAAAATCAGATTCAATAAGAATTACTTATTTCTATTGAAATGGGCATTCCACATTGTAGTTCCTTTAAAACATCTAAACCAGTAAATGAGCAAACTTAGCAATCTTTTTTTTAACTGATTCAAGCGCTTTATAAATTTGAATTGTGTTGTATGCGAGTGTGTGTGTGTGTGTGTGTGTGTATGTGTGTGTGCTCACATTGAATATTCATATTTTGCTTCTGCCACTGAGGTTTCCACAAGGCAGCTAGGGTTCCTTGACCCTCTCTGGCAATGCCTGTGCTTGGCTGAGTTAACCTAGGGTAGAGACATGAGGACAAAAAAAGATGGAAGTGGAGTCCAAGTTAACAACCAAGTAAGAAAACCTCCCAGGGCCTGAAAATCCCGATTCTCAAGTGTTTTAGAAATATCTGAAATATGTCCTAAAATTCACCCTTAATGGGTCCATGGGCTATTTTTGGCCCAAGATACAGTAGCATAGAATTCATTGCAGAGAATCTGTTGGCCAGTTCCTGGCAATGCCTGGGTTCTCTGTCTTCCTCACTCAGTACCTCTCCCATGTGATACAGGTTCAGACATCTGGTAAAAACTATGGTTCCCACCTCAGGGACACTTGTGACATAGGATACATGTCCATTTTAATCACATAACAGAATTCAATTCTACAAAGAACGAACATTTTAAAAGGCAATTGGTGGATGGCAAGAAGGAGGGGGGAGTTATAGATAAATTAATAGACCCTCATTGCAGACTTTATATAATCACTAGAGGCCCAGTGCACGAATTCGTGCATGGGTGGGGTCCAGCAAGCCCAGCCCCAATTGGTGGATTGGGGCCAGGCCTGTCGGGAGGTTGGCCGGCCAGCTCACCCTGATTGGGGCCTGATCAGGGCTGGGCCAGATGGGGGGATGGGCTGTGGGCGATTGGCCAGTGGGCCCCACCCCCCAGATTGGTGGGGGGGGGGGACTGGTCAGGGGCAGAGCTGGCTGGGGGGAGGGGCCACAGGCCAATTGGGATGTGGGGGCTGATGGGAGCGGGACCGGCCAGGGGGAAGGGCCACGGGAGGTTGGCCTGCTGGCCCCACCCCCTGATCAGGTTGGTTCGCTGGCCGCAGTTGGAGTCATAGTGACCAATCATTCTGGTTGTTATGGCATTCTGGTCACTGGCTTTTTATATATATATAGATATGCTTAATCTGGTCAGCTGTAATCAACTCATCAAATGGAAAGACAAAATCAGAAAAATAAAATCTCTCTAATCAAAAAATATGTACTATTACTATAACCCTTTATTGTCCTTTTTGACCTACTCAATTGTGGAGGGATAACTAATACTACTGTTTTTTGTTTTTTTTTTGTGTTTCCAGCAAAGTTATTTTCCACAGAACATGTTAACTGATTAGAAACTATTTCATTTGAAATATACTAATATCTAGGGTGTCCCAAAAAAATGTATACACTCTTTAACAGCTGATAGTTCCATTAAATGTATTTTAATAAACACTGCCTTTATAATTATTCAAAGGGTGTGCATACATTTTGGGGATACCCCATATATTTGGGCTTAGTTTTATGTACCTAAGTTGTATACTAACTCAGCAGTTTCCAGGCTATAATACCAACAGGAGTCCTATGGTTGACTCTTACATATTATGAGTCAAACTCACAATCCTTATTTAGCTCACTTTTTCAAAGGGACCAGTACAAACATGTTTCTAGCAATTATGAGCAGTAAATAATAGTAGATGCAAATTGTAAGAGAAAACTCATGAGTCAAGGCCTTGACCTTCAGAAGAGCTCTTGCTCATTCCAAAATGGCCTTGACTTCCTCCCTTGGCTACTTACATGGAATTTGTAGACCCTCTTTTTTAAAATATATTTTATTGATTTTTCAGGGAGAGGGATAGAGAGATGGAAACATCGATGAGAGAGAAACATAATTCATCGGCTGCCTCCTGCACGCCCCCCACAGGGGATCAAGCCCACAACCTGGGCATGTGCCCTGACTGGGAATCGAACCAGTGTTCTCTTGGCTCCTGGCTTGATGCTCAACTGCTTTGCTACACTGGCCAGGCTAGACCCTCTATTTTGAAGCTTACAGGTGGATAAAGTCAGTCAAGCTTTGAAATCTCTCTCACACCTAATGAAAATATAAAAAGATACTTTCAGAGACACCGTAGGTTTATTTCCTTCTTTTTACACTTTAAATTACTTCCTTCCGACAGGACTGAAGGACCTTGTTCACTCATCATGAATGCCAGGCTTTGAGAATTAATAACCTCAGATAGGGACTAGTGACAACTTCATAGCACCTCGGGCTTTGCACTTAGGTGGGAAGGGTTTGGGAAGAAAAGGGGGGAGGGGTGTGTGAAATTATCCCAAGCCATTCCAGAGGTCACAGAACAGGAAGATCCACAGATCAAGCTGAAACACTGGAGTCACACAGTTTATTCAGTTCACTTAAAACACACAGAGGAAAGCAAGGGGACAGAGATGGGGTGAGTTCATAAGGGCGAGGTACACACAGGTAACAGCACCCCTACCTAAATTCTGGATGGTGAAGGTCCATATGCCCTCTTTCTCTGCACTGATGGGGTGGTTATGGGACCAGAGTTGAGGTTTCAGCAAGGGATCCCACAGGTGGAAAGCCCCTGGGCAATGATATGCACTGAGTGGCCAGATTATTATGATCTCTGAACGCATAATAATCTGGCCACTCAGTGTATATCCTATATAATAAAAGGCTAATATGCAAATTGTCCCCTCGACCAGGAGTTCAACCAGCAGGCAGGCCGGCCAACCGCCCATGTCCCCTCCCCCTGGCCAGGCTGGCTGGTCCCCACCCATGCACGAATTCATGCACCGGGCCTCTTTTTGAGTGGTCAGATTATTATGCATTCAGAGATCATAATAATCTGACCACTCAGTGTATATTTGCTCTATTACAGAGATGCAGGGCCAGGGACCATTGACCAATATCTGTAGCTTTCCAGTTAGCTTGTTGAACAGCCATAGATTTTTACCTGTATATTTTAAACACAGCTCTTGTGGGACCAGAATGGAACCATTTGAGGGTCACTAAAGAGTGGCTAATAATATAGGGGCGATGTGGCTGTCAGCCCAGAGGTAGCATGATCAAGCCTGGTGACTTAATATTTCCATCCATTTCTACCTATAGGTAGAATTCTTGTTTGTTGCATAATACAATCCATTTATTCTACTTGTCTTCAATATATTTTAGCATACGATATACAAAATTGCTTTCTATCTGTACTTAGCATATGCTTATATTGTCTTAGGAACTAGCTTACTATCTATGCCTCCAGTTTCTTAGGGATTTCATCATTCCACTTGTTTTCTTGTCCTCTAGAACAGAATTGAATATTCCAAATAATGTAGCAAACACATTATAACGTGTCAGTCCTGATGGCAGCTTTCATTTCCAAGTTCAGCAGGAAGCTGGAGAATTGAAAAACCACATGCAAACAAAGACACATCAGTTTTATCTCTCCCTCATGGACCTCACTATCTATCAAACCCAAGTAGCTGAGGCACAGCCCAACCACTTTTAGAATATGTGGTATCAGTAGCCACAAGCAATGTGGCTGCCTAAAAATGCCTTGTATCGCCAGCTAGCCTTCCCACATAGCTAGTGAGAGGAGCCTGGAAATACCTGACCCCCCGTTTTCTCTCTGACACCCCTACTCTCCTTGGCCTCTTGCTCTTCCCAGAATGCTCCTGCCTCGTGACAGGTCTGCCATGTTTCCCACCACACATTGTTCATGACACAATTCCAGTGGACACTATTGACACAGGGTACCATGAGGATGGCACACCCTAAAAGTGGGCATCATGCTGGCCCTACTCACAGCCTCTGCACTTGCAGCTCCTGGGCCTGAAATGCTCTCCCCAACATGGCCTTAGGTATTGCTACTTTTTCAAGTTTTTGCTCAGATGTTACCTTCTCACTGAGCTTTCTCATCACTTTATTTAAATTACACCCATTACTTCCACCTCAAATCTTCCTATCCTCTTTTCCTAGTTTTACTTGATAGCAATTAACTGCCCTCTAACATACTATATAAAATTTCCTACCTACAGTGGCATTATGTCTTACCTACTCTCATCTTAATCACACACACACCCCAAATTATAAATTCAATAAGAGAAGAGATTTTTGTTAGTTGTGTTCATTGCTGTACTTCTAGGATTAGAAAAGTACCTGCACATAGTGGCTTCTCAGTCAATATTGTTTAATATATCTACACCACCCCCTTATCGCAACTACATACATTTTCCTCCTACTGACTCAGCTTCCATACCAGGGTAGATGAGGATCAATCAATATGAGCCAGCTCAAAAACAGCTCCAAAAAAATAACTCTGACCAAACTAGCAGGCAGATTATAGGAAGCTGTGCAGGGTCAAGGTCAGACAGAGGCAGAGATACAAACTGTGATCCTGCAAAGGACCACACATTTGACTGGTCTATGAGGTTGTAGTGCCAGGTGGTTGGCTCAACAGGGATATTAGAATTGCTTTGAGGGGCTTTACAACTTATGTAAGATAGGACATTTTGCTCACTGGTGCCAAACATATTTGGTGACTGAGAGAGGTTTTTCCTTGATCTAAGGTGAGAGCTGTTATTCTATAGGGACTCATGATGGCTAAATAATTGGGGGTGTTGCCATTTCCTGAAGGGAATGATAGCGTGGTCCTTCTGGTAGGAAGATAATAATACTGGCCCATTCTCACTGAGATGTGGCCTTAGGATGTTTCACTAGAGGGAGTGCTGGCTCAGCACTGACCCTCCCACACACGCCCAGCTCCGTGCTCTCCAGCCCCAGGGCATGGATTTGAAAGAAGTCCCGACCAGCTGGGCCACAGCAGAAGCTGTTTTAACCTTCTTCCTTTACAAAATCAGGACTCCCTTTCATCTTTGGAGCTCAGGAGCAAGAACCAGCGTTTTGAATGCTGCTCCAGGCCCTGCTCTAACTCACTAATCAATCAAAGCAAGTCATTGTACCACCATCTTTGTGCCTTTTCATTTCAGTTCTTTCATCTGTAAAAGTGGAGCCTTGCTAATCGATCTCTCAGTAATGACAGAGAGATTAGCTGAAAAATGTGAATACAACTTGAGGAAATGTTGTCCTGCTATAATAGTGCTTCTTTATCCTTTTCCCACTGTTTTCACTCTTCTGCCTCCCTCCTAGACATCCAGCAAACCTCACCCCAGCCCTCACGCTGCCCCTACATAACCTGTGTCAGTTCAATCTCCCAGGACATTGACATGTTACAGTAAGACAGTTGGCTTATACCATGTGTCATTCTTTCCCATAGAAACTTAACCAAGTTAAATCAGAGAAATATCATTCAAATGTCCTAAATGAAATAATTTGTATATCTAATATGAGGAGTATTTTGTTAACTTGTTTTCTTTTTCTAACCTAAACCAGTGTCTCACTGAGGAAGAGAAACCCTTGTATGCTCAGAGCCTAGGATGGAACATTCCCCCAACACAGTGTCCGCCAACACTTGGCTCGAGGTCGCATTGCAGTTTTAGTTGTCTGGGTTAAGTGTAGGGTAAACTCAAACCCTCACTGTTTTCATGGAATAATTGCTAATGAATATAATCATGTTCCGATGTAATTTGTTGCATTTGCAAGTTGGCAGGAACCAAGAAGGCAGCTTTCTTTAGAAATGACTAGACCATGGTTATTAGGGTGAAGTCATTGGTTTACAATTAAGTCATTTTTTTCCCTACGGTTATAATAAGAGTGATGGAACCCAGAATCTTGTAGCTGACTCTTGGCAAAAGAAGGAGATCAAATTTTCAGAGTTTGGGCTGCCTTCCCCAAATTAAAGGAATAGTTTCCCACACCCAAGGCTGCTGGTGGGTAATGGCCCCTCATTCCACAGGCATTACTCTCTAGTTCCGAGGGCCAAGGCAGCTCACAGCACTCCCCAACTTGGAGCTGAAGCCTTGGTAACGCGATCCAGGGGAAGATATTTTAAATTTAAATACCAGGTTGGGTTTATTGTCACTTGTTCTGTCCTGTGCTAATAAGCAGAAGAACTTTCTTCAAAGGAAGAGAAAGAGCAGAGCCAACAATTTTGTGCTCCCACATAAGAAAAATATCTTTCCACTTGGGGTCAGGAAAAGTTATCAGCATCAGACCTCTCGGCATGGGATTTAATTTCCCATATCATTATTTTTGCCTGCATAGTCACTAATTTTTTTATGTTTTTATCTCTTTTCCTCTCTTATAAACAAAACATTTTACCATCCCCACAGACCTATTTTTGGCCAACTCCGAAATAATCTGTAAAATATTTAAAGCCCATCATAGGGGAAAAGTATCCACTGGAACGAAAACCATCAGATTCCAAGTAATTATTAACATTCTGTTGCTCCATTGAAGATTGTTTCTATCTGTTCTTGGGTTTAAGATGAAGAAACACTTGGAAGAACCCTGAAATGGGAACTGAGACTTGGGTCTTCATCCTGATCATGTCGTTAACTAGTTGTCAGACCCTGAGCAAGTCACTTAACCTAACGGGAGAGCTGGGTTATATACACATTCTAACCTCCCACAGTCCAAATACCCAGATAAGTGCACACACTCAAGTGCTTCTACCACACATTTTGCAATTGCACTTCTAGAATTTTCCTAAAACACATGCTTCAAGATCAAAACTACTGGGCAAATGGCATCTCCTCCTGCTTTTAAAACTTGAGATTTATGGACACCATGAATTGTGTCTAAGAAATGCATAGGAATATGCCCAGGATACCTATTTATATTTTATAAATGTTGAACACCACATAATAATCGAAGGGCGAATAAGCTGCAATACCATATAGCTTCATAAAGCAGTAAAGCTTCATGGTTAAAAGTGGAGGTTCTAGAGTCAAGTGGCTGGGGTTTGAATCCCTGTTCTTCCACTTATTAGCTTGGTGACCTTGGGAAGTTGATTCAACTTGGTTGTGCCTCCACCTGCTCATATGTTAATGTCTGTTGTAAGGATTCAAGTAAATAATACATTTATAGCAATCAATTCAGTAATTGACACACAACAAGTATTCAATAAATGTTACCTATTATTTTTACAAACTGAGAGTTGGGTCAAAAAGAATGAATGAGACCCATATCCATGGATTATTGCATTAAATCTTTCTTATGACTTAAAATCTGATAAAAGAGTTAAATAAAACAGTCAAGAGTGGCCTTTGTTAGTTTATTGATGCCTTAGTTATTTGTTAGTGTAAACATTTTATAAAATACTAGAGGCCCAGTGCACGAAATTTGTGCATGGGTAGGGTCCCTAGGCCTGGCTGGCAATCAGGGCCGATCAGGTTCCCCACCTCCCTGCTTCCCACCTCCCAGCCTCCTCCTTCTCTTGCTCCCCCAGCGCCCTGCTGCCACTGCTGGTCACCCACCATATTCTGCACTGTCCCCTGGTGGTCAGCACACATCATAGCGAGCGAGCGAACTCCCAGTCTCCTGGTTGAACTCCCGAGGGAACACTTTGCATAGTAGCCTTTTCTATATATAGATAGGATTATCCAGGGTTAACTGTAGTCATCTGGGCTCCTGCTGTGCAGATGGTGAGGACTTGACTAGTAGTGCTAAGTGGTAGTTGGAAATGGGAATTTTTCTTCATGGAGTTTTTTGTAAATAAGATTGGAGGGGCACGTGTTATCCATTTATCAACCTAAGCACCTTCATTATGGAAAACATGCTTATTTGACCTCGTTGACAACACAACATTTTTATGTTATTTACTGTCAGTACTTTTTCTGTGCATAATTTTTCTTCCATAGTGGTAGTCATGCAACATTATATTCTACTATTTTTATTAACCTTCCTTTTTTTTCTTTACCTGAAAACTGGCCTTTGACCTGATTTTAAGGAACCATTTTCTCTTTGTAAATAACTAGGTAAAATAAAGGCATTGTGATTCAGAGAGACCAGAAAGGGTGGGAAAATATGTGAATGACTTCTTCATCCCAGTGGGAACCTGGATGGAAACCCTCTTTTTGGAAGCCAAGAAGGCAAAGTTCCATTTTTTTTTTCTTGGCAAGACACTTTATGAGACTCTGAGTGTCTTTGGACTCTGCATTTTGGTGGCTTGGAATGAGCCTGAGAACACTTTCATGCCCCAGTGATTTCAGAATCTCTCCCCTAACGACAAAGACTTCAGTTTCTAGTGTGCAATCTAATATCTCAAGGCCAAGTAAAGCATGTGTTTGCATCCATCTCAAGTTCTCTTTCACTGTCCCTCACACCCCAATGTTTGCTATAACTTTCACAAAAAGAGGGCTTATCATTCACAAGGTGATTTACAAGTGTAGGGATAACCTCAATATCCCATTAATATTTCTCTCAAAAAAAGGGTAGCTGCTACTATAAAAATTGCATATTATTTTTTATTCTAATCTTTTCTCTTTGGTGGAATATATTGTGGGTGGCTCAGGATCCCATATGCCATTGGTTCATCTACAGTGAGACACAGTTTTTTGTTTTGTTTTTTGTCTGGACTAGCCCAACTGCAAAGAGGAAAAATAGTTTCTGTCTTAAGGACCATGAGCTCTGGCTATATGCAGTATCAAACCTGTGTTCTTTAGTTTGTTGGCACTCAAACTTGTACCCTTACTGATGGTATAAATCTCATAAGTTGGTCACCCCCTGAAAACAGAATGTTTCAGCTGGCAGATCACATGGGAGACTTGAATGTGATCAGGAAACTTGAAACTGTGCTGTAAAGCTGGATTTTAACTTTTAATGCTCTAAACAATCATGACACCCATTGTTGAGCTTATCAGCATGTTAGTTACCCGGAAGGCAATGGAAATACATAATGAGAAATGATGCAGGGAAGCCCATTGTTCAGTTAAACCAAACCTGATCCTCCGAATTAGGGAGGCCTGTGGACTGAGTTGGCGAAGATTTGGAGTCTCTCCTGTGACCACCAGGCCAGCGCCAGTGATGTGGCCTCCCTCTTACTCTACTCTTAACTGCAGACCCGAGAACATTCTACAAATTCCCCAAAGCACTCTGAGATAGGACTGGAGCATTTAAAGAGGGTCTTACTAAATGACCAAGGATAGCAAAAGAAATAGAATAACACACAACCATATATGTCATCAACGTTGGGCTTACTCATGTCCCTCCCTCCCCAAACTCGAGGCCTGCACCCAGGTATTGATGTTATCTTTCCTCTCTACCCTGCAGGGAAGCTTGCTTGGAGTCCTGCAAGCTCAGACCTAATCACCAAGTTCTGGCTTCCTGCCCATGAACTCATGTTTCCTCTGCATGTTTGATACTGGAACATGTCTCCCAACCCTGCAGGCAAGACCAGCTTTATTTACAGGGCATGGCTTTCCCACAGCCTCAACGGGACAACCATATCAGAATACCACAGCCAAATATTGAGAGAAGAACACACCCAGAGGCAGGAAGTTGTTTTATTATAGATGGTCATTGTGATAATACAAGTGTCAAGGCCAGGGTGCCTGGGTGCTGAGGACCAATGTGCAGCTCTAATAGAAGGAAGCAGTCTATGGTATGGAGCAAGCAGAGCAACTCATAAAGTACACACCAGGGGCCTCCAATTTCTTTAACCAGGACTCTTGATGCATTCATGTGGCCATTTGGAGAAGGAGCTATTATTGTTGTTGGTGTTGTTCTTGTTTCTCCTGGGGCTGTTTCTGGTGGCTGCTGTTTTGAAGGCAGCTGGATCACAGCTGTGCTTCTTGCCCCCCAGGATTACTCTGAGCATGAGCCCTGGAGGGCGACATGAGAAAAGTCACTTCACTTGACAGAGGAGAGGATGGATTCTTACTTTGTGGCCCAAGAAAAGAACTTTAGCTGTGTTGCTTGCAGGTTCTGAGACCTGGAGAGAGAGAGAGAGAGAGAGAGAGAGAGAGAGAGAGAGAGAGAGAGAGAGAGAGAGAAAGAGAGAGAGAAATTACAAGCTGGATCTCAGCATTCCTTTTGCAATCCCACATTCCATTACCCCATGTTCAACTCAGTTGGCTTCCAGGAGCCCTCCCAAGAGAAACAGCTGCTTCATACTTTAAGGAGGAAATGTTAAAAGCTCTTGAGGTTTAGAATTTTGGAATCTGCAGGGCTGATAACTTCCTGTCTTCTTATGAAAACAAACAGCATTAACTCTTCTGTTTCTCTGTACAAACACAATTCCTCAATAATTGCTTCTCTTCCAGACTCAGTTCTGTCAAGGAAGCAGAGATGATACCAGATAGCCTGGAATGAAGTTCTAGACGCTGTTCATGGAATTGCTTCTTGATATTACAGCCTGGGTGCGGTTGATTGTGATGCCACAACTAAAAAGTGATACAGTTGTAGAAACCAGATGGTTTCTGCTCCAGCTTAAAAATTTTTCTATCTCAAAGGAAACTTTGGTACAAAGTGTCAATGTAACAGAAGTGACAACTGATTTGGAAATATTAATTGTTAACTTAGAATAATTAATTGCCCCATAGTAAAAAATACATTGTTGGTTGACTTTGCTATAGGGTGCTTTAGTAAGGCAAGTTACAGAACCAGCAGTATAGTTTTTAATAACATAGATTTTTTTTTCTTTTGTCAAGAATTAAGCTGTGAAGCATATACTTGTCCCTAATTTTCTCTCTCTCTTTTTCTCTTTCTCTCAGTTTATTCTTTCTCGTCCTCTCCCTGTCCCTGTCTCCCTGTCCCTTTCTCTCTTAGATTACCCATATCCTTGAAGGTTGAATCAGAAATAAGAGCTAACAGGAATGTATAGATAAGTAGAAGTCTTTTCATTTTTATTTTTCTTATCATCATACAGTTCATTCATTTTCCTCTAGATTCTAGACAAGTATATGCTTCACAGCTTAATCTAGAGTCTAGATGGTCTTCTTTTTTAAAAAGCTATTTCCATTACAATTGTTTTCTTTCCCTCAACTTCTGCCTCAAAATGTTTATGTAATGGGATAGATAATGTTTTGTGTATGTGCTTTAAAACCAACAGTAGGTATTTCTGGGTGATGAAAGTGAATCTGGAATAGCATCAATACCATTCATTTGGGTTATTTTGCACATTCTTCAGTAAAGGAATTCATCCCAGGACTGGTTTATTCTGGATATAACTACTAGTAGTTTCTCATCAGTAGCCTTTAGTGTCAAGAACAAAATGATTTCCAATCCCCCTAAATATTTGCAGATCAGATCAACATAAAGCAAGGGACTGTTTTGTAGTGATAAAGAAAATACTTTAAGGAAGAAATTACTTTGTCAACCACGGTCAGGTTTGTAAGATATATCTAATATGACTTGTAAACAAACAGATGAAAGATGGTCAACCTTGGAAGCATTATTAATACTTTTGTAATGAAAAAATAAATAAATTAGTTTTAAAAATGAAGTGATTTGTAAATTAAGCTAAAAGTTTGCATTGCTACTAGTTTGCAGTATCCAAAGAATATCACACATTTTTTATTATTCCATTCACTCATTTACTAAATATTTATTGAGTTTATTGGAATACAAATTGCTTCTGTTCTCAAGGAGTTTACAATCTAGTAAGGAAACAAATGAACAGTCCCAATAAAGTGCTGCTGAAAATAAAGGAAGAAGGCCAAGGGCAAAGCCATGGAGTATTTGTCCCTAAAGGCAATTTGCCACACTCTAAAGTCTAGTGTCATAGGCTCAGAAACCTTAGCAGAGATTGTGTCTCACAAGTAGACTCCCACTGGCCAAGGAATTACAATAGTTACTAGTAAACTAGGATGCTAGTTTATTAATTTGTCCTGAGAAATAGAACTGCCCAAGTAACTAGGCCCATGATTTTCAACTGGTGTGCCACAGTAATTTTTAAATCATGCAATACTTGGCTATCTCTTCAGGGACACTGACCTTTTTCCCCTGAGATTGTCAAATAGAAAAATGACAACAACTAACACCACAATGACCATCCACTATGAATGAATCAAAACTATACCTATTTTTTGTCAGATTGACAATAAAAGTATATTTTCTGATGTGCTTCAGATTTTAGCAATTAGTTTCTGTGTGTCATGAGGTGAAAGGGGTTGAAAATCATGAACTAGACCACAAGTCCAATAGCCAGTCACCTTAGGCAGCCACAGCAGGAGCTAAGTTATAATCAGAAGGTCTGTTGTTAGGCATGAAATAGGAAAAAGAAATGTTGGATAAAAGATAATAAAATCTTTATGATTTATAAGAAATTATAATAATACCAGGCTCTAATTATGATGACAGCCTAAAAAATCCATCTCCTAAAGTGGGCAGACCCAACACTATGGTGGGACAAAGCCAGGCTCTGGGCAAGAGCACTTTCTGCAGTGGCCGGTGAGCTCCAACATGGGCACCACCAAAGTAGACTATTCAGCTTTGATGGCTGGCTGAGTCACATGGTGTGCACAGTTATGGCCATACCTAGGGTCTAACATCTAGCTTTGTGGGGGCCGAAAGCTTATACAAGTTTGTGGGACCTCTTAAAGAAACAATACATCTTAATGAATAAAAATTAGGTATGTAAGTGAAGATTTAGTTGGAAGATTTCTATGCAAATGGGGCCCCATTCACTTAGAAAACACATCTCTGCAAACCAGCTGTTAAATTATGGAAATACTCCTATACTAGTGGATAAAGAACTGCTGTCCTGACTCCTGTCTCCCTGGCTACCCTGGCCCCTCCCTCCCTGGGAAACCCTAGATCTCGCCACATTCTAGCAATGAGAGAATTAAGGCCTGGAACTATGGCATCTGTTCTGACCATGGTTATTGGTAGATATTTTTAACAGATCTCTCTTTTTAAGGCACTCTATGTATATCTCTGGTCTAATGCATTATGTATTGATTTTGCCACTTAACTCTCAAGATTAATCCTTATTTCAAATTCTTGGCAGAAACTTCATGGTAACCCCTCAATAGTGACAGTTAATAAAGGTCAGAAATATTTAAAAATCTATACTGATAACAGGGTAATATGCAAATTGGTCGGGACACCGTCACAGTAATGACTGATCAGCAGGCTGAGTGTGCAGCAGGCGCAGGTGGGCGGGGACTTGCAGCGTTGGGGACAAGGGTGGGGCTGCAGGCGCGAGGAGAGGCCTCCGCCACAGGCCTGGCCTGGGGGTGCGGGGGGCAGAGCCACGGCAGAGATGCCTCCCAGCCGCAGCCCTGGCTGGGGGTCCACAGGCACACAGAGAGGCCCCACCGCTGCAGGCCTGGCCCAGTGGGCGGAGACTTGCAGCCTCAGGGATGGGGGCGGGGAATGTGGGGCCCAGTGGAGGGTGGCCTGTACTCCCTACACGGCAGCGGTGGCTGTGAGCGGTGCCAAGCGGAGCCTGTGGGCCAAGCTAAAGCAGCGCCTGCAAGCCATCAGCGCAAAGGAGCGGCTGCACTAGTCCCACCTCCTGGCCCAGAAGGTGCGCGATTGCAGGGACAGCCTCGGTGGCAGGCCGGATTGATGTCCTCCTGGCCGAGCCGCACCGGTTTGCGGATCTGTGCAGGCGCAGGCCTTCGGTGCATGCATCCTCTCCCCCACCCTCACGTGCGAATATCCCCCAGCATGCTGTCACCCACGCGCATGTGCAACAGTCCCTGACCACGGTGTGCACGTTCCCCCTGATCCTCCGCCGCACTTCCGTCAACCCCGGTGTGCCTACATCCCCACACAATGTGCACACATCCCCTCCGGCACGCTCACGTCCTTTGGAGCGTGTCTGGGTGCTCGGGCTGGGTGGCTGTGAGATGACAGTGAGAGGGCAGAGTGATGACACTCTGTTCCCATGGAGGCCAGTGCAGTAACAAGATCGCCTCCATGGGGCTAATGCAGGTGCTGAAGTGGGAGTAGGTGTGGACAGACACACACCTGGTGGGCACAGGGTGGCCCTCGACGAGGTGCCTTCGGTCAGCATTTGAGGTCAGGAACCCAGAGGAGGCGAGGAGGTCCGTTCTCTCAGTGGAATGGCGGGAGAGTCGGGGCAATGCAGAGGAGGAATGTGCACTCAGGGTGCTGGTGCCCATGAGCGAAGGCCGCCCTGACTGAGCCTCGCTCGCTCGAGGCCTAGCATGCTCCTGCCGGGTAGCGGGTGACAGGATGTGCTTTTCCGAGTTAATGAGAGAAAATTGATTCTCCCGCTGCCCGCGAAGGTGGAAAGCGGAGTGGGGAGCCATGTGGGGAGTGAGCGAGGTTCACTGTCTGGGGGTTCCAAACCCGCCGTTGGTTCCTTTCATCACTGACTAGAGATATACAGGGTGTCCCCCCAAAATGTATACACACTTTGAATACCTACTAATTCCAATGGGTTTAAGTATGAAAAGAAAGAAACAACAATGGAGCTGTCATCCGTTAAAAGTGTGGGCCTAAACCGGCAGTCAGATATCCCCCAAGGGGTCCCGCATTGGAGAGCGTGCAGGCCGGGCTGAGGGCCCCCTCCCCATGTACGAATTTCACTCACTGGGCCTCTAGTTACTTTTATAATGCTCTATATATTGCCAAATAATGAGGCTGAGTAGAAGCCTTTATCTCTTAAGTAATATGACCTTCTGGGACGTTCCCAACCAGAAACCCTAAGGAAGAAACCCAGTAAGGTAGCAATGAGACAAGCTTCCAAAAGACCAGAGGAGAAAGCAAGATGGGTATTTCCTGTTTGGTTGGCTTTGGTTTTACTGTGTTTTGTTTTGTTTTGTTTTGATCAAGACTCAGTGCAAACCTTTTCCCAGGGGAAAGTTGAAACATTATTAAAAGAAGAAAGAATGAATGCACAGTTGAACAACAAACAGCAAAAGCATTCTCTAAAATTATAGCTCTTTGGGGACATAAAATTGAGAATTCATTCCATGGGTACAAATCCTCAAAATCTACTCCCTTCTGATTTTGGTACATTTGGGGAGAAAAATATATATATTTTCATATGTTTATTTTTAAAGAAGTAATTACTATATTTGACCAGGAACTTCGTTTTCCACAAATCCATCATCAACTTGGTTTAATGTTGCTCTTTAGAAATTTGCAACATGCTCAACTTCATCAAGTTAAAAAGGATAGTTTATTAAAGCAGTCACTTTCCCCCGGGGTCTCAGAAGGAGATTCATTGGCTCTAAAGCATCTCCATATAATTTATAACTGTGTGTTTCCCAAGGGGGAAGATAGACAGAGGACACTGTGAGAAAATATGCTTCTTATTTAAGCTATGAAGTGTTGATAGAACTATCTTCTGACAGTCAGTGACAACAACTGGGGGTGAGAAAAGCAAGCAAACGTTGTCTTTTTTGCATTCTGTCCTTTGAAACTGATCTGTGCAAGATCTGCAATTAAGACTTAATATTTTACATACTGAGAAAACGTAATGTGTGGTTAATCAAAATTTAAGAATTAACCTGTTACAAAGCCTGGCTCACAGTGAATGTTTGATGAATGAATGACTGAATAGATAGATGAGTGAATAAATGATTACATGAAAAGCCAGCAAAATAGCTTTCTCTCTGAAAAAGCTCACAGATTGAAGAAAGAAATTTGAATTTAAACTTACTGAATTTTTTTCCTTTTATAAAAATAATAAAATTAAATATGCAGCTGCAGAGAGTGCATTTACATATCAGAAATTCTCTAAAATACATGAAAAATCAAGGAAATTTTAAAAAACTAAATTTACATCTTTTATTTATTACCTACCAAAAAGTAGAGTAGTTCTAGAGTAGTGGATGGCACCTTTGCTCACTGCGTAACCGGCAGTGTAATTTCTAGGAGAGGTAGTGCTGCTCAGAATGAATGCTAAGTGCAAACACTGCAGATTGGTGTGTGTTTACGTGTGCACACCCACTCATGTGCAGGGGTGCCCTGATAGGAGAGACCTGTGGAACTGGGAATTCATGTTTCAGAGCTACACTCATGTGCCAACAATCTGTGTGATCTGAATCAGGGTGTTCAATGCTTCTACGAGGCATCAGGGTTCAGTGGGAAAAGCAAAGATAGGCTTTAAATCCAAGCATGTAGGGATACCAATCTGCAGCTTACCAGCTTTTGACCTTGGCCAATTTACCTTACCTCCCTGAGCCTGAGTTAACTCATCCTTAAAGCGGTGATAATAAGACTTACCTCTCCATGTTGTTACTGAGAAACTGAGGTAATAACAGCGAATACTTATATAACATTTGATACATGCTGGGCATGGTTCTAAGCACTTTATATACATTACCTCATTTAAACCCCAGAAGAAACCTACGAGACAAGAATCTCCCTTCGCAAATAAGAAAAATGGAGGCAGACAGAGGTTAAGTTCTTGCCCAAAATATATGGCATTGGCCTGTGCATAGTAGATTCTCAGTAGATAATAATAGCCATTATTTACTGTCACAGTTCTAAGTGCTTTACATTCATTCATTCTCTCATTTGACCCTCCAAGCAGCCATATGTACTGAGAATGGTGTCTGCAGATAGCAGGCATTTGATAAATACTTGTTAAATGAATGAATGAATCTTCACTATACAGAAGAATTAACTGAGGCTTAGCTAAGTAAAGTAACTTGCCCAGAGGAACACAGCCAGAATACGCAGAATAACCGTGAACATGGAAACTATGGTCTTGCCTTTCTCTTGCTCTGTTTTGTTCATTCCACTCTTGTCATCGGCCTGAGCCCTAAAAACCTTTGCTCTGCATCCCCCAATTTCTAATTCTGGTTAGCAGAAGGAAAAATATTAGAAATCATACTCTGAACTATCCATCACTTAGCTATGACTTCTTAAGAGTTCTTAAGTAATCAGACATTTGAGGCTTAGGGTTGTATTTGAGGAGAAGAGGGTGGTAATGAGATGGGTGAAGAAGCATGGGATCCATTTTAATATACAATTCTCACATACTGCAAATAACAAGGTCCAAGATATCTTAGTTTTCAAAGAGAACTAGTTTTAAAAAATTAACAAAAATGTTACTCAAAGTTTTATACATGGAGTTGTAGTTGAACATTAATATTGAATTAATTACCTTTACATGCACCATTTTACAATATTGATAAGAGGGCAGTGCTTCCAACAACTAGTTCTTTGATTTAGCATGAAAGAACAATGGGTAATTGCTTTCAACTTGGTGGACTAATTATTGAATGCTGTCATTCTTGGTGTTTCAGTACCTTGAGGTGATTAAGCATGTGTAAAAGCTGAAATTGAAAAGAAAAGCTCATTACCAAATACTAAACAACTTCAATAACTTCTTGCCAGTCTCTGAAGGACATTCATGCCTTGTTATGACAAGAAATTATTCATAATGTGTGCCTCGCATATAGATTGCATCCTTTATTTGAAACAATAAGAGTCATACTTAGTAGCTGATGGAAATAAATAGACAGGCAAAATTTAAAAGGGAGAAATAAGACCAACCAGGAGGCCTCTATAATAATTGCTTGTCACTGTAACATCAAATAGTTCATCTTTTTAGGAACTTGCTATGTGGCTAGGCCATTATGTTCTCTGGATGGGAGAAAAAACACACACAGTAATTCACAGAAAAGCAATGACAGGATTCTGCTGATTTACCTAACAGTATTGACTAGACAGGAGAATTATGGGTTGCGAGCTAAGAGTGATTCTTTATTTGGAATTGTTTTTGCTATCGTTTTGCCCAATTAGAATTTTTCTCATTTAAAAAAATACCAATAGCCTTGAAAAATATCAAAGAGACTGCCACCAGTGTTTTGATCTCACTACGAGTGCACAGCTTTTAGATTCATGCCCAATTACTCACTTACTGAAACCTCTGCTGTTGCTGGGAGGAGACAGGGAAGAGACGCTATGCTTTAGTGCCCCTTGCTGGTCAACCTGAAGAAAATGTAAGCGTCATGAATGCTAGAGCCCAGGTTTAACAAATGATGTGGCACACATTCTATTCAGATGGGTAAGAAGCTGAGTTGATTTAATCTAAACATCTATAGGCAGTCTTGAGAAACATTATAAAGAGGAGATGATGTGTCTGGAAATGCACACATCCTCCTAGAGAGGAAAAAGTTCAACATAAAGACTAAGACATGTTAAGTCTTAGTCTAACTTCAAAATAAATCCAGGTAAATACATTCCTGTGACATAACAAACTCTTCCTAAGTCCACAGTTTTGCTTGATTATGCCTCCAAAAACTGTCTGGCCTCTTAAGCCATAATAGAAATAGTAGATACCAAAAATACTCCTTAGTGGAATTCTCAATTCAAATTCCAAAAATGATACAAAAACTTCTTTCAACAAGGGGAAAAAACATAGTTACAATAATGCATTTGATCATTGGCAATTATATTATGATTTTAACAAGTAGGTTCTGATTATGGTGAATTTTTTTATCTGTTTTCCATTTGTTTAGGATGTGGCTATATTACTTTTATAATTTCAAAACAACAGCTACAACATGACTATACTAACAAGCTGGCTATCAAAGCTAATTAATTCTTGGGATGCTATAGTGAGCTATCAGACCTAATACATCAATCTTACTTAAAAACATCACCAGAGCTGGTCCTAAAATTCCATCTCCTCCCCACAATGTACACATCAAGAATTTGAGTTCCTAAGATCCAAACTCTAAGGGCTGGCAAATAGTCTATGCAGGCAGACTGAGGCATATGGAGACAAGTCCATGTGGTCACTTGGAAGATGTATAGGCCAACCCCAATGTCTCAGTCAGCAGATAGATCCTGACAAACAGGCACCAGAGAGAAATTATCCTTCAAAACCTATGGAGCTTTAAGGGACCCAGAATAGCCAAAACAATCTTGAAAAAAAAAAAAAAAAGAACAAAGTTGGAGGATTCACACTTCTTAATTTCAAAATTTACTACACGGCTACAGTTATCAAAACAGTATTTACATTTTACTGGCATGAAATGGACATACTGTATAGATCAATGGAATAAAATTGAGACCTGAAAATAAACTCTCACATTATGTTCAATTGTTTTTCAACAAGATGTCAAAGACAATTCAATAAAGGGAATGAATAGTCTTTTCAACAAATAATACTAACATAGCTGGATATCCACATGCCAAATAATTAAGTTGAACCCCTATCTCATACCATATAAAAAAAACCTCAAAAATTATCAAAGATCCAAATGAAAGAACTAAAACTGTAAAACTATTAGAAGAAAACATGAGTACATCTTCCTAAAATTAGATTTGGCAATATTTTCTTAGATAAGATCCAAAAAATACAAGCAACAAAAGAAAAAAATAAATACATTGGACATCATCAAAATTAGAACTTTTGTGCATTAAAAGACACTTTCAAGATAGTAAAAGGACAGCACACGGAATGGGACAAATTTTTGCAAAATTATATGTCTGATAAGGAACTTGTACGTAGAATATATAAAGAATGATTTCAATTCAATAACAAAAAGTCAAATTAAAAACTAATTACTAATTTTAAAAGGGGCAAAGGATCTGAATAAACATTTCTCCAAGGAAGATATACAAATGGCAATCAACACATGAAAAGATGTTCAACATCATTAGTTATTAGAGAAATGCAAATCAAAACTGCAATGAAATGCCACTGTACACCCACTAGGATGGCTATAAAAAAGACAGACAATATCAAGTGTTGACCAGGATGTAGAGAAATTGGAACTCTCATTCCTTGCTGGTGAGAATGAAAAATGGGCATAGCTACTTCAAAAAAGAGTTTGACAGTTCCTCAAAGGTTATACATAGAGTTCCCATATGACCCATAAATTCTATTCCTTGATATACATACCTTAGAGAAATGAAAACACATGTCTACACAAAAACTAGCACATGAATGTTCATAGCAGCAGCATTCATAATAGCCACAAGGTGGAAATAATCCAAATGTCCACCAACTGATAAATGGACAAACAAAATATGGTACATTCACATCAATGAACTATTATTGTCATCCAAAAAAGGAATGGATTACTGATACATGTTACAATGTGGATTAGGTCTTGCAAACATGCTAAGTGAAAAAAGCCAATACAAAGTCCACATATTAAAGAAAAAAAAAGACAAAGTCCACATATTGTATGATTCTACTATGTCAATCTGATGGGGCTGCCATAACAAACTACCACAGAACTGAGTGGCTTAAATAACAGTTCTATAAGCAGGAAGTTCAGGATCATAGTGTTAGCAGGTTTGGTTTTTCCTAAGGCCTCTCTCCTTGGCTTGCAGATGGCTATCTTCTTGCTGTGCCCTTCTCTGGCCTCTTCTTTGTGCACACATGTCCCTTCTATGTCTGCCTCTTCTTATATGGGCATGAATCCTACTGGATCACTAGGACCTCACCGTTATGATCTTATTCAATCTTAATTACCTCTTTCAAGGCACTATCTCCAAATACAGATACATTGGGGGATATAATTTAGTCCATAACATCCAGAATGGGCAAATGTATAAAAATTTGTATGAAATGTCCAGAATGGGCAAATCTGTGATGATAGAAAGTAGATTAATGGTTTCCAGTGATTGAGGGAATGGAAGGATTGGGGTGACAACTAAGGAATGCAAGGGTTTCATTTTGGGATGATGAAAATATTCTGAAGTTGATCATGCTTGGTGAACAACACCGTGATTATACTAACAGTCATTGAATTATCCTATCTAATAAAGAGGGAATATGCTAACTGACCATTACACCCTCACAAAGATGGCGGCGCCCACAGCCAATAAGAAGGGAATATCATAATGGACTGCCACCCCCTCAAAGATGGCAGTGCCTACAGCCACAAGATGGCGACACCCAGTCACCTCAGCCCTGCTGGAGCAACAGGCGCGCAACACGGCTGGGCCCGCCCCAGGTGGGTCCAGCCGCTCCACACGCCTGCTCCCAGAGTCCCCCAGCCCCTTCAACCCCCCAGCCACCCAGGGTCAGCCCAAGGTGCAGGCAAGCCTTGGATGGCAGCTGCCCAGCTGCCCAGCTGCCCAGGGCTGGCCTGGGGTGCATGTAAGCCTCAGATGTCGGCTGCCTAGGGCTGGCCCAAAGTGTAGGCAAGCCTCGGATATTGATGCCCAGCCGCCCAGGGCAGGCCTGAGGTGCAGGCAAGCCTCGGATGGTGGCTGCCCAGCTGCCCAGGGCCACCCAAGGCTCAGGTAACCAGGGCCAGCCAAGGCTTGTGCTGCCGGCAGTGGCAACAGCAGAGGTGTGATGGGGGTGTCGCCTTCCCCTGATCACCGGGTCACCTCCTGCCCCTGAGGGTTCCCACAGTGTGAGAGGGGGCAGGCCGGGCTGAGGGACCCCCCATCCAGTGCAAGAATTTTCATGCACTAGGCCTCTAGTATCCAATAAAGCTATTGTTGTTTTTAAAGCCTACGGGGCAGGAAGGTCATCAGTTCAGGTTTTTTTAATATAATTTTTATCTTTATTGATTAAGGTATTGCATATGTGTCCTTACCCCCTCCCATTGCCCCCCCACCCCCCCACTCATGCCCTCACCCCCTGGTGTCTGTGTCCATTGGTTAGGCTTATATGCATGCATACAAGTCCTTTGGTTGATCTCTCCCCCTTACCCCCACCCTCCCCTACCTTCCCTCTGAGGTTTGACCATCTGATCGATGTTTCTCTGTCTCTGGATCTATTTTTGTTTTTTTGTTTTGTTTTGTTTTGTTTTGTTTGTTTGTGTGTGTGTGTGTGTGTGTGTGTGTGTGTGTGTGTGTGTGTTTGAGTCCAGCAAATAAAGCTGTCGTTTTATTTTTTTTAATTTCTTTATTGATTAAGGTATTACATATGTGTCCTCATCCCTCCATTAACCTCCCAAACCACCCCCCCCCACACACACACACACACTCATGTCCTCACCCCCCTGGTGTTCGTGTCCATTGGTTAGGCTTATATTCATGCATACAAGTCCTTTGGTTGATCTCTCCTCCTTTCCCCCACCCTCCCCTATCTTCCCTCTGAGGTTTGGCAGTCTGATCAATGCTTCTCTGTCTTTGGATCTGTCCCTGTTCATCAGTTTATGTTGTTCATTATATTCCACAAATGAGTGAGATCATGTGGTATTTATCTTTCTCTGACTAACTTATTTCACTTAGCATAATGCTCTCCAGTCCCATCCATGCTGTTGCAAATGGTAAGAACTCCTTCTTTTTTACTGCAGCGTAGTATTCCATTGTGTAGATGCACCACAGTTTTTTAATCCACTCATCTGCTGATGGGCACTTAGGCTGTTTCCATATCTTAGCTATGGTGAATTGTGCTGCTATGAACATAGGGGTGCATATATCCTTTCTGGTATTCTAGTTTCTTGGGATATATTCCTAGAAGTGGAATCACTGGGTCAAATGGGAGTTCCATTTTTAGTTTTTTGAGGACACTCCATACTGTTCTCCACAGTGGGTGCACCAGTCTGCATTCCCACCAGCAGTGCACGAGGGTTCCTTTTTCTCCGCATCCTCACCAGCACTTGTCGTTTGTTGATTTGTTGATGATAGCCATTCTGACAGGTGTGAGATGATACCACATTGTTGTTTTGATTTGCATCTCTCGGATGATTAGTGACTTTGAGCATGTTTTCATAGGTCTCTTGGCCTTCCTTATGTCCTCTTTCGAAAAGAATCTATTTAGGTCAGTTGCCCATTTTTTGATTGGGTTGTTTATCTTTTATTAAGTTGTATGAGTAGTTCAGTTTTTAAGATGTATAGAAGTCCACTCCTAAGCATGGAGTTCAGAGCCAGGAATAGATTCCTTAAATACATACAGGGAAGAAAGAGCCCAGTTCTCATCCTAAACATTATGCATTCAAGGAATTAGGGCAGAAGAGCAGGTATCAGACCTGGAGCATATGGTCAAGTCTGCCCTGACTGCAAATATAGCTTGAACCTGAGTCACAAAGCACTAGTCTGGAGCCCTGTAAGCTCCTATCCAAGGTCAGCATTCATATTAAAGACCAAATAATGACCTTCCAGCCTGGGGAGAAGAGAGTACCTAAAGCTGGGAACTGGGCAGGCTGTGAGGCAGGGCCTGAAGTCATCTCTCTTGTGTTCTTGCCTTTCCTCTTCCATTTCTTTAGAATTAGAATGTTCAACTTTAGTGAGCATGTAATCCTTTTGGTATTTTTCTTCTCTCTTCTGCTCTGTGTTTATACAGCATAGGTCTGCCAACTGCAGTTATTAAGCACATATGCTACACTGTCATTATCAGCTTACTTACCAATCTGCTCCACTGGGCTTCATGCTCCTGGAAGATGGGAACTGTTACTTTTATCTCTGTACCCCAATGCCTCACCCATTGCCAAGCACATAGCTCCAAAGACATTTGTTAAATAAATGAATAAGTGACAATTGGCTTTCCCATTTTTAACTTGTTTGAATGTACTTACTTCCTGCTTATGCTAGATTAAGCTATTTTTGAACTAAAGAAGACTCATTGAAGCACTGAATATTTTTCCATCGAGTTGACATAATTACCAATAACTAGAGGCCCAGTGCACAAAATTCATGCCCGGGGGTGGGTCCCTCAGCCCGACCTGTACCCGCTCCAATCCGGGACCCCTCGGGGGATGTTCGACTGCCTCTCGCAATCCAGGACCACTGGCTCCTAACCGCTCACCTGCCTGCCTGCCTGCTTGCCCCTAACCACCTCTGCCTGCCTGATCACCCCTAACCACCTCTGCCTGCCTGCCTGATTGCTCCTAACTGCTCCCCTGCTGGCCTGATCGCCCCTAACCACCTCTGCCTCACCCTGCACCCAAGACCCAGGATTCCATCCTCTGGCTGGTGACAGGCACCCATGACCTGGGCTTCCCTCCCTCTGGCCAGCCACCGGCACCCAGGACCCGGTCTGGCTTTGCCCGGGCAGGCCGCAGCCGCAGGGGACCGTGGGTGGATGGCTTCACCAGGGCAGCAGCCCTGGCGCCCAGGACCATGGTGCAGGCAGCTTGTCCCTCTCCCAGGCTGCAGCTTGGCTGGTCCCCATTTCTTTCTCCCCAGTGTTGAGTGTCTGAGCCATTACAGCATGAGGGTGTGAGGGCGTGAGGGCGTGAGGGTGTGGCAACCATTTGCATACTAGCTCTTTATTATATAGGATAATGGCTTGATGTTTATTGAACATTTCTGGACTGGGCCCCATGTTAAACAATTTATATTCATTACCTCATTTGATCCTCACAAAAAAACCCTGAGTATGCAGTATTACCTCCACTTTAGAGATGTGGAGACTGAGGCTCATAGAGATTAAGTGACTTGCCCAAAATCAATGTGTTAAAAGTGGAGCCAGAGCTCAAACCTCAGACCTCCAAATCCCATGCACCCTTCTCTACATAATTACGACTTCTTGATATTTTGTTTTGCCCAGTACCCTTGTCAGAGGTAAATGAAACAATAAGCAAGAGTTGTGGTTGGAGATTATTCTTGAAGTTGTAAGGCCCTGTATGAAGGGTTCCTGGCTTCAAAAGTTAGAGAAGCCCTGCCTGGATCCAGGATCACGCATTGCTTATTCACAGACTCAGGCTGTAATGTTCTGAGACTACCATATCCATAGGCAAAGATCACTGCCCAAGCAGCCCCTGTGTCGAGAAGGGGACCATGAAAGAAGGCGTGCATGAAAAGTATGGGTGTGTCTCTCTCTGCCTTGACCATAAATTCGGTCTATAATCAACCAAAACCAGAAAACCTTTTCAGATTGTTTTCACTGTCTACTGACTCACAGCTTCCAGTTTCCATTTTATCCTCTTTCTTTCCCCGTATACATTTTAGCTGCACTTCACAGAATCCTGCACAAAGAGAGAACTTGATCCGAGTTGAATGGTTACCAGAATGGAACATTCTGACATTTCAGAACCAGCTCAGCTTGAGGTGTTTCAAAAAGGCATGCATCAAATGTCGAGAAAGTTGTTATAAGAGATTCAACAGCTTTCACATTGACCTCAATAAACAACATTGAATGTTTGCTCATCTCATGGTTACCATGTCCCAGTGCAAACAGCCTGGTATTTTTCCTATTCACCTCTGTTACCTTGGCCATGTACATGTTATGACTGGACGACATTCAAGGATTGTTGTCTATGAGGGGGGTGGGAGCTGTTCCTGCCTAAAGTGGGGCAACTCATGTTCCAGGAGAATTTTGAGTCACTCAAACCAATACCTGTGATTAGAAAATTTAGAACCAAAGTTAATCCACCATGCTCAGGGTGTTTATTGTATCTAGAACTATGCCAAAATTCTAGGACGGGACAAGGTTGCTGATGCCCATTGTGTAAACTGTCCTCAAATTTCAAATAAGTTGTGTCAACAGATAGAGAGGAAATTCAAACATCTACTTTCAGAGCAAGAGCGAAATGCCCCCAACTGCCTACTGTCCTCACCAATGCACACGGGTCCTGAGCTGCTCCTGTTGAAGGCCCCATAAATAACACATCCTTCTCCCTCCCTGGCCCTGGTTGCATTGTTGCTGCCTATCTCACCGCCTGTCACTGTCCACTCCACGAGGCAGGGCTAGGTTTGTCTTACTCACCACTGTGTCTCCAGAACCCAGCACACCAGGCTTAATTCATGATTATTAACTACATAAGTGAATTATAATAAATTCGATGAAGAATAAATGGCTGGCAAAAAGACGGCTGGGATTTGACTCTCCTCTCATACAGAAGATCTTGGATCTCACAGAGGGTGCTCCTTACATCAAGAATGAGTCAATTTATCACCTGGGGAGAGATTTTTGTTGGGGTGATAAGTCTTTTCATCATTTTAACACCTTTTAAAAGTACTGTAAAGTCTGACTCTTTCAATTATTCTTTCCCTGGTTTTTATTTCTGAGCAAAGTAGCATGTTGAAGAACCAAAATTTTTCTTTAGTTCAGGATTAAACATATGTATAGCTATTTGAATGATACAATGCTTTGAAAATACGAAAAGAACAGAGATTGGAGGATACCATTTTCATAATGTTACTTTCACTTTTCATGAAATTTGAAGAACTTTAATCTTTCAACTATGAAATATTCATCAGAAAGGATTCCTATCTGAATCTAAATTATCTTTAAATAATTTATCACATTAACCACCTTATAGTTGCCTCCTTCTTCCCCCCAAAATCTCGGAATATAGTCTATACACTTGATATATAAACATAATAACATCAATCAGTTTCTTATGTGCCTTGTTTTGAATCTACATAATAGTAACACCCCTAAAAGGGCTTTGTAAATATTAATGTGTTGTCCAAAACTTCTACCGTTGGTAAGCATCAGGAAGATTTCTAGCTGATATCTGACAAAAGACAGGCAATGGTAAATCCCCAGACAGAAAGTCACGCTTCCATCACTGTATTTCATCCAGACTCAGATCTCATGGGGGGGCAGTGGGGTGCTACACCACCCAGCCTTCCCCAGTTGGAGGCATGTCAATGTGACATTTACTTTCTATCATCATCTGTTGACTCCGTTAGGTCCTTGCCTTCCTCCCACTTATGAAACATGTGCCTATCTGCCTGGAAGAGAGGAGAGGTAATCAGAATAGTTCAAGCACCAAATAGAAATGCAAACTGGGCAATTCCAGTAAGTGGAAGCAGAACATGTGAAAGCTAAACCTGGGAGAAGAGAGAGGATCGGATGCGTTTCACAGTCATGGTGAAGGATTTGCAGATACAGGTGGCAGAAGCAAATTGCCTGTCAAGATATTCACTTCATAACGAGGCCAGCCATGTAGAACAGCCACCGCGCCAAGAAGACACCGCTGCTGGCCCGGATCTTGGGGGCTCTGAGCCAGGCTGCAGGGATGACAGTCCTGCCCTCCTCAGCAACAGCCACATCCCTGGGGGCGGGGACAGACAACAGGGTAAATGCCACCAGCTATCCCTTCATGCTGCCACTGCCAAACCATCAATCAAAAAAGGAATAGGAATAGGAGGGGGAAGGGAACTGAAGTCAGGCATGGGAGAAGGGTATAGGCAGAAAGCACACAGGGAAGAAGAGCACCCATTTATCTTCAGCATCCTTCTGCATCCATGGTTAACAGTCTAGGTCTACAACAAGCAAAAGGACAGAGGGTTGAATAATTCCATGTCGTGGCCATGCTTTTCTCATATTTTCCTCAGCTGGGTGCTCTCAGATGCCCAGGAAAACACTGCACACTTCTCCAAGCACACACCTTCTCTCTCTCTCTCTCTCTCTCTCTCTCTCTCTCTCTCTCTCTCTCTCTCTCTCTCTCTCTCTCACACACACACAGACACACACACGGACACATATACACTTCCCCGTGTTTTACTTGTGTCTGTTCATCTCTGTGCTTGAAACAGAAATGAGAGTAGGGAGGCTGCAATGCGGCCAGTGTACTGACCTCCTTTCTCATCATTTAACTCCTTTATCAGAAAGCAATTTTCCTGGACAGCAAGGCAGTATCACTCTCAAAGTCAAGATCAATCCAAAACCCACTCCTTCTCAAGGAGGAGAACCTGTTTTTCCTCCTTGAGCCACGGTTCTATTCCTGGTGGGTGACTTACATGGAGAGCAGAGGCAGAGGCAGTGCCATGTCGGCGGTGGCCCCTTCGGGGGCCATTCAAAGCCAGGTCTCAGCATCAGGCACCCACGCTGGCTTGGCAGTGCCAACATGGGAGGCTAGGCTAACCGCAGGACCCACAGCGGCCAGCTTTCAGAAATATCTGCCTTCAAGTCACATTGTCCCAGGGACCAAGATGAATAACACAAAGCTCAGTGAATGGGGGTTTCAAGCTTAGGAAAAAGGAGATGCCAGGGACATAAAACTAGGTAAGCATCGAACTCTGTAGGAAAAGAAAAATCTATGACCTTAGGACTAGCGCCTTGGGGAGAAGCAATGGAGACATGAATTTGGAGAGACAACTCTGAAGAAGTTGGGAGAGACGATCAGAACCAGTAGAAAGCCTTGCAGGGAGCCCAGGGACAAATTCCTCGGCAGAATCATTGACTCCTTCGGGGTACCTGGCACAGGGCAGGTGCCCAGGGAAAACCTGATGAGTCAGTGAGTGGCTGCGCAGTGGCTGAAGCTTCCACTGGGGGGAAAAAAACCACACACACAGAAAGTTGTGGACTGAGTTTCGTGTTCTTAAAAAGCCTGTTCCTGCCTTTTGAGAGCCCGGCCTTCTTGCATTCTTAAGCATGCCTTCTAAGCCTGTGTCCTGGGGAAGCAGCAGGCAGTTCTCAGGTTCACTGAGCTAGAACGGCATTTTGATACAAACAGACCTGGGCCCGCTGCAAGAGCTATGCACTTGGCAGGAACACCACCTTGAGTTCAGACAGAAAGCGCAGCTGTGCCTCGTTGATAATGTAATCACCTGCCTTACATTTTTGGCGGAGAGCACCTGTGCACAGCCCGGAGCGTCAGCCCAGGGCAGCCATTGCGATGGAGGAGATATTAACAGCTCTCATTAAAACGGATGACTACAGCCGTGCCCAGGAGTGCGGCTGCAGTGAGGCGTCTGACTGCATTGCCATGACACGCCTCTGTTTTGGGAGTTCATAACTCAACCATAAAAATATGCTTTGTATTGAACTGAAACGTGAAAATAAAACTATCGTGGGGTAAAGAGAGTTTGACATGTAGAGCCGTAAAAGTATGCAAAGTTGTCCATTCGCATCTGTACGTGTTCAACTCTGTATTATACCGAGCGTGACTGTTTCCCTGGCCCTGTCTGGACAATGGAAATAGAAGACTACATGAGGATGGAGGATTTGCTTCTGAGCTAGCTCAGGGACAATTTGAGTGTCTTAATTTTTATGTATATCAGGGATGCTAAGAGTTCTATTGGGCAGGGAAGTGACACTTGTATGCCAATCAGTTTTCCTAGGTGTGCACTTATGCGTTTTGTTTATTGGTACCTGTCCAATAAACAAAAGCTCACAATTCCTAGGGCTCCACCTGGAATCCATTGGCTGGATCTTGCTCACTTTCAACACATCTCCTTTCTCTGATGAAAAAGTACCCCGAAGACATGGATTTCACAGACAGTGATTTGAAAGAACTGTGTTAACTTTTATTTTAACAAAAAATGTTGGGAAATGCATTCCTGTCCTCTGCTAGGCAGGTTAAAGTTTGATGATCTATATATTTATAATCTAGATGTATATTTAGAATATCGACAAACCACTTTTCTTTAAAAGTATGGGGATTATGTCCATGGAATAATACACAGATTACTTTGTAATTTCTGCTTTTCTAACAAGTATTGCTTGGTTAGATAAAGGTCACCATTGTCTTCAATATCCTTCCTACATGATAGGAATTATGTTAAGGCAAGAATCAGATCATGCTACTTCTCTGCTTAAAATCCTTCAGTGGCTTCCTATTGGACTTAATGTTATGTTCTTTACCATCACCCAAGAGGGCTGTGTGACCAGCCATGAAGAACCTGTAGCCTCATGTCATAGCCCCTCTCCCATGCTTTAGGCACTCCACTTAATTTGACTTTTCCCAGCTCCTCAATTGCACCAACCATATTTCCCCACCTCAGAGACTTTGTGTTTATGAATCTCTTCCTGCAATGCTTTTCTTCAACCCCGCTTAGAATAGTTGGCATCTTCATATTCTTCTAGCTTATACGTCACTTCTCCTGACTACTCTGTCTGAAGTGAGTACCTCTCCCAACAGTTTTCATCTCAGGCCCCTTTTGGGTGTTTTTGTTGTTGTTGTTTTAGAAACTTAGCACAATTGTTGTTTTACTAACCTGCTCATGTACTTGTCTTTTGTCTGTGTGCCATCTAAAAAGTATGTTTCAGCCCTAGCCAGTTTGGCTCAGTGGGATGAGTGTTGGCCTAAAGGGTCCCAGATTCTATTCCGGTCAAGGGCACACTCCTGGGTTGCGGGCTCAATCCCCAGTGTGGGGCATGCCAATTAATGATTCTCTCTCATCATTGATGTTTCTATCTCTCTCTTTCTCCCTTCCTCTCTGAAATCAATAAAAATATATTTTAAAAAAGTATGTTTCAAATACTTTTTGAGGGTGGAGACCTTTGTCATTTTTGGATTCCCAGTGTCCAGCCCATAGTAAGTGCTCAGTTAATATATGTTAAGTCAATCAAGTCTTATATGTAAGATGATGCAGAGTTTAAGCTTCTGTTGGTTGACCCAGTAGCTTTAATCTCTTTGCAGTATAAACAAAAGAATAATTCTTCCTCAATCTTGACATAACCTCACACTTTGCAGGAAGGATTCTCATACCAGATGACAATCTTCAAAATTGGAGAGACAACTTCTGTTCTTTTACATCTTTCTCCCTCTTCATAGCATCATAAAATAATACCTAATTTCTGTAAAGAGTTTATAGAACTAGGCAAATCTTGTGCTTCTAGGAGCCAGGTACCTGGCTTGATTTACTTTGAGCTCTGGATACTGAAATAATAAAAATAAATCCTGTGTATGTGAAGAAGTAAGTGTGCAGTCAGTGTCATCTGTTAATGTTTTCATAAGTTTTTCCTGCATTATTTGTGATTAATTATGATACAGCAAATAATAAGTTTAATGATGACGGTGGTGCTGGTGAGGACGTCTAGGATTATTTGCTTACTCTGTACCATTCACTGTACTGAGCATTTTATTTATATAAAGTTAAATATAATATATATAAATAAATAAAATTCAAATATAGTTTATTGTCTCGTGTCTAGTATAACATATCTCATTTACATAGTAACAATAATAATGGTTATAAGAAGAACAGCCACAAAATAGACATCGCCAGAAAAGATAAAGCTCAGTACTTTGGAAACCTTAGAAAAATAGATATGAGAATATTGATTACCAGTAATGTTCCAACTGGGCCTGATTCTCTCAGAACGTTGAGCCACATCCTGGATGTGACTGGCAGCTTGACCATGCAGCTAATAAAAAGCATTTGGGATCCAAGCCCAAGCCTTCTGATGCCAAGTCAGCCACTGTGACTATGTCTGGGAAGGCAGGATTAACCTTAGTCACAGACAAACCAGGTAGTTACAAATTGACCTACAATTCTCCAGTTGAACTCCTCAAGTACTAGATACTAATATTTTTGAATGTCAGGCTCTAGAAGTTTCTTAAAAAAATCTGATCCCATATTAGCAGTAACAACAGAATTCAGAAAAGCTGTAATTGTCCATAATAACTTTCTCTGAATTACTTTATCAGATACTTTCATCTCTGCCACTTGCTGAAGTTTGGTTGGCTGTAGGGAAAATAAGAAGAGATTCAGATGGAATAAGAAAAGTGTTGCATAGAAATGTGACCTTTGGCACATTACTCTCTAAGCCTCAGTTTTCTCACCTGTAAAATGGGAATAAAAACCTATCTTAAGGAGTCCTTGAGACAATTAAGATAATGCATGCAGAGCACTTAGCATAATGTATAGAAAGTGCCCATTGTAAGCTGCTGCTATGGTTTTTGTAAGTATTATCCTATATAATAAAAGGGTAATATGCAAATCGACCTATCAGCGGAACAACCAGTTGCTATGATGTACACTGGCCACCAGGAGGCAGACGCTCAACGCAGGAGCTGCCCCCTGGTGGTCAGTGCACTCCCACAGGGGAAGGACCACTCACTGGAAGCCCGGCTGACGGCTGGTGAATGCAGCGGTGGTGGCAGGAGCCTCTCCCGCCTCCACGGCAGTGCCAAGGATGTCTGACTAAGCCATCAGTGGGACATCCTCTGAGGGCTCCCAGACTGCGAAAGAGCACAGGCTGGGCTGAAGGACACTTCCCCCTCCCCCCGAGTGCACAAATGTAGTGCACCAGGCCTCTAGTTATTAATAACAATTTTGATGTAAAAGAAGGTCTAGGCAACCAAAAGTCTTGTTTTGCTTTGTTTTGTTTTTAAAGGGAGACTGTGAACACTGGAGACCTAGTAAGGAGCAAAAGAACATGGGTAAGGTAGCAGAGTAACTAAAAGCCCACCGATTCCATAATTCTGGATAGAAAAAAGACTCCCATCAAGTCTCTTCACCTCTCTGAGCTTTGGTTGTCTTATCTATAAAAGAAAGATAATACCCACTCTTGCCACCTCGACAGATTGTCAAGGACCCAAATGAGACACGTGTATGAAAAAGCACTTTCAATATCATCACAGGAATGTTAGGTATTGCTTCCACACATGTTCCACTTAACGGACTATTGTTTCAATCAAGTCAGTGATTCTCAACCCTGGCTGCACATTAGAGTCGCCTGGAAGTTTCTAAGAATCCAGATGCTCAGGCCATACCCCAGACTAATAAAGTCAGATTCCCAAGTGATTGCAACATCTAGCCAAGGTCAAGAGTCAGGGACTAAAGTATTTCCTAAACTTGCCTGATGATAAGGAGTCCCGGAGACCCACCCTACCTAAAGAATCAGCTTTCCCAGGGAAGGGGCCGGGGGTCTGTATTTTCAACAAGCACCCCAGCTGCCTCTTCTCAGCAGGCAATTATGAGAAACACTGTGTTGAATCATGGTCTGAGAGTTGGAAGGGATATTGTTGAAAGTCTTCACACTTGATTCATCTCTCAGCCATGTGAAACTTTATGATCCCATGAATGGAGGTGAAGTGTGTTAACTACGTGAGCAATAACTAACACAAGTGTTAGCAATTTCTTTCTGCAGGAGTCATCCCTAGCCCCTTTCTAGTTCAGGAAATCTTGACTGGTGGAAAAGGCTTTCAATGTTTTGAAACTTTCCTTGATCAAACAATTTGGAATGCCAAGAAAGGCATCAGAAAAAAGAATTATTTCATTTAAAAATAAATGTTTGTATATTGTGAAATAAAATAATAAACTCAGGTTTGGTGTGCACAGTGGGAATGGGGCAGACAACTAAATTTTTATTTATTCCCCTCTAAAAAGGACATATTGCAGAGCTCTGTAAAGCCTACATTATTACATTTAGCTCTCATGGGAAAATTAGGCAGATCAGGTTTAATGTAAATAACATACAGAGAAGCTACTATGAAACCTGGCAAATATGGGGGCGGCAGGGGGGGGAGGGGGGAGAGTTCCTTAACTGCTAATATCCAAGTTGCAAATCTCAACTCAACTCTGATTGGACATGGCGACAGCTATTTCCACTCCTCCTCACTATTTTGAAAGCATCAAACTCTGCCAGAACCACTACTCTAGCAGTTCCCACTGAACATTCTAACATTTCTTTGAAAAGTTCAGTCTTGCAGAATCCCATTTTCTCTGGGGCCACATCCACTTGCCTAGGTAGTTAACTCTAAAAGCTTTCCTCCTTCCTATTTCCTGCACTGTTTGGGTCCATCCAGCCTTTGTCTCAGCAGTGTTTGGTCATAAATATTGTCAGTATTTACAAACTGTGTTTAATTCTAAGCTTGTTAACAAGAAAGATAATAGAAATTGATTTTAATAAATATACAGGTTCAGCCCTGGCTGGTGTGGCCCGGTGGTTGGGCATCGTCCCATGCACCGAAGAGTTGCCGGTTCAGTTCCAGTCAGGGCACATGCCCAAGTGACAGGGTTGATCCCCTGTTGGGGTGTGCAGGGGACAGCTGATCGATGTTTCACCCTCATATCAATGTTTCTCTCTCCCTCTCCCTCTCTCTAAAAATCAATAAAAACATTTTTTAAAAATAAATAAATGCATACATATGTAGGTTCAGAACATTTGCATTTTCCTTCATAGTGGCTTTGTGAATCGTATTCACTTCTGAACTTTGCCAGATAAGGCATTTGGGAATAATGATGCTGGATCTGGTCTGGATTTTATCTTTGGAAACTCTATCAATTGCTCAGTGGAATGAGTGCTTGTTTTAATGTGCATTCACCATGTCAGTTCCTTAGCATCGCCTTTTATTGTTGATAGTGTTTTAATAGAGAGTCAATGTAGCCTAACTTTTTGTGATATGAAATAACACATTATTTCTGTATTTTTTTTATTTGGGGGTAAAGTCCTTATGATTAATAAGAGGGGTTATTGTAAATGGTTGGAGTGGGAAGCCATGGAGGAGCTGGCCGAGTAGCAGATCTGAACCCGACTTTCATGGTGAGTGAGCACACGATGTCTTGAATGAGGGCCGTGGGCATGCCAGAGTGTGTGCCCTCCCCATCACCTGGTTCTTTAGGTTTCTATTTTATATTTCAAGCACTTTGTTAATCGTTTGTATTCTATATTGCAAGGTGGAGCAGGGGAAACAGAGAGATGGTAGGAATTTTTTAAAAACAGAAAATATCGCTGCTGATGGCTTTTCCCTACTATCAGCTCATTACAAGGCTCATTTCCCCTAGCTCTCACGTTATTTAACTCCAGTGTCCCTTGACTTGTGTATATGGGTGTTGGACATTTAGTAGGATGCACAATGTTTGCACAATCATTGATCAGAGGATGCTAATTGGGTTAGTCCACTAGGGTTACGGTAGCAAAGCACCATAGAAGGGTGGTTTTGACAACAGAAATTCATTGCCTCACAGTCTGGAGGCCAGACGTCCAAAAGAAGGTGTTGGCAGGGTAGATTCCTTCTGAGGGCTGTGAGGGAAGGATCTGTTCCAAGCCATTCTTCCTGGCCCTCTTTCTAGTCACATGGTGTCCCCCTTTTTGTAAGGACACCAGTCATATTGGTTTAGTGCCTATCCTAATGACCTCATTTTTGTTTGATTACCTCTACAGAGATCTATCTCCAAATAAGACCCCATTCCCAAGTACTGGAGTTAGAACTTCCAGATATGAATTTGGGAGTGAGGCACAATTCAACCTATAACACCAGTATTACACATGATTACTTTTTTTAATGTTTATATTTTTATCAAATCAGAGCTGAGAAATTTAAATAGGTTTGTGGGGGTGGGGCTTCATTATTTTGATGGTCTTTGTAACAGTACTTCACTGGTTGATCTGAGCTCCTTTCTGCAAGTTGGTGGGAATCTCCCACAGTTCTGAAAGAAAGCCTATCACGGGTTAACTGTAGATCGTTGTCTAGTCTAAGGTCGTTACCTGGTGTATGCTGAACTGCTGGTTGTAGTCTTAACTTCAGTGCTCCTGAGAGTCAAACTCTAAAACAGAAGCTACATCCAATGGGGAAGAATTTCTCTTTTGATTATTGGGCAAGTAAGAGGATGGAGAGAGAGCGAGAGAGAGACCTTCCTTGTATAGATGAGGAAATAGAGGCCTAGAAAGAGAAAAGAGGTGGCCAAGGCCACAAGACTACTTAGTAGCAGCCCTGGAACTAGGATTTGGACCTCCGAACTCATAATGCCATGCTCTTTCCCCACACCCCACGATCGGTCCTCCACACCTGTATTCCCCCATCCATCAAAATTGCCCACTGCTCACTGACAACATCTGACTGTCCCTATGCCACTGTTCAACTATTCCTAATAAATTTGTTAAGTAAGTACATTATTAATGCCTGTGAACAGGATGAGAAATGTGGAGTAATTGTTTTTCATGAAGCCTATCAAACCAAATATATGTCTAATTTGTATCAAGTGGTAGGTTTCTTTACCCTTAACATTTTAGTTAAAACTTGCCTTATTAGTCGTAATTATAAAATACATGCTTTAAGATGGGGGGAAATGTTGTCTGAGGTGTCAGCTAATGCCAGTTAGTGATTACTCTTGAGACCAAAAGACAGGAAGGGCCTCTACCTTCTGTTCTACCAGGTGTTGGTCATTGCATCATAATTGATATTTGAGGTTTGAGTTTTAGAAATCACCTACGTAATTCGGCCACTCTGCAGATAAAGAAACTGTGGCCTGGGCAGTGGCTTGTTCAGAGCCACTCAGTTAAAGAGATGTGCGGACAGAGAGGTCCCTTTTTGTCCCATTCAATAGCTCTGGACACCCCATATACTACTGCCAGCGGGTATTTATTTAGCCCATGTGTAAGTACTAGAAGTTTAATCTGGCTTCCTCGTGAGGATAAGAGAAACAGTGGCCCTAGTATTCTTTGGTGGGTGACTTAATGTTTTCCCATGTCATGTAGCACTGTTAGTCACATTAATAATATTAATTTTAAAGAATTGACTGTGTCTTCTAAATGTTATATAATTTAATGTTACTATTCTATGACTCTTTACTAAGGTTACTTATAACTAAACTTACCTGTGTGAATTTTGTGGGGAAATGGCATGCATGCTAACTTTTAATATTTTAAAGTTCTATATAAGAACTTTTAATTAAGAGGAAAGTTTTATTTTAAAATCTTAAAATTTTTCCCTTTAGATTTCTTACAAGTTAGTGGTGTTCAAAAACTCTTTTTGGAGTTATTAAATTGAATTCAACTATATTAAACCCCAGCTATGATTTTTTTTTTTGGGGGGGGGGGCGGATTCTAAAATCCTGGTCAATAAGCCAGCCCTACTGAGTGGTCTCAGAGGTGCTCCAAGCTGTAGGTTGTCCGTACCCTGTGAAAGCTAATTGTGCAACATTAAACTTATTGTGTTCAATTGATTTCTGGATGTTTCCCTGCGGATGTCTTGGAATAGCCCTCCCTTTCCTTTCCTTGAGCCAAGAAAACTCTGAACCAGAACAATTCAATTTCAATTTGTGGAAAAGCTATATTCCGTGCTCCAAACACAGCGCTAAGAGAGTTGTGAGGGGGGCGGGAGCCAGGGACATTGTGACCACTTTTGTATGTTACTAAAAACATCTGAATTTCTAGGCAAACGCTCTGAGATGAATTTACAAGCTTTGTTTCGGCGGAGGATTTGCCTGAGAACCTCAAGAGCAAAGCCTGCTTGTGTGCCATAGCGATTGTGTTATATGTTAAGCATTTGGAAGGAACCCCAAGCAGGCCTCAGGAAGCAGTTCCTGCCTCCTGACTTATCATCCCGAAGGCTATTTGTTTTAGGGTTGATAATCCCTGGGGCTACAAGAGTGTCCCACATCTGCCCTGAATTGAAAACAGATTCCCATTAAGAGCCTTACATCAGTGCTGCGGATTCATTCGATCTGAGTCAGAAAGGAAGTCGGAGAACATTCGAACATATGGCCTGATAGCAACACAGCAGCCCCTTCATGGAGGACCAAGACTGCAGGGTATGTAGGCTGTTTGTTCGCGATTTTTCAGACTGTCTTTCTGTACAGAAATGTCTTTCTGCCCCTCCGGCGGGAACAGTTGGGAGAGGAGATCGTGGCTAACAGGTACAAGGAACTGTCCGTCTCGGGGCTTTTCGGGGGCTACCAATGAATTGATCAAGATTCCAAGAGGTTAGGAAGCCTCCGCGGCTTTAAAGTTTCTCAGCCAGGTTTTGCTGGTGTTTGTGACTTATCATTTATATCCGATATATTCACATAATTATGTAGATATTTATATGAAAGCTCCCCCCTGCCAAGACTCTAAAATGGTTCTGGAAGCCAAGAAACGTTTTTACTGTTACACAGCCAGCGCTTTTCCACCCTCTGCTTATCTGGGAAATTATTTGAAAATATTTTCTGCACATGCTAAGAATGAAGGATGTAACTATGGACTTCGTATTCTAAGCCTCCGGGGACCAGACTCTCTGATTAACTATTTAGCGTTTAATATCCTACTGAAGTTGTCTTCTCGGCTTGCTGGACAACTTTGCTCCGTCTTCTCTGTTGAAGCAGTATATTGTAGAGTGTGAAGGTCTCTTCCTTTTTAATTGAGGAGATTAGATTCGCTCATTAAGAATGATTAGATAAAAGAAAAAGGCACAGCGGTTATGAACCAGGGTCTGAGGGCCAGCAGCTTGAGGCACAGAGGCTGAGCCCACAGCCTGGCTCCTGGGCCCTTCTGGCTCCTCTTTCGCTTCTGGACTCGGCTTTAGTGATGGAGGCCTTTCGGGGATACTTCCAGAAGTCTGTTCTGCTCACCGTCTTCTCAGGGAAGCTGAGGAAAGTTGATAGCCAATAGATACTTGTTGAATGAAAATAAAATTAGGAGACAGCATCCTAGAAGAAACGTCTGTTTGAACATATTGAGCTAGCGAGCCTCTCTGTGGGTCAATTTCCACTCACCTTCTTGGTAAGGTTGACACCCAAACTGGAGAATAGAGGGTGATGGGTAATGGAGAGAAAAATGCCAGTCAGAGCAACTGTGCGTACAATGTGTGATTCCAGGGCTGTGGTGTTAATGGGTGAGGATCTCTGAAAGAGGCGTGTTGAGAGGCCACAGTCATGCCCTACCAGCATGTGCAGGAGGCTGAGGGATGCTGGTCCCCAAGAAATGGGACAAACGCAGCTGGCCGCCCTCCCTTCCATTCGGAGCAGCTGTGCTCATCAAAACTGTGCCGACGCTACAAAGCCTGTTCTTGTGGCGTGTGTTTCCCCAGGTGTCAGAAACAATACGTTCAGGACAGCCCAGTTGGCAGGTAAGATCCTCAGTCCAAATGCCAAAATGCTGTTCCCTCTTGACGGGTTGCCCACAGTTCTTGAAAGAAGGAAGGTTTTTCAGATGCCAAAAACTGACTGCAAACTGTGCCATGGGACTCTGCCCTCTTAATCCCAGCAAAACAGAGGCTTCCTTTTAGAAAAGGAAGCACATTCGGGGTTTTGTGCTGGAGGGTGCAAAATGATGTATTGATCAGCTCAGACAGAAAGGGGAATTATCAGGCTTAGACACGTCGCTTCTGTCCAATCTAAGGAGATGGGCGAATGAGCCTTGAGATCTATGGAAACGGTTCCAGTTCCGACCAGCTTCCTCTTTGGGAGAGGAGTGTGTGTGTGTATGTGTGTGTGTGTACACATATATTTAACTAACCTTCTTAATCTTAACCCCAGATGTGGGGGAAGAAAAAAGTGTTGCAGAAATTGCTATGGTGAAGTCTATATCATAAATTTAACTATTACCTCAAATGAAATCCATCTCCAAATAGTTCTGACACATTGTGAGTACCAAAATAGTGTCTTCATTTAGAGAATGTCCTCTCCCCCTGCCCCATTTTTGAACATCAGGCGTGTCACTGAGGGCAATGCCACCGTGCCAGCTCACAGCCTATTGCGCTCCACAAGCTTTGTAAGCCATTGTTTGGAATTCAGAACACACTGTCCCTCAGAAACAAGGTTGGGCTCCCAGCTCAACTCCTGAATGCAAATTTGTCCCCAAATATAGAGAATTTGTGACAAGTTTCTGGAAATGGACAGAAAGAACGGCTATCATTTTGTTTAACAGCACTCAATGAAGAATAAATTTGATAGTATACTGCCTTTGAGAGCATTTTCAATATCTTCAAGAAGTAATTTTTTGACTTCCACACCATTCCTTTCTTGATCTGCACACTAGCCACCTGTCCTCGGTGCTTTGTCTCCTGCCTCTCTCTCACGCGGTACTCTGTGTTGGAGTCCCAGCAAATTATTTGCACATGCTCCTCTACTTGTGGTTTCTTTTACCTGGAATGTCTCCCTCCACTTCTGGTTCCCGGCAACTTCTTCATTACTTCAAAGATTAACACAGTGAAAACTCCTCTGTGATGTCTCAGTCAAACTCCCACCTCTCTCCTCCCTTAGCCACAAACCCCCCATAAGAGAATTTTGGACACAGCTTCAGGTGGTTTCTTCACGAGCCTTCCACAGTGCCAGGTGCCCGAGTGTAACATCTTTCCCCTAGGAAACGTTAGCAATTTTCCTCCCACCTCTCTGAAGCACCTTGTAAGTACCACCATGTATTTCATTCAACACATTATATTATAGTGTCTTATTTACATGTTGCCCCCTTTCCTAGGCTTGAGAACTCCTTAAAGATAGAGATTTCCACAGAGCTTATTACAGTGCCTGTAACATAGCAAATAATTAATCAAAGAATGGATGGATAGATGATTAGATGGGTGTCTTTGAATGGATGAATATGTGATTGGATGGATAGATCAATGAATGGAGGGATGACTATATGGATGGATGGAGTGAGTGAGTGAGTGAATGAGTGAGTGAGTGAGTTGTAGAAAAAGTTGGTTTCTTTATAGAAAGGTGAAGAGATATATAGAAATTTCTATGGAATTCTGAATGGGCGTTTTAAGGGCATGCTATTGTTGGAATTATACATTACTAGAGGCCCAGTGCATGATTGAATCATGCACGTGTAGGGTCCCCTACACGCTTTTGCTTTCGATCACGGGGGAGCTGGGTGCCTGTCCGCTGGTGCACCAGGCCTTTTAGAAGACTCCGCCGCGGCAGAGGCTTCTGAAAGGCCTGGTGCCTGAGGGGACAGGCACCCAGCTCCCACGCTTTTGCTTTTGATCACTGGTGCACCAGGCCTTTCAGAAGCCTCCGGCGCGGCGGAGGCTTCTGAAAGGCCTGGTGCCTGAGTGGACAGGCACCCAGCTCCCAAACTTTTGCTTTCGATCGTGGGGGAGCTGGGTGCCTATCCGCTGGTGCACCAGGCCTTTCAGAAGCCTCCGCCCAGCCGGAGGCTTCTGAAAGGCCTGGAGCCTGAGTGGACAGGCACCCAGCTCCCCTGCTTTTGATGGTCTGCGGCAGGACGTGAGCTCGCTGCCCCAGAGGCCCCTTCTGTGCCGCAGCACAGCCATGGCGCAGACGCTGAGCTCGAGCCGCCACTGGCAACGCGAGCTCAGCATCCTGCCGCCCAATCGGCCACCCCAAGTCCCGCCCCCCTGAGCCTCCTGGCCAATCGCGGGCATAGTGAAGGTACGGTCAATTTGCATATTTGTCTATTATTAGGTAGGATTACTGCTTCCACTGATATGTGACGGTAGAATTTTGAGTAGTGGGAAGAAAATTGAGTTTATAGTAAAAACATTTGGGTTTTAACTCTATCTCTCTATTTTGTAGTGATATGGTCAAGGGAAAGGTACTTACCTCTCTATTTTGCTTTTCTTCATCTGTAAGATAGGAGTTATATGTACCTTTGAGGAGTTGTTGTAAGGATGAAATGATAATCCATCTAAAAGATCTAACCTAGTGCTTCACCCATACAAGGCAGAAGATCCATGGTAGTAAAATATTTATCTAAGTCTGAAATGCCAGACATTGGACTTTGAGACCAGAAAAAGGAGCCCCTTCTGTCCAGCCCTGGACTTGCTCCCATTGCAAGTTGCTCTCTTCATTTTGACCCAGCATGTCAGTAGCATGGCTTACCTTTTATCACCCACTTCCCATATCGCTTGGGTGATAAAAATAAAATAAAATAAACTTAGAAGTGTGAAAGAAAATAAGAAGGTTCCAGAGAAGTGTGAGTAAATATAATAAACAATTTTCCCAGAATAGAATTAAGTAAGCTGTGAAGGAGGAGGAGGGAACATTGGACAAAAAGAAAATAAAAGAAAACAGGAACAGATGATGAGAAAGCTGTTTGGTGGCAGGTAGTGGCAAAGAAAAAGGAAGAGAAGAGAACTCACATTGTTGGGAAATTCCACTTTCAAGATTATAAAAGCAACATCTATTAATTCATATATATATATTGGCAAGTGCATGCCTGTGCCCCTGTAACCCAAAAAATGCCTTATATAATTTCAAGCGCTTCATATAAGTAATTATGATAGGAATACATTCCTAACTAATGCTTACTATCTCATGTACCAGGTGCCAGGCACTGTTCTAAGCTCTTTCCACATATTAACTCATTTTATCCTCACAACAACCCTGAAGGTAGATACATACAATCTTGATTTTACTGACAGGGAAAGAGGGCACACAACCTGTCCCATCACTGGGACGTGTGGGAGCCAGTGTCTGAGCCCCGGCAGTCTAGCCCCAGAGTCTGCACACTCACACGTCCACTGATGTGGATGTCCCCACAGCACTGTAAAGGCCACTTTGGTGAATGTCTCTATGGATATAATTTACAAAGTACAGTTTTAATGCCTGAAAAGTTAGAATGGTGGAATGTAATGGTGTGGAGGGACGCTTGGTTCATTATACCCATACCAGCCCCGCTGGGAGTGTACAGGGAAAGTCAGCCTCAGGGTCACTAGTCGGCATCTCTGAGCACAGACACGGGGCAGGGCCAGAGATTTAGCTGCAGGCATAGCACCGAGGGGGCATTAGGACATCATCCTTTGTTTCAGATAAAGTCCATGGAATTCTAAAAACGTTGTTCCTGAAAGTTTAGACATTATTATGTTGACACTCCAATAGTTTTCCAAATATGAAAATAGAGACAGTTGTACTTTGTTTTTATAAAAAGAATCATCAATTTTTCCCCTTTTTTAAAAAGCAAAAAATGGGCAGTCTTTGAGCACTCTGCTCATGTTTCCTAGATTGGGTGGGACACATCCGTATGTTCTAAAGTAATTACTCTTACGCTACCCCTGAGCTACACTCCTCCCAATTTGTTCTCAGCAATCTGATTGCATTGTCTCCTATCAAAAAGAGAGACATGCGTAAATAGTTGGCACATTTCACAAATTTCGCAAATTCTGATCTGAGGTTGTATTAGATAACCAGAAAGAATGTCAATTCTCCCCTCTTCTACCTGTTTGAATTTTTACAAGCATTTCTATAATTAATACAATCACTATGCAAGTGCTACAAAGTTATCTTACTCTCTGGCTATTTTAGGCATTCCTATTTTAAGCCACTTGCATGCCCCACTGATGTTCCAGGGCATGGCTTTTGAATGAACAGGTAGGTAGGCTTGTTGGAGAGGTTGCCGGAAGTTGGGCCTGCCTCCAGTACATCCCCTCAATGACCCACTTTTGACTGCGGAGAACAGGAGAAATAGTATTTGACACCAAGAATCATAGACATTAGGAGCCACTAGGAGCCCCTAATGGGAGTCTCCTTCTCCTTGGATGGCAGTGGAGGGAAAGGGAGGGAAGGAGGGAGAGGAGGTAGTAATTGGATTGGCTAGGTCTTTGTCTCCACTTTTTTCTCATTACAGCCTGGCTGGAGAACGTCTTACCCAAAAGCCTGTTCATGTAAAATTCAATCCCCTTTGGAGCATTTCTGCATCTGTTCAGGTGCCCTGGAAATAAACATTAAATTAAATTAAATTTTAATTTCATTTAAACTCTGAATAAAGGGCTTTACATAAACTGACTAAAAAGAGCTTAATTATCCAAAAGTAGGTCAAATAGAAAAAGGCCTTTTCAAGTACCCAAATTAATCCCATCATTTTTTTAAACGCTGTAAGTTCAATAAATGCCTATTAGACATACAAAATTGAGTTAGATGTGCTCTTAAAGGAAGTTATATTTTTAATCATTAAACTGTTCCAAAATGTCAACAAAAATACAGGGCACTAAATGATGTCCAGATTCTTAAAAGGAGGTGGAATTTTAAGCAAATGCTTCACTAGGCAAATGGATATTTAAAAATACTGGTTTTAGGCCAACTAGTTCCCTGGCAGTGCTATTGTGAAGATGAGAATCAGTGAATATAAATCTCCCCATCCAGTAGCACATAGTGGATACTCACTAATATGTTGTTGAATGAATGCTAAATAATTCTGTGCCAACATAATCAAGCCAGCTCCTCTCTCTCCTTCAGCCCTAGTTATACTTTATCATGGGTTATTTCACACATTGCATGAAAACACTTCCTGGAAAGAAGAAACCCCTAGAAAACAAATATTCTCAATTTCTAAGACTTGTTTCCTGACTTTTTACAGAAAGGTAATATTGGAATTATGATTGGGTTGCTCTAAGAATTAAATAAGATCATATTCATACATTCAGGCATTCATTATTTTAAAAATATTGACTGTATTTTCAATGCAGTAGTATTGTTCTTATGCTAAGGAGATGTAGGTGAACAGGGCAGATGAGGGCTCTGCCTCTGTGGAACTTATATTCTCCCAAAAAGCACTGGTGTGCAAGTCCTACAGTCACCTAGCACTGCACACCCCTTCAGGGTGGGCAGCGAAGGCCTTGGAAAGAATAGCCAGCTTAGAAATCAAACTGACACGCACTTGAGTCCAGGCTCCACATCTTGCCAGCTGAGTTTCCTGGGAAAAGTTTCTGAGCCACAGTCCCTGTCTATAAAATGGGTATAATAATCCCTACCTTGCAGGGATTCTGTGAAGGTGAAATGAGCCATCTTGAGTATAAGTATCTCACACATAGTAGATCCTCACTAAATGGTAATCTTTTATTACCTCAATGAAGAAATAAATCAAAAGAGGGTCAAAAAAGAAGAATGTATTGGAATAAGAAACATTGAGCAGCAGTTGCTTCCTCTGAGCCCATTCTACAAAAGAGGTCCCTTTTAAATAATTTTGGAGGTAGCGTGCTGAAAGTGAGAGTGCTGAAAGTGAGTAGAGCATAGGAGAAGCATGATGACTGGCTACATGTAGCAGATTGAACATATGCTCTTTGTCTACACTCCCTCCTCAAACCCCAGTAAAATGAAAAGAAGGGCAAAAATAAAACTACAAGAATAATAAAACAGCTGAGGAGGAGGTTCAGGCGCTACCCTGAAATCAGGGGAACTAAGTGAAAATGTATGTACTAAAAGACAAGATTTCTCAGTTACCTTCCCAAACTCAGCTCCCAAAACACTGGCAGTTTGGGTTTTTGCACAGCCTCTCTCTACCCAACCACCACCACTGAGAGAGGAGATGGGAGGATTCCTCTGTGTTGAAGAAGACCTGCCCGACAGTGAAGATCTGCAAATACTGATGTAAAGATTCCCTACAAGAATCTGGGCCTCTATCAGATTAATCACAGTGAGGCCTACAAAAAGCCCCACAGTGCAGAGCTTACAATCTGATTTCTGGTGCCTCTACCTTAAATAGGAACAAAGGATCATCAGACAATAGAGAAAGCTGTGGGCATGAAAGACAGATACCTACACAGATGAGTGGGGAAAATGAACTCAGAAGCAATAGAGACAATTCATGAAACAGAACTGCATCCAAAATATACCATGACTATTCTATGAGATACAGTGGGGAAAAAATAAAAATAAAAAATACAATAAAGGCCAGCCAGAGAAGCTCACCGGTTGAGCATTGATCTATGAACCATGGAGGTCATGGTTCGATTCCTGGTCAGGGCACATGCCCGGTTGCAGGCTCAATCCCCAGTGTAGGGTGTGCAGGAGGCAGCTGATCAATGATTATCTCTCATCATTGATGTTTCTCTCTTTCTCTCCCTTTCCCTTCCTCTCTGAAGTCAATAAAAATATATATTTTTAAAAAGAAATGAGAAGACAATGACACAAACAAACAAAAGCACTAAAAGAGCTCAGAGTAGTTGTGTCAGAGAAGGAAGATGAAGAAGAAACTGCGTGTGAGGAGAAGGAGAGTAATGCCTTGAATACTATTTGACATCAGAATTTTTGCTTATTAAGCTCTGTCTAAATATAAGTATGATAAAAAGCATAGAGCTATACATATGCTTTTTATCAAACATAAATATATCAAACTTTGATGTACACATATTTTAAATATATTTATTTTTAAAATTTTTATTGAATTTATTGGGGTGACATTAAAAGTATATAGGTTTCAGATACAATTCTATAATATATTTTCTGTATATAATATTGTATGTTCACCACCCAAGTCAAACATCTTTAAATATATACTGTAAAATATATAAAGATATATATCAAACATAGACAAATACCTTTAAATGTGTTTATATATAAGTATATATTTTAAAATCTTTTATCTGCTTTAAATATGTATTTTTAAAAATATGTATAAGTACATATATAATATATGTACTTAAAGGTGTTTGGTCAAGATTGTGGTGAGGAGTCGGATGTGGTACCTTTTCCTTGGGTGTCCCTGCCCGGAATCTACAGCCCAAGGCTGACCCTCCTCCCAGCTCCCCTCTCCCGGTCCTTAGAACCTGGTACAGCCTCGGCTTCAAAACACAGCTCGTTTTTCTGCAGAGAGGACACAGCTAGAGTTGTATCCAGGGAGCACCAGCAGACAGGGGAGGACACCCGGAAAGATCCAAACCACCCGCTTCCCAACTTCATCCGGGGACCTCACTCCACTGGGCTTTCTGTGCTTGCAGCTGAGCCCCAGTTCACTTCTTCCTTATTCCGAGACATCAGCAGCTGGTCAAACTAGTCCAGGACTTTCCTCCCGCATGACTGAATGGGCTGAATAAAGACGAGGAGACATTTAGAAGAAAGAGATGATTGCAGAGCAGCTCCGGCCTCCTCCTCACCCCCTCCCCACTGGCAGCTGTGGCTGCTATCCTGCAGCCCCCTGGGCCCTGCGACAGCTGCCACCCAGGCCCGTGGACTCCTGCCACATACCTTCCGCCCAGGGAGCTCGGCCGGGTGGAATGCAGACAGGGACACTGTGGGGAGGCAAGTGTGTGTGTGTGCGTGTGCGTGTGTGTGTGTGTGCGCGCGCGGGCACGCGCGCGCGCGCGAGTACATGCATGCACATTTGTACACACTCGCATCATTACCTCACATGATCATAGCTCTTCTCTACGTGGTCAGAAGCATGTGTATCTACCTGGGTCGCATACTGGGCTTTCCTCATCTACATTGAGTCTTGGAATAGATGAGACAACACAGAAAACACTGAGTTGTTTGGAGGGGGCATTATTCTTTCTACATACTTTTTTGAAGTGCAGTAAACAGTGGGTACCAGGATGAACCATGAACTCCAAAATGCCCAATAACCTGTGGGTTAGCTACAGTTTTTAAGAAATGGCAGTACCAACTCAGGCCAGGGGACAGAAGTCATTCCAATTGCCAATATAGGAGCCTGCCAGATTTTCCATTATAAGAACCAATAGGCAGACTATTTTTTAATTATTTTTCCATTATATAAAAGTAATCCACTTTGCTCTAGTTGGTTTGGCTCAGTGGATAGAGTGTCGGCCTGTGGACTGAAGGGTCCCGGGTTCAATTCCGGTCAAGGGCACTTGCTCAGGTTGTGGGCTTGATCCCCAGTGAGGGTGTGCAGAAGGCAGCTGATCAATGATTCTCTCTCATCATTGATGTTTCTATCTCTCTCTCCCTCTCCCTCTCCCTTCCTCTCTGGAACCAATAAAAAAATATATTTTAAAAACATTTTAAAAATAAAAGTAATCCACATTCAATGGTATAAAGTTAAAACTTGGAAACAGGTGCAAAGGCCATAATTGTGCAACACAGAGGCACCCCCTATTTGCCTCTTTCAGTCTTCTTTCCCAGCCTTTTCCGGAGCTTTGAAATTTTTTATTTTATGGACAATTTCATAAACTTTTTCCAATTAAAATTTCATCAAATGCACTTCCTCATACTATTAAAAAAACACTTTGTAAGCATCTTTTTTTTTTAAAGACCGTGTAATACTCCAGTTCATGGTGTGGCATAATTTGCCCAATCATTCTTTTTTGTTAGGCTTTTAAAATTATTTCAAGATTTTCAAATTACAATGTTGTGATGAACTCTTAGCATATAAATTTGTCCTCATTTCAGATGATTTCCTCAGAATAGATTCCCAGAAATGGAGCTGCTCAGTCAAATGGTATGAACATTTTTAAGGCTAAATAAATATTTTTTAGACAGATTGTAAAAATTTGGGTTTAATGTTTAATAATATTCAGATTTCGTAGACCAAAATGTATAAACCATCAAGCGCATGCCCATGGTCCAGGTTAAGAAAGCATATTATTTCTACATCTAAAGCCACTCTGCACCTCTTTCCTATCACACCTCCCTCCCTTCCCTTCAGAATTACCTGTTGTTCTGAATTTGTATTGGCACAGATTTTTTAAGGAATACAACTTCAAGAATATACTAGTAGAGTCTTCTGTTAGAGAATAAGAGAGAGGAAGATTGAGAGATAGAGGGGAGAGGGAGAAGAAGAGGAAGAGGGAGAGAGAGGGAGGTGTGTGTGTGTGTGTGTGTGTGTGTGTGTGTGTGAGAGAGAGAGAGAGAGAGAGAGAGAGAGAGAGAGAGAGAGAGAGAGAGATTGATTTGTTTGGCCTGAACCATAATGCCCTGGAGTAATGTTCTGAGGAAATAGGAGGCAAAGTCAAGCAGCTTTGTGTCTGATCTATCTTGTATTTGTGGGATGCCCATAGGAGAAAGGCCATTCATTCACAGGAACATACGTGATGCTACATCCTCCCCCACCACCCACCCTTCTTCATAGGTTTCAGACACAATTGTTGAGCAGCGTAGCCAGGCCTTCAGTAGGGCAGCCTGCACTTGAATTCAGCCTCTCTGGCCTTAGAAAAGTCACCTAACCATTTCTAAAGTCCCTGGAAAATGAGGATGAAGCTAATTTTGTGGCACGGGTTAAGTGAGAGGGGCACCTAGCACCCTACTGAGTATATAATACTACTTCATAGTGTGGTGCCTGGTGTTTGGGGGCCCAAAGAAAGCCAGTTCCCAGAGTGGTATCCAGCGAACCCTTTACAAGTTTTGCTGAGGGTATGGTATTGACATTACACTTGTTGTTTTTCAAAAAACAGTGAGAAACTATGTTTTTTTTTTCTCCTTTCCACAATTTTCCTTGGGTTCCAAGATGTCAGGGTAAGGTTTTATACCGGTAATTTCAGCAGAAGTTCCTCCCCCCGCCCCACCTTTCTTTACTTTTCAACTGAAAAGTGAAATGGTCTGAGCATGTATCATATTGACAACCCTGAACTTACTTTTCTTATGTTCTAACCATTTGAGCAAAGAGGCTCCAACAGTTCAAAGTCCAAAACACCTAATGAAGGTGGTCAGATTCTGGATTATGGGTTTGGTGGCCTATGATGAGCAGGTGCCTCAGATTCTTTCTCTATTACCTGAACCTCTGCATGCTTATATGGGCGAGAGCTTGGAGGGGTTATATGAGTTAGGGTTAAAGTTTACCTCTAGAAGAAATCTTCATAATAATCTAGCGCTAGTCAATGCTGGTTAACTTCCTTGCATCAGGAACATCTTTTTAACATGATTCTCTCCTAAAGAATATGTCCTTCTTCTAAAAAGTGCATATACATACATTCACATAAAATGTTTACAAACATCAAGAGATCTGAGACCTCCCCAAAGCCAATCCATGCATCCTCCACTAAGAAATACTGGTCTTGTTAGGGAGCTGAGAGACCCAGGGACACGCCCACGGTCACACCAATGTTTAACAGTAGAGGCAGCACTACAGCCCCGGTGTCCTATTGCCCAGGGGGCTATGCCACCTGCCTCCCCTCCACCTGTTGTTAGAGGCAGCATGCTGTCCTGAGAGCCCACAGGGAAGTCCAAGGTCAGACTTCAGGTTTGGCCAGGAGTGCAGGTGCTGGCCTTGCCCCAGGCTCTGATGCCATCAGGATGAGCTGAAGTCCCAGAGCACACTCCTTTCTCCTCGAGGTGGTGTGGCACACCCGAAACAATTCCTTAAGAAGCCTGTCCCTCATGCCTACTTAGGATGCGTAGGGCAATTTTGTGGTGCCAGTGGTCCAGTGTGATCCTTCCTCCACTACTGAGATCTGCAGTGTGGTCAGGGTCAAGGGCTCCTGAAGCCCTGGAAAAACTCAGGGGCGGGGGGGGGGGGGGGGGAGTAGGAACAAATATTGAGAATCTGCTAGCACATTACCATCAAGTGTTCTAATCACGGCTCCCATCTTTGCTCCATACTCCCCAGCCCTCTTTCCTTCTGGGAGTGCTTTAGACCTTTTCCAGACTCCTTTGGGATGTGCACACCCCCTGCCACCCATGGGCACAGTGTCCCCTCTTGCCCCCTGCACTGCCCAATAACACTCATCAGCAAGGTGACTTGCTATTCCTGAGTGGTGGCCTTCTGGTCTGTATTAAGTTAGTGGTAATGCTTTCTCTGAATGTCTGTATTAGTATTTAAAATTATTTTATCTTGGGTCTGTTTTTCAAGTGGAATGTTTCTTTATTTCCTGCTTTGTGTGCATGTGTGCATGTAATTAGTGTGTGTGTGTGTGTGTGTGTGTGTGTGTGTGTGTGTGTTTATTCCTCTGTTGTTTGCAACCCTCCCAGTTGGGGATCATTTGTAAATTTAGTTAATGAGCATTTAACACATTCCCTTTGATGAAGCTGTTAAAGCTGGCATCCCACCAGACACCTCCCCCTCTCCCAAGCATTTGTGTTTACCTATTCTTAACTACTTGGTTATGGTTTCTTGTTTGTTGGCACAATATCAAACTAACCTTTAGTCCCCCGGGAGTGGGGGTGGGAGTGGGGGTGAGGGTGGATGGGAGCAGGGCTTCAGTTTGCTAAGAAAAAGCTTAAATCTGTATTCAAAGCAATTCTATGTTGCTGGTGGGCTTTCATTTTCCCTGAGTAAAATATGCTGCAGACAGAACAAACACTTTATGATCACCCTAGCTGGTCAAGCATGTGGCAGCGACATAAGCTATAGCTGTGGGCTTTTGCAAGAACAAATACCGAACTCAAAACCGGCGGGCTCCAGCTGTCAGTTTTCCTGGATTTAATTATAACTCCAGCTCTGAAGAGGGCGTGTGAGTCAAGTGTGCTTTCTCAGTCACTTAGAGGAAAGAAGTGGCAGAGCAGCCCTGGGATTTGCTTAGAGGGAGATGAGCCCTCATCACCGGCCCATAGAGTAGAGGATCATGGGAGCACACTCAACCTGTCACAGTCACAGAAACACAGTCTGTCCCCATGTGATGTATTTTAAAAGAAACCACACACAGATTGTCTCCAAAACCAATTCTTTAAAATGGATTCCAATTAAAAATATAAAACAAACCCAGAGAAGGATTGAATGATATATATTCATCTCCCAGCTTAGAAAAATCCTTCCATCACTATTTCTTACCTACTTTATGTGAGTCCCTCACCCACCTCTCCCTGAATTAAGGAATGATATTTTAGTTCTACAATTTCATACCTCTCCGCAAATCCCATAACCCATGTCAACTCTAGAGTTGACACAGACATACACAGAATACACACACACACACACACACACACACACACACACACACACACACCAGTTCAGGGCCAGCAGAAATAAGGCCTGGTAGCAATTAGATTGAGATTTCTAACCTGGTTCTCAGCAGCTGGCCCAGAGTCCGTGCTTCTAAATGTGAACACAGCATGTTGCCCAAATTATTTACATCAAAGCGCTGGCTACCACAGGAAGCAGGGGCCAGGGCGATGGCCCCTTCCAGCCTCTAGAGTCTAGATTACTGGAGAGGCAGTTATCTGCAGGCGGCTGAATTTCACATGTTGTGCAATTTTTCTATTTTACTGTTAGGGGGAAAAACAATACAAGGTCAGTTTTAAGGGATGGATTGTTTGGGTTGATTCCACCCCAGGTCACCTGCCATGATCCATAATTTCAGAAGCATTTTAGACTTTGAATAGCAGACAAGAAAAGAGGAGGGAGGGAACCGCTGGTGTTGACTCAAGGAGGGGAAGGATGGCTGACCCTGTGCAAACATGACCATTGGTCCATTCATGTGTAAAGGTGTGATCCCACCCAGTCCTACCTGGTTTCAAATGCCTCACAGTCTTAAGCCCAGAGCCTCTCACCTCATTTTTGTCAGTGTTTTCCTTTCCTGTTGACTTCAGGGTAAAAGGCAGTGAAGTGGGTAGAGTCACCAGGCCTGTCCGGTGGATTTGTCTGGGTGGGGCCACCGGGGAGGTCACAGCAGCCAGTGGTAACCTTTGCCATTGTCCAGCATAAGCTTAAAGAGAGGCTTTTAGACAAAGGCTTCTTTTTAAGCCTGATTATCTTCAGAGTCATAGGTCAGTGTTACTGGAATACATTTGAGAAATAGGAACCTAAAAACAAGCACAATGAGTATTGCATGTTGGAACGTGGGAGTAGGATCCATAACCAGAGACTGGTTTGATTCCTGTCCTGCCAGCATGCACTCCTTATACAGCAACTCTGAATGGAATGAAAGCCACAGATTCTGGGGGGAACTTCTATGTTTCAATGCAATGTTCAGTTTCTATCTGTGATTACAAGCAACGCCCTTAGATTTTTAGTCTCTGATTCCCAGATATACGGCAAGTTAAGATCTCCCCTAGTTAAGAACTGGGAATTAATTTAAAAGTTGTTATTACAGATCTTAAGATGTTTTTATAAAATAAAAGGTATCTTGTTTTCCAGACTTCCTTTTTCCTTGCATTATCTTCTCCCCTACCATTCCTGACATTTTCCTTTCATTCTACTTGTGACGTCAGAGCCAGTGGCCCAGAAATGACCATCATATCACTACTGCTTGTAGAAGAACAGGGTAGCTAACTTTTTGTGGCGGTGTTTTGTGGTGTTAACTTTATTGGTGTTTTTAGACTATTGTTTGATCTATGTTCATGTTCTCTCAAATATTTCTCATGTGGAAGAGTGAATATCTTAAAATCCCTTGTGACTGTGAGGTCGCTTTTTGGCCCTCGCATGACTGGCCCCCACTGGGAAATCTTCAGAAGATCTTAGTGTGAGTGTTCTGACCCATGTGGAGCCAAGTCACTGGGAGGATCCGCCCCCCACACTTTAAGCAGGATGGTGTCACACAGAGGGGAACACCACATGACATTTCAGTGTCTTTTACATATTGAATAAACCTGAATTTCTGCAACTTAAGAGCCTTAAAAGGTTATCAAAGCTTGGTCTATTTTTTTTTCTAGAAGTTCAAGATAGTTTAAATTCTGCTTAGCAAAATTCAGATTACAGCAGGAAAGGGGGAAAAACGTTTCACTTTATTTAGCCTCTTGATATGGCTGTGAGCCAGTGAGTTTCTCCTGTGGCCTGTTTTATCTTGCATTCCTCTCACTGGTTTGAATTATGACCTTACTGGGCCAAGGCTACTGAGATTTCTCAACCTAGAGCAACTACTAGTATGGAAAGTTCGGTTCTCATTCAATAAACTAGGAAGCAAGAGATCCCAGTAAATGTGTCAAAAATGATCCTCTTTCATACCCTTTTTAATTCTCTTTTTTAAAATAAATATATTTATTTCAGAGCGGAAGGAAGAGAGAAACATCAATGATGAGAATCATTGATCGGTTGCCTCCTGCACGCCCCCCACTGGGGATTAAGCTCTCAACCCAGGCATGTGCCCTGACCAGGAATCAAACTGTGACCTCCTGGTTCATAAGTCAATGCTCAACAACTGAGCCACACCAGCCAGGCTTTAATTCTCCTTCTTTGTCAAAATAGGAAATACGGTATTTTTATTTCTATTTTACCTTATGATGCAACTTATTCATACCTCTGTATTGCCTTTCTGGGCAGTTGAGCTTAAATCCATTTTCTCCATTTCTAGAATGAAGGATTTTTTTTTGTAGTTAAAAAGCTTTTTAAATAACAGCATGCAGTTGAGGAAAATGTTTTAAGAGATAGAAAAGTGAAACTTATACTCAGTTTAAGGTTTTAAAAGACCCACTTAATAGGTAGAATGTGTCACTGATATCATATTAATTCCCATTTCTTCTACTTACCTTAATCCTAACACTTCCCCTTCTCTGAGCCATCTTTCCCAGATATGGGGGCTCAGAGACCATTTTACCTGTGAGCATTTTACCTCTGCTTCACCGACTAGAGTGGACATCTGTAATTGCCACTGCTGAGCTCTCTTCTCCCTTTTCTGGTAACAAGATCCAGGTCTCCTTTGCAGCCCACTGATGCCTGCTATTAGTCTGCAGTTGAGTGGGACTCCACCTCCAGCTCTAAGGTTGCCCTGCAGTGAAGGCCTGGCCATTCATAAGAGCATCAAGTTCCCACCACCTCTCTGCTTAGTTCAGGCAGGGACCAAGCAGATCAGAGTTAATCTCAGGATTTTTGCTGGAAGTGCTGAAAAAGATGTACTTTCTGCTATGGTTTCTGAGATGGTTGATTTAAGTATGGAGCTGCTGATGGCCATCTGCTCACCATGCAGAGAATGTCTGTTGAAGATTAAGTCAAACCAGATAAAAGAGGTTAGGTAAAGAGAGACACAGATAACCAAACACAACCCCAAGCATTGGATCCACCACTGCTATTTCAGTTATGGGACCCAATAGGTTCCCCTTAGATTAAACCAATGTATGTAGGGTCATTACAATATGGAAATCCCACAGTCAGCTGGCAGCCCAGGCCTAAGCCTTGCTCCAGCTGTGTTTAGTTTTATAAGACCTATGATGGGTATCAATATGGTATTAATAATTCCCCTTCCTACAGCTGTCCCATCATCCTCTTTCACACTAATGCCAGCACCACTCCCATTCACAACATCAGAGCCCAGGAGTTAGTCACAGCAAGCCTTCGGCATCCACGATGTCCAAGGAGGAAGAATAGCACAGCTCCAGTAGCTGCTGAAAGAGCTCTTCAGAGTGTGAGTTTGGGTGAAGCACAGCAGGCTGGGAGGTGTGAGGGGCAGGACCACAACCCAAGAAGCAGTTATCCTAGGCTGGGGCTGGAAGAAGGAGAGGACAAGGAAACCCTAACTGTTGAGGAAAAGAGTGCAAAACCCAAGGAGGTGCTAGTCGCTACATGTGATGATGACGATGATGGTGATGATGGTGGTGATGATGATGATGACAACACAGAGTAGAATCAGGGAACACTGTCCATACTGATACCTATTATAAGTCTTACAAAACTAACTGTGACAACCCCAAGGGGGAAAAACACCTAAAAACTTGGCTTGACTGTGTACAAACCAATTACAGTCACTTATGTGGAATGTGTCCCATTTATGCCCAATTACCATTAGACGTATAATGATTATGTACTTCATTAAGTATGTGTCAGATTAATTTAATTTCTCAGATTGTATTTGATGGCATCTATAAACATGATATATTTGTGCTCTGGCTTCCTAATATTTTTATGACACGTACAAATTAGTCATCTGCCTACAACTTTTTAAAAACTTATAATGTCCCTGCCAGCATAGCTCAATGATTGAGTGTCGACCTATGAACCAGGAGGTGATGGTTAAATTCCCAGTCAGGGCACATGCCCAGGTTGTGGGCTCAAACCCCAGTAGGGGGCATGCAGGAGGCAGCAGATCAATGATTCTCTCTCATCATTGATGTTTCTGTCTCTCTCTCCCTCTCCCTTCCTCTCTAAAATCAATAAAAATATTTTTCAAAAAAACTTATAATGTAGAAGTATTTCTACTTGAGGAAATGAAGGATCACCGATTGATAAATAAAGAGCACTGTTCCTTACTAACAGGGAGGCATCACCATCGTGTCTTGTGCAACTCAGACCCCGTGAAAATCAGGTGGTGGATATTTGCCCATATTTGTTTCAGGCAAAATTCGTTGAAAGGGAATGTTAGGAAAAACCTTTAAAAAGGGCGAGAGGTTAATGCAAAGAGGAGGCCATATGGTAGAGGGGGAAATGCAAGGAGTAGAGTGAGGCAGACCTCCTTGAGCCTCAGTCTTCAGATGTGAAAATGGGAGTCATAATGCCCACCTCACAGAATTGATGTAAGGATTACATGGGCAGGACTGTCCAATAAGTGCTAGCTATTCTCATCTTTAGAAAATGGTGGAATTCAGCCTGAAGATAGTCTGGGAAAGGGGGGAGAAAATCTTATTCTCTGTCTGAGAATTGTAGTTCCCTGTATGAAAATGAACATCAAACTCCTACATATCAGGTTAAACCATGTGAAGTTATTTTCATGGGTCAAAAATGATCCAATAGCATTAATTTTGTGTGGTTCAATCTAATAAGAGGAATAGAATTTATATCCTCACATGTGTCCATCCTCATCACCTCGAAATGATGAGAGCCATTCACCCCCTCTGATGAGGTAGACTGAGCTTCCCCAAGAAGGCTAAGCAAAACAGGCTCGGGGATGGGGGTAACAAGAGATGGAGAGACAGGCAAGATGTGACTGATCTATTACATACTGCAATACTCTTTAAAATGAAATAAAAATCAGTACTGGCCAGTGTTTCTCAGTGGTTAGAGCATCACCCTGTGCACTGAAGGGTCTTGGGTTGATTCCTTGTCAGGGCACATACCCAGGTTGGGAGTTCAATCCCCAGTCGGGACACATGTGGAAGGCAACTGATCGATGTTTCTCTCTCACATCAGTGTTTCTCTCTCTCCCTCTCCCTTTCTCTTTCTCTAGAATCAATGAAAAACAAACAAACAAACAACATATCTTTGGGTAAGGATTAAAACAATCAAATTAAAACCAAAAATAAGGGCTAAGAATAAGGAAGCCACAGCTTGGGGTATGCAATTCTTACTGTAATTGTTTTCCTTGTTGCTGGCTTCTCAGGGAGCAGTTGGGGATTCAGTAAAAGGGAAAGGACTGAAAAATCCAGATGTGGAGCAGAAGAAAAGTTTAGAACCAAGAAAAATAGACACTAGTATTTCAAAAAATTTGGTGTTACAAGTTCCTCCTGAAAAAGAGCAGCTAGCACCTTTAACACTTGTACTGAAAATCAGGCAAAGGAAAAACACTGAATAGGAAATATGGAACAGGAAGGAACTGCCTTTGTAAAATGTACTTAATGAAGTGTTTAAGTGTTACTTGAGATTAGAAGGCACACAGAACTATCTTCCGTGATGATCTTTTCATAAAATCACGCAGCTGAAAGTTTCGTCTTATTTCCTGCCTCAGGGAGCTATATAACTAAACCACCCCATTTGAACAATTATCCAATTTAGTTTTTAAGGTTTTAAACCATGCTCTGCCTGAGTTCTGAGCTTGCCTGTCACCCACAGCGGGCGGAAGGTGACACCCATGTACCCCAGGCCCCCACCCTGCTTCATCTGGGATTTGGGCTAGTAAAGCCTTCCACAGAAACGGTTTTCTTTTCTGCATGGACATTATTACAGATGTTAGCAGCCCTCGGCCTTCCGTCCCTCCCCGTGCATGGCTTGTGGGCTCTGTAACTCATGCCTAGTCCCTAGAAGGCTCTGCACCTGGAGGAAAGCTAGAAAGGATGCTCAAATGCTGAGTCTGGAGGAAGCACAGTCACCCGGATGTGGCTGAGTTTTGGCAGCTCCCTTCTCTCTCTGGCAAGTTAGCATCAGGGCAGAGAAACAAGGCAGATAATGTGTGCATTCCACCAGTCCTAGGCTCTGTGCCACGCTGTAAAGGGCCTATTTAAACCAGCAGCAGCCCAGAGAGGTACAGCAGATCTACCACCATCCACAATAACCTGGTAGGGCTCACTGAACCTGGATCCTCTGTGATCCAAACCCTGCGGGTGGTCAGTTGTGCAGGCAATGCCCCTTCAGATGTGCTCAAAACCAGAGCACCCCGGGACTAAAGGTGAACAAAGACACCGCCTTGTCTCCCCAGGCATGGCTCCTTGCGTGCTGCAAGAAATCAGCAGCCTCTGGAATGGCCCCGATTGGTTTACAATTCTGTCGGATACATGCCTGGTGTGAGCAAGGGTCCTCGGGCTGCTTGCTTTCCCTTCCTCAGAAAGGAAGTGCTGTGGTTGCCTTGCAAGGGTTCCAGAGAAGTATTGGGATTCCACTTGGCTGTCAGGGACACTGGGCAGCACTGTGAGCGGCACCTGGCACCCCTGCCCCTCTCCACAGCTGCTCACAGACACCGAGCGCGGAGCAGCAAGTCCGGGGGGCAGGGAGAGGGGAGGAGTTTGAGATGCTCATTTATGCCACTGACACTAGGATCCAGATTTTCTGAAGTCTGTGTGCCCCCACCTGGTAGCCTGTCCAAGAGGCACAGTGAGTTAGAATCCTTGGGAAGCCTTCAGCTGGCACCTTCCCATGTCCCAAACCACTGTGCTCCCGATTCCTGCCAGCTGTTGTTATACAGTCCTTACCTGAATAAAGCCATGTCAGGATCCTGGGAGGAGGAGAAGGAAGGTTCTAGTCCATTTCGGAACTTGGGAAATACGTGCTATCCTCATGGACTGAGGGAGCATTAAGATTCATCAGGGAGCAAGAGGAACCTGAGAAAGAGCCCTTGGCCTAATTTGGATGGCGGAATGTTTCCAGGAAAATGTTGTGAATTGCAATTGGGCCCTTGGCATGGTTCTGCGAAGACCGAGGGGACTCTGTTCTCTGAAAGGCATGGCGTGTCTATGTCTGCCAAACCTGGGCTGGCCCCGTCAAAAAACAGTGCTCAGGCGGTGCTGGCCGCTCGTGCGTTCCTGAAGTGGTGGGCTTACACTCTGCACCCAGAAATTTCATGTCAGTGGCTCTGGATTCCTTGGCAGATATGTTGTTGGCCACAGGAGAAGGCAGACAAGATGACATACGAATGAGGCCACACTGCCAGGAAACTATCACCGGGTTCACCATCAAATGAAGAAGATTGGTGGTAGAATCCAGACATGGTTGAGAGCACAGACTTTGGGGTTAGAATTATAGAAATCTTGGATCTTTCCCTTACTAGCTCTGAGATCTGGACAAATTACCCAACCCCTCTACAGGGATGGGTGATCGGTCTCTTTTCACCAGGATATAGGAAGATTAAGTAACAGTTGGTAAAACGCTTACTTATAACCCTGCCTAGAACATAACAAGATACTTGAAGCATGGTTACCGCTGTTGCTTTTTGTATTATTCTTACACAGAAAGGATTGCATAAGGCATGGAGTTGCTAATGCCCGACCACTAATGGCCCACGATTTAAGTAATACTTGATAAATGGCAGTGAGGAGCTATGAACCTCAACTTCTCTGATCAAATCCCAAGCCCTTGCTTATAATGGAGAAAGAGGATGGTGAGGGGAAAAAAAAAACAAAAAACTTGAAGTTTTAATTTCCCTTATATCTTATTGGGTGGGAAAAACACCAATTTTCTTTCTAAAGTGGCTCAATAACAGTACAGTATCCTAGCCTGGATTCTCTGCTACACATTGACATTTACTTTTTCCAAAGACTGGGGGTTAAGACCCACGAGCACAGCCATTTTGCTAAAATGCATAGAATCTGGTTCCCACCTTTGAAATAGGCAAAGAAACATGTCATGAATGCTGAGTGAGTCCTTTGTACTAATAAAACATTTTCACACATGCACACAGAATGTCGGCTTTACATTGCTTTACATTGGTGAATTCCAGTCTACTGTCTCTGTTTCAACAACATAATAAGAGAGAGCATTTTAGATTTGGAAAGGTCTGAGATTGCGTCTAATCCAACGTCTTCATTTTACTGATGAGGAATCAATGGCCCAGGATGATGAAATCAATGAACCTCAGAAGTCAAGGTGACCCACTTGGGCTTAAATATAGCTTTAGGGGAAGCAACCTGAGTTCTGATGCCTCAGGCGGCAGGCAGGCTCTTTACAGAGGCATTTTCAAGCCTTAGATAAAAGAGCTCTGTTGACAGACATGGGCATTCTCTCTCTCTCTCTCTCTCTCTCTCTCTCTCTCTCTCTCTCTTCTTGCTCCCAATTTTGCTTTGTCTCCAAAATTCTGATCCGCTCCTTCGGAGAAAGAGCTGAAGTAAAATCAACAATCAAGGCATTTTTTGGAACAGAATAGATCCATTATTCTTGGGGTGAGCAGATTCCAGATTCTGATTTCTGTTCTTAACTCGACCTCTTCTCCCTTGGAGAGAAGGAGAAAATGGAGAAAAACTGAAACAAACAATATCAGTAACAAGAACTCCTCAGGTTCCTTTTTAGTACCATCGACTGGGCCGAGAGGCGATGTCTCAGTGGCCTGCCGTGTGTTCTGAATAAGCTCAGGTCACGCAGAGGTGGAGGCAGGTGGAAGTGAATAGTACAGCATTGTTCTCTGCGTGGCTTCCTGCATCAGACAGCAGTACTTCACCGCCACTGCTGTGTTGCCCATAGCTTGCCCCATAGTGAAGTGACTCACTCTGACACGGGACAGTCTGTGTCCCTCCCAGGCAGTCGTGCAGTGGTGACAAGGACGCTGTGCAGCTCTGGTGACCTCCTTATAAGGAAGCCAAGCGCTTAGAGTTCTTCTAAAACAATGAAGTTCAAAGTTCCATTTTATTCTCAAACCACTCATTGCATGTATTGACTTTATTAAGACATTTCTTAGTTACCTTTAAAACCTAGTGGACATCCTTCTTATTGTAAAGGAGAGAATCCTTGTTAAAAAGCAAATTCCCATGGCAATTTGCACATTCTGAAATACATTCTATATTAAATAATAGTAACATTTACTTAGTATTTACAGTGTTCCTGGACGCTTTGCACTGCTATCTCATGTGACTGATCCTATGGGCTTCATGGTATTCATCGTCCCATTGTACGGATGAGAAAATCGAGGCTCAGTGGGGTTGAGGAATGGACTGCAGCTTCGTCAAGCTCTAAAGGCAGCACAGTGGGACCTAGAGCCTCCCTGCGTCCTACACACAGGGCGCTCAGTGCCCATTTGGCGGCAGTTTGGCAGTTTGGAGAAGGGGGCAAAGGCAGGAGGAGCATGCTGAGAACAGGAGTCACTGCCTGGGGGCTCTCTTTGGGTTCATCTTTATGCCCTGTTTGAAGGATTTGGGGAATTTAGCCCAATATTGAAGACACACATTTCTGTCCTTATCAAGAGTCTGATGAAGAGCCAGAGGTCAAGAAGTCAAAGGTCTGCAGCAGCAGAGGCTTTGCCCTCGGCGTGGGTTCACCTGAGGGAAGAAGGTCTTTCGGGAAGACAGCTGCTGTGTGCTGCATTCCTAAAATGTCTAGCATTTTCACAGGGCCAGGCCTGCTCCTCCAGAGGGGAAGGGCCTGCTGGCAGAGGACACTGATCGCAGCCTGTCATGTGAACCAGAGTTCATGGGTCACAGAGGGTAGGACTCCGGCCACTGACCTTAGGGAGCTACAAAGGAGAGGCCCCGCGGAGCGTCACGCCCAGCCATCACTTTGGAAGCCATTTTCTCCCTTAGTTTGTTTATTTTCCTGAAGAAAGGCCAGGGTGAAATAGCTTAGACCAGTGGTCGGCAAACTCATTAGTCAACAGAGCCAAATATCAACAGTACAACGATTGAAATTTCTTTTGAGAGCCAAATTTTTTAAACTTAAACTTCTTCTAACGCCACTTCTTCAAAATAGACTTGCCCAGGCCGTGATATTTTGTGGAAGAGCCACCCTCAAGGGGCCAAAGAGCCGCATGTGGCTCGCGAGCCGCAGTTTGCCGACCACGGGCTTAGACTAAAGGCACTGTGTTTTGAAAGCAGTCAGTTATGGGTTTATGTAGTAACCTACTTTTATTTGATTGTGACAACGCTTTACGATGAGAGCAGTGAGACTTACCTTAAGGCGAGGATTGTCAAATTTAGACGAGAAATAAATAAATGGTGTTTAGTTAAATTTAAATTTCAGATAAACAATGACTGATTTTTTGCTATATGTATGTACCATGCAATATTGGGGACATATATACTAACAGTTGTTCATGTCTGATCAAGTGACCCAATTGAAGCATCAAAGTAACACAGCAACAATACCTTTGGTAAAAGTTAATACATGGCTATAATTTACAAGTTGTAAGGGAAATAACATTTATTAAAAGAAAATACAATGAATTGTTGACTTGGAACAAATGTTCCCATAATTTTTTATTTGGCAATTTCCCACTTTAAATAAATCTATAAATTTGCTAGCAGAGAACCAATAGATAATCAATCATATTTTATCTTGGGTTGAAATATTAAGTAATTCAGAAGTAAAGCATAAAGAAAAAATTTTCCCATACAAGCTCTGAGATCTGGGCTTTAAATTTAATCTAAAGTAAGCATCTAGATTACTTTAACAGTATCCTCCTATCTAATAAAAGAGTAATATGCAAATTGACTATTACTCCAACACACAAAATGGCTGCCCCCATGTGGACACAAGATGGCTGCCACAAGATGGCTGGCAGAGAAGGGCAGTTGTGGGTGATCAGGCCTGCAGGGGAGGGCAGTTAGGGGTGACCAGGCCAGTAGGGGAGGACAGTTAGTGGTGACTGGGCCAGCAGAGAAGGGCAGTTGGGGGTGACCAGGCCTACGGGGGGGATAGTTTGGGGAGGACCAGGCCTGCAGAGGAGGGCAGTTGTGGGGGGACCAGGCCTGCAGAGGAGGGCAGTTGAGGGGGGGAGGGCTAGGCCTGCAGGAGAGAGCAGTTAGGGAAACCAGCCCTGCAGGGGAGGGAAGTTGGTGGTGACCAGGACAGTAGGGGAGGACAGTAAGGGGCAACCAGGCCTGCACGGGAGGGCAGGTGGGGGTGACCAGGCTGGCAGGAAAGGGCAATTAGGGGGAACCAGGCTGGCAAGAGAGTGCAGTTAGGGGTTACCAGGACAGCAGGGGAGGGCAGTTGAGGGCGACCAGGCCTGCAGGGGAGGACAGTTGGGGTGACCAGGCTGGAATGGGAGAGTAGTTAGGGGTGACCAGGCCAGCAGGGGAGGGCAGTTAGGGGCAATCGGGCCAGCAGGGGAGCAGTTAGGCATCAATCATGCTTGCAGGGGAGTGGTTAGGGGGTGATCAGGCTGGCAGGCAGAAGCGGTTAGGGCCAATCAGGCAGGCAGGCAGGCGAGCGGTTGGGAGCCAGCAGTTCTGGATTGTGAGAGGGATGTCCCAGATTGAAGAGGGTGGTGCAGGCTGGGCTGAGGGACACCATCTCTCCCCCGCTACACACACCCCATGCACAAATTTCGTGCACCGGGCCTTTAGTACAGGGTAAATGTTTAGGTGTGAAAGGAGGGAATTTATTCAACAAATACCTACTGAGTACTCACTCTATGCCAGACATCATTGAAGGAGTTTGAACTTCTTGCCTGGCTGGTGTGGCTCGGTGGGTTGGAGCATCGTCCCGTGCACTGCAGGGTTGTGGCTTCAATACCTGGTCGGGGAGTGTCTGATCAAAGTTTCTCTCTCAATCTTTCTCTCCCCCTCTCCCTTGTCCTCTCTCTAAAAATCAATAAAAACATACCCTCAGGTAAGGATTTAAAATAAATAAATTTAAAAAGAAAGCAAGAAAATGAACTTCTCTATCCTCTTGGCCTTATACTCTTGAGCAGTGGTTCTCAACCTTTCTAATGCCAGGACCCTTTAATACAGTTCCTCATGTTGTGATGACCCCCAACCATAAAATTATTTTTGTTGCTACTTCATAACTGTAATTTTGCTACTGTTATGAATCGTAATGTAAATATCTGTGTTTTCTGATGATCTTAGATGACCCTGCTAGCGGTTCTCAACCTGTGGGTCGTGACCCACAGATTGAGAACCACTGCTGTAGAGCCTAAGACCATCAGAAAACACAGATATTTACATTACGATTCATAACAGTGATCTTAGATGACCCTGCTAGCGGTTCTCAACCTGTGGGTCGTGACCCACAGATTGAGAACCACTGCTGTAGAGCCTAAGACCATCAGAAAACACAGATATTTACATTACAATTCATAACAGTAGCAAAATTACAGGTATGAAGTAGCAACAAAAATAATTTTATGGTTGGGGGTCACCACAACATGAGGAACTGTATTAAAGGGTCGCGGCATTAGAAAGGTTGAGAACCACTGCTCTAGAGAATGGTTTTTATGAAGATGTGTGCATTTTAAACTATAGCCAATTCCGGGATGCTTAGTTATATTCTGTGGGGCAATCTGACATTATAAAGATTTCTTTCTTATAATTTAGATTTTAGAGATAGATATTTATTTTTCAGCATTTATTGGTGCTACAAGAATTATACATCCTGATATCATTTCAGCACATTAAGAAGTTCTCAGGGGGTGTAGGACTGAAAACTGTATAAACTTAAGAAGCCTTTGGGGTAAAAGGTCAAACTGAATTGAAAGGGCACAAGAAGCAAAACATTAATTTGGGATGCTATCTTTAATTACAAAGTTGGGGTGCCTGTCCTCTCCTCCCCCCACAATTGGGTGGAGAGTTCTAGGAACAGAGAATTTTGGCAAGATGTTGGGGAGGAAATGAAACTTAAGTTCCTAGGGCCTGTTTCCACTGATGCATGGATATCAGTTTAGCAACACATTGTTGTTCTTATTCTACACTTGAGAGATAGTAAATTGCTTTTGGGTAGAAATGAATTAACTCTTTCCTGTGACTACATTACCATAACATACTGTCAAAAGTGATTTAGTAAACTGAATAGGGAAGGCCAAAAACATTAATATAGTTTCAAGAAATAAATTGATTAATGTGTCCTTTTTTCATTAGTATGATCAGGTTCACAAGATGATTTTATGCTAATATTCATTTTCACAACCTCTATTGTCTATCTCAGCAAACTCAAGGTTAGAAGGACGTTCAAGGTTATCTATTCTAACCTTCCTGCACCCATCAGATGGTTATTTTCCCCTATAACATGCTCACCATGTGGTCCCACATTTTAAGTGCCCCATTTTTTAAGTTTCAGAGGTTCTGATGTTTTAAAAATTGCAAAAAGATTTTTAAAAATGCCTCTTTGTCTCTCAGAAATAAGATTTCTGTTTCTATCATTTAAAGCAAGGAAACAAGATCAGTGCAGAGTTTCAATAACCCTAAAACACATTAAAGAAGCATTCCCTGTATCTTCTACTTGAAAGAAGAAAAAGAACTGGTAAACCTTTTTTTAATAGTAGGTAGTAATGGCAATTCCATATCTAAAACCAAGTAACCTTCTGTATCTAAATAACATCTATATATAAAAACAACTAACATGGTGGTTATTATGTGCCAAATACTGAGCTAGGTCATTTTCATGTCATTTCTGGTTTAATTCAAAATTTGTTATTCAATTTTAAACAAGACCCTTAAAAAGCTAGTGCTATGATGATCTTGGTTAATAGAGATGATCAAAGTGAGAGGCAGAGAAGTTAAGTAATTTGCCTATCGTATTAACATTAGAAGGGATCTCAGGAACATAGAATCCACTCCTAATTTTCTCTGATTTGCCTTGTAACTTGGGTCAAAAAGTCAGAGTTTAAAATCTTAGATCCATGATGTTTTGATTATTTCATGCTTCCTTATTCTCAAACTCATATCTCCATGCTGCAGGAATATTCTATATCGCCATAAATCTATGTATCTATATCTATACAAATAAAAGGGTAATATGCTAATTAGACCAGATAGACCGGATGTCCTTCCAGACAAAGCCACGGTTGTCGGGGGCCGAGGCAGAGGCGGTTAGGGGCGAGCAGGCAGGCAGGCAGGCAGAGCGGTTAGGGGCAATCAGGCCAATAGGGGAGAGCAGTTATGGGTGATCAGGCCAGCAGGGAAGCAGTTAGCAGCATCAAGCAGGCAGGCAGAGGCGGTTAGTGGCGATCAGGCAGGCAGGCCGAGGCAGTTAGGAGCGATCAGACAGGCAGGCAGGCAGAATGGTTAGGGGCAATCAGGCAGGCAGGCAGATGAGCGGTTAGGAGCCAGCAGTCCCGGATTGCGAGAGGGATGTCCCACTGCTGGTTTAGGCCCGATCCCTGTGGGACATCCCCCGAAGGGTCCTGGATTGGAGAGGGTGCAGGCTGGGCTGAGGGACCACCCTCCATGCACGAATTTCGTGCACTGGGCCTCTAGAATAGATATATAATAACAAATGATTGCAACTATTTTTCTTCTCAGTTTGACCATGGATAAGGTGAAGGAAATGAAAATGCATTTGATTCCAGACAGCTTTGTATTTTAAACTTGATTAAAAACTAAAAGCACAGCGCCAACCAACAGCAGCAGAATACATATTCATCTCAAGCACAAATGTAGCATTCTCTAGAATAGTCCATAAGCTAAACCAAAAAAAAGACAATATAAACGATGTAAAGTCACACATATTATGTTTTCTGATCATGATGGAATTAATTTTAAAATCGATAATAGAAGGAAATTTGAGAAATTCACAAATATGGGAAAATGAAACATTATACTTTTAAATAACCAATGGATCAAAGAAGAAATTACAAGGAAAATTAGAAACTATTTTGAGATGAAATAAAACAAGACTACAACACATCAAAACTTATGAGATGCAGCTAAAGCAGTGCTGAGAGGGCAATATATAGATGGATATCACCATTGGAAGTAGCCTTTGGATTATGATTGATACTCCTGCCTTGTTTTTGTCTTACTGCCCAAAAGAAGACTTATGTGGAGCTGATCTGAGTTCATTCAATAGCGTCACAAACAGTCATCCCACAGAATGTCAGAAACCAGCTGCACGCAAGGCTTCAGAGAACTTCATCCTGGCCCCAGGACTTGGTCAGTACCTCCAGGGACCCACTGTGTGCAACATGTTCAAGGAGATGTGGCCAGATGACCACACCTTGGTATTTTTACACATACATGGTGACAGTGCCTCTTAGTTGTCCTTGAATGCCCCAGAGAGCTGGCCACTTATCACATCCTCAGCACAACCTCATAGGCAACTGGAGAGGAAGCTGGGAGCCCTGCCCCGAAAAAGCTCACAGCACAACAAGCTGCCAAGCCCCTTTAATGATGGCAGCCTCCTGGAAGAGGATATTCATGAGCCAGGGTCATGGCCGCCCAATGCCTCATGCACCCTACTGTTTGCTGATCTCAGGCTTCAAAGTATGGCACATGATTTGTCCTAAGAATCCAGCCCTACCAGAATGATCTGTCATCTCTTTCTGCTAATGGAGCAGCTGCTTTTTGAATTATGTTGTTGCAATTTTTGCTCAGCTCTTAGTCCATTAACTTGATTTTATTTTATTTTGGTGAAAGGCAAATCACTTGACTAGGAGAATATTATTTAATTGGTCACTTGTCTCAGGGTTTGATGACTTTTCCATTAATGTTTATTAATGTTTATTCAACAAATAAATTTTATTTCATTTTCCCTGAAATAACCCAGCTAACTCTGAATGTTCAAGATATGCAGAACATTGAAGAGGAGCCATGATCCCAGAATTTCTATGATAACATGAGAATAGAAAACATGGAAGAGACACAGTCTGAAGGCTCAGAAGCTTAGCATGGGGATATGCAAGATGTACAACCACTCATAGTGTTCCCACTAGATTTTATCTCTTTCTTTGAGACATATATATAAAGACCCTAATCTCTATGTCCTTTTCTATTTCTCATTCTGTTGTCTCATGTGTGCTTGTGTGTGTGCATATATGTACATGTATTGCACCTTGTATAAAACATAATAATGGCATTTTACCACAATTTAACAACCTATAAGAAAGCAAAAATGTGTAATAATGGCTAACAATATGGCATTTCTGAGAACTTACTCTATAATGGGCACTGGAAAAACAACACACCTTTCTTATAGTATATCAATTGTTCACCAAAAAATTGGTACCACATTTAAAAAAACATTTTTTTTTACATATTTTTATTGATTTCAGAGAGGGAAGGAGAGGGAAAAAGAGATAGAAACATCAATGATGAGGGGAAATCATTGATTGGCTGCCTTCTGCATGCCCCACACTGGGGATCGATCCCACAACCAGGCATGTGCCCTTGACCAGAATCGAACCCTGGATCCTTCAGTCTACAGGATGATGCTCTATCCACTGAGTCAAACAGGCTAGGGCAATTGGTACCACTTTAAAAAGTATTTCCTGCTTTTCTTTCTTGCTCTCCAGTTTCTCACATCTACAATATGGAATTGTTCCTTTCCAGTCTGAGATTCTGTTCCACTACATGGTCTCATAAGAAAGGCTTTGTTGCTTATAGTTATGCTAACTTGGGCAAGAAGGTATATGGAATATTGGATGAAATGTAAAGGTTATTATTAAATGTAATTAGTGATGAGGGTAAAAATACAAAATCTCTAAGGTGGAGTTTACAAGGCCTTCTTGCCTTTTCAGTGGCAAAGGCCAAGCATTAGTCTGCTGGCCTTGCCCACTGTGAGTTTCAGAAAGACCTCTGCTCATAAATCCATGGAGTTGAAGGTCATGCAAAGGGCTTGCCCACACTAGCTTGTTTTCTCTAGGATCAGAAGCAAGACCTCAGCTAATCCCAGTTATACTGGTGTTGCACATTTCCCGCCTCCACCCACCTCCACCCACTAGTTCTGGCCCCAAATTGCTTCTGAGCTGACCCTGCCCATTGGCCAGAACAGGCCCACAGATGATTATTCCTCAGGGCAGCCAGAGCTTGTACAACAGCCTGGAATGCTGTCATAAGAAATGCAATTATCCTCATGCCATTAGTAGACTGAGACTCGTGTTGCTCTAAACAAAAGACTAGTTCCTCTTCCTTGGATTGAAAGTCTTAGGGTATAGAGGTCAATTGTAAATATTGGACATGTGACTTTTGCCTGCTTTCCGATGGGTCAGAGCTCTACTAGTAAACACATAGGCACTGTATACAAGAAGACTGTTTCTTTGTTGGGCAAGGGAAAACAAGAATTGGCCAGTTTTGAGTGATTATTATTCCATCCTCCATTTAAATAGTCGGTCTGGGTATTCCGTGAAGGCATAATATGTTCAAGGCACTGTGCTGTGGGGTCTGTGGAGAAGTCTGTCAAAGAGTATAGAATCCAGCAGAGGATTAAAAGTATACATAAACATGATACAAGGAAGTACATGGTAAGGACTTGACCTCTGGAATCAGAGATACCTGAGTTCAAATTTCTGCTCTGTCTATTTAATAAAGGGTGCTATAACAATTGGAAATCTATAAGTAAAAAAAATAAAATAAACCTCAAGTCATACATCATATCTTACACAACGGTGAACTTAAAATAGTTAATAAATATAAGTGTAAAATCTAAAACTAGAAAATTTTCTAGAGGAAAACAGAAATGGTGACTTTGCTAGGCAAAGATTCCTTAGATAAAACAACAAAATAAGATCCTTAAAAGAAAATATGGATTAGTTGGACTTAACCAAAAGCAAAAATTCTCCTTGAAAGAGAAAATGAAAAGACAACCACAGACTGAGAGAAAAATATTTGTAAAGTATGTGTCTGATAAAGCTGATAAAGGACTTGTATCCAGAATACATATTCAGATATCTCAAAATTTAATAATAAGAAAACAGCCCAGTTTTTTAAGTGTGAAAAAGTTGGAACAGAGCACTTGAAAAGGTACTCAAAATCATTCATTAGTTATTAGAGAAATGCAAATGGAAATCACAATGAGATACCTAGATATCCATTAGAATGACTTAAAAAAAATAACTGATAATTCCAACTGCTACCAAGTCTGTGGAGCCAAGGGAATTCTCAACATTGCTTATCAGAATGCAAAATGATACAGCCACATCAGAACAATAATTTGGTGATTACCTATTAAATTAAATACATATCTTGTTTTTGGGATGATGAAACCAGTCTATATCTTGTTCGTGGTGATGGTTACATGACAGTAAAACCCAGAGCACTGTCTTGTAAAAAGCATGAAATTTACTGTGTGTAAATTATAACTCCATAAATGTTAATGTGAGTTAGAAGGAAAAGAAGTCATACTATAGACTGTACTTAGTTGTCAAAAACAATGAAGGTGATGCTGAAAACAAAGCAAAACTCTGTTCTGGCACCTGAAGCTGAGTGAGTGCCCTTAGCCAAGTTTCTTCACTTTTATAAATAGCCACTTTCTCATCTTTAAAATAAGAAAAAAATAGCAATAGCACCACATAAAAATATATGTGCTGAGAGTTAAATGACAGACCACATGAAATATAATTAGTTGATTTACTCTGTCTCAGGCTTTGTATGTACCTTTATATTTATTATCTCTAAGTCTATTCTAAAAACCTTAGGAGATGGGTTCTGTGTTTAACATGCTGGGTATATGGTATATGGTATATGATATATGGTATATGGCAAGGACACCATATGTGTTGATTGTTATTACTCTTTATTGAAAGTCTCAATGTCCAGGTACTAAGAATAACCAGTGGAAAAACCTGTGGAGTTCCTGCCCTTGGGCAGCTCATAGTCGAATAGACAGTGAAAGAAGAGACAATTAAGATGCAGTGTGAGCCCAACCGGTGTGGCTCAGTGGTTGAGCATCAACCTATGAACCAGAAGGCCATGGTTTAATTCCCGGTCAGGGCACATGCCCGGGTTGTGGGCTTGATCCCCAGTGGAGGGCATGCAGGAGGCAGCCAATCAGTGATTTCTCTCATCATTGATTGGCTCTCCTTTCCTCTCTGAAAATCAATAAAAAAATATTTTAAAAAAAGATGCGGTGTGATAAGTGCTAGGTGAGTGGGGTCTGCAGGATACTTCTCTGGGGACATGGAGGAGGAGAAGGAGGTTCTTACTGGGGGAGATGGCGGTATTGTCAGGTGGCATCTGATCAAGTCTTGAAGGACAAGAGAAGCGTTAGCAGACAGGGATACAGTAATGTGTGGAGTAACTGAAGAAAGAAACACTCCAAACAATAACAGAAAAACAAACATCCCTCTCCCCTGAAAAGAAAACTGTCTTCAGAAATTAGTGGCAGAGGAAGGAGACACCAATTGCACCAGATAGCAACATGGGAAGCTCACGTAAGCTAATGTGACATTCTGATGTTGACATACTGTCCTAATGTCCAGATCTTTAGAAGAGGCTTTCATAGTCTCCTCTACCCCCATTCCAGCATCTTAGGTTCACCTGTAGCTCAAATGTAAAACCTCTTAGCTGCAATTTTTATTCATTGTTATTTGTGAATGCATGAGGAGGGAGGTTCAAAAATGACGTCAAGCTGTTGGCTTTTCTACTATGTGAGGTTTAGCACATATTTTTCAATGCCCCGTGCCTCTTGGGACATGGTATTTAAATAGAACTAACACTCTTCTGGGTGTAAAATACTACTGTGAAACTATTCGAAAGATTCCTGGCAGAGAAGGGGACTAGAGGGTGGCAGTGAGAGGAACGTACTGAATGAAGTGGCTCTTTGTTAGTATAAACATACAAACCTGTGTGGAGACTCTTTGCCCTTCTGCTGTCCCCACAACCCCTCAACAGGTGGCACGAGCTCATTGACATTTGTAGAGCAGATGGGATGTCATTTTAATGTTGTTTCTAATTGACAGGGGCCTCGGGGGCTGTGCACGTGCGGCTGCATGCCTGGTTGAGGGTGAGCCATGGAATTAGACACTGCTACCTGCTCCTTCTGGCAGGGAAATGAGAGCTGAAATTGTGTCAACTGGCTAGAGCACACTGTGTTACCTCTTAATCAAAGGCCTTCTTTTGCTGGTTTTATTTCCCTTAACTTGCCAATCCGTCCCTCCTCCTTGCAGAGCTCTGAATTTTGGACCACTTGAACAAGGAAACCTTGTTCCTCTGAAAATTACCTTTAGCATAAACTGTGCTATCCTGTCTAAATTCTCATAAGCAATTCAGGTTACGTTAAATTTACACCAGAAACGAGTTGGGCGCTTCCCAGAACTGGTCCAAAGAGGAAGTGAAAAGGACTGGGTAGTAGCTGCGGCAGTCCCTGGAGCCTCCCAGCTATTCTAATCAGAGTACAAACAGCACAGAGTGGGAAGGCCTGCCCCTGGACAGCCATCGTTTGCAGTTCTCATTTTAGAAGCCATATGGTGGTAGACGCAGCCCCACTTCCTGTAGTGAACACACGCAGTGCCAAGACGGCAGTCTCACTCAGCCTCCACGAGGACCCTGCACACTAATTAGAATACTTTTGTTCATACACAACAAAGCAGAAAGCACTTTCTTGATCAGTTTAGGAATGGTCTTTTAAACTGCCTTGGGTTCCCTTCAATCATTCAGCTTCTTGGAAGAAAACAGATCCCAATTATTCATCATAACTTATTAGATCCGACGTGAAAACAATTTATATGGTAATGAGGAATTTACTGGGCCCTCTGAGTGTGTTATTTTGTGCCTGAGTCTAGGGGTTATTTCTAAGACATTCATGGTCATTTCCCTCTAATCAATGGCATACGTTTTCATTTGGGGCCCTCAAACACATTTTGGAAATAGATTTCCTTCTGTTTTTCTTCTCTCTTCTCCACCCAACTTCATTACAATGCCCTTAGCTCAAGAGGAGGGACGAGAAAGAGAGGTCGGCTTTAAAATACCTTATTCTTGTCTCAGCCCCAAGTCTGTTAATGAAAAATAGTATAAATAATTTTTTTAAAGCAGTTAATGATCTACAAACATTTAAGGGATTAAATGGGCTACTATTTATTGTTAGTTTTAAACAGAATTGAAATGAAAATCTTAATAACCACTATTATTTATTCAAGTAGGTGTGGTATTAAGTGTTTTTCCACATAATAATACTAAAGTAGCTAATATATTTTTATTGGTCATTTACTATGTGCCACCATAGTGTCAAGCTTATTCATTCCTCTCATCAACACTGTCACAGACATGATCCTTAACCACATTTTACAATAGAAGAAAGTGGGACTTAGAAAAAAAAAAGTGCTAAAATTGAACTTGGTACATCTGAAGCCAAGGCCCATGTGCTCAACTACCACCGGAGATCCTTTGATGAATCCCAAATGGACGGTTTGGGTTTGTCTGATGTATGTAACTCCACTGATTGATCAGTTTTATATTAAAAAATCAAACTATTTTAAATTTCAAGAATTTTCTTACCTGGGTTGTAGGAGCTTTCTTGGCCTGTCAAAATCTCAGAACTAAGAATAGCCTGCCTCCCCTGTGGATCTCTGCCTTCCAGGACCAGTAGATTGATTCTTCCCCTTCACAATCGGAGGATACAGCGATCTTCGCTCAGAGATTTCCTGGCACACCAGGATTTTTGAACCAGAACCAAAACAGTCCTAACGTGACTTCTGCCCAACTTGACTTTAGACTTTCCTTATTTTTCCAAGTGATTGACTTAAAATATAATATTATCAGAGTCAGATCACCGTGTTTACTATTTAACATCCAGCCTTACTCTTATCTAGGTTTGTCCAGTTGGAAGCAGCTTCCACAGTCTTCTCTCTGTTCCTCTCATTTTTAGATGGGAGGGGCTGCGTGGGAACCCACCCGAGTCCTGGGCGGAGGCTGTGTGGGGCTGGGCAGCCTCTTTTATATTTTTTTATTCAGTGAATATGAAGGAAGCTGCTCTGTAGCTGTTTTTCAGTCTAGACAGGATATGATGATAATAGCACAAATAGAAGTTTATGTATTCCAGCCAGGGACAAATTAAGTGGGTACAGGGCACAGATATATGTCATGCTGTTATTAACATCGAGCAGCACACGGCCCACTCCAGGGCACAGAGCCCAGATTAATTGGCTTGCCCAGAATGCATCTCTGATTAGAAAAAAGTTCTCAGGAAATGCTGGGCAGTGTGCATTTGGACTCTCAATTTTCTTTTCATAGGCACTGAAAGTTAGACATTTTATAGACTAAGAGACTGAGTGGCACTTGACACCGCTGGATTTCTGAAATGTTTTGCCAGTGTTCCTCCATAGGTAATAAATATTTCTGGGAGAAACCTGCCACCACATGTTGGATTGATTCGGGTGGTATTTACTATTGCTTTTCCGAGGTGCCCAAGCTCTGGCACAGTCGAGAGTATAGAATTATGGCAGAGGTGTGTATCTTGAGTACTATGTATGCTTAAAAGATCAAAGTGAGGCTCTGTAAGTCACATGAGCTACAGAAATAAAACCCCCAAGGTTGCTGTGCTTAAAAATACTGCCATTTGTGCCTCGGGGAGTCTAATAGTGATCAGGCATGGCACCTGGCTGACTGAACTCCCTTCCGAGTCAGCCAGGAAGGGAAGGAATCCGGAGAAATAGCCAACAGCATAGAGCAAGTTCAAAAATAGTGTCTCTCCGTGGAAAAGCTTGAGATGAACAGTAAAGAAGGTAGATTCTGTATCCAAGAAAAATCAAGGGTGAAATTGCTTGTGCTGCTGACCAAAGACTAAACACTTCTCTTGGATGCAGGCGAGCAATTCCAATGGTCTCCACAGAACCTGGCGTGCATAAGCCAAGGATAAAATTCGGTTCGTTAAAGAGCTCTTGCTAACCTGTGACACCCTGTTTACCATCAAACCTGCAAAACCAGGAAAGTTAAACACTATGGGTGGATCAAAAGAGGTGGGTCCTGAATATTTGTTATTATTAAGGAGGTTTGAGGAAGTATTGAGAAAACCTTTTTTAAATGTGACTCCCAGTAGCTCCTGCTTGCTTTTATTGGATGCTGAACCCATTCAGGTTCCATTCCTTAAAAATTGGCCATAGTGCATTCCTGTTCCTTTTTGGAAATACTACAATATGTAAACATTTCACAGCACATTCCATTGTTTAACAGTGAGGCATTCAAGGATTATCATAAGTAATGTAAAAGGTTATGCTTTCTGAGACGGCTTTGAGAAGAAAGAACTCTTTCTTTGTCTCTCAGCTTCAGGAACTCACTTCTTCCAATTCATGCAGTTACATACGTAGAGAATCTAGGTTTTGAGTGAGTTCTGAGAATTCCTGCCCATGCCTCACACCAGGGACCTTGTGGTCGAAGGTACTGGTATCATGGGCTCCAGTCTCTGCCACTCTCATTCACTGAGGTATGCATCCATCCATCCTTCCATTCATTCATTTGAACTCTTAGAGCACTTCTGTGTCTGGCTGATATTAAATTTGGCTCCATGAAGACTTAAATATGGAGGTAGAAAAGAAGCAGACATATTTTGGAAGGTGATGAATAGCATTACAATAAATAATATATATGATAGATAGTGTCTACTAGGTGTACCCGTTAATAATGCGGATTTTTTTTCAATAGATGAAGTTACACATATGTTGATATATATGCTATTTGATATGTATGCTATTTTGTGTATTGACAGCAAGCTTCAAAACTTCATATGTCAAATTTGCTGAAGGTGTTAACATCATAGAGATTTTTACACTTAAAAATGTCGAATTTCATGCCAAAGAAAGAGCATTTGTGGGAAGTTTTAATTCATTACTTTATTTTGAAGAAAAAGTTATCATATACTTCAGGAAGCTTATAGTGAACATGCTCCACCTCAAGACACTTGTGAACGCTGGCTTAAATGCTTTAAAAGTGATGATTTTGATGTGAAAGACAAAGAATGTCCAGGTCAACTGAAAAAGTTTGAAGACCAACAATTACAAGCATTATTGGATGAAGATGCATGTCAAACTCAAAAACAACTTGCAGAAAGATTAAACGTTGCTCAGCAAACAATTTCCGATCGTTTACAAGCAATGGGAAAAATTTTAAAGGAAGAAAAATGGGTGCCACATGGAAAACAGAAAAGTCATCAGTAAAATGTTGCTTCAACGGCACGAAAGAAAGCCTTTTTTGCATCAAATTGTGACTGGCGATGAAAAGTGGATTTATTTTGAGAACCCCAAATGCACAAAATCATGGGTTGATCCAGGTCAACCATCAACATCGACTGCAAGGCCAAACCGCTTCAGAAAGAAGACGATGCTCTGTGTTTGGTGGGATCAGGAAGGTGTGGTGTATTATGAACTTCTAAAACCAGGTGAAACTGTTACTACTAATCGCTACTGACAACAAATAATCAATTTGAACCACGCTTTGATTGTGAAACGACCAGAATGGGCCAGAAGACACGGCAAAGTAATTTTGCTTCATGATGACGCACCATCACACACTTCAAAACCAGTTAAAGACACGTTAAAAGATCTTGCCTGGGAAATATTAACCTACCCACCGTATTCACCAGACCTTGCTCCTTCAGATGACCACTTGTTCCAATCGATGGCACACGCACTTTCTGAGCAGCACTTCCAAACATACGAAGAAGTGGAAAATTGGGTCTCTGAATGGTTTGCCTCAAAACAAGAAAAGTTCTATTGGGACGGTATCCACAAATTACCTGAAAGATGGGGAAATGTGTAGCTAGCGATGGCCATTACTTTGAATAAAGCACTTTTGATGTTTCTCTTGAGATTATCGCGTTTTCTTTGATTACAAAATCCGCCATTATTAACCAGTACACCTAGTATGCACAGTAAACTCTTAATAAATATTAGCTATAACATTAACTGTGTTCATCATTAAACAACATAGTAACAGCATAGAAAGTTTTTCAATGATAATTTAATTCAAAATCCAACCATCCTAATGCATCATCACCAGTTTTCATTTTACATTCACTTCTTTATTTGTTCAAAAACTATTTCTTGCCCTGGCCGGTGTCACTCAGTGGTTGCTCAATGAACTGTAGGGTCGCTGCTTCGATTCCTGGTCAAGGGCATGCATGTACCTGGGTTGCAGGAAGGCAACCTGTTGATATGTCTCTCTCACATCAATGTTTCTCTCTCTCCCCCACTCCCTCCCTCCCAGTCTCTCTAAAAAAAAAAAATCAATGGAAAAAATATCCTCATGTGAGAATTAAAAAAACAAAAACATATTTTTTGACTCCTACTCTGTTGCAAATGTGGGCATAGCCCATTTGCAGGTTCTCTTCTCACCTTTGTACATGTACACTCCTAATTTCTGAGTAAAGTTTCTCATACAGAGGGTATTTTCCCATGCTGTTACATGTTATTTATGTTAACATTTTAATCAATAGATATTGTTCTATCAATATCATCATTTATTTGACTATTTTTCTCTTGAGGAATATGAAGCGTCTTTCCACATTTGCAATATTATTTTTAAACATGCAATAATAAACCTTTGAGGTGAAGGGATCAAGAAGTACAGAGTGGTAGTTACAAAATAGTCCTGGGGATGTAAAGTACAGCATAGGGAATATAGTCAATTATATTGTAATAACTATGTATGGTGCCAGATGGGTACTTAAAATATCAGGGGGAACACTTAGTGAAGTATATGATTATCTAACCACTATGCTGTGCACCTGAAACTAATACAAAATAATATTAAATATAAACTGTAATTGAAAAATAAAATGAAGTAAAAATAATAAACCTTTGAGTACAGAGCTACTTATTTCTTTCTAATAATTTACTAGGGTTAATTGCCAGAAATATAAATACTGTACCAGAGGATATGAACATTTTTATGGATTTTGATGCAACTTGCCAAATTTCTCAATCTTGTACCAATTTACAATTATAATTTCCTTTACATCAGTCACATTCCACTGCTGCCTCTGTGAAGATACTGCTTGATTTCTGGTTGGAGTATCAAGAAACACTCTAGTCTCAGCAAGAATGCCTGCATAATCATTTCTTACATGGGTTATCTTCCAGATGGCTTAACCCATCCATTATAGAGATAACTTCCACTAAGCGGGAAAGGCTGTTTCCAGCGCCCCACATTTTAGAGCCTTCTTCCTTCCTTATTTTTATTCCTTAAGCCGATTCCTATACCTAAACACCCACTTTTAGCACTAGAGAACGTTACAAATGGAAGAGACCTCAACAATCTCTTATTATCCTTTTAGTATTAGTGTTGAAGATACTGAGAGCCAAGAAGATTGTGAATTACTTCAGACCCCAGAGTTGGTGGGGAGATCTGGGACGCGATCTTCTGCACACAGCCAATTGGTACTGCTGCTAGAAAATATCAAGGGGGCGGGGGTTGGCTCATAAATACTAATATTGGAAAGACAGAGACAAAAATGAGCGTGGCCTTCAGGGAAGTTTGACCTGCACATTAGTGAAATGTTCCAAATGTGACACCCTCCCTCATGGGCCCACGGCTTTACATATGCATGCTGTTATTGTAAGCTGTGGAATTACCCACCCAGCCCAGGGGCTGCCAGTGGTACATGGTGCACTTGGAAAGTAATATGAAGGTCACCACCTCGGAAAGGAGATTGGGAAGCATCAAAATACAAAGTATGAGTTCTTCCGCAGCCTTAAGACTAACCTCCTTGGCTTGTAGAATACAAGATGCAGTGTGACTGACCACCTAGCATTTCATAAAACAAAGAGCTTCATGTTTTTCCATCACATTATCATGTTATGTCTTTGTGCCTCTTCTCCTGTTGCTCTTATGGCTTATCCCCCACATGGCTGGTTAATTTCGACTCTTCCTTTAAGACATTAGTTCAGATGAAGCCTCTTGCAGGAAGTCTCCCATGATGCCTCTAGGTTGCAATGACTCTCCAGTCTTTATGTTCATAAAGAACCTGTGTATTTGTTTATCACACTGAGCTGAGAATATTTTTTTTATGTCATTTGACTAAGTTCATCAAGATATCAGTCTCTGTGACTTATTCTTAGTACAGGATAGATATTTACTAGTAGTAAACATTTGTTGAACTGAAATATCTGAAATGTATAAATAAGGATTTTGTGAGAACCCTAAAATCCATTGAATATGGCCTGGATATGGCTTCAGGTAAATGTGACTAGAATATAATTCTAACTTAGAATGCCTACATCTGATTCATCTTGTTGTATTATTGGGTAGGAAGAAAGTATTAACAGGAAACGGATAGTCTATTTGGCCACAAAATAAGCCCCAAAACAATATATATTTTTTTAAATGTAACTTGTTATCATCACCATCATTTCCTCTGGGATCTTATTCTAGTAGTACCCTCTTTTAAATTTCCGATCTCTCCTTCTCTACTAGTTCTTTTCTGCTTAACTAATAAATTTGTTCAAACCTTTCATATCCTTAAAAACTCTTTTTCAAACCTTGTGATTCCCCTCTGACTATCATCTTTTTCATCCATTTTTCTCCCATCATTCTTCAACCCGCTGCAGTCTACTTTCTACTCCTTCTCTTGCCACTGAAATTGCACTGGCTAAGCAAGGTTACCAGTTACCCCCAAAATGAGTATTCAGTTGATACTTCTGTTGACTTTTCAATCATGTTGGACACCGCTGATTACTCCCTTCTTCCTGTAATTCTTTCCTCTCTCGACATAGTGCCGCCATGTTTCTCCCTTCACCTGTGGGACTACTTTCACTCAACCCTTGTGTCCTTTCCCATTTCTCAAGGCCTGTCTTTCCCAGTTTTCCATTCTTATTTACACCATGGATTTTATTCTTTGCTATCCATTATAAACGTCTGTGTCTCTTTCAAAAAATAAAGAAACCTGAGAAAAGGGAAGTCTTGTGCACTGTTGGTAGGAATGTAAAGGGAACTATGGAAAGCATGATAGAGATTTCTCAAAAAATTCAAACTAGAGCTACCATATGATCCAGCAATCCCCTGGGCATATATCTGAAGGAAATAAAAACAGGATCTCTGCACTACCATGCTCATTGCAGCATTATTCACAATAGCCAAGACATAGAAATAACCTAAGTGTCAACAAATGATTGGATAAAGAAGACCATATATATATATATATATATATATATATATATATATATATATATATATATAATTCAGTCATGAGAAAGAAGGAAATCCTGTTATTTTAGACAAGTATGGACCTTGAGGGCATTATACTAAGTGTAATAAGTCAGACAGAGAAAGACAAATACTGTATGATATCACTTATATGTGGAATCTAAAAACGCCAAACTCCTAGAAACAGAGAGTGGAATGGTGGTTATAAGGGCGGGAGGGTGGGTAAATAGGAGTTGTTGGTCAAAGGATAAAACTTCCAGTTATTAGATGAATTATTTCTGGGGATCTAATGAATATAGCATGGTGACTATATTAATAATACTGTATGATATCTTTGGAAATTGCTAAGAGAGTAAATCTTAAATGTTCTCTCCACAAAAAAGGAATTGCCATTATGTGATGTGATGGAGGTATTAGCTAATCCTATGGTAGTAGTCATTTTGTACTATATCAAATCTGCACATTGTACACCTTAAACTTACACAATATTATATGGTAATTATATCTCAATAAAGCTGGGGGAGAGCAGGAGTATTTCAGGAAAAATGATAGACTGAACAAAATAGAGAAGCAGAAAATAGGAAACACAGGGAATGTGGGGGAAAGTAGGTAAGAGCCTCCCAGAGTAGTTCTATGTTGGACCATAAGAGAAGATCAAGCTGGAAAAGCAATGTGGGATTAGGCAGGAACTGATATGCATGTGCCGAAGTGCCCTGTTATTAATCTGCAACCATTGGCCTAAATGAATAGCTTGACTCTTAAAAATCACCTTGTCTCAAATTTCACCCTCTTCTAGGCTCCAAATTGCCATTAATTATAACATGTACCTAAATCAGACAGCTTAACACTTCCCAACTTAAAACTTTCAGTGGTTCCATTTTGTTTATATCAGCCATGTAACTGGTAAGACATAATCAAAATTTATCACACACCTGCATTTCTACTCTGCTTCCTTGATTGGAAGAGAAAGGGGTGGAGTTACACAAAGCATTGCACTGAAAGGGACTTAAATAATAAAATCCTGCTCTTAGGTTGGCATACAGGACCATGCATTCATGTTACTGCTTCTTACCTCTAACATTCTAGCTCACTCTCCATATGGATGTTACCCACTTATTCAAATCTTTCAGGCTTTTCCTTCTGCCTTGAATGCTTTTTCTTTTATCTCCTTGACTGGCCAATGAATTGTGTGGTTTTAACCCATTGATAGGAAGTATGTCCTTTGTGAACTCTTCTCATTCTTCACCAGGTTGACCATACTCTCCTATGAGCACCTCTTTGTTGTGTCTATATGACAAGTAATTGCTTTTCCAGCTCTGTTACTAGATGAGATGCTCCTGAAAACCAAAGCTGTCTTTTGTCAACACTTAATGTGATGTCAGACACAAGCAGCACCCAGTATTTGTTGCAGAATGAATGAATGAACACAAAAAATTTCTCTACTTTGAACCAGCAGGAGAAAGACTAGACAAAATCATGGCATTTTCTCAAAGACTACATAAAAAGTAGTATACATGGGGCAGCTTATTTAAAAGATTATACACCAAACATTTTATGACACTTTTAAGCAGCTTTAAAAGATCATTTTTCTTATGTTGATTAAAAAGCCATTTGTCTTTTTAAAGTTTTATCCAGTTAATTTAGTTAGTAAACTTCTTTTCCTCTCTCTTAGTGCAATAGCAAATCTGGCCCAGTCTGGAATGAGTCATAATGAATTGTGCTTGATTGATCCAGATTAAAGTTGATTTACTTATAGGTTTACCAGTGAATGGTTAATTTGTCTCTTTGCTACCTTTTAGCTCCAGCCTCTTGTCTTTTAGTAATTATTACAGAAATAAATAAATGTTTTTTACTAATTTTATTTGTTGATCACAAAAGAATAGCTACTTTTTTTGAGAATTCTTACTATTTATGCTACTGCTGAAGAATTCTTTAGCATGTGAAGATTGGTATTTTTCCTCTTTTTCTCTTTCATGTGTGTTCTATTTAGACCAGGAAATTGACATTTCAGCCCAGAAGACTTAGGCCAGATGTTAGTCCACTGGCTGGAAGATGGATTTCCTGCCCCAATAGGTGACCTCTGAAAGCAAAATGGGCTTTTTCTTAATGGGTAGACTGTCCAAATGACCTCATTTCTAGAACAAGCATCCTTTGTGAAGTGCGTCTTTGCTATTGAAATCAACATCATCTGATTTTTGAGAACATTCATTAGATGAAAAGTAACTAGCACCCAGTTGTTTCATTTATAAGGCATAGGAAAAAATTATGCCTAGACAACTCATTTTTTTTCCTTTTAAAAATATTTGTGTTCATTGAGAGGGAAATGGTGCAGAAAATCTGGTGTCTGCTTTCCCATATTAATATTTCTTTTAGATCTATTTCAAACCTCATTCAGGTCAGCATTAACCAAAGGAGCATGTTATGTGCTTCTTTAAACAGGGAATTGTTTCACTAAGCTTGACCAAGGCACTATTTAAAGAAGTAGCCATGACCCCAGTGTCCTGTCACTCAGACTTTTAGCTCCATGTGTGGGAAGTTCATTGAGACATTCCCATGGAACCACCTCTTTTGATGAGTTCTTCACCAAGTTCATTTATTTATATCTTCAATTGTATAAGGCGGCACAGAAAAACGGAGATAACTGAGCCTTTGTGTGTGTGTGTGTGTGTGTGTGTGTGTGTGTGTGTGCGTGTGTGTGTGTGTGTGTGTGTGTGTGAGAGCGCTGTGCTGTGAGTGCACACACACCCATGGCTCTGTGTGTGTCACAGGAAATGCAATTTCAAAGAAAGTACCCAGGAGAGGAAAATGGCCTTGAATGACTGGGAGGAGACTATAACACTATGCATGAAAAGAAGGGGAGTTAGATTGCGTGAGAAGAAAAATAAATGTTTCAGAGATTCTTAAATGATAGAATTTTATAGCTGAATGGAAAGTGAGGGGTTCCCCCACCCCAGCCCCCAGGAACAGGAATGAAAGAAAGTGTCTCTTTTTAATAGCTGGCAGAAATTTTACTAGTATAAAAATCTTGTTCACTGTGATCCAAAATGTTGGCTCCTCCATGAAAGACCAGAAAAGAATGAAGCAGAGCCGTATCCAGAGTTAACATCAGGCGGGCACTGCCCCTCAGACTCATGGCTCTTCCTCAAGTAATTTATATAATAAATATGGGACTCCTTAAAAAATGAGCAGAAAAAGGATTTCACACTCTCCTTTGTTTTAATGAGTTAATACACATGTTCCCCTGAATGCTATATGCAGCCCAAGACTCCGCTTTTCTAAACAGTTGTTTGCAAGTGTCATTAATCATAAAATAGTTTGGGGGTGGTTGTTCAAAGTGTTCTGAAAAATATTTCAACTCCGGGTAAGACTGTAATAATCTTCTATGGCTCCCAGGATTGATGTAAGTGAGATGCTTTTGTTGCCTGTGCATAGTATTGCAGCACCTCGAAGAAGCAGAGCGACAGTTTTAACCGGAGCTTTTCAATTAAACGGGGGAAAAATATTTTCACAAGTATATTACAGCAACAGCAACAGCCAAGGAGGCATTCTCATAGAGCAGCATGCATAAACTAGACAAGATTGATGAAGCAGTTTGTTTGGTGGATGATACCTCCCAGCTGTGCTTTTAAGCCTTTTTTTTTCTTTCATAATTTGGAAACATTTAACATAATCTCTGATCTCTTATTAGCACATTCTTTTTTTATATATATATACTTTCTCAAGCTGAAAGGTAAATAGGAGGGAGCAAGATTCCAAAGATGGTTCCCTCTCGGCACATCCTTCTTTTCTCTCAGTAAGTGTCAGGCTCACAGCTCTCAGCTCTCCACAGGAGACACTGCCCTCATCTTAATTCAGAAGCTATTTTATGGTGAATTCCAGTCTTCTGGTTCTTTGCCTTAAACATTGTGAATTCAGTGTTGGCAGCCACCCAGAATGTTTTTGTTTCTTGTCTATAGTGTGGATTACTGAATAGTTCCAAATCCTTATATTTCAGATTTACGAGTGGGGTTAGAAATTATCTAGTCTGATACTGCTATGTGGTGTGAAGTGTCACTCAAGGTAGTGTTGTGCCTGAAGAGTAATTCCCAGGCAGAACCTTGGTGTCTACACAGTAACAACAAGGATGGCAACCTAACTGGATAGGCTGGTAGGATTCCTCTCCCAGTGGAGGAAGAGTATTTATAACCCTGAATCCTCATTTTGCTTATTCACCTTCTCTCCACAGCCTGCTCCTGCCATCCTCACTTTACTTAATCTCTCTTACCTCTTTTCTGATCTCTTATCAACTACTCCATAATGAAGAGGCTTTTAAACAGGTAATGCCTTAGCATGGGCTTGGTTCACCTTTAGGGCATTTGTAGGGGAAAAATTTCTTTGGGATTGTCTATGGAAAAAAATATTTTAGGCTTTCATTCTCTCCTTGAAGTTAGTTTCCTGAGGCATTGTGGAATGCCCTGCCTTGAAATGCCAGAGAGGGCTGCTGACGGTTGGCAAAAATTAAATGAGCTGATCTATTTCTATTGCTCAATTTCAGAAGGCAATGTGGTAAAAAAAATAAATTGGATTATTTATAATTGTTTAGATCTAATCTCTGCTTAATCTCACATTTTCTCTGAAGAAAATGTGTTGTCTTTCAAAAATAACAAGTATTAAAATGAAGCTGTTTTCTTAAAACTCGAGCTATTCTTATGGATAATACATTTTTATTCCAATACAATCATTCATGCTCTACTGAACCTCTGAGATACATCCTGAGAAATGTGCCATTAGGTGATTTATCACAGAGTACACTTACGCAAACCTAGATGGAACAGCCTACTACACACCTAGGCTTTATGTAGCCTATTGCTCCTAGGACACAACCTGTGCTGCATGTCACTGTACAAAACAACATGAAATTAAATCAAATGCAAGAGAAAATGACAGAATCAAGAGATGCAGTAAACATGAGATGTATTGAGGCAGCTGCCAGCATAACACAGCAAACTATCTACAGTAATAAAAGAGTAAGATGCAAATTGACCGTACCTTTGTGATGCCCACCAGCTAACCAGGAGTGAGTATGCAAATTAACCCAACAAAGAGGGCGGGTTAATTTGCATATGCAGGCTCTGAGCGGCTGGGCGGGGCGGGACACTTGCGTCGTCACCATGGTGATGATGCAGGCGTTCCACACCGCCCCAGCCGCTCTGGGCCTCTGGGCAGCGTGGGAAGGCAGAAAGGCGGCTCTGGCTGGAGCGAAGGTGGTGCCGGCAGCCAGGGGAAGGAAGGCCCATTCTTGCATGAATCTTCATGCATCGGGCCTCTAGTGTTTTTATAAGTAGAATAAAATACCAGTAAATAGTATAGTCTAGTAAAAACATAAACCAGTAACATAGTCATTTAAAATCATTATCAAGTATCTTATATAATAAAAGGGTAATATGCAAATTGACCCTAACAGAGGAACGACCAGAATGACCGCTTGACCAGTCACTATGAGGTGCACTGACCACCTCTTGGTCCCTCACCCCAGCTAGCAGGCTCCAATAGCCCAATGGCGAACGGGGAACCTGGGGTGGGTGGCGGCAGGGGCCAGGACCAGCTGCTGGAAGCCAGGGAAGATGGTCCTGATTGCAGGCCAAGCCTAGGGACCATACCTGTGTCCGAATTTCATGCACTGGGCCTCTAGTTATGTACATAATTGTATGTGCTTCCTTTTACATGACTGGCAGTGCAGTGGGTTTATTTCCACCAGCATCACCACAAACACAGACATGTGAGTAATGCATATGTAACATCGATGTTACTATGTCACCAAGCAATAGGAATTTTTCAACTCTGTTATAATCTTACAGGACCACGGTCATTTATGTGGTCCACCGTTGACTATGCCGTCATTATGCAGCACATGACTGTATTTCATTGTCTGCTCTTTAAAACCAAGTATCTCTGAACATCTGATTTTGCAATCTCCACTCACTTATCTCATGACAGTTTCTTTTATTAATTAATTTTAAAAGTAATCTACTAGTATAGTTTTTCAATATGTTATATTATAAAACTTAACATTTCTTCAACAATGTGTTCATTTTTTTCTTATTTTGACATTCTCATAGCTCCAAGTAGCTCTCAAACTTGAGCAGATATCATGGTTACCTGAGGAGCTTGTTAACATGCAGATCATGCCTTCCACCCCCAGAGTGTCTGACTCAGTAGGCTTTTGGGGCTGGTGGTGGAAATTTGCATTTTTCACAAGTTCCTAGGTGATACTGATGCCTCTGTCCTTGAGTCTACACACGAGAAGCACTGATCTAGATAAAAATTGTAAAAGATGGTGGTAGTATGGACTAAGGCAGTGGCAGTGGAGATGGAGAAAAGGGGATGCACTTAACCTACACAGGGTATCCCCCAAAATGTATACACACTGTAACAGCTAATAGCTCAATTTGGAAAATGAAATGTATTTTAATAAACATTGCCTTTATAATTATTCAAAGAGTAGGTATACAATTTTTGGGGATACCCTATATTTAGAAAGTAGAATTAATTAGGCTTATCCGAGGTTTCGGTGAGAGTGATGGTGTGGGAGGAGAAGGAATCAAGCATGTCTCTGAAGTTGGTAGCTTGAACAAATACACGGATGCCACTGAGTACTACTGAAATGGCAAGTGAGCAAGGTGAGAGGGTTGGATTGTAGTGAAAAGTCATATATTCTATTTAAAGTTTAAATAAAATAATTTTAAAATGTCAAACAGTGTCTGTCATAGCCTAGATTTTCAGTAAATGATAGATATTGATATTACTGTTGTTATTATTATCTTTACCATTAAAACGGAATAGTTCTAATGACCCCACCCTACTAGAGATAACCTCCTAAATTCATTACTCAACAGCCACATTCCAGAGCTAGGAATTACTCCTTTGTGTAACTCAAGACATTTAGGTATAAACAAGGAAATTTTACAGATATCTTCATGGTATGAGTGGGTAAAGGAAGGAAGAGTAAAGGGAAGGAAAATGGGAAAACAGTTCTAATTCAGAGAATTATCATTTGCCTTATCACAGACAACCTCACAACAACCATATTAAATAGGTGGAATTATCTCATCATACAGATGAGATAAATAACTTGCCCAATAAACCACTTGCTCTTTCACTCAAGTCTTATAAAAACTTGAGTAAAAGTTTAAACCAGCTTTCCTGACCCCATTAACTTTGTGCCTACTACCAAACTCTAACTTGACTGCTAAGCAATTGGCTGGTTACCTTCCTTATGTCAGAATGATGACCTCAACAGGTTACAGGCAACACTCTGCAATGTCTGGATTAGTGACTTTTAATCTTTAGTTCTCCTGACTCAGAATAAGAACCACTTTTTACAAAGCAAGCCAGCATTTACATGTATATGTACACGTGCGACTATATGTACATGCATTGTACACATATATATGCAGCAATATGACTGAGACTAACTTTCAAGAAGTAAGTTTTTGTGATAAGTACATTGTCAATATTTATACTCAGTGAATGCACTCTGATAGTTTTCTTCTCATTCATGGTAATAAAAGTTTATCAGGACTCACAATCAGTTTTGAGTCTCTAGTAGATGTCTGGAAAATCTTCTAGATCCCTTTCTAAAAGAGGATTTTCTAGAAGAGGATCCTTTGGAATTCCTCCACCAACATCATAACAATGCCAATGAGCTGGATACGAGAGAGTCCCATGGAAAGGGAAAAAACGAGAGCAGGATTTTTGTATATTTTCTGTACACGCATCTTTAATGGAGCATCTATACTTGCCTACCTTCCAGAGCTTGGTGAGAATCAAATACAATTTAAATGAAAGCACTTTTAAAAGTAATCAGGATGTCTGCCTTTGATTTTGCTCCGTGTAGCTGTGCTCACTTAGGCTGATCATTCAAGTCCTCTGGAGCTCATTTCTTCATTGAAAAATAAGGGATTTGACCAAGATCACCTCATGGGCCCTTTTCCACTCTATGCTAAAAGCTTTCTGTAAATGGGACTCTGAAATAGTATGATGATGATTGTGATGTTGATGATTAGTCTTTCATATTTTGTTAAAAAGTCCCAAGGGAATTTTTGGAAATAAAGATGGGCGTTAACTAAAGGAAAAAAGACTAAAATTTGGGAGAATAATCAGACTCATTTTGAGGGGTCGTCGCATCATGAAGTAGATGAGTAAAGAGTTTCAGCTTCATTTTTAAAATGGCCAACTAAACTATTCTTGTTCAAGAAGTAAAAAAGTGACTACTCAAAATTTCATGTTGCTGTACAGAAAACAAAATTATTGTTATCAAGCTCTTCCCATAAGTGGCCAGAGGTGACCTCTGAAAAGTTCACTATTCACTTTACCCAGAAAAACCCACAAAATTATGCAAATCAAGAGGTTCAAATCTTCATGTTCACTTTAAGAACACTCGTGAAACTTCCCAGGCCATCAAGGGCATGCATATCAAAAAAGCCACCAGTGTCTGAAGGATGTCACTCTACAGAAGCAGTGTGTGCCTTTCCGTTATTACAATGGTGGCATTGGTAGGTGTGCCCAGGCCGAACAATGGGGCTGGACGTTGAGTCAATGGCCCAAAAGAGGGCTGATGTTTTTGCTTCACATGCTTAAAAATGAAGAGAGTAATGCTGACCTTAATGGTTTAGATGTAGATTCGCTGGTCATTGAGCACATCCAAGTGAACAAAGCTCCCAACATGTGACACAGAACTTACAGAGCTCATGGCCAGGTTAACCCATACACGAGCTCTCTCTGCCACATGGAGATGTTCATTAGTGAAAAACAGCAGATTGTTCCTAAACTAGAAGAGGAGGCTGCACAGAAGAAAAAGATATCCCAGAAGAAACTGAAGAAACAGAAACGTATGCCCTGGGAGTAAATTCAGAATAAAGTAAATGCTAATGAAAGAAAATAAATTATTGTTATCAACATTCTTTCCCACCCCCTCCCCCAAACATTACTTATCTCAGTTTTCTATCCATTTATTAGGGAGCACCGGGCAAAGGAACCTGAATATCTAGGGTGGATGGATTTCTATAGGTTTAATTATACTGATATGTGTGTATGTGTTGTTGCTAAAAGGTGACCCTGAAATATAATATCACCTCTGAGGAGGTAGGTGGCAATGAGTGTGGTCTTGCCTCATCTAGGATTGGGAAACGAACATCCCCGACCTCCCAATGGTTAAGTGCTTTGCCTCTGAGTCATCTGATGAGTTAAGGGAAAGGCTGTGATTGGTGCCCTTAATCCACCCCCCACCCCTCCGTTTTCCTGATTGACTCTGTGCTCAGTCACTTGCCAGAAAGTACTTATGCAGAGAATAAGCTGCCTACTGGTAGAAGCAGCACAGTTCTTTGTATTTTCTTGAACTTAATAAAGTGCCAAATGGCTAATCTACACTAATAAAAGAGAAAGATGCAAATTGTACCTTTGTGATGCCTACCAGCCAATCAGGGGTGAGTATGCAAATTAACCCAACAAAGATGGCAGGTTAATTTGCATACACAGGCATGGAGTGGCTGTTCTGCACCGCCCTAGCCGCTCCAGGCCTCTGGGCAGCGTGGGAAGGCGGAAAGGCAGCTCTGGGCCAGAGCAAAGGCCGGGCCGGCAGCCAGGGGAAGGAAGGCCCATTCTTGCACAAATCTTCGTGCATCGGGCCTCTAGTATTGTACAATGAAATTCTTAAATATACCAGTAAAATCAACTCTAAAAGGGTATTTTACCTGTTCCCATCATTTACTTACTTTCATGTCTTTATAGATGTAATAATAATAATAATAATAATTTATTATAAGCCTACCATTGCTTCAACTGAATTTATTTGTATTCCGAGCATCTCTGACATCAGCACAAGAAATACTAGGCCTGGTCATGTTGATTCAGCTTCCTTTGCTCTTTCTACTTCAACACCTTATTTTCAAGGGAAAACTTTCTCATTCCTTTTCTTTCCTTTGAAAAAAATATTGTCGAGGATTATGTTCTTACACTTAATTACTTTATTTGGACTTTTCTGTAAGTGCTATTCAGCCATTTGCATTGATAGTTATCCCAGAAATTAATGCTTTAGTAAGGGGATTTCAAGGACATGCTCTTTTCCCCTTCCTTTTTTTTTTTTTTGTGGGCTCTGAAGGAAAAAGCAACACCAGTAGAGGCCTCTAAAACCAGCAAGGGCTCCCTCTGCCTGGGGCACCTCACCTGTTTTTTTGTACCACTCAGCCCTTTCACTTATGGGCAGGTTCCTAGTGGTTTCTTGACTGTTTCACAAAGTGATCCATCCCAAATCAAAGGTGACATGTACTGTCATATCCCAGGGAAAATTCTCTGAAGTTTTTTCTTTTTCTTTTTTTAAATAATGTACTGTTTCTTTTTTTTAAAAAAATACTGTATGTTTTTATCGATTTTTAAATTTTTTTATTTTTAGAAAGAGAGGGAGAGGAATAGAGAGAAACTTCAATGAGAGAGAAACAACATCAATGGGCTGCCTCCTGCATGCCCCCTCCTGGGGATGGAGCCAGCAACCCAGGAATGTGCCCTGACGGGGAATCAAACCGTGACCTCCTGGCTCATGGGTCGATGCGCAAGCACTGAGCCACACGGCCCAGGCTCTCTGAGTGTTTTTTAAAGAAAGACTCGCAAAAGGGCAAATACCTCTACAGGGCTATTTCCCTCGTAAAATACATCTGCCACGAATCTTGTCCTTGGAAAAGCACACACAGGGCCCCCAGGGTGGATTGGCTACATGGCTACAGCCAGCACATTTCGTTTTGAAAACGGCCCTTCCCTCTGCCCTTGCTGTAAAGGAACCATTAAAACCCAGAGGGCAATTCCCCTAATTGGCGGGAACCCCTAGCAGTGCCCGGCATTGCGGGCGCCCAGGAACCAAAATGTCCCCACTCCTCACGAAAACGACACAAACAATGGCTCGTGCCCAAGCTTTCACACTCGTTTTTCAACTCAGGAGGCCGAGTTGGGCTTCCTGAGGTCGCTGGACTTCCCGAAGGGCGAGGTGTGGATGGTAGCTGACCGCGTGTGAGCTCTCCCCGCACCCGCAGCTTGAGGATGAACTTCGCACTTGCCGGGACCCCAGCGCTCAGGGAGGCGGCGTGATTGGAAGCTGGCGCGGGCGGGCGGCTGCGCGCGGCTGCTCTTTCAACAGGCGATCTGTTCTCCTGCCTGTGGCTCATTTCCATGCAAAGAGCCTGACATCAGAGCACCTTTTGTTGCTAAACGCTTTCTACAGCTGGGAGGGGAGGGAGTCATGTGGAGCTGGAAGAGCTCATTTTGAAGAGAGGGGTCCCGGGAGCGCTTTCCGAGCTCCGGAGGCGCCGTGGTGACCCCGGGCGGGAGCCTGCCCAGACTTGCTGGCAGGAGGGAGTCGCGTGCCGTAGTGCGTGGGGCCTCGTCACCGGAAGAAACGCCTTTTGCCGCGGGTTGAATTGCTCCTGGGCTGCCCCAGATCCCCGCCGCGGCGCTCAGTGGTGCGAACTCTGCCTCCTGCTCCCCCGCGGCCGCGCGCGGCGGGGTGGGAAAGTTTGTGGACTTGTCAGTCGCGCAGCCCGCCGCCACCTAGAGCCGAGGTGCGGGCGCCGGCGAGGGGCCCCCGCGGGATCGCCGGGGGATGCGGCGCGGGTGCGCGCCTCGGTGACGCCGCGGGCGGGGACCCGGCGCCGGGGGCGGCCGCGATCGGGTGAGGGGCGCGTGTGCCCCAGGGACCGGGACGCGGCCATGGAGGATGCGGGAGCAGCGGGCCCGGGGCCAGAGGCAGAGTCCGAGTCGGAGTCCGAGACGGGGGCTGGCATGTCCAAGACGTTCTCCCGGCTCTGGACCGACGTGATGGGCATCCTGGTGAGTTCCCTGGAGCAGGGGAGGCGCGGGAAGGGACGAGCGCGGGCCGGTGGCGGAGGGCAGTCCCGCTGCGACCCGGGGTTCCCTGTGCGCGCGCCCACTTGGCCAGCCCGCTCCTCGGAGTCGTCCTTCTCTGGCTGCAGTTCTTCGGGGGTTAAATGCACACGGCGTGGGATTTCAAACCCTAATTAAAAAATAACCAGCCACAGATCACATCAAAGATATATTTTTTTAAACAATCGGGTGGTAGTCAACAGTCTAATCTGGGACACCTGCTGAGAAGCTGGTGTGGAAAAAGCTGGAAAGAGTCCTTCAAAGAGTAAATGTAAATAATTAGTATTTGGCTGGTGTACTGTCACAGTTGGAGTTGGGAAGAGGCTGAGGTTAACTGATGTTTATCTCTTCACCATTTGTTGTCTGGCCAGGAGAGAAAAGCAACTCAGCACCACCACCAACTTTACTTGGTGTGTTTGCAGTTCTTCAACTCGTAGAATTACAGGGGATTTGTTGTTACATGTCTGAAGGCTAAAAACAATGGGACTTGTTTTGCTAAATGTCTTGTCATGTATTTTGAAATGTCCAGTAATGTTTTCAAACCGCCCTTGGACTTGGCATAATTTCTGACAAATAGTTCTGCATGGAGAATGGAGCTTGACTCGAGGAGGGTTCATGCCTGGGGGTGTTAGATTTGCTTGGATGGAGCTGTCGGTAGGCAGGTAGACGAATTACCTGGGTGGGGATTTTGAGAGTCAGACATCTTAATATACACGTGAAAAGTCAATTTTTGCTTAAAGGTTTGGACTTGGCAGTTGTGTAGATCATCAGAAAAGGCTGTGAATTTACTCTGGGATCTTTAATTTTTCAAGTGAAAGGTCTAGTTTTGAGAGAGAAACTCCCCCTTCGGAATGATGAACCATGTATCCTTTTTAGCATAGTAATTAAGCTCTTAGGCTTTAGAGTGAGTTTTAGCCTCCGTCAAATCTCAATTCTCCCATTGACTGATGATATATGACCAAGGTATTCAGTGCCTCTGATCTTCAATTTCGTCACCTGAAAAGGAAAGCAAAAGAGCCTTTCTTCTTAGGTTTTTTTGAGATTTAGCTAACTTGATGTATATGTAGTAACTCAGGATATTGCCTGGCATATAGTAGTTGCTCAATAAATGATAGCTCTCTCACAATTCCCCTACCCCCCCCCCCCCCCCCCCGTGTTTCATTTTCTGCCTCAAGGTCCCGGTTATTCCATTTTCAGGGGTTCATTGGTGTTAGGATTGCCACTGTACAGAGAATCAGAGAGGGTGATTTCTGTCTGCTCCTCTCACTCTCCGATACTTTTTAAAGAATGTATATATTTTAAAATATAAAACAGCCTGTCTTTGCATTTTCTGAACATTGCTAGTGAATATAGTCCTTCAGTGAAATCCCAGAAAACCCAATGGACATTTGAAAGTTATGGTGGCAGATTGTTTTTTAAATTTGCCCATGAGCGGGAAGCTTATCTTATTTCTTGCTTAGATCTCACTAAATTATCAGTCACTGAGAAATGGGTTTGATAACATCACAGGATGTCCTTACTAGGGCATAGGCTGGGGAGGGGAGAGTTGGAGGGACTCACTTAAATGTAAAGGGGGTGGGGGGGCTCAGGGTTGTTTGGAGGGGAGGGTTGGCAGGTGGCACTGTCTGAAAATGTATTCTTTCCCTGGCAGATTCCAGGGCTGTTGGGTCAATTGTAGCAGAGTGTTCTCTGGCGGAGTTAAGAGGTGGGGTGGGGCTTGAGAAGCTCAGAGCTGCTACTCACAGGGCAGATGCAGGAGAAGAGAAAGTATGTACTTCTTACAGAACTAGTTCAGTGTAAGGCTGGAAAAGAGCGTGAAGATCGTCTCAAGATAGGTTCTGCTCATGTTTATCCATTTCTTTATACAGCATTATTTCCCTTTGGGGTAGCCTTGAACATCAGAATTGCCCCTTACTAAAATCCAGAAGACATGGGTTACCTCTCCTTTGTACATGCCTGGAGAAAGTCACATGGTTTAGAGGAAGGAACTCTTGGGGCAATCGGGGGGATAAGGACACATATGTAATACCTTAATCAACAAAGAAATTAAAAAAAAAAAGGAAGGAACTCTTTTCCACGAGAAAGCTGTCATCCAAGGGTTTATAGAAAACTGCATCTTGGGGAACTGTATCAAGACACTAATAGTTGCCTTTCTCTGTTCTTACTAAGTTTTTTTTTTTTTAATTTTAAAGACACAATTTCCTTCATTTTTGTATTTAAAATAAGGGATTTTGCAATCTCTTGGCCTAATCAGGTGAAGTGACTTGACCAATGGCATGTGGACCTTATTAGCTGACAATGTCAGACTGCATCCCAGGTCTCTGGCCCCCACCATCAGGAGCCTGATGCCACGATTCTCCAAAGTGAACCATCCCAGATCAACTTGGTAGAAATGTAATTACATCGAGTATTTTAGGAAAATGCTATTTGAAAGAATGTTTTTCAATACTGAACTTGAGGAGGGGAGTAGAACTAGTGGGGGGTATACACATCCAAACATTCTAACAAGATTTCAGGCCCGTTGCTACTTTATTCATTTAGGTTCATCTAAGGCGTGGTCGGCAAACTGCGGCTCGAGAGCCACATGCGGCTCTTTGGCCCCTTGAGTGTGGCTCTTCCACAAAATACCGCGGCCTGGGCGAGTCTATTTTGAAGAAGTGGCGTTAGAAGAAGTTTAAGTTAAAAAAATTTGGCTCTCAAAAGAAATTTCAATCGTTGTACTGTTGATATTTGGCTCTGTTGACTAATGAGTTTGCCAACCACTGATCTAAGGTGTAAAAATCAAACCTCCAGGCCTATGAGGTTAACACTTTTTTTTTAGATGAGTGAGCAGTTTCTGCCCCGGAGGATTTTGTAGGTGTGAATCCTGGGAAGGGTGTTGCCCCAGAGACTTAGATCTCACTCAGTAAATACGGTAGTTGAGTTTATCAGGACACATTTTGCATTTAAATTAATCTAGTCCAGCACAGTTCCTCAACAGGTAGTTGCTTTTAGATAATTGTTAACAAAATGCTTATTTAGAGAAGAAATAAGGGTATAATTTATGGCATGAAATTGCTTGAGCCCTGCTTGAATGAATAAATGCTAATAAGTGAATATGTAAATAGAGAGGAGAAAATGAGTTTAGCAAAACACTATCAATCCTGAATGCCTGTGGGGCAGGGTCAGTGTTTTCCTCATTTTTCCATCTCCAGAGCCTGGGACTGATTGGGTGCTGAGAACATGGTTTTATTGAATAAAAAAAAAAAGAGCAAAAGGATGTGCTTCTTCCTTTGATGTGCAGAAGCCACATCAAAATTCAGTGCCTCCTGTACCTGCTGTAAGGGGGTAGACATTACAGACATCAATAAATGGTGCTCGTGCCGAAGCTACCTCTTGCACAACTTCATCGTGCGAACTAAAATCCTGGTGCTTACTGGGAACAGGAACGGCCAATTGTGAAGTGTGCTCTTCTGTTCTCTCACTCGGCAACATGTGGTCTGCCTGGGTTTTCAAGGCATGTCACCTTTCACCGTGACATGCTTAGACGTCGGCTGAGAAGTGCAGAATGAGTGAGAATCCCGTGGGGTTTACTCTCTGTCATCTTGACTGTGTGTTGCAGACTCAACATTCCTTTTTTGTGGGGAGGCCCTGAGGATAAGATGTTTTCGAGAGTGGGAAATGCTAAGGTAATGAGATGTGGTTAGAGACGGTAGATCAGTTTTTGAGCGCTGGTTATCCATTGGGTAAGTTCTGGTTCTTAAGTTTTTCCTCTTGAATTCAAGGGCCTCTTAAAGCCGAGCCCGGCCTTTAAAGCTACTGGTTAGCTGGGAATGGAGGGGAAGAGAATTTGTGAGTGACTATTGTTTTCAAGATCCTGTAAGAGGTACCTCCCCCAACCTTATACTTCCTCTGTTCCCTGCTCTGTTCCTACAGTTTACACCCATTTCCTAGCCTTGCTTAGAGAATATCCTTTGTATAGAGATACTCTGGGCCTTTTCCCTCCTCTGAAGCCTTTGCAATCTGCAGAAAAGTATGTAATAGGCCTCAGTCTATAAATGTTAGGTTTATCCAGATTTGCTTTTTTTTTTTTTTTAAGAGACCCTTCTTTGCTTTGTAGTTTTAGGGAAAGTGTGGGGGAGGGGAGATGTTAGTGAGATCCCTAAGGGAGCTTTTAAAATGCAAACTCCTTTGAAAGCAGCAGTTTACATGTTCCTTGGGTGGTGTATTCCTCTGAACCTGGTCAGCTGATGACTTAATTAATATTAGGTCTTGGAATTGGAGAGTCAGACCCAGTTTCAAATATTCTGACTTCATCTTAATTTTATGTCCCTGTTAGCCAGCCCAAATGTTTCTGGCTCTTTGTGAGTGGGGAAGTTGCAGGGTGATGTATGGAAGGGACTGAGGAGAACTTGTAAAGGGTGGAGGAGTGGAAGGGCTCCAGGGAGCAGTCGGGAGCCCAGCAGGGACCACACCAGTCCGCCTTTCATAATTCTTGCCCGACTAAATACCTTGCTGTCAAAGAGACCCGTGCACTAGGGTGACTTTCCATGTGCCCCATTCTGCCCTCATTTGTCATTTTCTACCTTGAAACTCTTCCCTCTTCAACCTGAATTATTACTGACATCCTGGTTTTCATTGTTTACTTCAACTTCTCTGGATGGAAGGCGGCTACTTGGGGAGGGGGAGGAGGTGGAGAAATGGAGGAGGTGGAGAAATGGAGGAGGTGGAGGGGAGGAGGTGGAGAAATGGAGGAGGTGGAGAAATGGAGGAGGTGGAGGGGAGGAGGTGGAGAAATGGAGGAGGTAGAGGGGAGGAGGTGGAGAAATGGAGGAGGTGGAGAAATGGAGGAGGTGGAGGGGAGGAGGTGGAGAAATGGAGGAGGTGGAGAAATGGAGGAGGTGGAGGGGAGGAGGTGGAGAAATGGAGGAGGTGGAGAAATGGAGAAGGTGGAGAAATGGAGGAGGTGGAGGGGAGGAGGTGGAGAAATGGAGGAGGTGGAGAAATGGAGGAGGTAGAGGGGAGGAGGTGGAGAAATGGAGGAGGTGGAGAAATGGAGGAGGTAGAGGGGAGGAGGTGGAGAAATGGAGGAGGTGGAGAAATGGAGGAGGTGGAGGGGAGGAGGTGGAGAAATGGAGGAGGTGGAGAAATGGAGGAGGTGGAGGGGAGGAGGTGGAGAAATGGAGAAGGTGGAGAAATGGAGGAGGTGGAGAAATGGAGGAGGTGGAGAAATGGAGGAGGTGGAGAAATGGAGGAGGTGGAGGGGAGGAGGTGGAGAAATGGAGAAGGTGGAGAAATGGAGGAGGTGGAGAAATGGAGGAGGTGGAGAAATGGAGGAGGTGGAGAAATGGAGGAGGTAGAGGGGAGGAGGTGGAGAAATGGAGAAGGTGGAGAAATGGAGGAGGTGGAGGGGAGGAGGTGGAGAAATGGAGGAGGTGGAGAAATGGAGGAGGTGGAGAAATGGAGGAGGTGGAGAGGAGGAGGTGGAGAAATGGAGGAGGTGGAGAAATGGAGGAGGTGGAGGGGAGGAGGTGGAGAAATGGAGGAGGTGGAGAAATGGAGGAGGTGGAGGGGAGGAGGTGGAGAAATGGAGGAGGTGGAGAAATGGAGGAGGTGGAGAAATGGAGGAGGTGGAGAAATGGAGGAGGTGGAGGGGAGGAGGTGGAGAAATGGAGAAGGTGGAGAAATGGAGGAGGTGGAGGGGAGGAGGTGGAGAAATGGAGGAGGTGGAGAAATGGAGGAGGTGGAGAAATGGAGGAGGTGGAGGGGAGGAGGTGGAGAAATGGAGGAGGTGGAGAAATGGAGGAGGTGGAGAAATGGAGGAGGTGGAGAAATGGAGGAGGTGGAGAAATGGAGGAGGTGGAGAAATGGAGGAGGTGGAGGGGAGGAGGTGGAGAAATGGAGGAGGTGGAGAAATGGAGGAGGTGGAGAAATGGAGGAGGTGGAGAAATGGAGGAGGTGGAGAAATGGAGGAGGTGGAGAAATGGTGGAGGTGGAGAAATGGAGGAGGTGGAGAAATGGAGGAGGTGGAGAAATGGAGGAGGTGGAGAAATGGAGGAGGTGGAGAAATGGAGGAGGTGGAGGGGAGGAGGTGGAGAAATGGAGGAGGTGGAGGGGAGGAGGTGGAGGGGAGGAGGTGGAGAAGTGGAGGAGGTGGAGGGGAGGAGGTGGTGCTCACGGTACTGCATCCCTGTGTCTTGCTGGGCCCTTCTCGTTCTTGATCCTCTCATTGTGACCAGTGGGCATTGTTGTTCCCGTTTTACAGTGGAGAGGTAAACATCCCTGTCCTAAGTCACACACTTAGGAAACAGCCGATGGGAGTGGAATCATGTGTTATTTCCTGGAAATTTAATTCCTAGTTGCAGTTTTATAGTTCATTCTACCACATGTCTATTAAGATATTGACTGTCCATCTTTTTCCTTGAGCTATTGAGCTAAGTACTAGCAACATGTGCCCCTGGCTTCCAGAAAGACAGTTTTGCAGTAACAACAGCAGCCCCGAGACGGCAGGAGCAGTGTGGACAGGGAGTCAGGAGCACTGAGTGGACTTGGGGCAGTGTGGTGCCAGGGAGTCCAGTTCCCAGAAATGCCAGTTGATCTGGGCCCTGGTAGTGTGGAGGTTTCCCCCTGTGGTGAGGGTTAAAGGGAAAGAAGGGAGGAAGCGCCTGCTGGGCAGAGCCACAGGGAATAAAGATGGGGGAGCTCAGGGCACTGAGTGGCACCCTGGGACCAGGTCCTGAGGGCGAGGGTGGGGTAGCTGGAATCATTCTGTAGGCTCCAGTGAGAAGCTGTTGCAGAATTTTCAGCTGGCATGTGACACGATCACTTCTTTGTTTTAGAAAAGTAATATTTGTGGGTGATGAGTTGGTGATGAATCTGGAAGGAGACTACTTGAGTGATCCAGGCAAGAAAAGATGAGGGCCTGGACTAGATGTTGATGAAACGTATCAGTTATGTATCATCTGGCTTCCATTAGGGCCAATATTTTACTCAATATCTGTAAGTAATCAAGGGCTCCATGGTAGCTTTCTTTTGATAATTCTTTTATGTTCAAGAGTAGGCTGGGTGAATGAAAGAGATCTTGAGAGATGTGATAGTCTTCTGATTTTGTTGTTGTTGTTGTTCTGAAGAAATATCTATCTAGACACACACACACACACACACACACACACACACACACACACACACACCTATTTCTTGTCTCTGTGTATTGGAGGAATGATGTGGGTCCTTAAAAGAAGGGAATTATTACTTATAATGATGTGAACACAATACTGGAGCTAAATGATCTTTAATTCCATCTTTTTAAAGCTGATTCTGGAGGACAGTGAAGTAGGTGAAATATTCAGTTGTGCAAATGGATTCATAAGCAAATCTGTAGCTCAAGTTTATGAAGGACATAAGAGGAAAACCTATAACTAGTAGTTTATTTAATGTACTGTCTGCTTCAGACTGAACCATCATAATCTCACTGGGATATATGATGTGTTTACCCATGGCTTCCACACATTCTTATCATACAGTAGAAATAAAATTGATTTCAAAATAGTGAATTTATATGGATGGAGGCTAAGGCTCTAAGAGTTAACTGTACCATATAATACCAGTGAGTAAAGACTAAGATTGTAAGAATTAACCAAATCTTTAGACTAATTTTGAGGTAAAATATGTATGTATGACCACTTGGATTTGTCATTTTTCAGATGGCATGCTCATTTATTAATTAATTTACGTTTGGTAACAGGACCTGAAAAGGGTGGGTGTGTTCCACATTAGCTTTGCTCCTAGCCAGCTGTTTAGTTGCATAATCTATGTCTCCCTGGGTAGCATTAATCAGGCAAGATGCTTCATAGAGATAACCTATCTTACATTTTTTTCTTGCTGTCAAGCCATGTAATAGAGACCACTCCAGCCGGAGACTAGGTACCCAGGCATTATGGTATCTCTGTGACTTAGGAAACAAAAGCTTGGTAATGAGATAGGTTTCCTTCTCTGTAACCAGTATTCTTTCTTTTCTGAAGGGATCTCTGGTTGTCTTTCACCTTTCTAAGATGATGGGTGAACACGTGAATATGTTTGTATCTATAGTGCATGCTCTGAAGACTCTTTTCCCATGTCCCATGGAGATACATTGCAGCTCTCCGTGGCATCTCTGATGCAGAGTTTATAGTTGATTTTGGTGCTTCATCATTGTCAGTTTGGTTTTACAGCAAGTAGTGAGCCAGGAAGGGCCACTGTGTCTCCCATCTCTCTGTGCCAGATTGTAGCTGCATTCTCTCCCCTGGCATGCAGATAATGGAAGAAGTAAAAGTGAAGGAAAAATAAATGCATCTAACTGTCATTTTAACTACAAGTGCTATTGAGGATAACATTTTGGTATGTACCCTGAGCCCTCGTTACTTTTAAAATTCATCCCAGTTAATTTTGTGGACTGTAATACTTTTGCCTAAGACTTTCTATCAACCAACAAGTTGGTTTGTTTTTTTTTACTATAGCTAAAAAAAAAAAAATGTTTATATGGTTTTTTTGGATGCTTGTAAAAAATAGAGTGTTTCACTAGGAAGTTATTGTAGAAGAAATGAATGTTGTAGTTCAAAAATAAGTATCTTTGCCCTGGCTGGTTTGGCTCAGTGGATAGAGTGTCCGCCTGTGGACTGAAGGGTCCTCCTGGGTTCGATTCAGGTCAAGGGCACATGTCCGGGTTGTGGGCTCCATCCCCAGTGGAGGGCATGCAGGAGGTAGCCGATCAATGATTCTCTCTCATCATTGATGTTTCTATCTCTCCCTCTCCATTCCTCTCTGAAACCAATTTTTTAAAAAAGTATCTTTGTATTGGCTTACCTCCATTTTCAGAGTACTTTAAAGACCTCATTTAAAATAAACCACTAACAATTTTACAAATGTCCTTGTGTGGAAATGCCCAGGGGTAAAAAAATATTTTTTTAAGTGGAAACAACAATACCATAATCCTACACACCTATAACAATGGCCAAAACCTACTGACGACACCAAATGCTGAAGAGGGTGTGGAGCAACAGGAACTCCTGTTCATTGCTGAGGGGAGTGATAAATAGTACAGCTGACAGTCTGGCGATTTATTACAAAACTAAACACACTCTTACCACTCAGTCCAGCAGTCGTGCTCCTTGGTATTTACCCAAAGGAGTTGAAAAGTTAGTTCCACAGAACAAATCCGCACACAGATGTTTCTAGCAGCTTTATTCCTAACTGCCAAAAAAACGTGAAAGCAACCAAGATGTCTTTCAGTAGGTGAATGGATAAATAAATCGTGGTACATCTAGAGAATGGAAAACTATTTAGTGCTGAAAAGAAATGAGCTACCAAGCTATCAAAGGACTTGGAGGAAGCATAGATGTCTCTTAAGGGAGAGAGGCCCATCTGAAAAGGTTTCTGATTCTTCCTGTTGATGTAAGAAACATCCAAACCTGCAGAGAATTTTATTAGTTTATTTCGGAGCCCAGACTGATGACATGCTGGGGAGCAAGATCTCAAATGCTCTGGATGACAACAGTTTTGCCGTTTCTTTTATGCATTAGAAATTAAGGAGAGGATGCAAGCGAAATTACCTGAAGGTGGGAGAAAGCAAGGCAGGGGTTGGACTATAGGATAGTTCAGTGATCTCGTGCTTTGGAACGAGGGGGTGGGAAGGGGGCATTTCAAAGGTGTGTTAACCTAGATATACAGAAACAATGGACAGGGCCTGCTGGGGGCAAAGATAAGCCTTTACTGAAGAAGTTGTATGCCTGGGACGTGACTGCCCACGGTGACCTGCCAGCTTAGGAATGTAGGTCAGAGCACCACGTGAGGTTACTTTACCGTAGACTCCCTTTCCTTATCTATGTGACTGTGGTGTTTGAGAAAAGGCAAAACTATGGAGATTAGTGAAAAAAGATCAGTGATTGCCCTGGGTTAGAGGAGAGGGAGGGATGAATAGGTGGCAGACAGAATATTTTTATAATGGTGAGTACAAGTCATTATAAATTGCCCAAGCCTGTGGAGTGTACACCACCTGTGGAGTGAAGTGTAATGTAAACTTTGGATTCTGGTGATTATGACAGGTCAGTGTAGGTCCATTAGTTCTTATAAAAGTACCAGCCTGGAGGGTACAATGGCTTTTTTTCAGTACTACCAAGCAGTCCTCCACTTCTCAGCAGACAATGACCAGGTGCCACACAGGTTAAGGGTTCAGTCCCAAAGTCTGCCTCCACTTCACATGCCAAACTCAGGTTCAGGTTGTTACCCGTGCTTCTGAGCAACTGGCTGTAAATAGGAGGTACCCATCACCCCCTCTTTGGGTTCGCTTAGTTTGCACAGCAGCCCACAGAACTCAGGAAACCAGTTTGCTAGATTAGTCGGTTTACGGGGATTACTGGAACAGCCAGGTGGAAGAGCCGCATTAAGGCTGAGGGTATGTGGGAAGGGGCACAGAGCTTCTCCCCACATCTCCCTGTGCTCCACAGCCCGGAGGCTCTCGGAACTCTGTCCTTGGGGGTTTGAAGGACGCATGGTTGATTAAATTATTGGCCACTGGTGTTTGAATGCAGTCTCCAGCTCTTATCCCTTCCCTGGCGGTGAGGTGGGGGTTTGAGACTGAAAGTTCCTACCCTCTAATCACTGGGTCTTTCTGGTGATCAGACACATCCCGTCCCTATCTAGGTGCCCTACCCTAAGTCACTTTAAAGCATAAAGGTAGGTGTGCTCTAGAGGGACTGCGAATGAATGACAGAAGGTACTCCTACCAATCCAGAAATTCCGAGAGTTTTAGGAGCCCCTTTTCAGGACTGGAAAGAAGACCAAGTATATATTTCTTATTATAAATCACAATATTACAGTGGGGGATGCTGATAATGGGGGAGGCTGTGCATGTGGGAGTAGGGATATATGGGAAATCTCTGTATCTTTCCCTCAATTTTGCTGTGAATCGTAAACTGTTCTAAAAAATGAAGTCAATAAAAAATTAATAATGAACATTTTTGTTTTAAATAAGAGTAAACAATTAGAAAAAATAATTAAACATCTCTTAGAGAAATTGAGCATCTTTTCATATGTCTGTTGGCCATTTATATGTCTTCTTGGGAGGAGTGTTTGTTCAGGTCCTCCGCTCAACTTCACTAGCTATTAGGGAAATGCAAATCAAAACTACAATAGGATACCACCTCACACCTGTTCGAATGGCTGTTGTCAACAAGACAAGTAATAGCAAGTGTTGGAGAGGTAGTGGAGAAAAAGGAACCCTCATTCACTGCTGGTGGGAATGTAAACTGGTATAGCCACTGTGGAAAACAGTATGGAGATTCCTCAAAAAAAATAAGAATAGAGTTACCATATGACCCAGCAATCCCTCTTCTGGGTATCTACCCACAAAATTTGAAAACATTTATTTGCAAAGATATATGCATCCTATGTTCATTGCAGCATTATTCACGGTGGCTAAGACATGGAAACAACCAAAGTGGCCTTTGATAGATAAGATGTGGTCATATATACAATGCAATACTGCTCAGCTAGAAGAAAAGATGAATTCTGCCATTTGTGACACCATGGATGGACCAAGAGAATATTATGCTAAGCGAAATAAGTCAGTCAGAAAAAGCTAAGGACCATATGATTTCACTATCATATCCTATCTAATAAAGAGGGAATATGCTAACTGACCCTCACGCCATCGCAAAGATGGTGGTGCCCACAGCCAATAAGGAGGGAATATGCTAATTGACTGTCACACCCTCAAAGATGGCGGCACCCACAGCCAATAAGGAAGGAATATGCTAATTGATTGCCATGTCCTCAATGATGGCGGCGTCCACAGCCAATAAGGAGGGGATATGCAAATTGACTGCCCCGCCCTCAAAGATGGTGGCGCCCACAGCCAGTAAGGAGGGAATATGCTAATTGACTGCCATGCCCTCAAAGATGGCAGCACCCACAGCCACAAGATGGCGGCGCCCAGTCCCCTTAGCCCCGCTGGGGTCTGGCAGGCCCAGCCATGCTGCGTGCCTGCTTCCAGAGTCCCCCAGTCCCCTCAGCCCCCCTAGCCGCCCAGGGCCAGCCCGAGGTGCAGGCAAGCCTTGGATTGCGGCTGCCCAGCCGCCCAGGGCTGCCCGAGGCTCAGGTAACCAGGGCTGGCTGAGGCTTGCGCTGCCAGCAGTGGCAGCAGCAGAGGTGTGATGGGGGGTGTCACCTTTCCCTGATCACTGGGTCGCCTCCTGCCCCTGAGGGCTCCCGGACTGTGAGAGGGGGCAGGCCAGGCTTAGGGCCCCCCCCTCCAGTGCATGAATTTTCATGCACCGGGCCTCTAGTGTGGTATATAAAACTGAACTCATAGACACAGACAACATTATGGTAATTACCAGGGGGAAAGAGGATAGGGAAGGTAGTAAAGGGTAAAGGGGGGGCAAATATATATGGTGAGGGAAGATGATTTGACTTTGGGCAGTGGACACACAATGCAATATACAGATCATATATCATAGAAATGTACACTTGAAACCTAATCTTATTAAACAATGCCACCCCTATAAATTTAATAAGAAAACTGAAAATTACTATCTCTTAGAAAACGGAAAGGTCGTTTTTTAGAGTACTTAAGAGCAAAGAGAGTAGTTTAGATTGTTTAGGTTCAAACCTGGCCTCAGCATTTAGTGGACATGCGTTACCTGGCTGAGTTCTCTAACCATTTTTGTGTCTTGATTTCGTTATCTGTAAAATGAGGGGGATAGCCACCCACATTATTTGATTTGGTGAGATTAATTGAATCACCAGAAATGCATGGCATATGGTAAGGAGATCATAAATGTTTGTCATTAATAATTATTAATTGAATCTCCTTTAGTTAGAATATGAATTTATTTCCCTTCATTTTCATCTTTAAGTGGGGGGATGGCCTGATTCTACATGTTGAATTTAGGATTGATATTGATTATTGATTTAATTTGTGTCAAATGACCTTTTAAAAATACACAACTTAGAAAGAAATGTATAAGTTACTTGAAAGTATTAACCTTCAGATTACATGTTAAGAATTGGGTGTCAAAATATTCTTTATACTAAAGAGAGAGAATGTGTAAAACTTGTGAAGATATTTGTAATGAAAACATATTTTCTGTTTAATCGTGTTCAGATTGCTATTTTCAGTTCTTTTGTGACTAAGTGGCACCATGATATGAGGTCTTAGTTGACTTATTAGAAACATGTAAAATATTGAAAGCATCCACTTAACTAATGATTTTATTTTTTGAGTGCTAGACTCATGTGAATGTTGACCTTTTTTGTAAAATATTTTCCCAGAGTCTTATCAAATTTAACCACTGTTTCTGTCCAGGTTGCAAATTATTCTTTCTGGATCTGCATCTTAATTAGGAGTCTTCAGTCTCAATTAAGAATTCATAAAAGTTTTACATGGTAGTGTTTTCACCAGCGCCCAAAGCGACCTGCAGACACATCTCAGATGAATGTGGTAGATAATGGGAGTCACTGTGGTTTGAGGAGAAATTGTAGGCTTGTCATAAATAAATTTGCCATTCACATGGCTCATTTTTTGGATAACTTGTTTATGCATCTAAAGAAAACCTGAAGGAATTTGAAATCTTTGGGAAAGTCTGTAAAGACCATGAACATTTTATGCTGGAAAGAGACAACATTTCATTTCCAAAGCATATTTTATCATGAATTAGTTTTAGCGAAAACTGTCCATGAAAGCATAGCATGAGGACAATCTAGTTCATACTGGCTTCGACAGCCCGTCGGTCAGACTTAGGTACCATGTGGTTGTCCAGGTGGTAACTTCATGAAAGCGCCTCATAACACTAATTCATGGCAGTGATTTATCTTGATTGGGAGATTACAAAATGGAGGTTCTGTGATGAGCATTAAAGTAAATAGGTGCAAGTGAGCCACAAATGATACACGAGTGATAGAGTAAAATGCATGTGATGTAACTTGAGCATTCACAAAGTACAGGGTGGAGCAAAAGTAGGTTTAAAGTTGTTTGTATGGAAAATAACACAATACTAAAAAAAAAAAAAAAAAATGTAAGAATAAACTGTTTTGCATACTCATGACTGTAAACCTACTTTTGCCTTGCCCTCTATGTACTGTTTCAGCAGAACAAAATGTCAGCTGTGACCCCAGATGAGCATTCTCCGTGGGAGAACTCTTTGCTCTTCACTGAAGGGCTATGCATCCTGAGCTTGAGAAGCAGGATGCTCGTCTATGTACGATGGAAGAGCTTCCGTAGAAACTGGAGGGAGACAAATAGAACTGATACACTCCTTAAACATCAAGCAATTCCAGCAGATGCCTTACTCTGATAAGGGCTGCTCTAGAGATAAGAAGGTAATCTTTACATTGGTGTAATTCCTTGCACTTCATAGTGTCTTTACATACACCGACCAGTTTAATGCTCTTAAAGCTACCAGAAAGCCAGCTACTGTTCTTCAGCCATCTGAGTGATCTAGGGTTTCCTTTTCAAACACACCCACACTTCATCGACCATGTTTCCATACCCGTAATTCAACAACTGCTCGGTGATTTTGGCTTTGGCAAATTTTGGGCTTCTAAAGACATATATGTATGGAAGCAGAGGTGAAACACTGAAGTTGTATCTTTGGGAATGTTTGTAAATGCCCTCCGAAGTGGACCAGACTCAGATGGATGTGAGCTTTGCTAGTCTTTGAGCAGAGCTTGCGGGTGAAGCCAGAAAGTGACCTGCAGTCTGGGTTTTCCCATTTTCCACGCAGGCTGCCCGGTCCCTAGGGTCTTGGATGCCAAAGTGTGGGTCAGTGTGGCATACAGTCAAGAACCTGCAGGCTCACCTCTTCTCCAAGGAGACAGAAGCACAGAAATCTGGTGTCTCCTTGTCACCAGTTTGCCACAAATTGTAGAACAGCACAGCGTTAGTTCCCATGACCTGCAGTTAGTTCTATTGTGGAAAACAGGAAGGCCCACTTCCACCACCCTGGGAAAGGCGAGCCCTCCTGCTGTCAGTCAGAAAGGTTTGCGAGCTGCAAAGCAGTTTGCCTTTATAATATGAGGCTGAGATTTTTCTTTTTTTTTTAATCAAGATTTAAAAAACACACACATAGACCTATTGTTTGTATACCTGTGGACTGACTTGCAGGCACGTTTGAGGTTGTTCTGTATCAAGTCCTTGCATGTAAAGAGAAAATCCAGGGCAAGACTTGCTCGAGGACAGTAGGTTCCAGGCGGTTCCAGAAGATCAGCCAAAGACCAAGCGAACAAGCCAAAGCAAGATGGGTATGCACCCGGAATTTGCTAGTTAGGTCAAGATAAGTAAGTACTAAATTACGCAATGTGGTTGGCAGCCAGGATTGATGAGGCTTGGAATGCTGTTTGCGTAGGAAAATGACAGCAAAGTAAGTGAGGGCTGAGGGTAGTAAACACTACCTTCTGTTGTCCCATGGAGGCCAAATCAAAACAAGCTTTGTTAGTGCCGAAGAAAACATGCTGGCGTGGCTGCAGTGCCTTGGTTGTGACGGATGGTCACTGTTGAACAGCAAGGGAGGTAGCCAAACTCTGAAATACCTTTTAAAACTAAGGGTGGACACCTTGTTGTTGTTGAAGTTGAGCTTACTTCTCCTCAGACCATTAGCAGTCAGTGAATTCATTCTTTGGCTCCTGGTTTTCTAAGCTATGTGTATTCACTGTCCTTTACAGACTTTTATTTTTAAAAAATACAAGCATAGCCCTAGCTGGTTTGGTTCAGCGGATAGAGCATGGCCCTCAGACTGAAAGGTCCTGGATTCAGTTCTAGTCAAGGGCATGTACCTTGGTTGCAGTCTGGATCCCCGGCCATGGTTGGGGCATGTGCAGGAGGCAACCAGTCTATGTGTCTCTCTCACATGTATGTTTCTCTCTCTGACTCTCCCCCTCCCTTCCACTCTCTCTAAAAATCAATGGGAAAATATCCTCGGATGAGGATTAACAACAACAACAAACAACAACTGTATCTATATTTATATATGTTTTTGTGGTAATGTAGGGAGAGAATAAATTTTTTTCCTGCAAACCAGAGGAACTTAGAAATTCAGTTGTCAACACATTCTTTGGAGGACCTCCTTGACTGATTCTTACACAGCTCTACCTGCCATCTTTCTTAGTGCTTCAGAGCTCAGTGGATAGAACAAAGAACATTACAATTTACTACCAAGTCAATTGTCATAATTATTTCTTTCCCCAAGGAGTTTGGAGGTTATATTTTTGTGTGATAGTTGAAATAGTCTTCTTTGAAACTTGACTGCCATAAAGGCTTTTTATAAAGCCTTTTTAACAAAGATGCTATGGGGCAGAAATCCTGTATGACTAAGTAGCAATAATGCAAAGAGTAATGTTAATGTTAGCACCTGATACTTATTGATTGATCATGTACTATGTGCCAAACACTATGCTAGGCCCTTTCCAAGCATTATCTCATTTCATTGTCCCGGTAACCCTGGGAGATGGAGTTATGGGTTGAATTGTGTCTCCTGAAAGAAAATATGTTGAAGTATTTTTAAAAATGTGTTTATATTGATTCAGAGAGAAAGGAGAGGGAGAGAGAGATAAACATCAATGATGAGAAAGAATCATCGATTGACTGCCTCCTGTAAGCCTCCTACTAAGGATAGAACCTGCAACCCAGGGCACATGCCTTGACCGGGACTTGAACCATGTCCTCTTGATTCATGGGTCAATGCTCAACCACTGAGACATACTGGCTGGGCCATATGTTGAAGTCTTAATCCCCAGTATCTCAGAAAGAGACCTTACTTGGAAATAGGATCTTTGTGGGTTTAATCAAGTTGAGATGAGGTTTTTAAGGGAGGGCCCTAATCCAATATGGGGAAATTTGGACACAGACACAGACATACACAAATGGAAGACCATGTGGAGGGAGACACAGAGAAAACCATGTGAAGATGGAGGTTTGGAGCGATGCACCTATAAGCCAAGCAACACCAAAGATTGCTGGCAAACCGCCACAAGCTAGGAAGAGGCAGGGAAGGGGAGGGCTTTTCCCACAGGTTTCAGAGGGAGCATGACCCGGTGACACCTTGATTCTAGATTTCTAGCCTCTAGAACTTTGGAGACAATACATTTCTGTTTTAAGGCACCCAGCTGGTGGTAGTACTTGGATAATGGCAACCCTGGGAAACTGATATAGGTGGGTTCTTTGTGATCTCCTTTCTACAGGGGAGCAGCTGCTGGGAAAAGGAGGAAAATAAAGAGGGCAAAACTATTTCCAGTGTTAGCACGTTGCACGGACCAGCACCTAGACCAGCAGCAAAAGGAAAATTGAGAGATAGATGAGCAGTGAACCTCAATAAGAACCTGACTGTATCTATGGCAGCACAGATACCTAGTCAACAAACCTTTGTTGGTTATGGGTGGGTTTCACCAAGGGTGAGGAAGACAGATTTCTCTATTCCTCTCCAAAGTGCTCTTTAGAGAGTAACAAGAGACAGAGATAGAGGGAAATGCATTCAGTTTCCTGGGTGAAGGCCCAACATGTATTAGATTATATGGGAGGGGGATGGAGTAGACTTGGGAAAGGGAAGAATTGCATTGTGTCCCATCTTCCCACCCAAATAAGGCCTCAGCCCAATGCCTCTATCTTTTCCTTCTCACCATTATTACTGTTACCTGTTTGGGAGGTTGAAAAAGGTAACACCCCTTCCCTACCAATTTCAGCCACTGCCCAGGGTAGAGTTGGTGGGAGGGGGTGTGGAGAGAAAAGTCTTAGCTCAACACAGATCAAAGTCCCATTGATGATGATTTCTTGCATTGACTTCAAAGGTGAAGCAGAAAAGCTGGGGAGGGGGGGGGGGGGGAGAGCGGGGTTTAGTGATGCTAGCAAAGTGTTTTGGGGGATGGGGCAACATGACTCTTACCCGCCCCTCCCCCCCCTTCCTCAGATGTTATTGGTCATAACCATAATCCCAGGGCTGTCCTGCTTTACCTTCTGAATTCTCAGCCTCATCCTTCTAATCCAGTGAAGACTATGTTAGGGAAGGAGTGATAGAGGTTCCTGGATGAAAATGTTAATCTCTGCTTGAGAGCCCTCCTGGTACCATTTGACTCCCCTGATCCCATAGGCAAGATGTGGGGAGGCAGAAATCACTTCCTACCGGGTTGCTCAGGGTTACTCTAGTCAGTGATTCAAGCCACAACCTTCATCACTTCCTCTTAGAGATTTAGCCCAGCAGACATCTTATTAAGGAACTTCTGATTTTCAGAGGGAAAGGAAAGTTTTAAAGCTGAGATGGAGAAGGAAGGTGACTCATTGTCCCAGAGGAAAAGGGCTCTGAAAGTTTTGAGAAATGGCCCCAGCTGCCACCTCTTCCTTTGGAAACATACACGTGGCCGCCGAAAGTTAAGGGAGCGTGTTGGCGAGTGCAGTCCCTTAAAAAGAAGGGCAGAGGAATCAGTAACTTGGAATCCAGCTGAGCACGGGGTGAAAAGGGGGGTAGACACCCAGTTAGTGTAGAGTGGGAGGTGAAAACGCAAAAGTTGGCTACTCTGAGTGCATGTAGAGTTTATGATTTAATGTTTAAGAAGAACAGAAAACCAGAAATTGCTATAGTTGGGGCAGAAAATGACTTAAGAAAATGTCCATGCAAGGTCCAGGTGAGAAGGAATTCTGGCGGTGGTTCTGCCTAAGACCGTAGGCTCGCTGACTCGGGAGCTAGGGGAACAGGAGGATAGAGTGAGCTCCGTTCCCAAGAGTTCTGACAGCAGGAACCATTGCAAAGTAATAAAAATGAAACGTGAAGTCAAGGATATCAATTTTACAAAGTAAGGGATGTCCTTAGATTAGCAAAATCATTTTCTCCAAGTATTTTACTATGTCCCATTTTGACCAGGCACGTTCCTGGCTGTCTCCTGGTTTACAATTTTGGACTTAAAAATATATATATATATTTTTTTAATTGATTTTTTTTTTTTTTTTTGAGAGAGAGGAAGCATGAGGGAGAGAGAGATAGAAACATCGATTGGCTGCCTCCTGCATGTCCCCTACTGGGGATCGAGCCCGCAACCCAGGCATGTGCCCTGACCCATGGTGCACAGGACAGCGCTCAATCCACTGAGCCACACCGGCTGGCCTTGGACTTCTTTTTTAAATAGGCCTCTTGACCTTCCAAAGTCAGTGTTTCTCTCCTCTGCATATGCTTTAACACTTATTATTTGTATCATTCATTTGACATTCACAGTGCAGGAGGCCTGTTCACCATTATTTTTGTTGTTGGATTGAACTCTATTGTTTTATTTTTTACTGAGACCTGTTGGGGGCACGGAAATCCCTCCAAAGATGCTGTTGGTTCTGATAGAGCATGAGGTGAGCGGTAACACTGTGGTTCTCCTCGCCCCACCCTGCACCCCATGGCTGTGTTCCTTGTTAGGAATTAGATGCTGTAACCTTGCTTTCCTTAGGGGCCTTCTACTTTTTGCTGTCCCTTGCTGATGCATTTAAATGGTTTGGTCAAAGAAGGAGGTGAAAATGAGTCAGTTAAAGGGAGCATCAGTAGAACGAGAGATGGGGCTAGGAAGATAGAGACAATGTCTGAGGAGACAAGAAAGTTAGTTATAAGGTATAAGCACAAGAAGGTGTTGGATACCTGGAAATAATGAAGCAATGGATGGACCAAGAAGAACTTGAATTACCTGGAAGGTTTGCCTGGACTTGGTGAGGTGATCACAGGTTTCTAAGTGTCTGACTTGAAATGTCTAGACCCGTGTATGAGCTTGACTAGCATTTAGGTTTGGACGTGAACTTTGTCATTTCTGAAAATGAAACAAAATAGCTTCCACTTAGGATAATCTCCCAGTAGCCATCCCCCTTTCTCATCATCTGTATAATGGTTCTGATGGATTTGAGAATTAGTGGGTAGCTCTTAATCCTAATTCTGGGTGCGTAGGCTTTCTTATACTGCCTTATCATCATCTGTGCCTCTCTCTCTCTCTCTCTCTTTTATTGTGAATTCTCTGAGAGAATACATCCTATGGCATACAGACTGTGAATTCTTTGGGCGATGACCATGTTGGAATTGCACTCTTTTGAACTAGGTCATGGAAGATGGATAAAGGGCGGCCCTTTTCCACTTGTGCCTCTCTAAAAACTATTCACCCCGTATTACTTTCAATTTCCACCTCAAATTCACTGTGAAACAAGGTAGGATTGAAATACATATTACGGAATTTATATTTCTGCAGTCTCTTCTGTACAAAACTGTCAACTCCTTGAAGACTGAGTTAGTCGTTTGATTCATTTCCCTGAGGGGCTAGATTTAAACCGTTTGGTCAAGGAAGGAGGTGAAAATGAGCCAAGCAGATGAATGTCATGGTGGAGAGCACTTGGGAAGCAGAGAGGACATCAGGGAGCCGCAGAGGGAGTGAACTGGGTAATTCTAGGGACAGAAACAAGGCCAAAATGATCATTGCTTTGTGAGTGTCAGGCTAGATGACATCAGCCATAGCCAGGTTTTTATTTTAGGCCTGATGGGCAGTCATTGAGCATTTTGGGGAACATAGTTTTCAAGGATCACTGGCAGTGTTCTGGAATGTGAATTACAGGGAGGTGAGAGTGGGTTGGACCAGGTTGTAGTTCTGGTGTTGGAGAGAAGTGGACAGATGGGGGACAGGGTTTGGAGGGAGAGCCTGTGAATGTGGGCTGGACATTCGCAGGGCAGAAAGGAACTGAGGCCGGCACCAGGTCTGATCATCCGAGGCAGACTGGTTTGGGTTGTGAGTGTGGGGGTGGAAAATCAAAGATAATCCCAATGCTGTTAAACTAATTTATAGTGAGAATTTAAAACTGGCCTCCCATGGCCTCCTCTTTCCTGTAAGAAAGTCCCCTTGGGAAATTTAATTGGCCCACAGGGCACAGGGGTGGGCAGTTTTAATCATGCTACCCATGTCCCCGCCCGCTTGCGGCTAGGCCTTGCGGCGAGGCCTCTCCAGTGCTCGCCTCTCCTGGAAGGCGCTGGAGGCCGTTAGCTCCTTATTTTAAGCGAGAGGCAGCGTGGCCTGTACTGTGGAGCAGGGCGGTGGGCTCAGAGCCCCCTCAGGAACAGTGATGCAGGTTTCCTGGTACGATGACAGGAAGGGCACCAGGGTAATGGAGGGAATGGATTTGAGAAAATGTAGGAGAGAAACCGTGGGACATGGTAACTGGTTCGTGGCAGGATGGTATGAGAGAGGGAGGGAGGGAGGGAGGGAGGGAGGGAGGGAGGGAGAAAGGCCCTTGAATGGCTTTGTTCTTGCGTCTCAGTGAGCCTGAGGTGCCTGGTGAAAGATGATGGGGATCTGATCAGGGAAAGTAAAAAAGGGTGAGTGGCCTTCATGTGGTACCCTCTTCAGCTAACTGTTTAACTTGCAGCCCATGCCAGTCTGCTCAGTTTTCTGGAAATTCCCAGGGCATTTGATCAATGAGGAAAGACCTTCAGTGTTCCTCTACCCCTTTTTGTGTGGCATGACCAAGTACTGTCTTAGAAAATATAAAGTATTGTCATGTTAACCCATTGCTCCTCTCAGGAAAGGCAGTGACTGAACGCTGTACAGTCACCTCTGTGAGATGCAGGCCCTGGGCCGGAGTCCCCAGGGCTTCCGGACGCACGTGGGCAGACAGGACTGTTCTCAGCCGTGTGAGGAAACCAGGCCCTCACATCAGATCCCTCCACTGCAGGGATGGGGGCAGCAGACCCCACAGTCCACAGGACTGCTGGTGACAGAGGGAAGGGCCTTTTTCCTGGGCTGATGGCTCTAGTTGGTATAAACAATGACACCCATGCAGTTTCTGGTACTTCAAAGTGTGACTCCAAATGTTTAAATGAAACTTTGTGTTTACAAAGCTCACTGGGGGGGATCATGGTGTCAGACTTAATTAAGTGCCTCAAAATCTCAAATGCTTTTGAGTTCCTAAAAATAAAATACTTTATAGAATAGAGGCATCCTAGGGCTTTGTTTAGACAATTCTCGAATTTTGGTGCTTAGGAATACTGGCTAAGACTTACTACTGAGTGCTTGTTGTGTGACAGGCACTGTGCTAAAACCATCCCTGGGATATTTCTTTGCCTCTTCACGCAGACCTGTGAGATGAGATTAGGACCTGTCATTATCACCCCATTTTACAGAGTAGGTGACTGAGGCTAAGTGTTTGTCTGGGGCCACACAGTGCTACGGGTGACACATAACCCAAGAATTTGGGCGTCACAGCTCATACTGGTTTCCACTGCACTCCATTGTGCACATCAATCTTTCTTCCGTTACTCATATTCCTCTGTCCTAAGAGTGTGATGAGCCGTTGCTACCCTGGAGATGTGGGGATGTCTGTGCTGGCCAGGTACTGGATGCGGTCCAGGTTGGTCGCATCAGGACCTGGCGACACCCTTCCTTGTGTGCGACTGCCTGGTGAGATGGGTGGACAGGAGAAAGGAGAGACAGTTTTCTATGAGTATAATGACCAGGAGTTCCAGCAGACTCCCAGGAGCCTGTGTTTGTTAAGATTCCTAGGAGGAAGTGTATGTCAAGCTCCTGTGTTTGACATGGTGAGTTAAAGGCAGGATTGAGAAGCCCTTTGAGCAGGGGCAGGGCCCCGAGTGGCCATGGGACTCTCTGGCCCTAGGAGAGTATTAAGGACACCCACAGACATGAGGTCTGATGGATGGGGTTGATGTGAGCAAAGGGGGTGGGTGTGGGGCAGGGCAGTATCCTTTCTACGCATTCTCTTTTATTTCCCTCTGTTTTTCTTCTCCAGTTTTCAGAGCAGTGCCCTAGGTGTGCGTGTGCCCTCCTGTGTGGGTGTGCGGCCAAGGGGAGGGGAGATTTCTAACTTCAGAAAGAAAAACTCTCCCTTCAGTAAACATTTATTGAGTGTCTGCCATGTGCCAGGCACCCTGATAAATCCAGAGGAGACCCCAGGGACCGTGGTCCTGACTGTGGGATTTCATCTGGAGCCAGGTGGGTTCGCCCTGAGTAGACTAGTTCTGGGCTGCAGAGCACTTTGATCTTGTCTCGGGAACACGCCTGAAGAGTTCTGTGTGTCTTTCTGTTATTTATTGTCATCATTCTTCCTTAAGCTAAACGCTTAGGCGAGCACACTTCAGTCCTACAGCGATGCGCAGTTGAGTCCAATCATGCACATTCTTGACTCATAAATGCCAGTCATCCGCGGCATCGCCCAGCCCAGCTTTTTAGCTCTGCTGCTGCCAAAAAATTGTTCAGGTGTGCAGGGACACAGGACAAACTATGCCGTTTCTGTTTATATCCTCGGCCGAGCCACCCATGTCTCTGTGGCCGGCAGGATTTCCTGGGGAAGCTGTCCGTGGAGGGTGGGCCAGGGCGAAGCAGGATGTGATGACACACAGCCTCCTCTGCCCTGTGGGAGGCTGCGATGAGATCAAGCCTAGCTGTGATTCTGGGCCCCCCCTTTCTAGCTTGCAAGGTTCAAGGCCTGTTCTCCTGCCCCAGATTGGGGGGTGGGGTGGGGATAGATGGGTTTCTGGCCCCTTGCACTCGACCTTTCCCATTTCATGCTGTCTCACGCAGTACTGGGCAAAGGGCTCAGGAAGGGGCGCCCCTCAGAGCCCCCCAGAGCCCCTCTGTGTCAGCATCTCCAAGCCCCAGCTTTTCCCACAAGGCCACGGCCAGTCACCCGAGGGCTGCTGGGTCAGCTGTGAGCCCAGCTTCAGGAAGAGATGATGGATCGATCAGATGATGTGCCAATTTGTTTGGCTTGGCCAAGCACCCAAACATATGTTTCCTCTTATGCGGTTGAGTGAATTATTTAACTGTATACCTATGCAGCTTAGTAGTACTCTCATCTAACATACACTTTTATTTAAAAACTAGAGGCCCGGTGCATGAAAATTCATGCACTGGAGGGGGGGTCCCTCAGCCCGGCCTGCCCCCTCTGACAGTAGGGAGCCCTCAGGGACGGGAGGCAACCCGACAATGAGGGGAGGGCGACGCCCCATCACACCTCTGCTGCTGCCACTGCCAGCAGCGCAAGCCTCGGCCTGCCCTGGTTACCTGAGCCTCGGGTGGCCCTGGGCGGCTGGGCAGCTGCCATCCGAGGCTTGCCTGTGCCTTGGGCTGGCCCTGGGTGGCTGGGGGGCTGAGGGGACTGGGGGACTCCAGAGGCAGGCGCGCAGAGCGGCCGGGCTCCTGCTGCCCCAGCGGGGCTGAGGAGACTGGGTGCCGCCATCTTGTGGCTGTGGGCTCCGCCATTTTTGAGGGCGTGGCTGTCAATTAGCATATTTCCTCCTTATTGGCTGTGGGCGCCGCCATCTTTGAGGGCGGGGCAGTCAAGCATATTCTCTTCTTATTGGCTATGGGCGCCACCTTCTTTGCGATGGTGTGAGGGTCAATTAGCATATTCCCTCTTTATTAGATAGGATATAATGGCGGGGGAGGGTGGGAAGCTGCTTTCTGTGGAAGGCCTCGGCAGGTGGCTTTATAACTTAAATAAGCAGTAATATCAGCTAATGTTTGTTATATACCCAACTGATGTAAGCCTATATTTTGGAGGCGATAAACTTTGGTTTTGGAGTAGACAGGCATGGATTTGATGCCTGGGTCTGCTTTCTATTTGCCATGTGACAGGGGACATGTCTGTCACCTCCCTGAGTGTCTGTGCCCTCCTGGGAATTGCACAGTTGGTGAAACCTACTTTAAGTTTCGTATGTTTTAAGTGAAACAACAATGATAATGCTTGACATACAATACAGGTGTTCAGATGCTCAATACATGTTGATTTCTTGCTTAACACTGTCCTTCCAACCTCTCCAGCACACACACACACACACACACACACACACACACACACACACACACCAGTTTCTAGTTTTAGCATTTAATAAACTTAAATGGAACAAAAGCTAATCCTTTTAAAGGCACCCATATGATGTAAGAAGCTGCATGTTGTCCCTTCACCTGGGGGATACGGATTCATTCAGTCGTTGAGTTTTTATTCATTGCCAGCCTGTCTGTCTTGTGGTGGCTCTGCAGAGTTACAGATGCGTGGCATTGTAAGAAGACGCAGGCGCTGGCCTGGCAGAGCTAGTACCTGTTGGGAAGAATACCTGGAGGTGCACATGTGAGCCCACTAGGAATAAACTCAAGGGAGGTAGAGCGATTGTGTCATCATTAGGGGAAGACAGAGCCTAGGAGGGACCTGCCCTTGGCTACACTTTCCTGCTACAAAGGATGAAAGGACCATTTTGGAAGCTGGATTTATCGTGGCTTCTACATGTAGTTTTTTTATCTGTAGGCATTCTGCTTCACACTTTGAAACTATTTCTTCCTGGACAAAGTTGATTTCATTATGAGGCAGTAACATTTTTGAAGCTAGACGATCTAGGCTTGGTCATGATATTCGGTAACATTGCAAGCAGCAATGGCGGTTGTTACCGATGAGGGTAACTGTTGATTGAGTTCTGGGTGCCACATGCTGTTTTGAGTGCTATACACAGATTATCTCATTTATTTGGCAGCTTAATCCTGTGGGAAGACACCTCTCTCTCTCTGAGGCACAAAGAAACTGAATAACTTGCTTTTTGAGGTCAGAGCCTGGGATCTTAAACATTGCACTTTACTGGTTCTTCTTGATCCTTGACAAAAAAAAGAGAAGTAAACCCAAACAAACAAAACAATAACAACAACAACAAAAAACCTCCACAAAAATATATAAAATAAATTTTCGATAACAAATAGCACTTTTCTCTTCTGTAGTTGGAAGGTGGAAATGAGGAAGGGCTTGTAAGGATAGATCAAGTGATTTCTCAAACGCCCCCTTCTGAACAAAGTATTCTGTGGTCTTTTAAGTGTGTCCGGACATCCTTTATTAACAAATTGTGGAATATGGACCAAATCCAGTGCCATGCTAAGAAACCAGTAGGTGATTAACTGTTATCAGATATTTAAAGATAGTTGGCAAGAAGTATATTGCCAAGCGCTTCATGCTTAGTATCTTTGCCTTGGTTATCTCCTTGAATGTTGCTGTCAGAATATCTACCTCATGGAACTATAATTTTCAGGACTGGCTAATTCTCTTCTTTCCTCCATACCTTTTAGTGGTTTTGTTGCTACAGGTGGGGATGGGAGAGATGAGCCTAATGTCATGGAATAATGTCGAGGAAAAAATGAAGTGAGGTTGGAATGAATTGCCTAACTTCTTTTAGACATTTTCTTAATTATGTGTATGGGAAAAATTAAATGGGCTTTTCTGTATTCTTGTCTGTAAGTCCTGTAGAGCTTCTGTGGCCATGCTTCTGAGGTGGGGACAAGACCTGGTGTCAGTCTAGGCACAGAGCCAGCATGCCCTATGGGTTTATGGTGCTGGCGATGTAAATACAGGCGAGTGGGGGCGGAGCCTTCTGCTCCCCATACTTCCCTGCACACCTGCCTTCTGGGATCCAGGAAGATGGGGAAGTACCTGCAGTTGGAGAACTGTTAAGTCGAATGGTCTTTTGAGAATCTTTATTTCCTGTATTTATGGCCTGGTTTGCCTTTGGAGGCCAGGTCTTATTCTGGGACATTCATTAACAAACCAGTTTTCCCTACTAGTGGCTGTTCACAGCACTTTCTCTCTAAATGTAATAAAAAAAATTTATTTGCAGTTATCAAACTCCATCATTTATGATGTAGCTAGGCAGACTGTTTTGAAATAGTCTGTACTCATTTATACAAACTGGGATAGTGCAAATACTTCTTTTTGGATTATGTGAAAATGTTTCAATTGCAAATTGTGTACGTGTAAATTACATAAGGAAGTCCAGCATCGAATTCAGAAACACTGTCCCAAAAACCTGTTTCCACTGCCATGCTCTTTCACTTTCAGGCTTGTAGACTAGTGCAGGTTCTTTACAAAGGCTTGTCTATGCAGTGAAATGATTTTCTTTTGCTAGTGGCTGTTTTGCAATATTATGCTTTACTACGTTTGACTTTCTCACATTTATAAAACTAATAAACTACGTAAACATAAAAGTGCTAAGTGTTAGGACCGACACCTCTTAGGAGTTTGTTTTTAATAAGCTTATGTAATTAACACCTTGAACTATATATTCCATTTGTTTCTTTTGAAATCATACAGAGAACAGGATGATGCACATACAAAAGGCACCAGCATGGTTAATACTGGCTTTTCAAAGTATGATGAGGTCATGGGTCTTTTAGAAGTTAAAACTTGCCAATTACTTTTAAGTCGGAGGACTGAGGAGTAGATCTGTTAGTTAGAGAAAAAGAAATTCATGCATAAGCAATATAGAAATCATTTATACGCATCTCCCAAACAGCCTGAGCATGGTGCCTGGCACAGTGCTTGCTGATTGATGCTTTTCTTGCATTCCTTCATGCATTCATTCATTCATTCATTTATAAATCTATATATATAAAAGCCAAGCAATTGGAATGGCAGAATGACCAGAATGACCGAAATGACTGGAACGATAGGTCGCTATGACGCACACTGCGGTGGTCAACTGGCCCAATGGGGCCCCCAATCAGCCCCCCCCAACTTCTTGCGACCTCTTCCCCCCCACGGGCCTGGCCCCAATTGGCCCCCATCAGGGCAGGCCGGCCGGACCCCACCTGTGCACGAATTCGTGCACTGGGCCTCTAGTTTATATTGAATCATCTAGGCACTGTCCTAAGCACTAAAAAGTGAACAAAACTTAGAAAAATCTCTGTTCTTATGGACCTTTTAATTTAGTTGGAGGAGGGAAACGAAAAAGAGAAGAGTAATGTGCACAAACCAGTTTAAATAGTGAACAGTGGTAAGGAGAAAGATAAGGCAAAGAATCGGGTTGGAGATCGTGTGTGCAGGAGAGGGAGGGTGCGCTTTCAGGTAGGACGTCCCTGGAGAAGAGGTGTTTCAGTAACCTCTGCAGGAGATGGGCTCAGGACTTGCGGGGAGAGCAGTACAGGCAGGGGAGGAGCAAGTTCCAAGGCGAGGCTAGGCTGGTGGGTTTGGAGTGTTGGAGGAGGAACAAGGTAGCCAGTGTGTGCACAGATGTGATGGGCCTTCCAGGCCACGCGGAGACTGTGGCCTTCGCTGAGTGAGAGCGGAGCCCGAGGGAGGGAGGCTTTTGAGCAGAGGGACTGGAGTTGACTTAGGTTCTAACAGGGCTGCTGTGTTTAGAGGCTGCACAGGAGGCAGCTGAGTATTTGGTTTCCTCGGATAACATAGAGCTGTTGAATTGATGTGCTTTGTGAATGGAAAAACACGGCTCATCCTGACGGAATCAGCATTGAAAATAAACCCCAAAACCTAGGTGAGCCTTTGGGAGGCTTGATAGTACGTTTAATTTTCTTTGTAGGCTCTCTCCCCACATTGTGGCAGACGATTAAAATAAATATTTGTCCTATTCACATCACAGAAAAAAAAGTGAAATTGCCCCTTTTTTATAGAGCAATTGAGAAACATAAAAAAGCACGGGTGGGTGGTGGACATGTTTTAACTAGTAAATTTCTGTTAATGAGATTTTTTTCATTGGAAATCCAAGAGCATGGGGAGGAAGAAGGGGACTATGTGCAAGCAAACACTGACCTGCAAAACTGTTCAAAGAAACAAGGTTTGGCTGATGAGTAGATAAAGTGTTAACTCTTCGATAAAGTGAATTACTCTTTTAAAAAGGTAGACATAGATATTGAAACATTAGATGTGAAAACTCCAGTGGTGATGTTAGTGAATTCTCAGCTCCTGAGCAAATTGGAAAAATGGAGAGAGAGAGAGAGAGAGAGAGAGAGAGAGAGAGAGAGAGAGAGAAAGAAAGAAATCCTCACCCAAGGGTATTTTCCCACTGATATTTAGAGAGTGTGGAAGAGAGAGGGAAAGACAGAAACATCGATGTGCGAGAAGCACATCAATTGGTTGCCTCCTGCACGGACGGACCCTTGACCAGAATCGAACCCGGTGCTCTATCCACTGAGCCAAATCAGCTAGGGCGAAAAATGAATATTTTTATTCTTGTGATAATTGGCTCAATAGAATTATGTATGTTCGTCTTAGATTTTTGTTGTTCTCTTAGACATAAGATGACTGTCAAGTTTGCCCTGTGACCCCGTATAGAATGTGATACACAGCAGCTAATCACCACTCTCCCCTTCCAAGATGTTTTTAATCTCTGAGTAAGAACAGAAGCATGTGCGTAGGGTCCTCTTTCAGAGCACTTTCACATTATATTCTTGGCAAACGTGTAAGTCTTTATTTTTTATGAAAGTTGAGATCATCTTGAGGGGGAATGATGTAGTTAGGAAAGAACTTTTCTTCCCAAAGAAATTGCAATGAAAGTATGGCCATCCTATCATATGTAATATTTTATATGGTTACATCCATAGGTGGACAGATATGTAGATATGGAAACAGATCATACTCAACGTTTCTGAGCCTGGAGCAAGAAGAGTAATGTGGTGGGGCTGATGTTCTCTAGACTGGATTTTCCTAACTCTGCCAGGAGAGGTTGGAATGTGGTACAGGACGAAGCCAACAGGTTGTCCCGGTTCACCCCACTTGTACACGTGGCCTCCGGAGTCCCTACAGGCAGGCCTTAGTGCACCACTTGCTATTGTGTGAGTGACTTGAGGGCCCAGGCGTAGGTCACAAGAGCACACGCCAGAAGCTAAGTCATGAAATATGCTTGAGAAGGGTTAGGTGTGTAACAGAGATGTTTTTGAATCCCTTGGAGTTTTTCCAGGGCAGTGAGTGAACTGGTTTCTCCCTGACCCTGGGAAGAAATCACCCAATTGGTGTCACATGAATGAAATACATTAAATGGTGTCCAGTCAATAGGGACAAACAGGTTTCCCCGAAGCTCATCGTTGCTCATTCCCGGAAAGGGAATATGCATGTCACTGTGGCCATGGCATTGCTCTAGTGTTTGCTCTCTGACAACACCCAAACCCGTGGCATCCAGGTGTGGTTTCCTGCTGGTCTTCCTGATGGCAGCTGAAGGCAAAGGACTCAACCAGGTAAGTTGCTGATGTATTCAGTGCCTTTGCATATGAGTCTGCCTTTGTTTCAAAACGCTCCATGGCTTTCCCCGTCAGGATGTGAGAAGAATGTGAGACTTTAGTGACCGTAAGCCCATTGCACCAATGAACCATCCCTTTAGTTTTTTTGGTACAAGAAACTTACATTGGATTCCAACAAGATTTTTGAGCCTCAACATGTTAAGAATTATCAGTAGTGAGTAGAAACAGAAATCAATATGTTCTGAAACTGGACAACCGATGGATCCGGGCTGCCTGTCACTACTTGGGTCAATTAAGCAGAAACAGGGTTGAATCCTATATGAGCATTTATTCCTATAATGCTAGCAGTATGGGAGCGCAGCAGGTCATCCACAAATATCTGCTCTGCACCCACCATATGCCAGCTGCTTATATTGGGTAGAAGGACAAAGGTTATATGGGGGAAGGAGGCAAAAGGAATAAGGATGGGTATGCAAAATGGTATTACAGGCATGGGGAAATAGGCGAAAGGAATAAAAATGGGTATAATGGTTACAGATTATAGACAGGCAGGGCGGGGGTGGGGGATGGGGAAGAGCTTCTGCTGTTTGGACAATAAAGTTGTTAATCTTTCCATGGTAATAGGTAGTTCTTAACTTCCAGGTTCCAGCTTTCTTTAATCAGAGCAAAGTAATCAGGGATTAATATTTCTTATAATTATAGCTAGTCCCAATATTCTATTTCTGCCCCTAACAGTTCTATATGTGCAGAGACCTCAAACTAGTTCCCTTCTCTTCTCCTGCCCCTGTTCTGCCTGCCACACCCCTGCATGGATCTTTTTGCCACTTCTGGTAGCTATTCCTCTTGAAACAGGTTAGGCTGTCTCCTGACTCAGAGGATCTACATTTGTTGGCCCTTCTGCCTAGAAACCTATTCCCCACCCTCTCACCTAGGACTTCATTTGTCGTTTCTAATGATGTATTTTTGTGTTTGGGTGTCTCGCTCACTGGTCTGAATTACTGTTGTAAGGTTGGTGGAGACTGTGAAAGCTCACCTTTATGTTAGGTAGGAAGTTAGACATGAGCGTCTGGGATTGGGCCTGCACTGACAGTTGTAACAGGAATGCTTCTTCAATAAATCCCACTTAGCTTTACTTTCATTTTCATTGACCTTATAATCTTTTCTGCGTGTATGAGAAGAACTGAGGTCCCAGCTGGTAACTTCAGTCTCTAACACTTATATGTGAGAATGCTGGGCTAGTGGGCGTATGTCATTGCATAGTTAATTAACGCTATGGCACCCTCAGGAAGGGGAGAGATCAGCTCTACTGACTTCCATTTATTCCTTCATTCATTTCATCATTCCTTCATTTATGCACTGATAGATATTTCTCAGGTAATTGCTCAGTGTCAGGCATTTCATGGTGTTAGCTGCTGAACATGCAAAAATGAGTATGACCCAGCTCCAATCCTTAGGGCAAAAATGGAATATTGGGGACTAGCTATAGTTATAAGAAATACTAACCATGCTCTGTTAACCATGATTGCCTTGTTTTGATTAAAGAAAGGACATTCTAACCTGGCTGGGAGTTGTACATCCCAGGGACCTGGGAGTCAACCCTGGACCTGGGAGTCAATCTTGGAATACAGTCCATTCTCATTCAAGAACTGCCTATTATCATGGAAAGATTAACAAGATTAACAGCCTTGTTGCCCAAACAGTGGAGTCCAACCCCAGCCCGCATTGCCTACCTCCCATGCCTGTAATTCCTACTTCTCTGTGTACTCTTTATCCTTCCCGGTAGAAGCAGGTGGCTTATGGGGGCAGAGGGGGTGCGGAGCAGATTTTTGTGGATGACCTGCTGCTCTCCCATACTGCTGGCAGTATTGGAATAAACTCACATATGTATTGACCCTGTCTCTGCTTAATTGGCTCCAGAAGTGGCAGGCAGCTCAGACCCAATGGTTTGTCCAGTTTCACACCTTTCAAGGACTTTAAAGTTTCCTGGGGACACCAACTATGTAAATAAGTAAAAGTCACTCTGTAAAAATGTCTTAACATAAAAAATTTCAAATACTACAAAAGTAGAGAGAATATTTTGAAGAACCTCTTTATCCCAGCACTATAGTTATCAATAATGGCCAGTCTTATTTCCCCTCTACCTGTACCCACTCCTCTTTCCTCCCCCCATGACTTTGAAGCAAGGAAGACATTAGGTCATTCCACTGTATGATTTACTCAGATGCCCTGGGAAGATGAGGTGTCATACAAAGTCCATTGTGAAGAGTGGGCTGCTGTGTGTGGGTCAGTAGGGTGGAAGGAAGGTGCTGTAGGCAGAAGCAGCAGCACGGGGGAGTGGCTCTAGTGCTGCATGTAGTAGTTTGATTTCTTCAAAACTGGTGCATGGCCGGGGAGGTGGAGCCACGGCAGAATCTAGAAAAGGCAAACAGTTCAGATAAAAGGGCTCTTGTATTGCAGGCAACAGACTGACTTTGTCAAATCTTCACTGGGAGACATTTACAGTTTTCACGATTTATATTTTGAAAGTTACAGTGGGCATGGGATATAGAGTGGGTTGTTGGAGAGAGGGTGGAAGGTGCTTTGTCAGTGGCTTGAGACACTGCTAGGGTTAGGATGGACAGACTTTTTGATACATTGAGGGAAAAAAGAGATAGTGGAGAAGAAATGTTATAATAACACAGATTTGTTCAAGACACATTGTAATGTCATATTAGACTTAGTGACCTCTTACTTTGGGGATGAGGGAATTACTCCTGAGAGTCTGATATGATTGAAACTGGTGGGCGGTAATCTCTGGAATACAAATCCAGAATATAAACGCATGGTGGGGATGGAGAGCTCAGACTGACTGTCTAGGAAGAGTAGGCATAGGCATTTGTATGCAGCTAAGGAGGTGCAGAAAGGCTTCTGAGAGTTATCAAAGCATAAGTTTGGGGCATCTGACTTTTTCAGTACGGTGCCATGTGATTAGTATGCTCAGGTTTGTAAGTCATGTGAATTTTTATTGATAACACTGGGTAGGTATTACCTTCCAGTTCTTAAAAAATGTGGCATTTTGGCAACATCACCAAGAAAGAGTTTAATCAACACTAGTTTTGTGACAGTGAATGGTTATAAGCATGATGCCTGTTGCGAATTTTGATCAGGACATCAGGACTTCCACGTCTCACGTAACAGTCCCACTGCCCTCAGGATGGTCGAGGAATCAGCTAGTCACTCCAGTCCTGATTCCATGGGCTATCTATCACACCCCCTGACCCTCTGCTCAAGCTGTGGTAGAATAGAATTTCCAAAAAATTGTGTAAGTTTTAACACCATATACACTCATATATTGTGTAAGTTTTAACACCATAACCAGGAATTTCAGGATTGTTCTGAGATTAATATATTCATTTCCAAATGTCTAAGAATAGTACTATAGATCACTCTTTCCCCCCGACCCCCAATCAGATATTTATTGGTTAAATGCTCGAGAATGTCCATATACTCATGATTATGTGTCAAAGACTGCCAGAGAAAGTGCAAAGTGTGATTCATACTCATCAAATCTCTGAATCTGGTCTGAAATTGTGACTTCATTCCCACCCAACTAGCTCATTCTGCTGTTCCTTCCAGATATGTGGTTCTGTTAAGCTCCGGGCAGTATAGAAATGAGAAGTGAGTTCAGTCTGAAATCGCCATCTGTTAAATCCACATGTCCGTTTTGAGTGTGAGTCTGGACTTGAACTTCTTAGAACAAATTGCCAGTGTTCCAGTCTTCACCGTGGATTTTCGAGGTTCTGAGAGTTCTTGTGAAATGTCCTGTTTGAGACATTGATAGCCCAGCAAATTGGATCTTTCAGAGCCTTTAATTCACAAAAGACCTTATGCTAAGCCCACAGTTTAGTAAATCCTTTCAACAAGTTTCCATGACTTAACCCTATGACTGCATTAAAATAAACTACAGGCTACACTTTGCTTTTCCGTCCAGCAATTTAAGTAAGCATTCATGTTTCTTGATTTTATATTGTTTACTTAGCACCTACCACAGTATTTGGAATGTCATAGGTGTTCAGTATTGAATTGCATTGAATTAATGCATTGAATTAATGTAATATTCCATTGGGTGTTGATGATTGAAGGGTGTAATTTTATAGTCTCGATCACTTGCTTCATCACACCTGACAACCAATGTGATATGAGAGATACCAGCACGCGCTCTCCCCGCGTGGAGGTAATTTCATACCATTTATTGCGGCGACTCCTCTCCATGGCCAGGAAACTGAGTTTGTTCATATTTAGACCAAGCTTTTTCAAGTTCCTTCCCTGGAGAGAATTAGGGATTACAAGTTCGTGTATAAGATTTTGATAATAACATTTTTGGTAAAAAACCTCAAGCCCTTCATATCCCAGGGTCAGGCAGGCTGCATTGGGCCTGATGGAGGAAGATGGGAAGGACAAATGCCTCTGCTGTGACTTTAAACCCATCCAACTGCTGATGACATGTCCCCAAGAGAACAGGACACAGGAAGAGAAAAATGCAGGAGAACCTTGGGGGCATCTGCGTTTAGGCTTGACTGTGGATGGGGGTTGTGAGAGTTCCAAGGAGACCCATGGGCAGGGAATCAATAATAGACTCCAGAGGAGAGCCTTGGGAGGTGAGGGGGGGGCAGATCCATCAGTGACTTTCAGACTTTTGTCACAGGTTTCCTGGAAGGTATATTTTCATCAGGTGGATGGTCTACGCATGTATAACTGGAACAAATACTGGAGGAACAGTGCAGACAGTCCCTGATGTATAATGGTTCGACATCAGATTTTCCGACTCTCCAATTCTGATATCAGGGAATTTGAATGTGGCATTTTGAATTTCGATCTTTTCCTGGCTATTGATGTGTGGATTGATACTCTCGTGATGCTGGGCAGTGGCTGGGAGCCATAGCTTCCCCTCAGCTGTGCTATCGGGAGTGTGAACAACCGATACTCTACAGCGCACTGTGTTGCTAGCATTTTGGACCTTGTGTTTTGTGTTTTTTTGCATCCCATCGTGTCTATGAAACACCCATATGTGTCTCTTGCTTCTGGTGAGAAGAAGAAGCAGGAAGTTATCCTAATATGAAACTCAAGATAATTGCCCAACCGTAGGCTAATGTCAGTGTTCTGAGCATGTTTAAGGTAGGGCAGCCTAAGCTATGAAGTTGGCAGTTAGATATATTCAATGCATTTTTGACTTAATGATATTTTCAACTTATGATGGATTTATTGGAACCGCATTATAAGTAGAGGAGCATCTGTACCCTTTTTTCTTGGGCCATAAGCCACCAACATTTTCTGTTCTGTTGGTACTGTTCTGTGCTCTGCAGTGTTATTTACACCAATTCTGTTCTCATGCCTACATTTATCTTAGGATTCTGGTGGCTTAGTCTTGTGTCAACCTAGAAGCCAGAAATGAATCAGCAGCAGCCATATAGCTTAGACTCTGACGGTTGTTGGAGGGTGCTGGGCATTGTGGCAGCCCTTCAGGGTATCACTGACCTGCGAGCTTACCTTGTTAGCACGAGGCAGCACCCAGACCTGCAGCAGGTCCAGGTCCTGCCAGCTCGCCTTCATCTTCTGGGAGTCCTGAGCCCAGTGTGTGTGCGGGTCCAGCATGAAGAGCTCAAGCTTCGTTTGTAGGTCACTCCCAACTGCTAGGTAGGAGTTGATGAGAAATAGATGTTGACCTCATGGTCCCAGTGTTCTCATGGGCTCTGTTTTGCTTTTGCTTTTTCATGACCAGCTTCCTTCATAACTGCCAGCTTGGCCAACCTATGGTGGCTTTAGGCTCAGTAGTACACGTAGAGGCAGCAGCCCGTGCAGACTGTTTCACCAGCTGCCAATTACCCATAGCAGTTGTGCTTCTCTGATTTGACCTTGACAAGTCACCACTGCAGTTGCTTGTCTATTTGGGAATAGGAAGGAACTTAGAACTTTTTATGTATATTTGTTTTTGTCTCATTTAAAATGCCCATGTTTGTGTGTATTTTTAATGTAAATAGTTGTACTAGTTGTAAATGGACATAGTTTATGTTAATAAGTGCTTATGGTTGTAAGTAGATATAATCTACAATAATAAAAGGAAAATATGCAAATTGACTGTAACTCTGTGATGACCACCAGCCAATCAGGAGTGAGTATGCAAAGTAACCCAACAAAGATGGTTGGTTAATTTGCATACACAGGCACGGAGCGAAGACTGAAGGTTACGGCCCGAGTGAAGACTGAAGACTGAAGACTGAAGAGGCTTGGCTTTTCTGCTGCGGCCGGAGCAAAGGCCTGGGTCCTGGGTGCCGGAGGAAAACCGGTGCCAACAGCCAGGGGAAGGAAGTCCTATTACACGAATCTGTGCAATGGGCCTCTAGTATATTTATAAATAACTAGAGGCCCAGTGCATGATTGAATCATGCATGTGTAGGGTCCCCTACACACTTTCGCTTTCGATCGCAGTGGAGCTGGGTGCCTGTCCGCTGGTGCACCAGGCCTTTTAGAAGCCTCTGGCTCGGCGGAGGCTTCCGAAAGGCCTGGTGCCGGAGTGGACAGGCACCCAGCTCCCACACTTTCACTTTCGATCGCGGTGGAGCTGGGTGCCTGTCCACTGGTGCACCAGGCCTTTCAGAAGCCTCTGGCGCGGCGGAGGCATCCGAAAGGCCTGGTGCCGGAGCGGACAGGCACCCAGCTCCCAAACTTTCGCTTTCGATCGCAGGGGAGCTGGGTGCCTGTCCGCTGGTGCCGGAGCAGACAGGCACCCAGCTCCCCCACTTTTGATGGTCCGCAGCGGGACGTGAGCTCGCTGCCCCAGAGGCCCCTTCTGTTCCGCAGCACAGCCATGGCGCAGACGCTGAGCTCGCGCCGCCACTGGCGACGCGAGCTCAGCGTCCTGCTGGCCCAATCGGCTACCCCGGCCACCCCGAGTCCCGCCCCCTGCACCTCCCTCTGGCCCAATCGTGGGCATAGCGGAGTGATGGTAATTTACATATTACCATTTTATTAGGTAGCATTATACTGTATTAAGAGATTTCCTACCCCAGTCCTTTTTTTTTTTTTTTTAAATCCTCACCGATGGATATTTTCCCCATTGATCTTTAGAGAGAGTGGAAGGGGAGGGAAGTGGGGGAAAGAGACAGAGAGAGGAGGAGGTGGAGGAGAGAGAGAGAATGAGAGAGAGAAAGAGATGTGAGAGAGATACATCAACTGGTTTCCTCCTGCACACGTCCTGCCAGGGCTGGGGATTGAACCTGCCACCCTTTGGTCCACTGGCCGGCACTCTAACCATGAGCCAAAATGGCCAGGGCCCCACCCCAGTTTTTTTCTGTTATTTTTTCGGAGACCTTTGAAGACCACTGTCTGAGAAGCAGTTGCTGAGAGCATTGGGAAGGAGGGAGGATTCGTATTGGCTGCTGTGAGGCCCTTCCTTCATCAGAAGTGGATTCCTGTTAACTGCAGTACACTGATGCATCGTAGTGGGTGTCATGGCATTAAGATCATATTTGCCAAAGTGATAATTGCACATAGGCTTTGGCAAGTTCTGGGTGTTTTGGCGAGAAGGGAATGGAGGATGTGAAATCAGCCACCCTCCGGCCACCTGCCCTGTGGGTGTCCCCCCAGGGCCCTTCCCGCCCACCAGCATGACCAAATGTGTCCCGTTAGAAAATGGTGTGGTTGTTAAGTATAAAAACTTTCTGGAGACAAACTGTATTCCAGCCCAAACCATGTGCAGAAATGCTGAGAGTGATTCTTCAGAGAAAAACATTTGAGGTCAGTTATTATATATTCAATGAATTTCTCCAGGACGATGTGGCAGGATGAAATGAGAGAGCTGGCACACAGTGACCTCTCACAGATTTAAAAAGGCTGAAGAAGGAAACCAGAGTTAAAGTCGTCTTTTACGGCAGTAGCAATTTCACTTGAAAGGTTGCTGAAAGTGTTTATCACCTCAAAAATCTTTAAACAAGCTAATTAAGAATAACACACATTGTGAAGTCATTGGTTAGGCTTCGTGATTTAGCTTGTAGAGGATTTAGCTATTTACTTATCTATTCCTCTCCAAAACAACAGTGTAAATATCACATGTAAGTTATATTACACTGAGCCGTGTAAATATCACATGTAAGTTATATTGTATCAAATATATACTATATGTACTTATTTTTATGGACAGAAAAGGTAGAGACACAATAAATAACTAAGCCAAGAGTCTCAACTTTGGACATTCAGAGCAACACATTGAGTTTTCCCTTGAGGCAGTGTTTTTATACATAGTATTTAAAATAGCAAGGCCACACATTTATTTGCATTCATTTGCATGTAATCTGCATACAGCCTTACAGATTACATGTGTCTCCTGGGGTCTTCAGAGTAATTTTTTTCCTCCCGCCACCCTCCCCCCCCCCCCCCCCCCCACACACACACACACACAAGCCTGTGAAGATACTCTAAACCAAAAATGACATCTGGGGAAAGAGGAAACAAAAATAACAATTTTTCCAGAGACGGAAATACCCTGGGAGGTAAATATCAGAAGTGCTGTTAAATCAGTTGTTGAGAGAAACAGTACTTTGTTTCTTTTCTCCTTAATTGTAAAAGCAGCCCCCCACCTCATCCCCACCCCCAGTCTGACCTGTTTGGTACATAGCCCCTTATCTCTGTTTTTGTGCTGGTGTGTAAGAGATGGGTGTTTTGTAGAAGTGTGTGCTATGGCTTTGCAGGAAGAATAAACAAGTATTGTCTTCCGTTGAGCTGACACTGGTAGTGGGACCCTAGATTTAATTCAAGTCTGTGCCAGTGAACTGGATAGCCACAGGGAAAGGTGCTGTGACATGATCTGTAACAAGAAAAGGGAAGAGAACTTGAACTTGCATGTCTCTCTCTCTCTGTCAGGGATGGGAAAATGCTTGTAAAACAATAATGTGACCCAAAATTTCACAATTTTACTTTTAAGAATTATTTTGAGGAAATAGAGTTTTCCCCTGTCCCAAAATTTGAATACATATTGCTTCAGCCTCTAATGCATGAGAATCAAAGAAGAAGTGAAACAGATTAGGCAAGTATTAAACTCTGGAGCAGAAAATTAAAAACAAAAAGGTTAAAAGGGAGTTGGTTTCAGTGTTCTCATAATTGTATTTATTATAATAAATTAGAGGTGATTTAAAGTTGCTATAGTTATTCTATTTTATAACATCAATGCCTCCAGACATTGGCATTGTAGGGTGTTGAGTCAGACATGGACTTCACAATCCCAAAGGAAAGATGCGTACTAGGCGTGGAGCTATCTAAATACAGCTGCATTATTTAAATTCCCCACAACTAATGTTGCAAACATTTTTCGTGAGGTAAATATTTTTACTGACAGGTCTGTACTATCTCAAGTAAGAACATGTCGGATAGAAAAGACGCAAAGGTTTTCAGATAGTCCCGAACGAGATGGACGGGAAAGGCTCCTTTCTGGGGATAGCAGATAGAACCAACTTTAAAAAAAATTACTTAAAAAAAATTTTTTTTTTGCCGTTCTTGGCATTTAAATCATCAAGACTGATGAAAGTGCTAATTATGGGGACTTAGTGCACATCTGGAAAGCAATTTGGGAAAACGGAGGCAGCTGAGCCACCCTGTTCTGAATGATCATTTGCTGAGCAACAAGTGTGGAGTGAAGACCGCAGCCTAGGATGTTTGCTGTCTTTGGCCTGAGTTAGTTGAACAGCTGTTTTCTCCCTCACGAGCTGCGGATATATTTTGAGGCTCCCACATTGCTAGGAAGTTCGAGTGATTGGGAGTGAGGGCTGGGGGATTAAATGTTTTTCCCAGTAGGAAAAAAGTTTGATCAACAGCTTCGAAACTTTGGAACTTGCAGTGAACAGTTGGTTTGGAAGGTGTTGGTAGGATATTTGAGAGAGGAGAGAAAACGGGAAAAAGGAAGTGGAACAAAGCTACATTAATAATTGTTTGATTTTTTTTTTTTTTTGGAATGGCCTTGATTTAGTCCATGAAAACAGTGGGTTGTGATAACTTGTACAGCTCATATAAAGGCTGGTTACTTTTGTGAGAAGGCAGAATTCCAGATGAGAGTGCTTTGGCTGGGACACTACGACTCCTAGTGCCTCTGTAAATGAGAGATAGGTAGGTAGATAGATGATAGATAGGTGTTAATTTCCATTAAGGATGTATAACACAGCTAACAGGCTCACTCAGGCACTCAGGTATTAGAAGATGGGGATGTTGTACTTGGTCGAAGGTGGCAGGTACATTTCCTTTCCTGGATGGGTGAAAGGTTTCTGGGTGAGGACAGCATCGTATTCTGGGGAGACCAAGAGCACTCTAGAGGGCCCAGGGTCTCCCAGGGGCCCCAGTTGTTGTGGGGAGTAGCAGGATCAGGGTGAAAACTCGTTTCAGATAAAGTGTGAACGTCCTGTGCCCTCCACCTTCTGACACACTCCAAAGGGAGCTCCTTGGTCTCTCTCAGTCTAAGCTGGGCGAGTGAGCTAAGGAAACATGCGGCTCTTGGAGAGAACTGGCGGGATGGTGAGGGCTTTGTTTCTTTGAAGTGTCAGCAAACATCCCAGGTTACTCAGAGGCCGATGCTGATGCTATAGGTAGCCCAGCTCCCTTTGCCCTCGGAGCTGGCCAGGTGCTCCCCACTGGCGGAGGCAGCTGTGGATGAGCCCTTGCCTGGGTGGGCTCTTAGCTCTCACAGCTGTCAGTAGCTGGTGGTCAGGACAGATGATCCCATGGGAGCAGCTCACATGCCCTCCCTCTTTGCTGAAGGTTCTTCCAGTACTTTCTCCTGGTGTTAGCCCAGGTGCACGGGGTGGGAGAGGGCCCACTGGCGGGAAAGCCGCCACCTTGGGGGCTGCTTGTTGATGGCTGTCGGGCTTCGCTGGTCCACCCCGTCTGCACACCTCAGCTCCTTCCTCAGTGGATTGGAACCGGGGAGGGAGGTGAAGGGCCCTGAAGCCGGGCTGGTAAACTTGGGGCTTATTTAGTAGGATGGGGCATGGGGGTGATATGGCTTATTCCGAGGGGCGAGAGACCCAATCAGATCTGTTTACTAGTATATAGCAAGGTCACTTTAGCGGGTCAGAGACAGATTAGGAGATAGAAAAACCAGGTGGGAGGTTGTAGGTATTCATGCAGTGGCCCGGGTGGCATGTGCTGTTGAGTTGAGGCGAGTCAGGGCAGACCTTTGCATCGTGATTTGATTTAGCAAATTATTTCAGGAACCTCACCTTAAGATATTCTTTCCTAAGAGGGACTGTTTTCTGGCATTTTCCTTGACTGAAGACAGAAAAGCAAAGGCCCGTAGGTAGGCTGGCCGCCTGTGTGGGTTTCCTCAGAGGCTCAGCACAGAGTCCACCCTGACTGATGTTAATTCCTAATGGACTCGACAGTGACCATTTGAAGAGCAGGGTCGGCTCCTGCCTCTCTACACTGTCCATCCAGCCTGTCCTCTCAGACAGTGAGGGGGAGGGACTTTTGCCCAGACGTGTTCAGCTATCTCACTGGTCTTGGACGAGCCCTCCTGGCCCCTAGCTCTATCCTGGGGACTTGGAGGCAGTTACCGCAAATGTGGGAAAGGAAGAATATTTTCTAAAAGTTCATTGCTTTCAATTTCTGTTTCCCCGTTTAGTTCTGTAAAACCAGGGAATGCAGAAGTGGGGGCAGTGATGATTGCTGCCCTGAAGCAGGCGCCTGACCGGGGCCCCGAGGTCTGCAGCACAAGGCTCTGGAGAAGTCTTAGTCCCCAGACCTCAGCTGCGTCTAAGGGTGCTTTGCAGCATGAGACACGTGTCCCTTTTGGGGGGGAGGGGGGTGGTGCTGCTGTGAATTACGCCAAGAGGCTGGCCCGGGCTCTGTGAAATAGAAAGTGTGTGCACCTTTCGGGGCATCTAAAACTTGCATTGTTTTGGGCTGTCTTGGTAAAATCATTTTTCTGGGTCGTCTTGGTGGGGCCATTTACTCATACCAAAGGAAGGTGTGCTGGGAGGTGACAAGGGGTAGGAGAGACCTTTCTCTGAATGAAGGGAGGGAGGAAGGACTGACTGGAAGGAAGAGCATAACTTACGAGTGGCTGCAGCATTTTTGTCATCGTAGGTGTATGTGTTCCGACGTGTATTTAGGAATCAACTCCCTTAAAGGAAGACCATAGTCGGAAACATGGCCTTGTAGCGAATGTTATTAACTACGAAGCTTTTGAACACTTACTATGTACCAGGTGGACATGGGTGGGCTAAGTTCTAAGTGGTTTATGATCCTGCATTACTCCTCTCTGTGAGGGAGGGACTCTTACTCTCCCACAGTTGCCAGGGGTTAGGAACGTGCCTGAGGTCACGGAACCACCCGTGCCAGCGAGCTGGGTGTGAACTCGGGTGTGGGCTCCAGCGCACCTTCTGGCACTTTCCTTAGGAAAGAGACAGATGTGATTCCTTATTTATTTAGGCGACGTTGTGATGTGGACTTTTGCATCTGTACTTGGAATGACTACACTTTCCTGAGGGTCTCCCAGGAGGGGATGGTTCAGGGGTGTCCCAGAGGCAGCGTTCCCCATAGGTTCCTGAAATCTCGGGTGCCAATCAGAACTTCTGGGAGTGGTGTCCTGGCGTCAGGATTTCACAAAAGCTTCCCAGGAGGTTCGGATGCAGCCAGGGCCCACGGGCCTCTAGGGAGCCTCGTACTGACACGTGCCTCTGCTGAAGGGACTTCCCTGGGGGTGCCTTAGCCGGGCTAAGCAGGCAGAGGTGTGGGTTAGCTGTGGCTTGGGTACCACAGAGTCCCAGGCTGGGGCCTGGCTTCTTTGCTCATTATCCCTACCAGCTGGGGCTGTTGCTCAACTTCTTGGAGTTACAGTTTGTCTGTCTACACAGCAAGGAACTAGGCCCTGTGTCCAGGGGCTGTGCTGACGTTTGGAAATGTCACCTGGCACATGTTCCCCACCTAATAAGTGACAGCGATCACTGAAAACCCTGTGGAGGAGACGGCATGGCGTGGGGCGTTTGCAGGTGGACTGACTGTTCTTTTCCTGTCTCTCCCTCCTGCCCTCCTCACCCTCAGGACGGCTCCCTGGGCAACATCGATGACCTGGCACAGCAGTATGCGGACTACTACAACACCTACTTCTCCGACGTGTGCGAGAAGATGGAGGAGCTGCGCAAACGGCGGGTTTCCCAGGACCTGGACGTGGTGAGTGCGTGGCACTGGGGACGTGCTCCTGCCCAGCCGGCTGTTCCTGTCCCTGCTCAGGGCCCAACACCCGTCCCTGGGCCTTCTGATGGTCCTGTTGTGCAGGGAGCATCAGACTGCAAGCTGCTGAACTAGCTGGGGATAACAAATTTCAGATCCCTAAAAGGTTAATAACCCAGTTCTGCAGACTGAATGAGTATTGGCTGGGGCAGTATGATCAAAACTTTGTAGTCATTAAAAGACTGGATTTTTTTTTTCTTTAATTTAAGGGACAGGATGTTTTTACTGTTGGCCAGTATATTAAGTACAACCTTTTTATTGACTTTTAAGCCGAAAGGATGTCTAAGCTACTCTGTCCTTCCTTCCTTCCTTCCTTCCTTCCTTCCTTCCTTCCTTCCTTCCTTCCTTCCTTCCAACTTCCCTTCCTTCCAACTTCCCTTCCTTCCAACTTCCCTTCCTTCCTCCCTTCCTCCCTTCCTTCCCCTCCTCCTCCTCTTTTTCTCCCTTTTTTCCTCCTCCTCCTTTTAAAAACAAAATAAGATTAAAAAAAGCAAGAAACCCCCCTAATCTCCCACCTAACAGTAACCACGTTGGTGTTTTAGCAGATCTCTGCTCAGAGGTTGTCTGGGCATTTTTATATCAGCAATGTAATTCTTTTTTCCTTAACTTTTTATTATATTCTTACATTTAAAAAAATATGTTTTTATTGATTTCAGAGAGGAAGGGAGAGGGAGAGAGAGGTAGAAACATCAATGATGAGAGAGAATCATTGATCGGCTGCCTTCTGCACACCCCCCTACTGGGGATCAAGCCCGCAACCCGAGCATGTGCCCTACCGGAATCGAATCCGGGACCCTTCAGTCCGTAGGCGACGCTCTATCCACTGAGCCAAACCAGCTGGGGAGTATTCTTCCATGTTTAAGACCTCTTTGTCATCACCATTTTCATGGCTACATTCTCTTTCACTCAGGTATACTGAAATCCATTTGGCTGGTTTGTAAAGAGTTTTATGTGTATAATTAGTGGAGCATTTGAACTTGCATGTGATAAGTAGTAATTGAATAGCTTAGGCCCTCTCTAAATAGATAATCTATATGTGTGCTAGTATTTCCATGTTGTGCATTTATTATAAAGTATCTTACTGAAACTTCTGCTTTACTAGTTAAAATTTGCTGCTTATGTTATACTTGAATGCATTTTGGTTCAGTGCTTTTCAAATTGTTTTGTTTCACTGTGGTGACCTGAAGACCACTTCAGGAATGTGAGGCAGACTAAGAGGCTAAACCCTCCGTGCCTCCTCACCACATCCGGATCATCTCCGTTTTGTCCATCTTTTATGTATCAGAGGCTATGTGGATCATTTTTTAAATAGATCTTGGGAATATGAATCTTTAAAAAAAAAAGTTTGAAAATTACTGATTCAATTGAATCCTTAACATTTTTTTTTTCTTAAAGTAGGAATGAAAAAAAAGACCCATTAAGAAACTAGCAACAGATTCTCTTTTATTAATAACTAGAGGCCCCATGCACCGGTGGGGTCCCTTGGCCTAGCCTGCTGGGATCAGGCCGAAACTGGCTCTCCGACATTCCCCAAGGGGTTCCGGATTGCGAGAGGGCGCAGGCTAGGCTGAGGGACCCCACTGGTGCACGATCGGGTCTAGGCGGGGAGTGCAGGAGGGCCCGAGGGCATGTCCTGCCCATCTCACCCAGTCCCGATCAGCCCGATCGGGGCCGTCTTGCCTAATCCCGATCAGGGCGATTGGGGCCAGCTGGCTGGGGAGTGACCGCAGGAGGTTGGCCAGCCAGGGAGGGACTGCAGGAGGGCTCCAGGGCATGTCCGGCCCTTCTTGCCTAGTCCTGATCAGCCAGACCCCAGTAGCAAGCTAACCTACGGGTCAGAGAGTCTGCCCCCTGGTGGTCAGTGCATATCATAGCAACTGGTCAACGGTCGAATGGATGGTCAGACACTTAGCATATTAGGGTTTTATTATATAGGATATTATATAGCATTCATTTTATGTTATAGGGATCTGTTACATAAGGACCCAACTAGTGGTTTAGGCTGCACTGCTATATATTCTATAAGTAGATGTGATCCACCTCCACCAAGTAAGACCTTGGCCTTCTTATGCGCTTTAATTTCTTCTCTTAACTTGGGTCAGAAATAACATTATATCATGATTGTCAAATATTATTGATTCTCCTTTTTTGCTTGCTTACTTAGCCGTTGGCAAGGGTGTGGATTAGTATAATAAGAAGCATCAGTTGGGGGCAGCTGAGATCCTGACACTGTGGCCCAGCCAGACCTGTGGGCGTCTTTGTTGCCAATGGCTTCTTTTCTATAACTTTGTCTCCTGGCTTGTATGAACTGGGGGGCTATTTTATTTCTTTCCTTTAAAGAAAGTAACGTTATGTGACAAAAAGACTCATCTGCTTCTGTTAAAATTAATTAGGCTCTCCTGTTGGGGCATAGTTAATGAAAAAAGACTTTCCTTTTGGCAAGATTGCAGCAGAAGAACTTAAATATCACACTGAATTTGCAAGCTTGACCTTGAATGATAGTCTGGTAGCATACTTTGTGGCCTCCCTGGACATTTCACTGTGCAAGGAAATGATCACCACGAATTGGGAGGCGGTCCTTGATACAGCACGCAGCTGCTCTCCCCAGAATTCTCACTGGTTAGGAAGTAAGGTTACCATCACCATCCCACGGTGTTTGGGAACCTCGGAAGGTGGCTTCTAGGTAGGAAAGGAAGCTTGCTGGCGTTGGGAAACCGAACTTCTCCCCATGTAGACAGATGGGCCTAATTGGCTGTGCTCTGTTCCAGAGCGGCCAAAGGCAGTCTGGGGAGGAGAAACACCACATGAGCTTAATTAGTTCTCATCAAAGGTGCTAGAATGTGGTGGTGAGTAAAATTGATGGGAGCCAATTCGAGTTCCCCCTTTAAACTGTAGTTAGTGAGAAAGTAAGATGCCCAATCGACATACTCAGGTTCTCTTTCTGTGAGATTCCAGGCCAGTTGCAGCGGGCAAGAGGTGGTCTCTAACTGGAGGAGACCAGGGTGGGTGCCCTGTGCCTCCCATGCCGGCTACAGGCCCCCGGAGTCCAGACGTCCCTGTTAGATGGTTTAAGGCAGGGGTCCTCAAACTACGGCCCACGGGCCACATGCGGCCTGCCGAGGACATTTATCCGGCCCGCCGGGTGTTTTTGCCGCCGCTGCCTGTCCTGCTTAGCAGCCGACTTAGCAGTGTGCATAGGAATTTGTTCTTAGTTTTTTTTGTTTTTTTTTAAAACTATAGTCCGGCCCTCCAACGGTCTGAGGGACAGTGAACTGGCCCCCTGTTTAAAAAGTTTGAGGACCCCTGGTTTAAGGTCGTCATTCAGGCCATGAACACAACACTGCCAACTTAAGATCCCGCTCGAGGTCATGAGCTCATCACAGACCGAGTCCTTGTGGGAACTCGAGTTTTCTTGAAAAGCTGTAACTTTCAGGCCATAATGCTCCCTCCCTTTCACTGCATCAGATTTATCTGTATTTCCTGACTTGAGTTCTGCCTTTGGACAAGTAGACAAACGTCTCTGTTCTGCTGTTGGAGCAGCTTCGGGTCTGAGGACCTGCAGCTTAATTCTTTCTTTCTATGCAAGTGAGCAGCCCCATCAAAGCTGAATGTGAGATTTCTTGGAGAAGAAATAATCCATCACAAGCATGAAGAGGAAATAGCATTATAGGAGCCTGAAACATTTTATAGGAGAAAAAGGAGCTTTAAATTTGTTTTATCTGCTCTAGAAAAAGTCATGTAGAGGCAGCCTTGAGCACAGAGAGTTTGAGGTGATGGGTTAAATTGGCTTAATGACTTTGTTTTATTTTTAAATCCTATGGATGAGGAAATAGTCAGTAGATAGAATAGTTACTCAAATATTTGTGTTTGGGCTTTAAAAAGTCCAAAAATGCATTGCCTTTAAGAGCTAATTACATGTCAGCTGGAGAACAAACAAACCAGGAAGACAGCCTGCCCACGGAGATGCTTGACTTAACCCTGAAAATAAAAGGTTTTGATAATTACATTAGTAATTAACTTTCTGGACTGGATAGCAAGCTATTCTTCCAGTACCTCATCACCCGGCTCCTGACTGGAATAAAGCACTTATTTGATAAAGTGTTTTTGGGGCCAGTTGGTTTAGATGAAGGCAACAGAGTACAGATGGGTGAAAATTCAATAGTATACACAGGAATTATAATGTAAATGGATAACTGCGGAGAGAATTTTTACTCCGCACCGAATGGGCCCTGAAGGACCCGTGCGTTTGGACGGCAGCCGTGGCCTCTGCAGGGGACTGGATCGTTAGTGCTTGTGCACAGCAGGGAAGTGGCCCATATCTGCACGCATTTGGCACATGCCTGAGCACCGTGTGTGTTTTTGGCTGGGAGAAGCTGCATTTGGAAACGGCTGCAGGTTTTCGAGTCCATAATGGGCCCATTTCTAGTGACGCTAAGTCTGACATCTGTCAAAGTGACACCGTGGCCAGGAAAGGGACACACACAAGGTGGCCTCTATTCCTGGCCGTATCAGTGTCCTCGGCATCTCTGAGGATGACTCCGTGCGGCACAGCCCTAATGGAAAGGTCCCCACTTATAGCGGGACCCCGTTGACGACATCGACCGCAGCCGGGCTTGGGCTCTGTACCTAACCATTATCACATCTGTGTGGGCGCCAGGAAACGGGAGCCCAGGCGGGGACCCACCCAGGCCTCTAAGGACCGGGAATGGAAGTGTAAGTATTGCCATTATCACGGAGAAATGTGATACCAGAGCCATTGCGATCGAACAGTTCTCAGTCGCCATAATTTAATGGTTCCATATACAGTCGTGGACCAAGAGGCATAAGAGTGGTGTCTGTCATGACTGGTGGTGACCCTTGGGCTTCTCCAGATGTGACCACTCCCACCCCAGACCCAGGCTGGAGTCCTAGCCTCCAGGCTTGTTGCAGGCAAAGGGTGTGGGAACCACTGCTGCAAAATGACTGGGAGTCTGACAGACTAGGGTTCAAATCCTGGCTGTTTTAGCTGGCAAGTTGTGTAACCTCTAAGCCTCAGTTTCCCCATCTGTAAATGTAGGTAAAAATATCTCAAAGTGATTATGAGGATTATTTGAGAAAACTGCCATCAAGTGCCTGACACATCATCGTGAATGACCTATTACTGTTCTTTTCTTTTCTATCCCTTCTGTTCCTAGTTCAAAACCTCCTGTAGTAATGCTGAAGAGGGTCTGTTTGTTGTTGATATTATTAATATTAACTAATCCTATATAATATAAGGCTAATATGCAAGTAGACCGAATGGCGGAATGACCAGTTGCTATGATGCGCACTCACCACCAGAGAGCAGACGCTCAACGCAGGAGCTGCCCCCTGGTGGTCAGTGCGCTCCCACAGAGGGAGCGCTGCTCCGCCAGAAGCCGGGCTGATGGCATGCCAGCACAGCGGCGGTGGTGGGATGCTCTCCCACCTCTGCGGCAGTCCTAAGGATGTCCAACTGCTGGCTTAGGTCCACTCCCCTCAGGGACTGGGCCTAAGCCATCAGTTGGACATCCCCCGAGGGCTCCCAGACTGTGAGAGGGTGCAGGTTGGGCTGAGGGTCCCCCCACCTGAGTGCACGAATTTTGTGCACCTGGCCTCTAGTATTTTTAATAATCATTAATATTCACATGAGTGCAGAGGTTTTTTTAGCCTTTACTTTGGGAAATTTCAAACAACTATAAAGAGCAAAATATACCAAGCTTTCTGTACCTTGTACCAGGTTCAACAGTCACCAGCATTATGTCATTTTCATTTCATCTTTTCTCCTTAGTGTAATTTTTTAAAACTTCTTCTTTGGTAAGGTAAAATTTGCACATTGACATGTGCAAGTCTTGGCTATACAGCTGTGTCACGTGGCTCTATCCATGTCACTCACACCCAGCACCATGTGCAACGCAGCCATTCCCCTGCAGTTTCCTCGTGCCCCTTCTCAGGAAGTCCTGGGGTGAGGCAGGGTTCTGTGTGGGTGTCCTTTAGTCACGTCTATCTTCCAGCATAGAGAACAATGCATGGCACATAATAGGTGCTCAGTAAGTATACGTTGATTCATTCATGCATGTAATTACTTAAGAATATTTAACCCTTTGCACTTGCTTGCTTTTTTCTCGATTCCTTTATTCTACTCGGGATTTAATTTTTTAAATACCCCAGATTTTACAAAGCGCGGCAGTAGAATAAAAAACTGGAGTTTCTTTTCATACAAACTTATTTATTTGGATTTTTTTATATTTCAAATTATTGATACATTCCGAGTGCAAAAGGTTAATGACTGTTGAGCCTGTATCTGGCACTTTGCTCTTGCAGAAACACATATAAAAATGTATTCTCTGTTCACAAAGAGGTCACACTTTAGAGGGGTAAACAGACTATTAAAATGCTGTGCAGGAATACAGAAGGGGACGACCCCTGATCCAGTTCAGGAAAATCAAAGAAGGCTTCCTGAAGGAGATGATACCCAGGCCCATTCATACAGAAGATAAAGATTAACCTGGTGGTGGTGATGGGGGGAGTGAGGACAGTACAGAATCATTTAAGGCTCACAGTTTGTGAAAAGGTCAGAAATTTTGAGAGAAAAATCTAGTTTTTATGGCCTGTGGCTGGAACCTAAGGTATAAACGATGTGCTGAAAAATGGTACATGCTGTTCTTTCACAGGTCCTTAGATTATTAATGATATAAAAAATAGGATGTTCTGATTCATCGCCATTCCCAAGACAAAACAGAAACCATTGCCCTTTCGTAATAGTTGACGTGCTGGGCCAAGGTGAACTAACTTGTGGTTCCACAGAGACACACACACACACACACACACACACATAGTCCAGTCTCTCTGTGGGGTTTTAGTTTTGTTTACTGACTGCTCTTTTGTTATTTGCTACAGTAAGCAGCCACGTGGGACACAGGTTTCCTGGACCTTAGAGCTCCCTGAATATTCAAGACAAGAAGGGAAGCAAAGTTGCCCCCACCTTGGTGCCTGGGGGAAAGGTGTGCCCAGGGAGTACTGGCGTGTCCCAGGCCCATTAGATGCTCAGGAGGCAAACTCCCTGAATTCTTATTCTCATTATCCACAGGAGAAGAATGTGATCTGTGTCACAGATTGTCTCGTGTTTAATTATTCAACTGCTAAAGCCCAAATTGTTGCTTTGATGGGAATTGTTTTTTGTTTCATTGCATTTTGCCTGAACTGACATGATTCGCTCGCTTTGGGCTACTGTTGATTCGCAGATTGCAATCAGAAACAGTGGGCATCAGATGGGAGTCTGAACTACATTCTGCTGTGGGATTCACACACTCGATGTCAAAATACACTGAGGCATTATGTCTTCAGCCAGATGGTAATACAGTTCTCTGCTCTGGCTCCGCTCAGACAAAGTCCCGTTTGTAGTCAAATGGCCAGTCCCAATTTAGTCAGCATTTTTTTTGTATATTGCACCCGTCAACATGGACATAAACAGGTCTCTTGGCTGCCAGATTTGACCTTGGCATCATCCCATGCTCCTCATAATTAAGAAGGCTTTTATTATATTTACTATCAATTTAGGTGTGCTTCTGTCCTCTTCAACTTAGAGACCTTTGTATGCTGTACAGCGATGGAAACGAACAGATTAGATGTGTTATGTGTGACATAATAGTCTAGAGTTGAGAGGTCTTCATCAGATTTTTCAAATATGGTTCAACAACATTAGCTTCTTTTTCTGTTTTTGCTCCCGAGCATTTAGAAATGACGGATTTGTGTGTGTTAGTACTTATAAAACACAGTATGCCTGGGGGATTAAAAACCAGAATAGTATCCTGCTTAAAATCCAAATGCTTGTCAGAAAGGGGGAAAAGTCTGAGCTTTGTAGTGGTTTTCATTTACATACAACAGGGAGAATTCCTAAATGTTAATCAAATTGACAGTAACTGGGGAGAAAAGCCAAGGAATTAAAGTTTAAAAAAGGGCTCTTTGATGGCAGATTCTGGGCTTGGCCAGGGCTCGGCCCGGGAAAGGAGTGTCTCCGTTTTTAGAATCGGCACCTTTCAGCGTTGAATGGAGCCCAGGTCAGGTGCCTTTCTGGAGCCCTGGGATAGTAAAACCACGTTACCAAAATGTCATGCCGTCTAAATGTTTACAGTTTAACAATTACTAAGCATTCCTAACCGTGTAATTTATTTGTGCTAATCACAAGCTAATTATGGGCTGTTTAATCATGTCAGTTTGTAGTAGACTAGCAGTGGTCGCCAGCTGGTGGTTCGCGGACCACTGGTGGTCCGTGAGGTCTGAAAGTTTGGTGACCATTGGACTAGAGGCCTGTATGGTCTGGACATGAGACAAACATGTAAAGGAGTGTGATGCATGCTTGTTATTTGCAGGCAATTAAGAGAGGGTTTCTGCTGCTGTACCTATAAAGTCATTTGACGATAATGTCAAAGGTTCAAACTTGAGGCTCTTGGTGAAGACTGAGTGGACCAGGCCAAGTGGTCCACCTGTCCTCCAAGGCCTGGCTTAGGGATGGGGAGGTTAGGCGTCTGGAATGGGATTGGGTAGAGACATGCAGGGTCCAGATAGGAGGTCACTGGGAGCAGGGCTGTAACCCTTGCTGGTGTGATGCACACAGCTGACTTGGCCTCCTGACCTATATAGAGGTCCATATTTTGGACATGCCCCTCCGCACAGCTCCTGTGCACTGAAATGACCAAGGACAGAAAGAATTGAGTCCCCGAACACCACGTATATCGACTGGAGCGTTCCCTGGCCACCTTTTGTTAGATCATTATATCCATTTCAGAGGTATTTTTTACTTTGGAGCTGCCTTTCTGTTCAGTTTGGAAGCTTTGAGAATTTTATTTTAAATACAAGAGAGCAAGATGGTAAATTTGTTCGATACAGTTGTTTCCATTAGACTTATTCTGGCTTTTCCATCATTCCGTATCTGGGAGGACACAAATTAACTAAGTTGGTGACTGGAAAAGATACCTCGGTAACCTCAGAGCACAGCCATTGTTTTCTCTCTAATGTTTCACTGTAGAGCAGGTGTGGGAACGTCTGGCCCGTGGGCAGTCTGGGGCCCGCAAAATCATTTGGTCTGGCCCTGCCAAGGCATTAGGGGTGAGTTAATGAAATGCTTGACCAAATACAGCAGGCTAATCTTTAAGTTGATAATTTTGTATGGCCCTGGAATAATGCTATAAATATTCAAATGGCCCTTGGCAGAAAAAAGGTTCCCCACCCCTGCTGTAGAGCATCAGGATCTTAGCCCCCTTCTCCCTTCTTGACATGTCAACCTGAGTGTGAGAAGTGGAGGCTCAAGTTTATCAACTCTAGCAGTGATGTTCAAGTTCAGTTCAGGCCTAATCTCCATCTCTGGTTACTCTGAAGCTTGTGCATAAATCCTTTCTGCATTTATTCAGAATATGAAGATGTTTGAAATTTTTGCCACAGCAATGCCATCCATCTCATGGGCCTTAGCAGAAGCTGATGGAATTTAATCAGCAGTAAATCAAGGGCAAGTCCAAACCAGACTGGAAGCACGTCATGAATATTCGAGAACATCTGGATGTGTTAGTGGGAGTGCATGTTATTTCTCTACCGCGTGCGACAGCAGAGACGTGCTTCTTAACAAAGATGCCTAGAGGAAGACAGATTTCCAGCTGTGATTTCAAAGGGAACTTTGGTTTGTATGGGAGTGTTCTTTCTCCCTGGACTGTGGGTTACGCTTCTTGCAAGATAGTCCTTTGTACACTTGTATCTTTTGGAATCTGGTTTGGTATTCTATCTGAATTCCTCATCACAGCCAGTCACCTGACTTAAGAAGAGTGAACCTTTCTGTCTAAAGGAGAATGTTAACTTGAGGGGAAATGTACTGTTTTGTATTTTTGATGAATCTTTTAAATATCAGTGATATTACGAGAATTATCAATCTGCATCATTGACCACCGTTATCTGCCTCGCTACCTCAAGTGCTGTCAATAACTAAAAAGGAAGGGTAAAGAATGAGGAGGCCATAATAATAACAGTGCTGATAATGACCAATAATGACATTTTAAAAATACATTGGAGTTTATGAGGCATCCAAATTGACCTTTTTTAGTTCTTTTAATAACCCTGTGAGATGGGCATGAATAAATCTTATGATTTTTGGTTGGACAGAGGCAGAAACTAATGGTCCCAAAGGGAGGCATATAATTGGGTGGGGAGGTCCTGGCTGCATCGCCCACCTGCCTGGAGGTTCACTTGTCAGATGGGGATGACAGTGGCTTCTTCATCAGGTTGTTGTAAAGGTTAAATAAGACTAGGTTTGTAGAACACATTGCAGGGTTCCTGGGTGCGTGCTAGAGCTCAATAAATATTATTGTTATTTATAGTAGAAATAGGTAATAAGCATAAAATAGGACTTGTTAAAAGTAAAATAAATAGTTGGTATGAGAGAGGATTTGAAACAAGTAGGACAATGCCAAATCTCTGAATCTCCCCAGACCACCCACTAACTTTGCATTTTACTCTCAGGAGATTCCTCGATCCCCCCCCCCCCCCCCACCCCTGCCCCACTTTTACCCCCTTCCCCATAAATCTTGTTTCACAGATTAGTTTATGTGTTGGGTAATCCTATCTGATACAGAGGGAATATGCTAATTGACTGTCCCACCCTCAAATATGGCGGCACCCACAGCCAATAAGGAGGGAATGTGCTAATTGACTGCTCCACCCTCAAAGTTGGCAGTGCCCACAGCCAATAAGGAGGGAATATGCTAATTGACTGCCACGCCCTCAAAGATGGCGGTACCCACAGCCACAAGATGGCGGCGCCCAGTCCCCTCAGCCCCCCAGCCGCCCAGGGCTGGCCCAAGGCGCCAAGCAAGCCTCAGATGTCAGCTGCCCAGCTGCCCAGCTGCCCAGGGCCGCCCGAGGCTCGGGTAACCACGGCCAGCCGAGGTTTGCGCTGCCGGCAGTGGCAGCAGCAGAGGTGTGATGAGGTGTCACCTTCCCCTGATCGCCGGATCGCCTCCCGCCCCTGAGGGCTCCTGGACTGTGAGGGGGCAGGCCGAGCTGAAGGACCCCCCCCACCCCCGTCCAATGCATGAATTTTCATGCACTGGGCCTCTAGTCCTGTATAATAAAAGGCTAATATACAAATTGTCCCCTTGACTGTGAGTTCCATGGGGGTTCAACGGGGAGTTTGACCAGGGGTCAGGGCCGGCCCACCAACCACCATGGCTCTCCTCCACCCTCTCCCCCCCCCCCTCCCCGACTGGTCCCACCCCCGATCGTCCCCCTCATCCCCAATTGGGAAGGGCCAGCCGGACCCCACCGGTGCATGAATTCATGTACTGAGCCTCTAGTATACTATAAAAGTGTAATATTATAAGGCATAGTATAATATAAAATTGTATTGTACAAGTTACAGTGATACACTCATTATAAAAAAATTGAGAAAAATACCCCACAAAATTCTTTAAAATAGAAGTTTAAAGTCTCTGAATACCCACTTATGAAGGATAACAGTTCTAATGAAATAACTTTCTGGACTTCCACATTTTGTATCCATTCTCTCTAAATGACTTCATCTCTTCTTTCTCCTTTTGTATCTACACTCCCATACAAGCATGTGTGACGTCTTACTTTTCTGGCAGATTGGAAACAGTAAATTAAGAGAGTTGCCTGGTTGCTATTGGTATTCATCCGGTAGTGGTAAGAAATGTTAGCAAAGGAGGAGACAGAAACTAGAGGGGATAAATGGTGGTGGGGAAATAAAATGAAATAAAGGCAACACAACCACTCGAGCTAAGAAACATAAATAAATGGGGGAACTGAGAAGTTCAACAGCCTGGATTATTGAGAATTGGGGCAAGCGACTTAGTCCATTCTGTGGGCAATCTTGAATTTAAGAGAATCTGTTAAAGCACATCCTCTACTTTGTTGCAGAAGACGGGGGATAATAGGCTTTAGAGGTATTCGCCCAAGAAGGCAAGAAAGAACCAATAGGGAAGTAAATACAGCAAAATAATAAAATAAGTAAATAGAGTAAAAGAAAACATCTTACTGCCTTACCTGTAGCCTTTTCTTGAAAACTAATTTTCTTTAACAGAATAACCTATTAGAGGGTTATTATAGTTTTAGTGTGTGTATTCTGTAAAAACTATTTTAGAAACAGCTAAATGGTGGCATGTGGTATTCTTCTTGAGAATCAATGCAGGGAACTGATAAAATCAGCAAAGTATAAACAACACTTACTATTTTTGTGTGTGTGTGTGTTTCAGTAACTTAGTGTCATGGGGAAGTTATCAGTAACAGAAAACATGAGCCTCCTTTCAGGAAGCGTATTTTGCAATAGAACAAGGCAGCCAAGGATAAGATTATATCAGTCACATTCATAAGTGGGTGACACAGATCTATCCGCCTACAGTGAATCTAGCTCACCATCAGTTCACGTGGACATACATTAAGCATTGGGACAAGAGAAGAGGTAAAAGGGGAAGGTGTGTTGGTTGGAAAGCTTAGGTGAATTGGTCTGTAAGAGCGGGTCCCTTGGGTTGGGGTCAGGACTCTTCAATGTAATATCAAGTGTAAGACTAAGTAAGGTTTGTGAGTAATTGGGACAAGAACTTGTATAATTGCTCAGCTTATCCTGTGCCATAAACTGGACCAACAGAAGTAAACAGCTGGGGTTTAGATGACTTTAACAGGGCTGGACCTCTGCAGGGCATTTATAGTTAGAATGACAAGGCCAACTATAGTAACAACTAGGATCATGTATTTTTTCCCCAAGTAGATATTTTCTTGTGTGTGTGTGTGTGTGTGTGTGTGTGTGTGTGTGTGTGTATGGTTTAATTATACACTAAATTTTATTTTTTTCCTTGGTTTTTATTTTTTTAATTTCTTTATTGATTAAGGTGTTACATATGTGTCCTTACTCCCCCTATTGCCACCCCACCCTCCCACTCATGCCTTTACCGCCCTGTTGTCTGTGTCCATTGCTTAGGCTTTATATGCATGCATACAAGTCCTTTGGTTGATCTCTCCTCCTTACCCCCACCCTCCCCTACCTTCCCTCTGAGGTTTGACAGTCTGATCGATGCTTCTCTGTCTCTGGATCTGTCCCTGTTCATCAGTTTATGTTGTTCATTATATTCCATAAATGAGTGAGATCATGTGATATTTATCTTTCTCTGACTGGCTTATTTCACTTAGCATAATGCTCTCCAGTTCCATCCATGCTGTTGCAAATGGTAAGAATTCCTTCTTTTTTACCGCAGTGTAGTATTCCATTGTGTAGATATACAACAGATTTTTAATCCACTCATCTGCTGATGGGCACTTAGGCTGTTTCTAAATCTTAGCTATGGTAAATTGTGCTGCTATGAACATAGGGGTGCATATATCCTATCTGATTGGTGTTTCTAGTTTCTTGGGTTATATTCCTAGAAGTGGGATCACTGGGTCAAATGGGAGTTCCATTTTTAGTTTTTTGAGGAAACTCCATACTGTTCTCCACAGTGGCTGCACCAGTCTGCATTCCCACCAGCAGTGCACGAGTAGATATTGTCTTTTAATTCAATACCACAGCTAATTGTGTTCTTTTTAAAAAATACGTTTTTATTGACTTTTAGAGGGAAAGGGAGAGGGATAGAGAGATAGAAACATCAATGAGAGAGAAACATCATCGTGTGCTTGTGCCCACGTAACACAGACTTGAGGACAGGACGGAGGGTAGGACGGCTGGAGAACAGGCCAGAAGTGCAGCTTCTCATAGCTGGGTTCTGATCACCTGGCCTGATCCGAGGAGGAGCACATTTTGCATGTAAGCCCGCATTTCAGTCGGATGTGGATTTCTTTCAGTGACCCTGTTTGTTTGCTTCTTTCTTTTGACTGGAATTGCCACCATCTGAACCTCAAAGAATACTTCTGAAGGGTTTCATTAGGAGGCCCAGTGTGGATATTGCTGCTACGAGTAAAATCTGATTTTGAACTGCAACAGATAAAAAAAAAAAGTTATAAATAAACACAGTTGGCATATGTTGTTTTATGGTAATGTTAGCGAAATTGAAAATAGAACAAGGTCCTATCCATTAGCACCCAGCAGAGAGGCCGCCAATTGCTGCGTATCACCTTCTAGGACAACTCGATCCCCAGTAAGGGGCGTGCAGGAGGAAGCTGATCAATGATTCTCTCTCATCATTGATGTTTCTATCTCTCTCCCTCTCCTTTCCTCTCTGAAATCAATAAAAACATGTTAAAAAAAAGAAAGAGAAAAAAGAAATTTAATATCTAAGTGATTTCAGAATTGTCTTTAAAAACTGCAGTCTGTATTTAAAGCCAAACAAGAGGTGATTTCTTGTGCCTTTTAATGAAGAAATGTTGGAGGCAGTCACAAAACGTGTCAAACGACCAAGTCCGTTACTTGGAGAGTCACTTTCACCACAGACCATACAGAACACACACTTAGCTTGACACGAATACTCATACTTCCCCATCAAGAAGTTGCCTGTAGAAAATTCCTGGTGTGTGTCAGTTGGATTGAATACACCTATGGTAGAGTAACAGTGAGTTTAGAGAGAGTTTGTAGAGGGATCCTGATGAGTACTCACCATGAGAAACTGCTGAATATTGAAGTGGGTGTATTTAAAAATATGTACATTTTTATTGATTTCAGAGAAGAAGGGAGAGGGAGAGAGAGATAGAAACATCAGTGATGAGAGAGAATCACCAATCGGCTGCCTCCTGCACACCCCACACTGGGGATTGAGCCCGCAACCCAGGCACGTGCCCTGACCAGGAATCTCCTCTGGTTCATAGGTCGACGCTCAACCACTGAGCCACGCCAGCCTGGCTCGGTGGGTATATTTATGTTACAAGAAAAAGGAAATGTGGACAGCAGTGCCCAGGGTTATCTTTTTAATGGTTGCACATTCAGATCACAAGTTATTTATAATCTAGATTTGATTTTTATTTTAGAAAGTTCTTAAAGTTTTCAATCGGTTTCTTAAAACAGGAGCCATACCCTTCCATAGACCTATCAACCATGTTACCAGCATGACATTTTCTCTCTGGGACAATGTTAACTATGAGTTGCACATAAAGTCACATTGCATAGTGAACAGAAACCTCATGAGGTAATAAACAGCCACGTTGCATTAGGGGTAATTAAGTGTTCCGTTTACAATGGACGGCTATGAGGAGGACCTCATAAACTAACGTAACACACTGTGGTGGCACAGGCTTTGCCCACCACACATCCACGACACAGGCATAGAAATTGCCTCCCAGGTCTGTATTTTTACTTAAGCAATTTCATGAATTTCAGTTAAATATAAAACTGTGATTCAGGCAATCCCTCAGGTTTGATTGAGTACTTGAGTAGGTGTGCTGGGGTTCAACAGACAACATTTCTTTCCACAAAAATAAACTCACGAAACCTTTTTCTTATATTTCTGTTACAGTTGACATACAATAGTATATTAGTTTCAGGTGTCCACCTGTTGGACATTATAAAACTTACTAAATGATCATTCTGAAAAATCTGATATCATACCTAGTTATTGGAAGACAAGATTTTCTGTAATTCAGCATTACGTAGTTACGGTCAGTCAACATTTATACAGCCTGACCACATGCAAGGCTGTATCTAAAACTGTATGGAATACAAACTATGGAGTGAAAAATGTCACCTGGGTTTTTAGTGATTTTCTATGTAAAAATGTTGAGGTTAATATGGAGCTTGAAAGCTCCTTAAAATTTCCTGTTGTTTGCAACTTATCCCACCATAATGGGAATATTTGTTGAAGCTTCTATACAAGCTAAATTCTTGGTGGAGTTTTCAATAGTTTTTCAATTCTTAATCTTCATTTTGATATAATTCATGTTGCATAATTCCTTCATGGCCTGCAGCTAGACTATATATACGTTGATACTATGACTCGTTATGACTTGTTCAGGTGTAAAAGAAGCATATATGTGCCTGACTCACCATATTGCAAGATGTTTAAGAGGGTTGCGTTTTTGCAAGTAAGGGGATCATTTTGGCTAGATTGTGCCTTAGGGATTGAGAAAAATCAGAGTTCACTTAAGAAATGCTGAACAAGCACCCGATGTTTGTTTCTCACATAACATTTCAATCTGTATCTCAAGCTCTTCTGGCAATAGTAGCAGGTATCCACTTAGGTGCTGGCACTTTCAGATGAGGATTCTTTAATGTGTCAGTTACACCTAAAGCATTCATGAATGAAAGGAATAGCGTTGCTTAAAAATTATGTGTAGTGGTACAATGAAGTATTTACTAGTATTGTTTGTTTTTTAAACTTATAATTTGTGCCAGAGTTACTAGCCCAAAGCCTAGATTATTACTAGTATATAGAGGAAAACAATCACAGGAAAATTATTATTATTAGGAGGGGAGGGAAGGAGGGATTTCTTAAAGCAACTCAGTGATTCTGAATAATACTCAGGTTTTAATAATGAGACTCTAAAGGGAAATATTTATCATTTGGAAACTGTGAACCTGGCATGTGTATTGACTTATCAAATCCACAAAATGTTACTGTAATTTTAGTAAGTTGAGCTACGTGAGTATTAGTTTGATCATGTTTGGGGGTTCAAGAGAGCTTGGTACAGTTCCGTTTCAATTGATTTGGATTAAGTAACTTGCAGAGTAGGTTGTACCCGTGTTGTTGTAACTTCTGAATGCCAGTTTCATAGTTTGCCATTGTTTTGTGGTTAAAAGGAAACTTATGGAAGTTTCCGATTAGGAGAATGACCTGAGAATGATGTGCTTGGGAAGTTTGATTTATTAAAAGCGCGGTGGATTATTTGGGAGGAGAAAGAGCAGTTAGAAAGCTGTTGCTACAATCCAGAAAGATGAAAGGTAACAAAAGCCTGAGCAAAGATCGAGGCGTAGAAATGGGAGTGAGGAAACAGATGCCGGAAACATGCCGTTGGAGTTTAGAACTTGACCGAATCTGTGGAAGGGACAGGGATAAGGGAGGATGCTGGAAGTGGACGTGGCTGTTAACAGAAGAGAGAGAGGAGGCTGGGTCTGGGCAAGGTCAGGAGCTCACTTTATAAGGTGTAGAGACTGAGGTTCTGTCTGGACTTTCTTGTCGGACTGCACAGCCAGGTGGCCTCTGATTTAGAGAAGCACCTGGAAGTTCTGTCCGGGTAGCTCAGTTGGCTGGAGCCTCATCCCGACATGGCTATTCAATTGTCAGCACGGGGAAGAATATTACTGTTCTGACATTGGATAGTTTTGACCCAGGCTTTTCTCTAAGGGCCCCATGTTATGTCATGCCCCTGGAGGAGAATACAAGATTGAAAAAGCAATACTTGAAGAAAAGTATTAATTTTGTAGGAAATATAGTACCTGGGCAGTTTTCTTAAAAAGAAAAAAGAGAGAGAGAGACAGAGAGAAAGAGAATGGTTTAAATCAAAGGAGGATCACTGTTCAGGTTTGACTAAGACATCTGGTATGATCAGCATTGTTCTCTCCGCAAGGTTAGACACTGGATGATAATGCAAGTGGGTTTGAGAACATGCCGGCATTTGACCCTGCAAACTTCAAGAACTGAAAAGTTGATAGCAGTCTCCTGAGAGTCAGCAAGACGCACGTCACCGCAGAGCCGTCTTGATGGTGTGTTGATTGTGGAAGGGAAAGCCCAGGCGGAAAGGAGGTGAACGCCAGTGTCCCTGTCCTTGGAGGAATACAACAATTTGAGGAACTACCCACAAACCTCTTCGCCATAGGCAACCCACTAAATCTACCTACTCTGTTACAGGGTTCCCTTTGGCAAAAGGAGGCATTGGTAAAAGAGGGAGTGAGGGACCTACCCTCACTCATTAAAAATAAACCTCTTGTTTTTCCTGCTGCCAGAAAAGCTTTGTGTCTTTTTTTTTTTTTTTCATGGCGAAAATGAGACTTTTAGAACACTCTCGAGAGCAGGCGCCCATTTTACAGGATCACCAGCTTTGTGTTTTTTATAGTCCAGGGAGATAAAGGTGATCCCATGCTTAAACCTACACCGGTCAAGGCACTTGGCTTAACTGACCAAACAAGTTGGTATTTGCAGGTTTCACAACATCCCACACGTCTCGTCAGTGTGCCCTCGGCTGTGCCACCAGCACTCTGACTCACTCTCCTACCTGGAAATGACATCGGGTCAGACAAGATGCCATCCGTTCCCTCTTCTCCCCCTTGAATTACTTATTTTCAAAAGAATCCAAACAAAGCAAGCTCTTTGAGTTTCCCTGAAAACTTGGCATTGATTGCAACTAGTTTTGTTTCAAATGTCCTTTGTACCCTATTCAATAATCCCCACCAGTTGTATGCTCTTTTTGAGGTATGCTTAATGAAAAAAATAATGGGTTTACTATCGTCCGCAAAAGGAAACACTCTAGGTTTTGCTCAACTGGTAGATAGGTTTTAAAAATAGCTCTTGAATTTTGCAAGCGGAATGCCATGTGTGAGCTCCTGGGACAACATGTGTGCTCTATGTCACAAAGCCCATCACAAGTGTTACCTAATTACACTGCCCAGTCTCTGACAGGTGGCAGGCTCCTCGGTGGCTTGTAGGAAGAGGGAGCTACTGTGTGTTTGCCACCCGCTCAGAACAGCGTCTTTGTGTTTTGAGGTTGTGATGCCTCAAGAGGGAATGAATCTTCATTGGTTTGCAGTTGACGTAGTTAGATAACCCAAGACCTTCCTTGAGACATTGGTAAGTGTTAAGCGAGATTCATTACCACCCTTAGCAACTTCAGGTTTTTGCCAGACAAGACCCGTGATTGCTAGCAGGATCAGAAATATGCAGGAGAGACCAGTACTTGGATATATGCCCCTCCCCACTGGGGTGGCCTCACGGCAGGGATTGATTGGAGAGGCTTCAGGCCTTCAGTTAGGAAGTTCAAGTCTGGGCAAGCAATAGGTGATGGGGGTGCTCAAGCAGAGTAGTGGGGTAAAGGGCAGCATGTGGAACATGAGAGCAGCCAGTATTTGCATGTCTTTCCATTGTTAGGTCTGTGAGCAGGTGGAAGGGACTCAGTCACTTGGCTTGCCTGTCCTGGGAGAAGACCAGTTATCAGAACAAAGCCTGAGAAGGAAGAAAATGGCAAAGCAAAACACTTGGGTACAGGCTAAGGAGTAGGGAAGGAGGACAGGGACTTAGGAAGCTAAAGGTGGCTCTGTCGTCAGCATACAGGCACTGACCAGAAAGGCCAGAAGATGTTAGCGTGACTATTAAGAGTATGCACACCTGCATCAAATAGACTCTGCACCTTCTAGCATGCAGTCTTGGCAAGCTACGTAATCTCTTTGTGCCTCAGTCTTCTCGTTGGTAAAATGGAAATAGTAAAATTCCCTACCTCGTAAGGTTTTTGAGGAGATTAAATGTCAAGTGCCTGGAATGGTATGTGGCACTAAGTGGCACTTGATAAATGTTGGCAATGATGGCAGCCAGGGAAGTGAGGAAGATGATGATGTTGGTTATAATCATGTTGGTGATGATTATATTGATGAAGATAATTAGACAGTACTGCTTGCCCCTCAAGACAGAATTGGCCCTGGGTCATGTACTCAATTTATAGGTGGAGTCCAGTGACTGCCAACAGGTAGGTAAGTGGGATTCAGGGTGAGAACTAGCCTTGGTGTGTTTATGGGGGATACTGACCAGTTTGTGGCTGCTCTTTCTGTTGTTATTTGCTATCACCTTGGTGTGGGTAGCTGAATCAGTTCATCAAGTCCATTTTTAAAATGTGTACCACTTGAATGTAATGATTTAAGAGAGGATTTTTAAGAAAATAATGATTTGCTTTTATGTATTCCTAAACCACTCTGTTCAGTTTTCCCCTTGGTTGCCTACAAGGACAGATGGCAGTCGGTGTGATCCTTAACAAAACCCTTGATACATGTGGCAGAAGATATATATAGAGAGCTTAATCCAGTTCTGTCCTTCCTTGAACTTGTTTCTGTCATTGTTTTGCTTTACTGCTCAACACACTGTCTAATGCTTTATGGGTTAAATTATACAATGCCAATACCCCGGGATTAAAAATACAATAGAAATGTTGCCTGGCCGGAGAGACTTGGTTGGGTATCATCCTGTGCCCCAAAAGGTAGCCGGTTGGATTCCAGGTGAGAGCACATACCTAGGTTGCAGGTTTGATCCTGGTCAGGGCATGTATGTTTCTCTCTCTCTTGGATATCTCTCTCCTTCCCTCCCCCTTCCTCTTTCTAAGCATGTCCTCAGGTGAGGATTAAAACTAATAAATAAATAAATAAATGAAATGAAATGTAAAAACCATTTTTCCCCCCAAATATTTTTTATTGATTTAAGAAAATATATTTTATTTATTTCAGAGAGGAAGGGAGATGGAAAGAGAGGGAGATAGAATCATCAATGATGAGAGAGAATCATTGATTGGCTGCCCCCTGCATACCCCACACTGATCAAACCTGCAACCCAGGCATGTGCCCTGACTGGGAATCGAACCGTGACCTCCTGGTTCATAGGTTGACTCTCAATCACTGAGCCACACCAGCTGGGCTACTTTTATTGATTTTTAATAGAGAGAGGAAGGGAGACAGATGAGAGACATCGATGTGAGAGCGAAACATTGACTGTCTCTTGAACGCTGCCCCAATGAGGATTGAGCCGGCAACCTTTGGGTGCATTGGAGGATGCCCATCCAACTGAGTCACACCGGCCAGTGCAGGAACATTTTAAAGACTCCAGAAGCACTGTTAAATTACCACCTGGAAATATTGTACAGATTGCACTCCCACTAGCGACATAGCTGCACTCCTTTTAAAATTTCACTCTTCCTAGTATTTAATATTATTTGGAAAAAGAAAACCTTACCAGTTTGATGAAAGGTAGTCTCATAGTGTTTCAAATTGTACTTCTTTGATTATTTCTAAGAGCACACATATTTTTATGTCTTCATTTCTGTGTCAATTGCCCATTTTTCTATCTAAAGCCTTGTTTTTCTTATTTATTTGTCAGCACTCTTTATGTACTGAGCCATTTAGACCATTATCATGTATGTGGCAAGTTTTCCCCTAGGTGGAGAATACGTATTTTTTCCCAACTTCTCCACCAACCAAATCATAAGAAGGGAAAGGAAGAGGCTGCCCTCTTGCTGGGGATGAAAAGTTGGATTTTCAACCAGAATCTCTTTCCGCCATCACAGCAGCAACTGCACAGTTGCTGTGACTGCAGTATCTGCAGGCGGTAATGCCCAAGGAACACATCAGTTCTACAGACAGGGCTGCCTTTAGTGCTTTGACAAGTGGGCATATGAGCACAGAGTGAACTCAGTACTGATTCAATGGTGCTCCACCTTGCCCCCGTCCGCATAGTAATCCCGGTGCATGTGAGTTTAATTGAGTGCTATCTCCTATGAACCTCATGTTATAGATAACACCTTCAGGTTGTAGCAAGAAAAAGTTGGGCCTCGTGGTTGTGAATAAATGAACGATGAATGAGATCCTGGCAAACACCTGCTGTTCTGAAGGGGGTGGGGCAGGGGGGGGGGCGGAGAAGTAGATTTATGTTTAAACCAGAGTAAACTATGCAACCAGGTAATAATTTTGAGCAATAAAGTACTTTTGCTACATAACCGTTAAAGAAACAGATAAATCACAGTAATTTCAACGTGGCACTTTAGCCATTTAATAAATGGGTATTTTAAATTTCATTTGCTTTTTGAACTAAGTGCAATAATTTATAGAGTAGTCATTTAAAGATTAATGCTCAGAAGGGAGGAAAATCACTACACAAGAACAGAAACATATTATTTATGTATATTACATTGGGGTTTAGTCTGCCTATAGTTTCCATTATAAACTTGAGTTTTCCGGCATTTCTAATACAGCAATAAAACGTGTGCTTTAGGCTAAAATTTGGCATTTGTCTCACCATTCTGAGATTCTAATTTTTATTTTATTCTTACATTTTTTTCTTACATACTATGGCATCTTACATGTATTTAAAAATGTTTTACATCACTAATTAACACTATTAATTCAAAAGTTGATTTATTTTAGAAGTAGGTTTGTGACTGATGATTTCAGTATCCACTGGACCGTCGTTAATGCTGAAGCTTCTTAAGGTTACCAAGGTTTTAACGATTGTTTGAAAATACGATTCAAAGAGTGAGAAAGAAGAGAGTTCACTGTTATGATAGCACCAGTTGATTTCACAGCTACAATGACAGTAATATTGTACTAAATTGTGACAAAATGTGAGCCAGTTTATTAGAGGGTTCATTAAAATTTAGAATCTCCAGTTTGGCCAGGCTACATAATTTTATAAAGCCCATATTCAAGTACCCAATCTGCTAACTAATCAGTTCAGATGTTATTTATATGATAAAAGGGAGGCTTTTGTTATTTTATATTCTCAGTTATTGGTTTCTCTTCCTTGACTATGAGCTCCTGAAGGTCACTGACTATTTTATAATCCCAGTACCCAGCATGTCAATTAAGTATAGAGTTCACATGTAAGAAATATAGGTTGAACAAATGAATGCATGGATAGTGGGTCAGATTTGGGCTGTCTGTCACCGACTTGTAAAGGTTATCCATCCTAAAATGTTTGAGTCATTGGTTAGAACTTGTCGTTCATTTTGCCATTAAAATATAATGTAAAAGGTAAATTACTCCACAAAATCTTACTTGATTTCCAGTAATAGAATCACAATAGTCAGACAGAGGTTTGACCCATTTCCTGAAAGAACCCCCATCCCAGGTAGCAGATGTCTCTGTGATCATGCTCAAATCCTCCAAGGACAAGGATTTCACACAATGTAAGTACTTTATTCCATTTTGGACACCCGGATTTACTTGCTTTTCTTCCTCCCTTTCTTTAAAAAATAAATAATATTGAGCCCTGGCTGGTGTGGCTCAGTTGGTTGAGCGCTGTCCCATGCACCTAGAGGTCACAGGTTCGATTCTGGTCAGGGTACATGCTCAGATTGTGGTGTGCAGGAGACAGCTCAATGTTTCTCCCTTTCCCTTCCTCTTTCTCTAAAATCAATAAAAACATACTTTAAATGAATAATAATAATAATATTATTATTATTGAGCCCATCTCTTTCCTTTTACTTTAAAATCTCTAGTCTTGACCATCCCCTTCCAGAGCACTGAAGACCAAGCCAGGCAGGGTTCAGGTGTGGCTCAGGATCTCTTAACCCCTTCAACCTCCAGATCACTGAATCCCAGAGTAGAAGCAGCTCTGAGCAGCCTCGTCTGAGGCAGCAGTTCTTCAAGTGTGGTTCCTAGCCATCAGCGTCAGCATTATCTAGAACTTGGTAGACATTCCACTTAGCAGGGCCCACCTCAGATGGAGTGAATCTGAAACTCTGAGGGGGTGAGGGAGGAAGAACGGGGACCCAGCACTCAGTGTTCAATGAACCCTGCAGGTGATTACGAAGTTTGAGAACCAGTGTTCTAGGACTTGTTGGAGTGCCGTCCCAGGGCGGAATCTTAGTATGTGATTCCTCTGGGCAGTGAGCACATGGCGGCATGCCTTTCATCAGCCAGGCCCAGCACGCCTCTGCTGTGCATCGTGGTCAGGGGGCCTTGGAAGAGTTTGGTTCAGAGTTCAGGCGTTGAGTTTAAGGTGCAGTGGTCAGTCGTGGGGGTGAGGGCAAAGGGACGCCGGTGCAGTGTGGCCAAGCCAGCCTCAGGTGGACATTGGATGTACAGTCTGCACAGTACAACTTTGTCAGTGTTTTCCATGATCTAATATGAAACATTTCAACTGGATTTGAAATCTGCTACATTTTCACTATGATATTAATCAAATCAAGTGCTATTAGATCCTCAAAATATAAATGGTCGTAAGTATTTCAGTGGTTATAAAAATGGCCAACACAATTTTTATCAGTTGTGTGTATAAAATTGCTTGTTAATAATGATTACTAAGAGCATTGAGCTTATCATTACAAATCTTGATCTAGAATGGCTTATAGTCATTTCAAGCCTATCCTAATATATAAAAAACCCTAGATCTGTCATGACCAAAGGCTCGACCAACCGGAAGTCAGTCCTGCAGTCAGCGCTGGGTTGCCGTGGCGACCCAGCACTGACTGCTACGGCAGCAGGCATGGTGACCCAGCATTGACTGCTGAGGGAGCTGCGAATCAGGCCCAGAGAGAGGCCTGAAGAGAGAAGCAGGGTCTGTTCTGTAGCCTCTGTGGCAGCTGTTGATCAGCACTTACCTCTCTCTTTCTCTCCAGGCCAGGCCAGCAGCTGCGCCTCCATTTCTCTCTAGGCCTCCACCAGGGCTGCTGATCAGTCCTGCCTTTCTGATCAGGCCCCGTTGATAGGCCCAGAGATGCTGACTGGCATAGAAACCAACCAATCAGAACCAAATCTGGGTGAAGTGTGAGGAGCCAATGGCTGCCTAGAAGGTGGAGCTTTTGACGCTGTCTGGCATAGAAACTCACCAGTCAGAACGAAATTGGCTGGCAGAGGAGGGCAGTTAGGGTCAAGATCAGGCTGGCAGGGGAGGGCAGTTAGGGCTGATCAGGCAGGCAGAGGCAGTTAGGGGCAATCAGGCTGACAGGGAAGGGCAGTTGGGGGTGAGATCAGGCCGGTAGGGGAGGGCAGTTGGGGGCAACTAGGCCAGCAGGGGAGGGCAGTTGGGGGCGAGATCAGGTCAGCAGGGGAGGGCAGTTGAGGGCGAGATCAGGTCGGCAGGGGAGGACAGTTGGGAGCGACCATGCCAGCAGGGGAGGGCAGTTGGGTGGGATCAGGCTGGCAGGGGAGCAGTTAGGTGTTAATCAGGCTGGCAGGGGAGTGGTTAGGGGTTGATCAGGCTGGCAGGCAGAATCGGTTAGGGACAGTCAGGCAGGCAGGCAGGCAGGCGAGTGGTTAGGAGCCAGCAGTCTCGGATTGTGAGAGGGATGTCCGACTGCCGGTTTAGGCCCGATCCCATAGGGATAGGCAGTCGGACATTGCCCAAGGGGTCTCAGATTGAAGAGGGTGCAGGCTGGGCTGAGGGACCCCCTAGCCCCCAACTGCACGAATTTCATGCACGGGGCCTCTAGAAACCTAATATTTTTTAAAAAACAGATTTGTTATTGATTTTTAGAGCAAGAGGAAGGAAGAGGGATTGCAAGAGAGAAACATCAATGTGAGAGCAAAACACTGATTGGGTGCCTCCTGCATGCCCCTTACCTGGGATCGAGCCTGCAATCCCAGCATGTGCCCTGACTGGGAATTGAACTTGCAACGTTTCTGTGCGCAGAACAAGGCCCAACCAACTGAGTTACAATGGCCAGGGCTAGATAACCTAATATTTCTAAAGGTTATTTCCAAATAAGTAAGCTCAAGATTGCTTTTAAAAAACTAAAATGTTTTCTTTGCAAGTTTTAGACCAGTTCAGTACCTAGTGTCTTCACTAATACTTGGGATTTTATTTTCTTTATAATCATGCGTTGCTTAAAAACGTCCTAAGTGCTTTCCCCCCCTTGCATCCTCCCTCTGCGTCCAGCGTTCAGGGTGCTGTGTGCCGTGGGAACCGGCTCCAGGCAGCTGTCTGGCCTCCGCTCCCTAGAAGCCTTTTACATGTTTGTATTTTCCTTTCCTTCTCTGAGTAAACAGCCCAGTTCCTCCCATTGATCCTGTTTATATGATCCCATTTCCAGACACCATGCTAGCGAAGGTTCTCCCGGTTTTCATTATCCTCCGGAAGACGTGGCATCCAGAGCCGAGCACAGCTGCCCAGAGGGCGCTGTCTCATGCCAGAACGGCAGGACCTGTGGTGGAGCCCTCGAGGGCCACGATTCCTGTGCATGACCCGAGGAGTCACCAGAGTGCAAGCGCCCTGAAGGCGTTTCTCACTCTTTCATCCTTGCTGACTAGACAGTGCTTAGCACGTGGAATGTGCGCACTCCATCTCTTTAAAATTAAGGGGTGATTAGATGAAAGAGGAGATGGGGAGGAACGGAAGGAAAGCGAAGTTAAGTGGGGTCATTTGGTTGCTTCCTGTCGCTTTTGTTAATCCGGATCAGCAACAGCGGCGGGTTGTGTGCCCTTGGGGGGCGGTGACACCATCTAGCGTGGCTGGATGTCGTGTCCACCCCCGGGAAGTGCCGAGGCCATTTGTACGGTACTGTTGATAAGCCAGGTCCTGCTAGTAAAATGAAAAGTTGAATGCTTCAACTTGGTAGACTTGTTTTTGCGGATAATTAAAAGGTCTTCCCTGTGCCTTTTAAGATTTACATTCATATCATAGCACTCTTAGGTCAATTTTGTTCCTAGTAAAAGGTGTGTTCTCCTAACAAGACACAACTTCCTGGGAGTCTCCTTATAAAGTGGTAGATGCCACAGGCTTGTGTGAATCGCCCCCGGCAGCCCCCCCCCCCCCCCCCCCCCCCCCCCCCCCCCGTTTAGAGGGGTTCCCTCCTGGAACGGAAGGCCTCAGCAGTCACCCGTGGTGTTTGTGGTGTTTACCTGCAGGCTGACCCCGGCTCAGCGTGCAGTCCTCTCGCCTTTCCGCCTCCTCCTTCCTGGGCTTCCGGGGGAGGTGAGCGTGGCTTGGAGCTGCGCTGATGGGCGCCTGACCTTCCTCTCTGCCTTGGGAACGGGAGAGGGTTCTCCCTCCTGCTTTTCCAGCTGTAAACTTCATTTGGCTTGGAGCACTGGCAGCACTAAAGGGCGGAGAGGTGTGGATTTCCACAACAAGGTGGAAGCAACGCTGGAGTGGGGCAGAGGGCATGATACGTTTCCCAGGACCTTCTTCTGGCCCGGTGGTATTTTACTCCGGTGTGTTTTGCAAGGGTTTCGTCACTGTAGCGTGAAAATGCGTCCTTTAGGGTCAGAGCCTCAGTTGTGTGCTGTGGGTGTGACTGTAGGTGTACTGCACCTGCACCAGCAGGTGGGCGCGTAGAGGCACTCGTAGACTTTGGTTTGGGTTTTGGCAAGCCACTGATTTCATCTAGAAACATTGGTTCGTTTTTTTGCTTCTATGTTAGATGTAATAAACATTTAGGGAGCTGTTATTTCCAGAGGTTGTCCAAGTTGACAAGAAATGGATTTGAGGTCTCCCACCCCCCCAGTAAATATTTTTGTCATCTGATTCCTTAAAAAACCAAACCAAACCAAAACCCATAGAGTACTATGGTTTAGTCTCCTTCAGTCAAAATAGGAATATGAGATGATTTCTAAAATCATCATGGACCTTCACTGTTAGTCGTAAAGTTTACGCATGGTTCTCTATGACATTAGTTATTACGAATGTTAATACCTCAAAGAGAACGATAGTGTAAGTAGTTGTTAACATTTGGTGCATGTCATCAGACCTTTTCCTGGGCGTGTGCACACACATACACTCACACATGTTGGCCTACATTTATGTTTAGTTTGGGTTTCACTAAGGTAGGGATGTTCCTTTAGCATTTATAATTTACAAACTCACTAAGAGTTTTAAATGTTAATGATATTTGTCATTCTTTTTCTTTTCTTTTTTAAAAATATGTTTTCATGGATTTTAGAGAGAGAGGAAGGGAGAGGGAGAGGGAGAGGGAGAGGGAGAGAGAAACATTGATCGGCTGCTTCCTGTGTACCTCCTGCTGGGGATCAAGCCCGCATCTAGGCATGTAGGGCCTGACCAGCGACCCTTTGGTGCATGGGAGGATGCGTAACCAACTGGGCCACACCAGCCAGGGGATATTTGTCATTCGTAACAAAGGTGTCCAGATGTGGCTTAATGATGAATAGTTTAATCCATATATCAACTTTTATACATCCACTTTCCTTTTAAATTTACTTTAAAAATTTAAACTAAGTCATAATACCCTAATTTACAATTAGAGGTTCGGTTTCAGTCGCTAGTGTTATGTGGCTCTCTGGATATTGAACATGGATCAAATTGTCTCACCTCATTCCTCATTTCGAGAACTTAGCTGAGGCCCCATCTCCTTGGCACTCAGGATGGCAGGCTGATTTCTAAATCAGGCCATGATGATACCCGCCGCCCAGTGCTCTTCCTACCTCGGGACCTCCACTCTCCTCCCGATGAGAGATGGGGGCTGTGTGGCCTCTTGGCTCTAGGAGAGTTTGCAACTCCAGCAGTAGGGACGCTGTCAGAGGCTGTGTTAGAAAGGGTAATGCAGCTCCTGCTGGGCTCTCTGGGTGTGCTTGCTCTTGAAACCCAACCCCCTGCTGTGAGAGAGGTCCAAGCAGCTACCTGGAGCAGCCATGTATGGAGTTCCAGCGGATAGCCCCTGCTGAGGTCCCAGCTGCGAGCCAGCACCAGCCTCCAGGTGTGCTAGCGAGCGATCGAGCGCGCTCCCCCAGGATTATGACCCCAATCATCACCCAGCTGAGGCCCAGGCACCATGGAGCACACACAAACCATTCCTGTTGTCCCCTTTCTGAATTCTGACCACAGAATAGGTGAGCATAATAAAATGTTTGTTGTTTTTGCAGCTAAGTTTGGGGTGATTTGTTACACAGTGGTAGTCACTGCTGCGTAGGTTATTGAGGGAGAGAACAGTCAGAATATGTTGAGAATGGAGAGCAGAATCTTGTTTCTCAGAAATCTTCTCTTTTTACAACATGCCCCAAAGATAGATAGATACTATTTCCATCAACATGAGGACTTCCAAATCAGAAGCTATACTATGAACCATCAATATTTTCTCAAATGAAGTGGGGCTAGGCCCTCAGGTAGATAGATCCCTTTAATTCTTATTACTCTGCCTTCCCATTCATCAGGACTTCCTTCTGCTGGAACTCAGGAACCATGGCTTGCTGCCCCCCCCCCCCCCCCCCCCTAAACCAGAAGCAATGGAATTGGAAGCCCAGAACTGGCAGCCTAATTTATAGACTGGGCATGGAAGGGGCTGTCTTGAGCGTTTCCGTCCATCTGACCTGAATTCCTGCTTCTTTATTTTGTAGGCAGCACCCTTTATTGCTGGCACTAGCTGGTGCTCTTTCTGACTGACTCCATCAGGGCTTTCCACTCCACATTGCGCCGTGAAAAAAAAAATTTTTTTTAATATAAAAATGTCATCCAGCACTTCTACTGCATACCTATATGACAAGTCCATTAAGACGTATTTCATACGCTGCACACAGGTGTTTTGTCCTGGCGTATATCAGAACACCTGCTAGCTTTCACTCTGTAATGTTCCATTTCTCAGGCTCCGTGGGCCCACAAAGGTTGGCTATATTTTTATTATATATATTTATGTCTTAAATATTTCATACAATTCACACATACATGCATGATAGTAATTATTAGTTATTCTGCACATTTGTGATGGATATAATGTGGAACCCATCAGTGTCATAGTAATAGAATTTTCCAGGAGTCCATTCTGTTTTCTCTCCAAACATCATATAGGTCCTTACTTAGTGGACAGTTTTACAGCTTTTCCTTATTTGTGTAATATTTTTTACTTGAGGATGTGTTTGCTCTAAGAAATACTTCTTAATAACGATGGTAGTCTTTCCTTAAGAGATGAAATTGATACTTGCTCTAAAAAAACATTATTTTGTGGGATGTTCTGGGGGGAAAAAAAGAAAAACACGACCGGAAATATCATTGTACAAAAGCTCCTGTTTAACATCTCCTGTTCCTGATAAAACAGATGTTCTGCATGGAAACATTTACTGGGTCTATTATTTTAAAGGGAAGAGTTTTAACACATTGTGTATCGAACTACCACTCCCCCCCCGCCCGCCCCCAATTTCCTAAAAAGTAGCAAAAACACACTCAAATGTTTATTATAAGTAACAAAATAACATGTGAAGATGAATTGATCGTGGAACATTTAATATGGTTGTTACCAAGTACCCGCTTCTGATGCAGGAACAGTTATATTTTGCACAACATACCAAAAATGTTATGTTTACGGTATTGAGTGACAAAAGATGCACTCAGTAAATAAAAACACAGATAAAAATGTACAATGCTAGCAGAAAATGCCCTATCATGGACTATTACCTAACTAGGTAGAGACTGAGAGTTTGGGAAGAAAAGTTAAGAACTGAAGAAGGGGAGAGAGTTGAATCGAGCATTAAAAATTTTTTTTAGCCGAAACCGGTTTGGCTCAGTGGATAGAGCGTCGGCCTGCGGACTCAAGGGTCCTAGGTTCGATTCCGGTCAAGGGCATGTACTTTGGTTGCGGCCACATCCCCAGTAGGGGGTGTACAGGAGGCAGTTTCTCTCTCATCGAAGTTTCTAACTCTCTATCCCTCTCTCTTCCTCTCTGTAAAAAAAATCAATAAAATATATTAAAAAAAATTTTTTTTAATGGTTTTGGGAGGACGTCTACTAGAGTTGGGTATTAATTAAAGGGGCATTTCAGAGGAACTAAGAGTTTGTTATCACTGTGAGCCTTCCATACTGACTGCTGAAGAGGACAACTTAGAATGAAAAAATGGCAAAATATATACCTTTGCTTACCTCCTGCTGTTTAAGTTGGTAAATTTCTCTACAGGATGTTAAGAGGTTAGCTATCAGGGCATCAGGATTGGACTGCACACTGGGAACCTCAGAAATATGCACCCCTTCTGTTGATTACACCTGAGTCTGACGTCATACCCATTGGACTTGGAATGTAACTCGAACGTTTCCGTACATTGTCCTGTAAAAATGGTGTATCAGGTTTGCCTGTAATGAGCAAAGATGGCAATGAAAACCAGGACGCTAACCAGAGAGAAGTTCTGTGCAGCTTCATGCCACTCCCTGCTTTCCTAACAGATGAGGCCCCGGGACTAGGGGGAGTGGGTCCGGGACAGCACTTACCTCTGTTGGTCGTCTTGTCCCAAATCATCCCGTTCTCAGACCGAGGCGCCCCAGTACCTTCACTTTGCAGTCTGTGTCTGTACTGGATTCCGGTTACCTGTTTTACATTTATGAATTTACTCTGAGTTACTCTTATTTTATTATTTTATTGCTAAGTTTTAAAAATATCGATCTAGTTTGGTAATCATGCTAATGATGAAATCAGCTACATGAGTATAAATTGAACGATTAGATGGCAGGTGAGAATTTTTTAAAAAATAGGTCTTTATTGTTGAAAGAATAACAGATGTCCTCCCCGCTTTTCTTTTCCCATTGACTCCTACCTACCTCCCACCCGCCCCTCCAAGGCCTTGAGTAACCTGCTCCTATTTCCAGAAGGTTAGCTGAAACTCACATTACGGTCTTCATAGAGTACATGTGCAATCCTAAAGAATATGACAATTATTAACACAGCTAAATATCATCTGATACTATTTCAGACGTGTATAATGTTAGTGATAGTACTCCTTTAAAACTGACCATTGTCCTGCTTATGACCTGTTGCTCAGCGGGGGACCACACACTGGTGAGGGCCTCCCCATCAGCACCCCTGTCGAGTTAGAATTTTCCTCTACTTGAGGGAAACTATCAGTGTGGTGGCCTGTGCTCCATTTACTCTTCCTTTCCTGTGGCACATTCTAACACTTGTAATGGCGCAATTGTCCTGCTTTGCTGCCAAAGCTTATTTCACTAATTATTTTCATCACAGGTAACTGTGGTTTAGTTTTCTTTTTCTTTCCAAGGGGATACCGATTTTTTTTTAACTGTAAAGTGAGAGTGCTGTACTACATGGTTTTATCTCTAGACGTGTTTGCTTCCTCTTTAGACTTAATGACTTCTCAGTGCACTCGTCACGTCCTGCCTCTACGTCACCTTTTTACTAGATGCTGGAGGTTTTTTTGTTTTTAAATTTTCATCTAGAAAAATTCATGTGTACTACATACAGGAGCCTGGTGATTCTTAGGAATATGAGATAATACCAAGCTAACTTCCCACTTTCCTAAAGACACTTACAATTAGCCCTACATTACAGAATGCCCTGCATATATGCAGAACTTTAAAAGTCAGATCGGAACTCTATTGAAAAAGAAACTGAACACAAACACGTCGCTGTAAATTCTGTGTCCCAGTGACCGGCTGATCACACCTAGAGAATGAAGTCACCATTATCTGTCAGTATTCTTCAGTTAGATTGTACCTTTTGCTTCTGCATATAAAATTGTCCGTATGTCAGGCTGTGGAGTTCAGAAAACAGTTCTATTTTAAGAGGCTAGAGCTCTCATTTTAAAAACACTGTAGTTTTCCCAGAAAATCTGTTTATCTCCGCCATCTCCTCCCACTGTAGCCCAGCGCTTCCCAGATTCCCCCATCTCTGGTTACAGACCGACTTGTCTTGCTGTGTGCCACGTTTGGAAGTCGCATTAAACCAGCATCTGTTCTGTTTTAGGAGAAAGCCGATGCCAGCCCCACGTCACTTCAGCTGCGGTCCCAGATCGAAGTAAGCACAGTGGCTTTAATCACCTCTCTTTGCTTCTGCTTTTTGTTTTTTAAGTGCTATTCTCATGAAGCCTGCCGCTCTGCCTGTACTGATGCTGTGAATTCTCTCTCCTAGGAGTCGCTTGGTTTCTGTAGCGCCGCATCAACACCAGAAGTGGAAAGAAAGTAAGTTTCAGGGTCAGAAATTCTAGGAAAAAGGGTCTTTCAGATCCATGCTGAGGGTGATTGTGTTGTGTATGTTCTGTGGAGCTTGATGTCAGTTTCCTTGTATGTTGTGTGTATGAGTACATGTACAGGGTGGGCAAAAGTAGGTTTTTGTATAAAGTATCCACTTTTGTGGGTCGGTAGTTAAATTACTAGCCATCATTACCTAGAAGATAAATCACAAGTAAGGATATGAAATATTAACAACAATAAGAAGACAAATAATACAAGTAAATAATACAATAATAAATAATGACTGTAAATGTACTTTTGCCCGCTCCTGTCTATAGGTAAATAATAAGAGCGTGTTTTCAATTGTAATTTATCTGGTGATGCCTAACGATTCTGCGAAGAGTTATTGATTTCACCCTGCTTATTGTGATTGAACCTTAAATGAATACCTGGAAGTGAGCATGGAGAAAGGGAAAGGACAGTTAAGTCAACCAAAATGGGTTTTCTTCTTTTACATTAGTTTTGGGTATACGATGAAGGTCATAAATAAGGAAGCAAGGTACAAAATTACATTCCAGGGTAAAACCATGATTGAAACACCCTCCTCTGCAATTTGATTTGGTGGGTGACCTTAGAACAGGAATAAACGCTTGTGACCGAAGGTGGCAAATGCTCACGGACCTTCAAGGTAATATTTTTGCTTCCCCGTCCTAACTTGGATCCTGTCGTTTTTACTCCCTTGGAGGGTAATTCTATATTATAGCTCGTATTTTTCGTATTTCTTTTACCTAGTATAAAAACAACACAAATGTCTTTTTTTTTCTATGACCTTTCCCTTTTCTACTTTATTCCATTATAATTACGCCAGAATGTTCTATTTATGACCTTCCGAGGTAAAGAAATTTTAAGAAAGTCCACTTGTTTAAACAGACACTTCCTTTGGCACAGGGCCACTTATACCGTTTCATGCCAAGAGAGACATAGAAGTGGTTTAGGAATAAAGTATTTCTGGAATGAAAAGCACACGTTGGGAGAGCGTGTGTGTGCTTTACAGCACAGCCCTGCCTAATCCGTCCACGTGTGTGTGCTGCTGGCTGGGCCGCTTCTAGGGGGGAAGGCTGCTTTGCCAAGCCTTCAGCTCTCAGTGGGAGAGGCTCAGCGGATCTCGTTCAGGACTGAGGCCCGTGCGGGGTGATGCACAAAAGAAAACCAAGGCCGCTACCCCCTCAAGGTCAGAGGATGGATAGATGTGCAATTATCTTGAATTTCCTTTGTTTTAGTGGCGTGTATTCTGCCAGCAACAAAGAGAACAAATCCCAGCAACTAGTCAAGAGATTTGACTTGACAATGACCTTGAAACTGGAGGTAGTGTGAGGTTGAGCTGAGCGTGGGCAGAAGTGTTGAGTGAGGGGGCTGTAGGTTCACCTGACCTAGTTTGTGATTCAAGCTGAGAACTCAGGTGTTCCCTCAGAATCTCCAAAATCCTCCAGGAAACAAGAAATGCCTGTCTTTCCTCCTGAGAGGACGTGACTCACCAAATTTGTACTAATTTAGGCTTGGCATTTCTTCTTCCCCTCAATTGTGGGGAGTCATTCTTTCCGTGTTTGTATCCTTCACTTAGAGAAATGTGGCATGACTCTTGTGGCCGGCAGAGAGACTACAGCCTCCTCGGAGGTTAACAACAACAACAAAAATTGAAAGCATACATACAGGAAAGCTGTTGACAGAGCGATCTCTTCATCTGCAGTACTGCCATTTTGTTTGTGTTCTTTCAAATGGTTTGCTTAAACTTTGGTGTTTCTAAATAAATGGAAAGTTTTAATACATTTTGCTCTTCACTTTCTTATTAATAGTTTTTAAGACTCATGGAATTCTTTTTTACTTTAAAGAACTGTTGGAAAAATGTTAAACTTACAGAAAACTTACAATTGTGCAATGAATGTCCATATAACTTTTACGTAGACTCACCGATTTTCACACTCTTGCTCTCTCTTTTTTCCTGTATAATATCACTAATCATGATTACTGCCCAACTATTTGGGAGTAAATTATAGACATCACGGCACACTGCCCTAAATACTCCAGCTTATATCTCCTAAGGACACAGCCAGTCTCTTACAGCCACAATATAATTACCAGGTAGAGGCATTTTAATACCGACTTTCCTAAAGTACAGTTTATATTCAGGTTTCTTTCATCGTCCCAGCAGTGTTTCTTATAACACTTCTTTTTCAATACAACACTTAGCAAAAATCATCCATTGCATTTACATGTCATGTTTCTTGTCACATCTAATCTGAAAGGACTTATTGGCTTTTCTGGGTCCTTTATGATGTTGATATTTTTAAGGAGTGTAGGCTGGTTGTTCCGTGAAATATTCCTCAATCTGGGTTTCTTTTTAAGATTCAGCAAATCCAGTTTTGATGTTTTCTCCTCAGTGCCTCATATCAGTTTGTCCCATTATTGGTGTTACTAATTGCAATCATTTGATTGAGGTGATATCTGTTTGGTTTCTTCTGAGAAGTTACAATTTTCCCTTTGCATTAAAAAATATTCTGTGGGAGATCACCTGAGACCATGTCTGTATCTTGTTCCTCATCAAACTTTTACCTAGTAGTTTTAAATTCCTTTTTTTTAAAATTGATTCTAGAGAGAGAGGAAGGGAGAAGGAGGGAGAGAGAATGAGAGAGAGAGAGGAGAGAGAGAGAGAGAGAGAGAGAGAGAGAGAGAGAGAGAGAGAGAAAGAGAGATACCAGTTGCCTCCCATACTCCACCTGACTGGGGATCAAATCTGCAAGCTGGGTATGTTCTCTGACCAGGAATCAAACCTGAGACCACTGAGCCACAGGGGCTAGGAGATTCCTTTAATGATTCTTGTCTGAATCAGTTTTAACTATGGCTTGCAGAATGGTGGTACTTATTCTTAAATTAATAATTACTTTGGATTAAATCTTCCAAAAAGGATTATCTAGAAAGATTGAGGTATCACTAAGGGCACTCTAGGTCAGATTACAGTGGGAGTAGGTTTAACACAGTGTTTATGTTGAATTGTTTGTGTTTGTGTAATTGAAAATGCAAATACTTTGAAATGCAAAATCCTGTTAGTCTTCAGATCCAAATGCTTGCTGGTAGCTTCACAAGCCCTGGAGGATGACCTGGCAAACCAGAGGGCTGTGTCTGGTGCCAACCAAAATATCCCTCTGAGTCAGCTGTGTTGTTTTACGGGCAGAAATTGCCTTATGCTTTTTATTTGAAAGTCAAGAGAACTCAGTCAACAAAAGTGGACGAATCCTACAGCAGCCCTGCCCTTAAACGCAGATTGCACTAGACCACATGGGAGTCGAGCCACTGGCCCTTGTGACTCCTGCCTTCCAGAACTACGGTCTCCCTCACCCCACCCAGTTGTCTCAGGGGCCTGGGCACACCGTGGTTCTTCCCTTCTCCTCCAGTTAAAACCTGCTTACGGACGGTTTCAGGCATTAATTGTGAGGCAAATGTCTGATTTCTAAAAAAAACACATCATCTCTCCCAGGAGTATTTAGCATTTAACAGTAATATAGTAATACAGGTGTTAAATTATAATAATACTAGAGGCTTGGTGCACGAAATTCGTGCACCGGTAGGGTCCCTAGGCCTGGCTGGTGATCAGGGCCAGCCGGGGCCTCCCTTCCCCAGCTACCGGCTGCTGGCTGGGGCCTTCCTTCGTTCCACGTCACCCCCTGGTGGTCAGTGCACGCCATAGCGAGCGATTGAACTCCAGGTTGAACTCCCAAGGGGACACTTTGCATATTAGCCTCATATATAGATAGATAGGTCTGACCAGAAGAGGTGGGCGTTTTGTAGGGAAGACAGGCAGTGAGAAGTCCAACAGCTGACATCACTGCCCCTGGATACCCTACCTAGTGGGGCTGCTAGCTGATACTAATTTGGCCTGGAGATATGGGTGACCTGCATGATAGATAGATGCTAGACGATAGAGAAATAGATAGACGGGGAGCTAGAGAGGTATAGAACAGACCTGCCCCTCCCTGGTTCGAGAAAGGCCCCGTTCGTCCTTATTTTCTTACAGTCTGTCTAATCTCTCCATGTGCTTTCACTGAAATATAATAAAGAAGACCAAGGGAGCTTTCACTTGAACCTCTTCTATTTGTATCTATTTATGTTGGCTATTGAGACAGCCTACTTCCTTACACCAATCTTCGGTTTGTGTCACCTGGCTGAAAGGTGAATGTTAGTTAAATGTCTTGTTATTCACCAGTTAGTCTCAAGAACATCTAGAAAGCAAGGCCATTTTGCTCAGAGGTATCTTTATAACTGTATCTATTAGAAACGAGTTTAGCCTCAGATAATGGAAAGCATGACAAATAGGGGCATAAACAAACCCAAGGTTCATTAGATAACCCGTGTCCCATGGTTGGCACTGAGGCTCAGAAAGCTTTCAGGAACCAGACTGTGTCTTTTTTGGTGTGTGTGTGTGTGTGTGTGTGTGTGTGTGTGTGTCCTGTTTTAAAGTGGCTGCTGCATCTTCCAGGTGGGAAGGAGAGACAAACAGGGTGAAGGGAAAAGGTAAGGGGGAAAAAGAACAAAGGCACATTTATTTTAAAGCTTTCTGAGAAACCCCATGCAACCCTGTATCGCACTCGTGTCTCCCTGCAGCGCCTGTTCAGTGAGCAACAGCTCTGTGTACAGGATGCTGGCCTGGGGTCCAGGATATTGTGATGAAGAGCTCACAAGAGCTGCGTGTAGGGAGATGGACTAGGAAAAAGTATATGTCTAAGATGGTGCTTGGGGGAAAAGAAAGCAAAGAAAGGGTTCCCAGAATTGGGGCCCTTGGCCTCCATAGACAAAGTGGAGTTTGGAGAAGTGAGTTTTTAGCTGAGCCCATTGCTGCCCTGAACAAGTCGGGCTTCCCAGGGAAGGAGGGAGAAGAGACAGCGTGTAGGAAGCTGGCAGTATTTCCCACAATAATGTAAGCTTTCGTGTGTGTGTGTGTGTGTGTGTGTGTGTGTGTGTGTGTGTGTGTGTATATAGAAAGGCAGGGTAGTCTGAAAACTAGCTCGGTGTCTAACACATAAGCTCTGTGTCAGGATTAGTTACATTGATTGCTTCTGAGGAAACTTGTGGGGGAGCCTGTGGTTTTATCTAGGTGTGTATCTAGAAAAAAGTAGTCTTAAACGGGTTGGCTCTTATGGACTGAGAATTGGAAAAGAAAAAGCAGGAAATAGTCGATAATGTTTATTGAGTGCTTATTATGGGCCAGAAACTGGTCTAAGCACTTAACATTGACTCACTTAATCCAACAACCCTGTGAGGTTCAGTACAATATTATTTCTATTTACAAATGCAGAAACTGAGATCCAGAGAGGTTAATAAGTTGCTCAAGGCTATACAACTAATAAGTGGCAGAGCCCAGATTTGATCCCAGTTAGGAACCCATTCTCCTAACCTGTATATAATGCAAAGTACTGATAATTGTATTGCTTATGCAGTGGAGAGGTTAGAGGCACATTGAGTTCCTTAGCATTAAATAGCAGCACTTTAAACCTGCATTCCAGTGGTTCTCTGGGAACTAGGAGCAAGTTTTTCTCTGATTCAGATATAAGCTGGGTCTCTGTTATTTATTTATAGAGGCAGGAAGGTCCAAAATAAATCTCCAGGCATCGCCTTAGCCACTATTCATAAGCTCTTTTCTGCAAAGTCTTTCACCAGAGCTGAACATTCAGTGATTCAAGTTTCACTTTTTTTCATTACCTATGACTACACTTGAACTATTTTATGGTGAAAAAGTTCAAAAAAATCTATAGCATGATGGAAGCGGAGGATAAATAAAAGGTGGGGAAGCCAGTAGAGCAGTGTTCTGGAGTGGAATAAGTGGATGGACTGCAGTTGGTGAATGTTCTGTGCAAGCCTTCACTCCATTTGCACATGGCTTCGCTCATGGATTTGCTTCCCTGGAAAGCTGATGAGTCTTTTGATCCTTTTCTCCACCTCGAAAACCTTGGTCTTCACCTTCTTCCTTTGAGACCTCAGGGAAGAAGCCCTTGCACTTGTTACGTACGTGTTCCAGTTCCTCTCACTCATCTGTGACTCTCCGGATGGCTTGCATCTCTGCCCTTGCCTTCCTCCCCCCTCCCTCCCCCCATATCTGCTGTCTGCCCACCTGCGCCCTTGCATCGTCCTTGGACCTGCTCTCCAGGCAAGGTGAAGCGCCTGCAGTTTCTCAGACAGGCATGCTGTGCCTCTGAAATTGATGCTCCTTCTGGGGGTTGTCTGTCCCCCACTCTCACCGCCCTCCCACCCTCCTTACCTGGCAAGCTCCACTCAACCTTAAAACTCCAGCTCTGGCCTTGGCTCCTCCCAGAGCCTTCCCTGATCTGCAGAGTTGAGGTGAAGTGTCCTGCTGTTGGGCTTTCTTGCTACTTTTGCAATGGACTGCGGTGAACGAGGGCATGTATGTAAGAGAGTGTGTGTGTGCGTGTGTGTGTGTGTGTGTGTGTGTGTGTGTGTGTGTGTCCGTGTCCCACTCAGAACTCTGGATCTTTGTTAAAGTCTTCTAATAATGGATAAACAAATGGGTGACTGTAAAAACATGTGGAGTTCCTTCTTCATCCCATGAAAATCTTGCCATTCTCCCAAACCCTCATCCTGTTTCTCTCCTCTCCCAGTTACCAAGGTCAATGGCGAAACAGTAACTATCCCAGAGACCCGCCCGCCTGCTGAGCCTCGTTGCCTTCGGCACCGCTGACTCCCTTTGCTGCCTGTGACAGTGTGGCTTCTGCCTTACGTTTTGCCCACGTCCTGCAGTTCCCTTTTGTCTATGCACCCTTCTCTTGGGTGTTCCCCTGGGGCTTTTTATCCAGCCTGTGCGCTCTCCCAGGATGCTTACAGCCCATGGCTTCCAACCGCTGTCTCCAGGTGCCTACCTCAAATCCCCATCTCTGCCGTGTCCCCATTGCCCAATCCGGCGACCTGCCCTCGGCAGCCTCTGGCTGGATGCCGGCTTGTTACTGTTGTCACCCCACGCTATGCATCCCTATAGCAGAATTCATCATCCCTTTTCATCGTCCTTCCTTAAAATTACCCCATTGCCTTCACCCCTGCACAACCACTCAGTAACTTTCTGTTTCTATAGGTGTATTTGCCTGTTCTGGACATTTGGTGGAAATGGAGTTATAAATATTTTCATTGATGAGCTTATTTCACTTAGCGTAATGTTTTTAGGGTTTCACCATGGTTCATTCCTTTTTGTTATAGAAATGCCACATTTTTTTAAAATTTGTTGATGGGTGTAGAATTAGGGTTGTTTTAACTTTTTGACTATTATGAATAATGCTGCTGTGAACATCTGTATACAAGTTTTTGTGTGGCCACCTGTTTTCTTTTTTGTTTTAAATCAACTTGAGATACAGTACACACACATGGCATACAAGTCACCCATTTAGAGTGCACAACCAAAAAAGTGCTTCGTACATTCACAGGTATGAGTCAGCATCACACAGCCAACTTCAACATTTCATCACCCCAGAAAGAAGCCCTGTTACCCGTTAGCAATGGCTCCTGATGGCCCTCCCCCCGAAGCAACCACTAATCTACTCTCTGTCTATGTAGATTCACCTAGTCTGTACATTTCATACCATGTGCACTTGCACACAAGGGCTTGTTTTCTTTTTGAAAGAATATCTGTCTGTTACAGCTCCATTAAGAATGGAGCTTTGAATCCAGTTTTTGGTAACCTCCAGCCTCCTTGAAATATGTAAGAAATTCTTTTACTAAGTTCTTTCCCCAATGAGTCCTCCTCACTCTTCCTCACGAGCTTGTTCCTAGAAGCTGCTGGGGAGGGGCGCAGGCTTCATTTCTTTGCAGAAGTGCCAGGGGGGCTGGGTCTGCCGTCGTCGTGGTCCTGAGAGCCTTCCCTCCTGTGTGACCAGCTGGGGCTCTCTGTTCCTTCTCCTTCACAGACGTGAGCACTAGAGACCTGCTCGGGGTCACGAAAGGCCCTGGGGCGCAGACCAGCCGCTGCTGAGGCCTGCGCCTTTGCTAGGAAATCCAGGTCAAGCCTCGTCCCTGGAGCTGAGACGAATGCATCCTGTTTCCACATCCTGTTTGTGGCAGGGCTGTGGGTGGGGAGGGGAACACCAGGTTTTTCCGTGGGGGACGTGCACATGGGCCCTGGCGTGAAGAAGCCAAGTGGAGGCGTGTCCTTGAGGGCAGGTCACATGTCGGGTTGGCCTGGTTCAGGGGGCCGTGTTCTCGCTGAGTGCCCATCGTCCTACATTGTCTGGCCCTTTGAGCTCACCAGAGGGGGGAAGGGCCGCAAGCATAGGTTTCACAAAATAAATGGGCTGTGCCAAGAACCAGGCATCAGCGTGCATATTATGTATTCTTCCGCTTTACTCCATTTACCGTCTGCCAAGGCTGGTAAACTGCCATCTGCCAAGGCTGTGGGTACGAGGGCAAGGTCAGTGTCAGGGGTTGGTACTTTCAATGAGCTCCCCGTCTGTGATTGATCATCTGGGTCACCTTCCCCCGCCCCTCTCCCCCGTCCCCGCCCCCCCGCCAGGCTTCAGCTCAGTTACACAGAGATGAGTGTGAGTCAGGTGGTCTCCAAGCTTCCTTGTGGCCTGATCCCTCTTTCATATTGCGACCCAGTCCAAACAGAGCACGCCCTGGGCCCAGCTCTGCGTAGACGGTCCACCGAGGCAGCTTGCTCTCGCTGGTGTCGGCGTTGGTGTGGACAGAGCCTGAGCCTGAATTTAAGTTCTGCTAGTTGTGGGACTTAACTTCTCTATTCTCTAACCTCAGGTTCCTAATTGATAACGAGCCCAGTGACATCTCTCTCTGAGGGTCATTGTGCAGGATGCCCAGCGCGGTGCCTGGCATTGGACGCGGTGCCCACGTTGCCCTTGTTCTGTCCCCACCTCCCCACCTCCTCTCTAAGGTGGGGCCCTGCCCAGGTCAGTGACAGTGTGACTGTAGTTTTCATCCCCAGCCTGAACACATGGGGCCATACACAGCGCTCCTTGATGGCCACGCCACTTCAAACAGGCCGTTCCCGCCTGAGCCTTCCTTTCCGTGCTCCAAAGAGGGGGCGGGGGCTGGGAGACAGCCACCCGGGAGGTATGTGTCTGTGCGGGCGGATCGGTGCCTGCTCACGTGTGTACTGCGTCGCACAGCATATTTGAAGGGCTCAACATTCCAGAGCGCACGGGCTCGGGGCAGGGCCAGCTGTGCCAGACTTCTCCACCTCAGCTGTTGCTCTGAAAACTCTGTTGCCTTTCACCCTGTCTGGGGAATGAGCCTCCAGCTGACCCAGCCCAGGCTGGAGCCCACACGCCTGGGCCGCATCCCCCCCGCGACGGCCGGAGACAGACGTGATGGCCAGGAAGTGTTCGGTGTGGAGGGTGGCAGCTGGCTATTCTCTGTTCTGCAGGTGAGGTCATCAACATATGGGGGCGAAGGGGAAGGTGGGGTGGGAGGGAGGCTGTCTGTATGTACATAAGTACATTTCTATCCTGGCAGGTAAGGCAAGACCCAGACCTACCATTTTTATGTGTAAATTTTTCTAACAAAACTGTTATGGAAATGGTAGCTTACAGAGGTTTAGAAGGACTCAGTACCTTTCCGAGATCATGACGGTCACGGTCACAGCCTTGGGCGAGGCAGAGGTGGGCTCCTGATCCAGACCTATTTATCTGCCGGGTCAGGCCTTCTGCATAGACTCCACCCCAGGGGCCACGAAGACTGAGGACCCGTAGTGGGCTCGGTGGCCAGGGAAGTTTAACTGAGTTCACCTTTTCCAGTGTCTGCTGTGCAGACAAGTAAGGGAGGCTCTGGGAGGGTGGACAGGAGAGGGAAGGTGGCTGTCCTCTTACAGCCTGAAGGAGACACGACAAGATGATACAATGTCGGGTGACTTCAGTGCAGAGGAACTGCCGGAGGAGGGACAGTCTGTCCCTGGGGGGCAGGCGTGGGGTGGGGGCCACATAGACTCGGTATCAGGCAGGGCCCTCTAGGGGAAGCAGATGTGAAGGTAGCCCAGGGGAGGTTGATGATGTGGCATGAAGTCAACAGGACTGGCATTTGGGGCAAAAAAGATGCAGAAAGCGGGGAAAGAGGACAAACTGCCACCAAGAATGGGCGGAAACCCACGTCATCTCGCCACCTCCAGGCGAGGCCCTTGCACGGTGAGCGGTGCAAGGAACCTGCAGAAGCACCGTGTCCCTCGTTCCTCAGGAGCAGAGCAGGCCGCAGGTCCGGGACCCGAGGAGCCCCAGGAGGGGACTCGCAGGGATTCAAACCCTGAGGGCCTCGCTCTGCCCATGCCTCCCAGTGACCCAGGGGACACGTGATGACGCTGTGTCCAGCGCTGACCTTGACGCATGGAAAGAAAATGACGACTGCTCTGCTTCTTGCCGCATCGCACATGAACTCTTGTGTGGCCCATGGGGACCCGGCACTGTGCGGGGAGCGGATTCTGGGAAACGCCCTCCAGCTGAGCTCACCTGACGGCCGGCAAGTCCACTGCCGGTTCCCCAGGAGAGCATGGGAGGGATAACCGGGCGCTTTCTTGTTTCTTAGGCCCAAATGCAGGGGAAGGCAGAATCCAGGCCGGCTGAGGTGTGTGAGGGCAGCACCGGTGGGGGTGGGCACGTGGCTCAGTCAGCGCAGGAGTTGCCTGTCTGTGTGAGGAGGTGGGATTGGATGCCCCCCAGGAGGCAGGCAGACCAGTGTGAAGAGGAGAGATCCTGAAGGTCTGAAACTTGGCAGAGTTTTTTTTTTTTTTTTCATGATGCTTCTGCTTTAAAAATTCTTGAATCCACCAGCTCATTCCGTCATCCAGTCCTTGAGGAGTGTCTCCCGCACTCCAGGTACATTCTAGTCAACACTAAACCCAGCCCCCAACCTCTTGTGCAGAAGTTTTGTCCAAGTAACACCTTCCGCCTGCTTGTTTTATCTTATTGTATTGTGTATTCTTTTCTGAAATTCTCACTTATGAGAGTGCTGTCTGCATCTCGGAGGTGTTGAACTAGGATAGGAGGCATGCAGAAGGAGGATGTTTCTCAGAACCGACTGAGTCAAACCGAGGGTTCCACGCACATCCATTTGTCAGAGTTAGCTGGAGAGCTTGTTGGCCAGACGGCCCTGGCCAGGCACAATGACCTGGAGTCTCCAGATGGGGACTCTGGTGCCGTGAGCTCCCTCCCCAGGAGGATCTCCAGCAGCGGGCTTGTTTACGAATCACTGCCCACCCGTTTCTTGTCCGTCGGGTTGCAGCGCTGTGGTCCTGCTCCACATCTCAGTCATCCGTGGAACCGGGGGCCCATCCGCTGACCCTGGTGGAGGTCATTTGTCATCGTGGTGACCCTGGCAGCACCGCTGGTATGGGATCAAATCTGGCAGCTGCCCGTGCGTCACTTGGGATAAAGCCACAGGATCAGAAGGGGGAGGATGGGAAGTGGTCAGAGAGCGATGTGAGACCAGCCCGGGATGGCACAGTACAGAGCGCCCTTAGTGGGCGCAGAACTGGAGGCGCAGGGATGTGTGGGAATTTAAAATCGAGATCGGAACGGTGCCGGATGTTCACTAGACTTGTTGTGGTGATGATTTCCCAATATACACAAATGAGAAGTCATTGTGTTGTAGACCTGAAATTAGCAACATTCTGTGTCAGTTATACCTCAATAAAAAATGAGATCTGAGAGGACAGGTTAGTGTGAGTTCCCATTTTCATAGTATCGATAACAGAAAATTTCCACCTGCTGTTTCTGAAGGAATGGAAAGTGAAGAGAACGAAAGGAAGGTGAAGTTGGCTATGGCCGTGGCCACCGTGGAAGGGACCCGGTCCTCTGAGCTGCGGCCAGGAGCCCCGGGCGGGCAGGCGGCTCCCACAGCCACGCCCTGAGGTGGCCGGTCAGTGCGTCAGCAAGGCCGGGAAAGGTCTCCTATGCCCACAGGCCCTCCAGCTTTGGCCTTCAGAGGTGGCATCATGGGCTCCTCTGCTCCTTCAGAGCAGCTGATGGAAGATGGGCTGGCAGCCCGGGCCCCACATCCCTCCTCGGGCTCCTTTGCACCCAGACAGCACAGCAGCCAGCGTGGCCAGCGAGGCTCGGGTGATGGTGAATGGGAGCCTCTGTTTGTTCCCACTGAGAAAGTTCTGACCAGCTTCCTGTGCCGTCTCCATGGAAACTGAAGGAGGAGATAATTGAATGGAGCCTCTCTTCCTCCCATGGCCCCTCCCCCTGCCCCCACCCTGAGGCTGAGGCTGGTACAGGCCTGCTCTTTGCTGCCAGCATCTCCCCACAGGTCCATGCAAATTTGATAAGAATATCAAAGGCCGGTTTTCCTTACTGTGCCATCGATATGTTACCCCATATGCAGCCTGTGCCAGTCAGGTGGCCTTCCATCGTCACCTGGTCTTGAGCTGGGACCTGAGTCCCACATCCCAGAGAGAAAGGGCAGACGCTTCCAGACATCCAGCGGCCTCGAATCTAAGCCACATTTCCTTGCGGAAAAGCCGTTCTTGGACCACGTGTTTATTACAAATATGTAGCAAATTTTAAAGGGGAAGTAGAGGGAAGGAATAATTTCCATTTACAGAAAAAATGTCAACAAGGCTGTTTACAACCCCCCCCCCCCCCCCCCGTTATGTTATAAAAACTAGCTTTTGTGGTTTAAAAAAAATGTGCTAAAACCCTGTTTTATTTTGCGGTTGACAGTTCAGTAATTCTTAAGATATAAAGATCTAAATGAAATTCAGACTTCACATCAAGGCCATAAAAGGAAGGCATTTCGTTTTTACTGGTTACACCAACCCCAGAATGAACAGAAGGTGGAATTCAAGGCCTTTTCCTTTAACACCTGGATTTGTCTGCCTGCAGAGGAACCCTCAGAAGCCAGCGCTTCACCTGGGCTGTGGATTCCAGTGGCCAAGTCCCAACTTCAATGGCACTTCCAGTGCCTGTGGTTAGAGAAAGTGCACATTGATGTGGCCTTGGGCTCACAGTGTCATGCCTGGCACTGTGAATGCAGGAGAGGCCCTTGCCTTCATGAATCTGGTATTTCAGTGGGAAGAACATCGGTCTGCGTGTCTGAAGAGCTGAGTTTAAGCTCCAGCCATGTGACATAAAATGGGAAAGGTCACATGAACACTCCAGGCCTCAGTCTCTTCATCTGTATGATGGGCTCAGTTCTTTTCACGGTCTCTGTGAGCCTGAAATACGATGACATTTATATGAATATACTTGGTAAACCCAGACCCAATGCTTCATGGAAATTGGTCCTTTTTACTCCGTCACCACAGTTAGGATTATATTTACTTAGGTGTAACCAAAACCTGGCTGCCGTGTTGAGGCAAATGGGGGCATATATTTTTCATTTAGCAGGGAGTCTGGAGGTTCCAAGGCTGATACAGCTGCTCAAGGAATTTTCTCTCTCCTCTACCATCCATACTATGGGACTCTCTTCCTTATGAGAAAATGACCACTGCTCTGGCATTGTGCCCATGTTTCGGTCAGTACCCAGGGCAAGGGCAAAGGGCAAAAGACATGTGAAAACTGAGTCAGTCCTTCTCATTATGAAAACACCAGCTTTCCCAGAAACACCGTGCTGTACAGTTCCGGTTACATCTTGGCTAGATGCTGGCACCTGGCCTTGGCTAGCTGCCAGCCAGCGTGGGGGAGGTGAGTATCTTAACGGGGTACACAGCCACCCAGGCAGAACCAGGGTTCTTTTAGTAAGAAAGAAGATGAGCATGGCTATTAAGGTGGAAGGCAACAGGCCTTGCCTCCTGCTATAGCCACTCACTCAGCCATTCCCATCTTGCAGCCTGTTGATATAATCTACCCAGTGATACTGTCCATCCCTGGACGGTGTGGGCCGTGTGTACATGCCCCCCCCCCCTTCCCCCACAAGCTTCCTAGGACTTCATTATCTACACCAAGCAACACATAACAAACAGGAAATCATCGTTGGTTGTTTTTATACAATGCTGATCAGTTGCTGATGCCTTTTTCTATGAATTTACAGGCAAAATACTAGTCTGTACCCTGTAGTATGCCATGGGGCGATTCTGGAGAGCTGGGAAGGCAGTTATGACTTTCCAGTGCTTTCACTAGTGCTGTCAGCAGCGGTGCTGGCATCCAAGCAGCAGGTGTTTGTCAACTTCTTAGGCAGTTCAGACCCACGAGTCCACAGATGAGCACTACGATGGCCCAGCTGGAAAAGAAGTTTCTGGAAACTTTGGAGGAAGAGTGTATTCTGCCCCGGCTTTGATTCTCCCTGCCCCGAGCCCTCTCCCGGGGCATGTTCAGCTCTGCACTTCGGCACTGGTATCGCCCTGGCCTGTGCGAAGTTGAGGCCGGGACACAGCCAGGCCGTGGGCCTCTGTTGTGGAGAGGTGGCTCTTGGATGCTCCCCACGCATGAAACTCTTCAACGTCTGCCGGTGTCCTGCGTCATTAACTTTCAGTACCAGTTACCGGTGGTGAGGGAAAGGGCACAAATCTCGGTCAGTGCGCCTCCGTGAGAGATTTTCAGATTAGCATGGGTGGGGCCTGCTCTTGGCTGGAGAGCTAGTCGGCCATCCCCGAGGTGCCAGAGGACCAACCCCTTCCATGTTGAGAAACAGAAGTGCTTTTTGAGAAGGACTTAGAGAGACTTGACCGCATAGGGGAAGCTGAAAACAAAGGTCAGCCATTAGAACCGCTGGCTTTTTGTGTGTGGCTTAGCCTGTGCAGGCTTGTTCTAAATACCATGCAAGTCACACTTGACTGAAACCTCTAGAAAACCTATGTGATCAGTCATTTTATTGTCTCTAGCAGCAAACTGGGATTCAGGGGGACTCAGTCACTTGTCAGAAGTCACTCAGCCCGGCCGCTGTGGCTCAGTGGTTGAGCGTCAGGTCACTGTTGGATGCCCGGTTTTCGGGCTTGATCCCCAGTAGGGGGTGTGCAGAAGGCAGCTGATCGATGATGTTTCTCTCTTGCCAATGTTTCTATCTCTCTCCCTCTCTAAAAATCAGTAAAAGCACATTAAAATTTTATTTAAAAAAGTTACTAGTTAGTAAATGGTAGAGCTGGGCTTTGAACCCTGGTGGCTGGAGCTCAGAACCCACATTGGAGCCGTTGTGCTGGGAAGCTTTCTGGATAGTGGGCCTTCAGAAAACACTTGAAATAACGTTATTCATGTGTAGATACCAGTCAGTGGCCCTTACAACTCTACATTGACATCATGTTCAATCATTGGTGTGTGTGTGTGTGTGTTTTAATTGTAAGAAAAACATGAGTTATTTGTATAAAGTGTAATCGAGAAAAGGAAGAGGAATTATTATATCCTCCAAATTTTTTGAGGGAAGTTAATGTTTAAAAAAAAAAAAAAAAAGGAGGAACCTCTGTGATTCAGAAACTGCTGGTTTAAGGAAACCTTTGGAGCAGCGGTCGCCAACTGGTGGTCCGTGAGGTCCGAAAGGTTGGCGACCGCTGGTCTAGGAGATGCGTAGTGGCAGTGCTCTGGAGAATGGTTCGAAGAGGTCACAGTTAGGGGGAGCTTAGTAAGTGCCAGACACTGTGCTAAGCTCTCTGTGTTCATCGTCTCATGTAATTCTCCTAATAGCCCAGCAAGGTGGGTTCACGTAAGAAGAAAGCATGGCTTAGATTGTGGCCCTGCTATCCCAGGTGTGCCCGGCTCCTCAGTGTGGGACCCCCCAGCCTGTGCCGGTTCAGGCCATTGCCTTGGACTTGGTACTTCAGACACCTACCTGCCTGCCTTGATCGTTTATGAAGGTGGCTTTGTAACAAAAGCCAGAAAGGACAAGCTGGGCATAGACTGTGAAAATGAAAGAAAAGGCCTCTATGGGGCTGTTTTCACCAGTGACAGGATGTCACCAGTGTTTTCGTTGGTACTAAATATCCAGGGAGTTCTAACACTATGTATGCATGCCAGATTTTGGCAACAGAATTACTTTCCGTCGGAGCCAGTGGATTCGCAAAGCGAAATTCTGTATGAAACCCAGCCCCTGTTGGCTGGGCAGGGCCCATTCCCCAAGGGAAAGTCAGAGAGGCTCATGGGGTGCAGGATTGAAGGTGGCACCGCGCCTTGCACCCGTCTGACCCCGAGAGTGAACACCTCCCACACTGCGCTGCTGTGTCTCTTGCCGCACCCTAGTCCCGGCCCTGCGGCTGGGAAAGACGCTGCCCTTTGAATTTTTACAGACAGTAGATACTGTGACCAGGAACTCGTTTCATATATATTTCTTTTTTTTATATATATATATTTTATTGACTTTTTACAGAGAGGAAGGGAGAGGGATAGAGAGCTAGAAACATCATTGAGAGAGAAACATTGATCAGCTGCCTCCTGCACACCCCCCACTGGGGATGTGCCCACAACCAAGGTACATGCCCTTGACCGGAATCGAACCTGGGACCTTTCAGTCTGCAGGCCGATGCTCTATCCACTGAGCCAAACCGGTTTCGGTTCATATATATTTCTATTCAATAGTAGAGATATGCTCCTAGGATGAAAAATATCTCTGATATCCAAAGGATAGTCAGAAATAGGAAATTAAGGAATTACACTTTACACAAGGTGATTTGTCACTAAATATGCAAAATATGAATGTGAGGAGTTAGTTATGTTTAAGTCATAAAGAAAAGGAAAAGATTAACTACTAACGAGCCCCTCAACCCTCTTACCTTCCTCCCCGCGCCCCTCCCTGTACACGTACACAGTCCAGTAGCGGAGGCCTCAGTCCTTTCTCCACGTCCTCAGGCAGACGCTGCGGGCTTTGGGGACTGCCTTGGCAGGCAGGGACGGTGCCGGAAAAGATCCAGCCAAAGCCCTGATTCAAAATGCAGCAGGAAAGAAACTCCTGGAGACGTGTATTTCCGGAGACTCACGATAAAGAACCTTAAAAATCTCTTTAAGTAAAGGTTTTCTCAGTAACGCATAACATATGTCCCTTTCTTAGAAATTGGGTTCTAACCGTTTTTCCTTTTTGTTGTTGTTTGGTTATAATGAAGTTTCTGGACAGTCCATGCAAGCACACAATGAGCCTGTTGGAGGCATTCCTTTGTGCGTGGGCACTCGCTGCGTGCCTGGTGCGCCAGACCCAGCTTGTAGCGGTGAGATAGAGTTGTCTTTGCCTGGAGGCACCTCAGACTATTTGTGTATAAATAGACACAAGCCGAAGAATGAGCCTGAGCCAGATGGTTTGGCCGCTTTTCCTTCGACAGGCGCACGAGAGGATCACGCAATGGCAACACAGCCCAATCCTGAAAAGTGCTGTGGAAACACTTGGTGCCGATACACCCGTAGGCCATGTTCAGGTTCGGTGTTGCTCTGCCTTCACAAGTTCTTCTGAGGATCATTCCCGTCGTCTACCCAAGGGGAGCACTGATGTAGGCGATGCTGATTCCTGTTATGTAAATGAGAAGCATGGCGGCATGGACCAGGCCGATCCTTGCCCAGGCTGTGTCCTCTGGCAAGTCCTCACTCCCAGCTCCCTGGGAGGACCCTGTTCTGTGATGGGAGGGTCAAGAGGGCGTTTTCTGTAAGAGGTGGGATTCTCTACAAATGCAGAGAATTTCATTTTGACCTGTTAGTTCCTCCTTCTCTGTGGTCTTAGGAGCCTCTCCACTGTGAAGGGATCGAGTCAGTAGAGGAGAGAGTAGAGCAACCTAGATTGGACCCTGGGTGACACGGGAGGCAGTGATACAATTTGTGTAGAACTGGTTTTAATGTTACCCTGGTTGGGAAAGGGACAAGGTGCTCTCCTGGTCTTCCTGCTGCCAACTGACCACTTCCCCTCAGTCGCACTGACTCTCCATCTTCTTTTCCCGACCCCTGGACAGGGATTGTCCCTGAGCTCAGCCTTCATACAGCTCCTCTTCCTGGTGCTCAGTTGGTCTCCTCGCTTTCAAGATGCACACGACTCCCAAATGCCTATCTCCAGCCCTCAGCAGCTCCCCAGCACTCTAGTCGCCTATATCCAACGGTCTGCCCTGTACCCCCACAGATGGCCAATAAGCTCCTCAAACTTAGGCGGCCAAGCTGCTATCCTCTTCTGCTCTTCCCGACCCAGTCCTCCCCATTCGAGGGGCTGCATGTTAGGTCAGCACATCGTGTAGATCTCTGCTCAGCTGACACCTCTTCAGAGAGGCCTTCTCTGACCATCCCATCTGAAGTTCTCCCCACGTCTTAATCTGCACCCCGCCCCTTGCTTCTCTCCCCCGTCCTCATGCCATTAGAATAGGGATCTTACCAGTCTTGTTTATCATCACTGTTTTCAGTGCCTCAGAGGATGCCAGGCTTTAATGGGGGCCGGATAAATATTTATTGAAGGAAGGAATAAGTGAATGAAAGAAAGAAGAAAGAAAACAAAAGGGAGGAAGCAATTTAACATAGAATTTGCTAAACACTGAGGTAGAACCAAAGGAATTGATGAAGTTCTGGGAATGCTGTCTCTTAAATTGTTTTTTTAAAAAAATCTAATTCATAAATTCAATATGAATGTTCCTTAGGCCTTCATTGAGGGCTAAAGTAGTTTAGGGATCTTGAGGAAAGATGTAAACACTTATACAGTTTTGGAGTCTCATCATAGTAGTTAGTAAAGGTACTAAGATTGAGTTCAGACTAATGCTGAGCTTGAAGATTTTTCAATGCGTAAACAGATTTTCAAAGTGCAACAGAACGTTGTTATTGCTTCCTAGCCATCGAAACCCGTGCTGAAGTCCCCATCTCTTTCCCTCTGTTGGCCGGGAAAGTGATGGGCAGGAAAGGCCTGACAGTCTGCTTCCAGGGCTGCCCTTTGCAGGCCTTGGCGTCTGGCTGGAAGGATGAATTACTAGGAGGCCTTTGGAACTGGCTTCTGAGCATTAGCTTCTCCCACCAGGAGATCAGTAAATGACCCCTTCCACCTGCTGCCATCCAAACTTGGAATTCGGTCACATCACTGGTTCCTGCTCCTGCTGGGTGGATTTTATAATCAGTCTCAAGGAGAAAGAAAGGCGATGGCATGGTGCTTCACTGCTCTGCCAGCCTCTGTTTGCAGGGACAGTTCACTGCGTCCAAATTAAACTTCACGCGGTGCCATTTTCCCCCTTTGCACATTGATGAGTTGGGTAGCCTCACGCTTATGAAACATTGCTTGCTATTCTGTGGCCAGAATCTAGATGGTGAACTTGTGTAATTTTAGAAATGAAATCCCCACTGGCCACGGCAAGATAAATAAAGAATCTACAGTGCCATCTGCTGGCATCCTAGGGAAATGCAGCAAGAGCTGTCTAGTAGAAGCACCTCTTACAAAACGGGAAAGATCCAAAGTGCAAACCTGAGGATAAATTACTCAAAGTGTGTGATCATTTGAAGAACGTAGATGCAAACAATGAGAGAATTGTAAGTCTGTGGGTTTGCTGGAGAAGTGATTAATTACCTGGTTTGGGGCCATGTTGGCGGTTCAGGTTATTGGGGTTTATCTCTATCAGCCGTCAAACTGGCTGGGGCAGGGCGTGGACCAAATCAGATGCCCAGACATGTCCTGAGTAACTTGGACACATCTTTAAAAACATTGAATTATTTGCCATCACTTAAAAATGTGGAGCTCTGATTTTTAAAAAAATGCAGACTTCTGGCTCTTCTTTGACCATTAGAAGATCTAGCAAGATGCATAGTGCACTTGCCAATTGGCAGCTACTGACTGGAGGACCTACATACTGGCTGCCCTCTCTTTTTGGGGGGCATCCAGACTCCCGTGGCTTTGGGGGTCCCCCACTCCCTCGATTATTTCTCCTACAGCTGACAACCTTGCTTACTCCTGGCCTGAGTGGCATTTGTGGACCGAGGGCTATATGTTCATTATTATTTGCCTTCTTTTCCCCATTTGCACAAGAGACTTCCCAATGGCAGTCATTTAATGGGTAGCTAATAGTTCACAGGAATGGAAGATAAGCTACTTCAGCGATCGCTGTGTGGAGTCCATCCCCGTCTTACCTGGAGTGAGTCTTTAACAAATGTTGACGAATGGTACTCGAGTGTGTTTCTCGAAGGGCAGTTGCTGGCTAGCACAGGCCATTGGTAAATACCTTATAAAGGTTTTGCTGGCTCTGCTGAGTAACATGGACGCTGGCTCAACCTACTGGGATTGTGAGTTCTCCCTCGAAGGCAGGGCTTCCTGGTAACCGGACTTGTTTTTCTTTTCTAGGAACTCTCTTCACAAGTCAAACTCAGAAGACAGCGCTGTAGGTCAGTACCACGTGTCTTGGTTTATCTATTTTAAATTAACTATTTTCTTGTAATACTTTACAGAGTATATAAATAGGTGAAAATACAAAGACCACCAGGAAGCCTTCCGCCCTGAAATAAACACTGTTAAGAGATTGATGTTCAACTTTCCTCTGATTTGGAACTTTTGAATCGAAGATTATGTGCAGTGAGGGTGTTATAGACTTTATGTTTCCTTTGATGATAAAATCCACTCTTGATGCAGTGACTTTTTTTCTGTTTGGGTCAGAGGGAGCTTGGCAAAGCAATCGTGATTAGGAGCATGAATGCTCAACTGAGGCTTTGGCTTGAATTTGAATCATGACTCTGCCAACTTCATAGCTGTGACCTCAGGCAGACCACTAGCCTCCCTGAGCCTCGGTTTCCTCATTCACTGAATGGGGACAGTAAAACATCAGATGTTCATTGTGAGCATCAAATGAGATAGCCAAGTGCCTGGATATAGTAAATGCTACATAAATGTTAGCTATTACCATTTATTTTTTAAGCCGTACCTTCATTTTAGAAACATTAAAACGGAAGAAGGGGGAGTGTCGTTTACAGTGAAAGAAATACGTTATATTCCAGGTTGCCCGGGAGAAAGGTTGACTGAGTAATAATCCTACTTCTGCTGTCACCTTTCCTGGTTTACCCCAAAGGCAGCAGGTGCCCCGTCAAGCGTGCCCTCAAGATGCCGAGGACCCAGGGAGTCTCAGGCCCGCCGGCGCTGGTTCCGTTCCCATAGGTCCAGAGGTTCTCAGAACTTAGATGAGCACATCTGTTTTGAAAAATGACGTCCTTTCTAGCCCGGGACACCGTGGTGGGGTTGCCACGAGTCTGTCTTCTGTGGCATTGCCTGGCACCGCCAGTCTAGACTGTGGAAACCAGCAGCGTGCCACTGGCTGGGCCCTGTGTCCCGGGGCTGTGGGGCAACCAGACACCAAACGGTGACGAAGCTGCAGCTGTGAGCCTGTCACCTCTGCATGAGAGCACACGTCGCTCTGCCGTTTCATTTTATTTTTAAAAAACAAAGGATTGCTCTGTCCTTTCATTTTACTCGCCTTGTTTCCCTTTGGTTTTTAAGTTATTACATATTATTGATGATCAGAACCCCCCCCCCCCCACACACACACACACACACATTAAAAATGTCTAGCATATGACAGTGTTTTCATTGGAAAGTCACTCGGAGTCTGAGAAGGAGGGGGCCCTGTTGGCAGCTGTCACAGCAGGAGAGTAGTCTGCTTCTCCTCTCATGGTGCCCTGGGCGAGCTGTGGGAAGGTCACCAGGTAGCCTGATGCCAGAGAGCTGGTGTCCTGCCCAACTCGTTGCTAGAAGCATGCGAGCGCCGCACCTTAGGGACCCGGCGTGGGGCAGCCCCCCGGACCAGTGTGCACAGGATGTACCAGCCGCTCTCTCCATTAGATCCGGGGTAACAGAAACAAGTCAAGGGTAGATCAACAGCATGAATAACAACAAACAAAGTAAACTTCTCCAAGTATCGTGTTTGTGGTTTACTTGAACTAATTGTGGCTGAGACCAAAGAGAGTGGGGGATATCCCACAAGGCAAGGCGGGATTGCATATACCAGTTAAACATCAAAGAGAATGTAAGAATGCATGTTTTGCCTGCCTTTTTGATGTTTCCTTATTTCTCATCGTATCCCTACTGCCACCAGGAAATTTGCATTTCTTATAAACGACTTTATAGGCATTTCCAAGTCATTGCACAAACTGAAAGAGAAAAACTGTTTGTGAAATCAAAGTATTTTATAAGCTTTGAAGTATAAGGAAGAGGCTACTTTTGTTATTAATGAATTTATTGCTTGTGTCTTTTTTCAAGGAAAAGGAGATTGGAAGAAGAAAAATAAGTATTTCTGGCAGAACTTCCGAAAGAACCAGAAAGGAATAATGAGGCAGACTTCAAAAGGTGCGGAAACAGCCGGCGGACAGTAGGGCCTTTTAGCTCTCAAGTGTTCAGCAGCCTGTGCCTCTGATCCAGACGGTTGCTGCAAGTTAGAATAACTCCTCGCCCGTGCCCCGGAAATGTTCAGCTCTCTGGCATTCCTGTCCTTACTTTAAAACTCCGTTCCATTGGGGATTTTTTTTTTTTAAATCAAAACAATGGGAAGAGTCAGCAGGCTTTTTAGAAAAATAGATCTGAGAGCAAAGACCAAATTACCCGTTTTCTCCACACACCAACCTCTGGAACATCTGCACGTGGAGGTCTCCCCAGAAGGGTCTAGCATTTGTTAGTTTGGGGCCTCCCCTGTGCCCCGCCGCTCGGGGCCTTAGCAGTCTTCTGAACTTTTGATGCCGGTCTGTGGTGGGACAGTTACTGGGTTGTTGCCCTGGAAACTCTATCTGATGGTCTGACATCATGGGAATTTGCCCAGGCTGCTTGCGAAGGGAGCCCTGCCCGCCTCCTGGCTGGGCCTTTGTTGTTGTTTATGTAGTAAGTAAATATGTCATCCCTTTGAGGCTCACTTACATAATTGCTGCTTCCCCAGCATCCAGAGGGGAATGGGAACAGAGCTGCTTCCAGACGCCGGTCCCGCTAAGGTCAGCATTAGAGGAGCATTTTTACTGGCTCCCTAGTGATATTACTTGGTTGTTATTTTTTTGCAACATCTTAGTGTCCTGCCCATTTGTTCTCAAGGCTTTCCCACTTTTTCACAAACATAGAAACGAGGAAAGCGGACCCAGAGAGTGCGCCCGCCAGCCGCACACCTGGCTTCGTTGGCCGCCTCCGTGGGGTTCGGTTTTAAATTTGTCCTGCTTAAGGAGAGTTATTCTTAAACACTCTCAGTTTTTCCTCCGGTACACACCCAGGATCACTTGTGATTCAAAGGAAGCCTTGGGTTCAAACAGAGTCTTATTTAAGAAGAAGGAAAAGGAGAAAGAGCAAGAGAGACGGATGAAGGGAAGGAGCGGGCAGTTAACCAGCTCGAGGAGATTTATTTTAAGAGCCAGCCAACTGGCCGTCACCCCCGCCACCCCTGGAGGTGACACAGATAGTAAAATGAATCAAGCCGGCAGGCTTTGCCGCTCGCCCAGACACTCTATTATCCTCCCCCTGCAAGGGGACGAGTGGCAGAGGGTACGTGAGTGCCGTTTCTGGACTGATGGATTGCGAAATGGAAATGAGAGAGGGAGACGCAGGGGAACATAAATTCCAGGGCAGGTCCTGACGGAAGGATCCTACAAGTGTGCAGCCAGCCCCTCCGCCCTGCCCCTGCCACCAAGGGCAAAGTCAGCCGTAGCCGAGCCTCCTAATGACTCCGAGGCTAGTGAGGTGTGGGGGGGGCAGATGGTGAAAGACGAGAGACTAGACGGAGGGCTTATTCCCAGCGTGCCTCTTGCAGCCACTTCCACTGACACTTCTTCACCACGCGCTGAGCAGAGGTACACGCGCTGACGTGGCTCACAGGGGGCAGAGGCGCCGGCCGTCGGTTTACTTCGTAGGAGAACACGCTCCAAGTTACCGAATGGTGGTTTTCCTCTGCAGTGCTGGCTGCCTTCAGTTTCCAGGTGGACGTTGAGTCCTCCTCACAGTTTGGGAATGCTTATGTCAGTAACACTCTCAGATGTGTACACGTATGGTACCTGCCTTCCATGGGCCCCGGAACGCTCCCCATCCGTGGTTTGACTGACTGTGCTGATTTTCGGAGGAATAGCCATCAGATAGCTTAGCAGGAGTCCAGGGTTTCTCAGGCAGCTGGCTCTGTGACCTTTCTCTGTCACAGCAGAGAGTTCTCGCCCACTTTTCCCCAAAATATTTTCGTCTCGTTCATATTCAAAATGGGAGGACACAGGGAACCCTCAGCCGAAGGGGCCGAGGATGCTTGTCTGCTCTCGCTGGCTCTTTAAATTAGGTCTCTGCCCACCTCTTCCTCCCTGTGGGCTTCCTCCCAAAACTCCTTCACTAGAGGCCGCGTCACAAATGCTCTGATTTGTTTCATGGTAACGTCCATGTGTCCTTGGTGCCTGTTTCCCAATGAGACGGGCTCCATGGCGTCGTCCTACAGAGCAGCCCATGACTGCTCCTGCTGCTCCGTCAGTGATGGACATGTGCCCACAGTCTGCCCTAGTCCTGGCTGAGGCGCTCTCAAGCTTGGCATTCTGATGACCTTTCTTGTTTTCATTCCTATTGTCTTTTATCTCCAACCTCCAGGAGAAGATGTGGGCTATGTTGCAAGCGAGATAACAATGAGCGATGAAGAACGGATTCAGCTGATGATGATGGTCAAGGAGAAGATGATCACCATTGAGGAGGCGCTGGCCAGGGTAAGGCTGCAGGGATTCGGTTCACATGTGTGAGGGGGGACCTCCTCAGACTTAGAAAGGTTGGGGGCCTTCTGTAAACTGAATGTTTGCGTCTGTCCCCCCGCCAAATTCACATGTTAAATCCTAACAGGTGATGGTATTTGGAGGTGGGGCCTTTGGGAGGTGATTAGGTCATGAGAGTGGAGCCCTCATGAATGAGATGAATGACATTATGAATGAGCGTGGCTCAGTGGTTGAGCGTCCACATATGAACCAGGAGGTCAGTTTGATTCCCGGTCATGGCACATGGCCAGGTTGCGGGCTCAATCCCCAGAGAGGGGGCGTGCAGGAGGCAGCTGATCAATGATTCTCATAATTGATGTTTCTATCTCTCTCTTCCCTTTTCTCTCAAATCAATACATATACATATACATACATATATATGTACATATATATATGTACACACACACACACACACACACACACACACACACACACACATATTTAAAAAAGAGGCCCCAGAGAGCTTCCTCACCCCTCCCACCTTGTGAGAACACAGGGAGAAGACAGCTGTCTCTGAGCCAGGAGGCGGCTCTCACCAGACAGTAAATTTGCCAGCACTTTGGTCTTGGACTTCCCAGTCTCAGAAACAGACATTTCTGTTGTGTATAAGCCACCTCATCTATGGTAATATGTTATAGCAACATGAACAGACTGAGAGCATCAAAGAGTATAGGCATCTATTATTCAGAGCATCAAAGAGTATAGGCATCTATTATTTTGATTATACTTTGGTGGTCATCAGGTACCCATCTTATCAGATAAAATATTGATTCCATTCTGTGTGCTTAATATAAGCATTCCATGTTGTAAGATGAAATTTCCATATTCAAGGAATACACGAATGAATGAATGAATGAATGACAAATATATTTGGGCTATGGACCAGTTTAACGAGGAAAATGACTGACTACCGTTGAAAAATTCACAAGCCTTGTAAAAAGATTGATAAGAATATAATGATAAAAATTAATAAGTAAAAACTAAGGAAAATTAGGTATTTTACAACCATTATAAAAACCAGTTCTATGAGATACCTTCACAAATTACATTTTGAATTTTAGAACTTAAGCTTTATATACACCTTAAAATTTTGCTTACGTCAGGCTGTGTTTCTCCCACTGCCAGAGACTTGGAGACGCCTGCGTAGACTCTGATCCTGATAGGATAACCCAGCATCAGGGGAGAAGTTTGTCTGTGAGCCCTTTGGAGTTGGGTGATCCCCCAGGACAGCCTTGTATTGGAGAACATTGTGACGGTGTTTAGATGCAGTTGGCCCACTATGCTTTGTTTATATGAATTCGACCTCATTGAGAGATATTTTCGCACTGTGGAGTATATAGCCATGATTCATACCCCTGAAAACCGAGTTTTCGGGAAACATCACTGTAAATTTCATAAGCATTTGAAGAGAATGAAGTGTATGAAACAACTCACAGTGTATTTTTTTGAGTGTAATTTAAAAAGGTAGCAACTTCACTTACGTTTTTTTGTATTTTAATAAATGAATAACTGAATAGTTTAATAAAATCTAGTGGCATTTCATACATTTTCTAATAGTTTTATGATAGAATCTCAGTATAGGTGCTTTAAAGAAGTCAAGCTCAAAAAAAAAAAAGTCAAGCTTATTAATTAAAAAAAATGTTTAGGGGGAATCTAGGTAGTTGGTGTAATCTAAATAACACAATTTCCGGGTGCTAATTTTAAGAGGGCACATAGCTCTTTGCAAGTGAATTTAGGGTATTCAAATCTTGGACTAGTTCCAGAAGGCTTAAAAGCCCATGAGATATTTGGAAACCACAGTTTATTCATTTATTTGGGTAGTTTTGTAGTGTGTGAGTGAGGATGGGAAAGTAAGGAATAAACTCACTTTAAAGCTTTGGGTGGAAGAGAACACAATTATTTTGGTGTGATGGTACCAGCAATGATTGAGCTACATTGTAGATAAATATGTTCATTGACATTTTAATGGGGAGAACTGTCTGTAGGAAATAGAAATGTGACCATGATTTAATAATCATATTTTCTAAAAAATAATATAATACTCAAGATTGCTCATATGACTTGATCTAGTGACTAAATATTACATAGTTAGCTATCTGATAAATGTGTCTGATAAATATGTGTCCACAAGGTCACATCTGTGTGAGAGTTCAAAATAAAGTTCTTAAGATATTTTGTTTTTTAAAAAAAGAGTCCTTGAGTTCTGCTGGTGTTTCACAGTGGTTAAGCGTCAACCCATGAACCAGCAGGTCACGGTTCAATTCCTGGTCTGGCACATACCCTGAGTTTCGGGCTCAATCCCCATTAGCAGGCATGCAGGAGGGAGCATGCAGGAGGCAGCTTATCAGTGATTCTCTCATCATTGATGTTTCTCTCTCTCCCCCTCTCCCTTCCTCTCTCTGAAATCAATAAAAACACATTTAGAAAAAAAGTCCTTGATGTTTATTACTAACGTGACTGATGTTTTGGCATTGTGAACTCTTAATGCCCGTGTCTTACATCAAGTTCCTAGAATCAGAGCCTGAGATGAGGATTCTTATGCACATGATTTATTGAAAGGTAGCTCTCAGGAGAAACTTCTAAGTGCTGAGAGAGGGAAGCAGGAGAGGGAAGCAGAGCAAACGCTGGACAGAGATGGGATTTCAGGAGAAGTCTAGCCTCAGCCTGATTCCTTAGGGAGTGGGGCGCCCTGGAAGGTGAATTACATTGTAGAACTTGTCCTGCCGGAGAAAAAGAGGTTACAGACTGACGGGGAGCAGGCAGCAGGGAGAAATCAGCAGTCTCCTCGGCATCTCTGGGGAAACTGCTCCTCGTGGGGAGGCAACCACGCACAGAGCATGCCCCAGAGTAGGGGATAGGTGGATTTGTAAGGGGAGTCTGGGCACCTGGTATGCCAGAGAACCACATGATGAACTGGGAGCCTGTATATGTTTTTGAGTTATTTCCTTGTAGCAGCTATTGGAGCATCAGTCACAGTGATTTTGACAATTAGAGAGGCTTATGGAGAGCAACAAAGTGATTGAGGTTTTCTTTTAATAGATCCCAGGAGGTGAAATGGGAAAGGATTAATCTCAGAGAAGAAGCAGAGAAGAGTTTAATCACTTTTCTCAAGTATACGAGGGATTATTAAATAGTACATCTTCAGGATGCACTGAAGAGTGTTTTATTTTCCTTTAATCTCAACTGAGGGTAGAATAAAAGGAAATGAATTAAAATTGCAGCTGGAGGGGATTTGGAGGAGATATAATACAAATGTTCTTTCCAATCAGCACTCTTAGAAATGGGAACATTTTAGAATATCTCTCCCTATAGGTCTTTAAGACAGAATAAGCATTACTCTACTTAAGATGGCCATTCCCTCTAAGAATTGTGTCATAGACTTCAAGTATAAGAAAACTATAAGACTAGGAAAAATAGGATGCAAGAGAGTATTTTCTCCTCAGAGAGACAGACACACACATACATACTTTAAAATGTCATTATTTAAAAAATTCTGGGAATTAAATTAACAATTTATAAATTTTATTATATATATTTATATATATTCTCAAATGAAATGATCAGTTGTTTTTCTTTCATGCAATTATATTTAAGCCAACACTTCTTAAGGAGCAAAGTGGAATATAAAAATATAATTATAAATAAAACCAGGTGGATTTTTTTCCTATAAAATGTACTTTAAAAATTTTAGAGATTGTATTTTGTAACAGAATCACTAATAAAACACATAGCCTGTTGAAATTAGGAAAACTATAAAAATAAGTGGCCAATTTGGAATCTATATTAGAAGAAATACAGGTACACTTGGGCCCCAAAGTAAATGATGGAAATGAACAGATAGCAGAAGAAAAATATTAATTCTGTTTATGATTGACTCATTAGGAATTTGTCTTGTTTTTAAAGATTAAGTTTATTTAGTGGCTCCTAGGAGTCTGGGCTAAGGCTGAGTATAAAAGTAGAGCATAAGCCCTGGCCAGTGCGTTCAGTGGTTAGAGCGACAGCCACACACTGAAGGGTCACTGGTTCGATTCCTGGTCAGGGGCATGTACCCGGGTTGTGGGTTTGCTCCCCACCCTGGGTTGAGGCATGTGTGGGAGGCAACCAATTGATGTGTCTCTCTGACCTCGATGTTTTTCTCTCTGTCTCTCCCTCTCTCTCTCCCCCTTCCTCTCTTCTACTCTCTCTGAAAAGCAATGGAAAACATACCCTTGGCTGAGGGTTACAAAAAAAAAAAAGTAGAACATAGACCTGGAGTAAACAAGTCATAAGCCCAGTTGCTCAGGTGGCTGCTATCCCCATAATACAGTGAGAAATCAGCATTGCAGAAACCAGTATTACATTTACATAATGTAAACATTCTACAAAGATTAGAACAATACTAACGCAATGCCCTAAAATACTAGAAAGATTAAAATGAGATGAGTGCCCCTGATAGCAAAAGTGCAAATACCTGGAGTCAAGGTATCCTTTATCTGAGACCACGGGGTGATAATAATGCTATGGTAATACGTCTCTTGCATAGGAGCAGTATGCTAAGAGCTTCGCTGTCTTTTCTTAATTCTGGTAGAGTCCTGTGAGATGGACTTATTGTCATGCCCATTTTCCTGATGGGAGAACTGAGGCACTGCTCTCAGCAGCTAAGCTCTTGCTCGTTAGTCAGTACTGTCTGCCTCCGCCTGGTCCAGCTCCTGTCACAGGTGCCCACATAAAGAATTTCATAGCAGAGGTGAAGCTTTGGAAAGCAGCTGGAGGGACATCGTCAATTTGGTAGCTTTGCCATGCCCACAGAGCCCCAGTGGTGGAGGGGAGTGTGGCACCGTATCCTGGGCTGTCAGGTCACATGTTTCCATTGTTTGGTGGCTTTATTCACGGAACAGGATTTGATCAGTTCCTTAAATTCATATATAAAAACTGCTTTAGGGTAAAATTTCAATGCAGTGACGGTTTCATTGTAGTATGTAGCAGAGTTACATTTCAATGTGTTTTATGAAAACACACGTAGAACTTTTCACATTTGCCAATTTTCTATAATATTTCACTTGTCTTTTTTGTGTTTTTCAAAAAAGTAGTTTCTAAACGTCAACTTTCAATGTCTCTGCGCATATTCTAGATCCGTTGTTCTTTTCCTGTCATCCACAAGGGTCCCCAGTAAATCCCATTGTATTTCTTAACATTGAACTGGTCACTTAAAACAATCTAGAACAAGAAGAGCATATGATTTTAAAATATCAATTTCAGGCCTTCCCCGCTTTTGTTCAAATGTTCATCGTCTACTGTATCGTGTCTTCTACAAAGAGAGGTAATTCAGAGGCCGGACTGCAAACACATTTTGCTATAAAACTTACAGTGAACTGTGAGAGATGAGTTTTGATGTCAGAGGGAGGAAATCGAGGTTCTTTTTGGAATACAGAATACAAAGAGTCGGTGTGTCTGTTGCTTTAAGTTAGATGAAAAGCCACAGGGCAGGGCATGGGTCTTTCTTTTGGTTTTGTGAAGCTGGCCTTTGGCTGGCTGGAACTTTGTCACCTATTGTGGCATGAAGAAGGCGCCACAGTGTTCTCTCTGCTGCTTGGTAGACAGCGTTGGCGATTATTTCCATTTCAATCTTCTTTTTCCTCTCGTGGCAGCTCAAGGAGTACGAGGCCCAGCACCGGCAGTCATCTGCCTTGGACCCCGCCGACTGGCCAGAAGGCTCTTACCCCACATTTGATGGCTCATCAAACTGCAATGTAAGTTTGCTTTCTCTTTGAGCATCCTGACCACCTCTTGTAAAAAGGGATGGCCTATGCAATTTCAGGCTTGAAATTGCTTCTAGCAATTAATTCCCACCAGGATCTGAAAAGGAGCGGATCTTCCTACATGTTAACTCAGTATTCTTTACCCAATAGAAACTCACCTAGTCAGAATTGGGCTATTCCTGCTGTGTATTTTTTTTCTTCTAATTGTAGTAACGTATACATAACTTAGAATTTGCCATTATAAGCATTTTTAAGTGTTTGTTTCAGTAGCATTAAGTGTATTCACGTTGCTGTGCAACCATCACCACAGTCCACTTCCCGAGCTTGTTCATCATCTAAAATAGAAATCCCATAACCATTAAATAATTACTTCCTCTCCTCTGCTCCCCTCAGCCCCTGGGAACCGCCATTCCACTTTCAGTCTCTGAATGCGACTATTCTAGGTATCTCACATAAGTGAAATAATAAAATATTCGACCTTTTGGGTCTGGTTTATTTCACTTAGCACAATGTTTGCTGGGTTCATTTATGCTGCAACATATACTTCATTCCTTTTGATGGATGAATAAGTGGAATATTGGTTCCGCTGTACATAAAAACTGCATTTTGTTTATCCATTCATCTGTTTAGATAGACACTTGGAGGTTTCCACTTTTTGGCTATTGGGAATAATGCTGCTCTGATCATGGGTATGCAAGGATCTGTTTGAGTCTGCTGTCAGTTCCTTTGGGTATATACGTAGGATTGGAATTTCTGAATCAGAAGCTAGTTTTGTGTTTAACTCTTTTGAGGAACCTCCATACTGTTTTCCATAGGACTAGGCCATTTTACATTCCTGGCAGTAATGCGTGAAAGTTATAATTTATCTACTTCTTTCCCCTGTTTTTGGATAATAGTCATCCAATGGATGTGAACTAGTATCTCATTGTCATTTTGATTTTCATTTCCCTAATGACTAAGGTGTTGATTATTGTTTTATGTGTTTGTTGGCCATTTGTATATCCGTGGAGGAATGTCTATTCAGGTTCTCTGTCCATTCTTGAATTGGGTTTTGTTTTGTTGTTGGTTGTTAAGTTGTGGCAATTCTTTATATATTCTGGGTATTAAGCTCTTATTGGATACACGATTTGTAAATATTTTCTTCCATTCTATGGGTTGCCTTTTCATAGTCTAATTTGTATTTTTCTTCTGTTGCCTGTACTTTAGTATCATATCCAAGAAATCATTGCCAAGCTTAATGTCATGAAGGTTTTCTCCTATATTTTCATTTAAGAGTTTTATAGTTTTAGCTCTTGAAGTTTAGTTCTTTGGCCCATATTTGGTTAATGTTTGCATATGATGTAACATGGGTCCAGCTTCATCCTTTTGCAGGTAGATACCCAGTTTTCCTGAACCACTTTTAATTTTAACTTTTTATTGATTTCAGAGAGGAAGGGAGAAGTAGAGAGAGAGAAACATTAATGATGAGAAAATCATTGATCCGCTGCCTCCTGCACGGCCCCTACTGGGGATCGAGCTTGCAACTCAGGCATGTACCCTTACTAGGAATGGAGCCATGACCTCCTGGTGCATAGGTAGATGTTCAACCACAGAGCAACACCGGCCGGGCCTGAACCATTTTTTTAAAAAGACTCTCTTTTCCCCCATTAAATGGTCTTGGTACCCTTTTTGAAAATTCATTGACTGTATATGCAAGTATTTATTTCTATTTATTCAATTGGTTTATGTGTATTACTGTTGCTAGTGCCATACTGTTTGAATTAATGTAGATTTATAGGAAATTTTGAATTTGGAAATTGTGAGTACTTCAACTTAGTTATTTTTTTTTCAGATTGTTTTGGCTGTTCCATGTGAATTTTAGGATGAGTTTTTCTATTTCTGCAAAAAAATGCCATGGGATTTTAATAGGGATTGCATTGGATCTATATATTGATTTTCGTAGTATTGTCATCTTAACAATATGAAGTATTCTAATCCATGAACATAAGATATCTTTTTTTATTTATGTTTTCTTCAGTGTCTTTCAACAATTTTTGTGGTTTTCAGTCTTGCCTCCTTTGTTAAGTTTATTCCTAAGTGTTTTATTATTTTGATGTTATTATAAGTGAATTTTTTTCTTATTTCCTTTTTGAATTGTTCATTGCTACTGTATAAAAATGCAACTGATTTTGTATTCTGAAAAATGATGTGGCTTTTGTATTCTGCAACTTGGCTAAGTTAACATTATTTATTTGGTGTATGTGTGGAATCTTGAGGGTTTTCTACAGATAAGATTATGTAATCGATGAAAAGAGAGAATTTTACTTTTTTTTAAATATTTTTTTGTTATTGATTTCAGAGAGGAAGGGAGAGGTAGAGAGAGATAGAAACATCAATGATGAGAAGCATTGATTGGATGCCTCTTGCATGCCCCCTACTGGGGATCGAGCCCACAACCCAGGCATGTGCCTTTGCCTGGAATTGAATCTGGGACCCTTCAATCTGCAGGCAGACACTCTAGCCACTGAGTTAAATTACTTAGGGCGGGAATTTTACTTTTCATTTTCCATTTTTGTGGATGTCTTTTATTATTCATGCTGTGTTAATGTGACCAAAATAGTGCTTTTTCAACTACAAGTTCCACAGGGATTTTAGGAATTAAAATTTCAATGTTTCAAGTCTACATTTCATGGTGCCATCATCAAACTGTCAAGTTTTCTGTTATGGACTAGTTTTGTTTGTTAGGGCATCTGTTTCTTAATATATGGAAGCAACTCTACCTTCACATAGTCAGCCTCTTTCTTCTATCTATGCTCCATGCAGCCAGTCATATTTCTAAAACATACTTTTTTCCTTGTAAGCCTATGTTTTTGAAAAGCCTGATTGTTTCCTGGTTCTGTCAGATACATTCCAAAGTTTTTGGATGTGATCTTGCTTTAAATCAATGTCTCCACTCTCGTCTGTCACCTCCTCTCCCAGTAGTCTCCATTCCAGCCACATTGGACCCTGCATGCGTTACTGAATGCAGCTTGTATTTTCACGCTTTCTGTTTTCGTTTAGGCAGTTTCCTCGGCCTAAAATGTATTCCTTCAAATTGCAGGTGAAAATCTATGCATCCTGCAAAGTGAAGCCAAACTGCCTATGAAAATTCTTTTAACCTCCTCATGTAGAGTTGATTGCCTCCTATCCTGTGCATTTGCAAAACCAGCTTTATTCATGAAGTGTAAACTTACACTGGAGTACCAGAATCCTTTGTTACATATTCCCACCTCCTGGGACATTGTGAGCTCCTTGAGCAAGAAAGGCATGGTGTGTTACTGTGTCTCCAGTGGGTGCCTAGCTTCGTGTCCAGCACATGCTGTGTGTTTGAAAAATGTTTAGGGAACAAAGTTGTATTTGAATGTTTATGCTTCCTGGCTGCTTTGGAGCATGTTTTATGTTTTGCAACTGCAGACTCAGTCTTTGCCTTTGTTTGCAACTAAGCAACAAGTGATGGCTTATCAGAAATAAATAGAACCCTCCTCTACCTTCTTTTCCATGATTTCTAGGATCCAGTACCAGATTTCCATTGCAGCTAAGAAAAATCCCCAAAAGATTATTAATTTGGAAGCCTTGCCTGTGTTGCTCTCGTGTGAAACAGACTGAGATGTTGCCATTTATGATAATAAATGTGTTATGCGCTGGCCAGCAGCATGTCCTGGGACTATGAGGTAATCAAAAGAACCATGGCCATGGTTTGCAGTGTGCCTTTTTGGGTCTCTTATCCCCAACTCCTAAATCTAACATACTATAAAATGTAAATCATGAACCTAATGAAGTAATTTAGGACTGATGTGAGTCAAACCCAATTCGGGGAAGAATACAAAGACCTGGTTGTCCACAGTAGGTCCTTTAGTGAGACTCATTGTGCACTGTCCTGATTAATAGCACCTGAGTCAAGGGAGGAGCAAGAAGACAGTCCATTCAGAGAACCAGGATTGTTGTAACACTGACACACTGAGACAGCACGGCGAGAGGCTTACCTCATTTAGAAAACAGTTAATATAACTTGAGTGCTCTAGGCATTTGGAGCGAGGTGCTAAGAAAGCTTTCTTTAAAAAATATATCTATCTATCTATCTATATATATATATGTATATATGTATAGGGTATATATATATATATATATATATCCTATCTAATCTAATAAAAGAGAAACATGCAAATTGACTGTACCTCTGCTACACCCACAAGCCACACCCATGAGCCAATCAGGAGTGAGTATGCAAATTAACCCAACCAAGATGGCAGCAGACACGGAGCTGGAGCAAGCAGGAGGCTTGGGTTGCCCCTGGCGATGGAGTAAGCCAACCTTCACTCCGCCCTGGCCTGCCCTGGCCTCCGCTCAAGGCTACAAAGTTTCAATTATAGAAGATAAATAAATCCCAGATACCTGCTTCGAGCCTATGCTTGGGTCGCAGGGGGGCGTGGCCGGCCTGCAAACCATCACAGGCCCTTTGCCCAGGCCACCCCATGCCCCAAGGGAACCCCCACCCTGATCTGGAACACCCTTCAGGGCAAACCAGCCAGCCCCCACCCATGTACCAGGCCTCTAGACTATCTAATAAGAGTAATATGCAAATTGACTGTCACTCCAACACACAAGATGGCTGTCCCCATGTGGTCAGATGGCTGCCCCCATGTGGACACAAGATGGCTGCCACAAGATGGCCAGCAGGGGAGGGCAGTTGGAAGGGACCAGGCCTGCAAAGGAGGGCAGTTGGGGGCAATTAAGCCTGCAGGGGAGGGCAGTTGGGGGGGTACCAGGCCTGCAGGACAGGACAGTTAGGGGTGACCAGGCCTGCAGGGGAGGGCAGTTGGGGGGTACCAGGCCTGCAGGACAGGGTAGTTAGGGGTGATCAGGCCTGTAGGGGAGGGCATTTGGTGGGGGAGACCAGATCAGCAGGGGAGAACAGTTAGGGGCAATGAGGCTGGCAGGGGATGGCAGTTAGGGGTGACCGGGTCGGCAGGGGAGGTCAGTTTGGGGGGACCAGGCCTGCAGGGGAGGGCAGTTGGGGGTGACCAGGCCGGTAGGGGAGAGCAGTAAGGGGCAAACAGGCTGGAAGGGGAGCAGTTAGGCATCAATCAGGCTGGCAGGGGAGTGGTTAGGGGGTGGTCAGGCTGGCAGGCAGAAGCAGTTAGGGGCAATCAGGAAGGCAGGCAGGTGAGCAGTTGGGAGCCAGCAGTCCTGGATTGTGAGAGGGCCTAAACGGGCAGTTGCATATCCCTCGAGGGGTCCCAGATTGGAGAGGGTGCAGGCTGGGCTGAGGGACACACCCCCCCGTGCACGAATTTCATGCATTGGGCCTCTAGTATATATATATTTCTTTATTGATTTGAGAGAAGAAGGCAGAGGGAGAGAGAGAGAGAAACATCAATGATGAGAGAGAATCATTGATTGGCTTCCTCCTGCACACCCCCTACTGGGGATCGAGCCTGCAACCTGGGCATGAGACTTGGTTGGAATCGAACCTGGGACCCTTCAGTCACAGGCTGACGCTCTATCCACTGAGCCAAACTGGCTAGGGCAAGAAAGCATTTTTTTTTTATTGCTTAAGGTATTACATATGTGTCCTTATCCCCCTTTTGTTCTCCCACTCCCCCACTCATGTCCTCACCCCCCTGGTGTCTGTGTCCATTGGTTAGGCTTATATGCATGCATACAAGTCCTTTGGTTGATCTCTCCCCCTTACTCCCACCCTCCCCTACTTTTCCTCTGAGGTTTGACTGTCTGATTGATGCTTCTCTGTCTCTGGATCTGTTTTTGTTCATCAGTTTATGTTGTTAATTATATTCCACAAATGAGTGAGATCATGTGATATTTATCTTTCTCTGACTGGCTTATTTCGCTTAGCAAAATATCTTCAGTTCCATCCATGCTGTTGCAAATGATAACAATTCCTTCTTTTTTACAGCAGCGTCATATTCCATTATGTAGATATACACAGATTTTTAATCCACTCATCTGCTGATGGACACTTAGGCTGTTTCCAAATCTTAGCTATGGTAATTTGTGCCACTATGAACATAGCAGTGCATATATCCTTTCTGATTGGTGTTTCTAGTTTTTTTGGACATATTCCTAGAAGTGGGATCACTGGGAGTTCCATTTTGAGTTTTTTGAGGAAACTCCATACTGTTCTCCACAGTGGCTGCACCAGTCTGCATTCCCACCAGCAGTGCATGAGGGTTCCTTTTTCTCCGCATCCTCGCCAGCACTTGTCATTTGTTGATTTGTTGATGATAGCCATTCTGACAGGTGTAAGATGGTACCGCATTATCGTTTTGATTTGCATCTCTCGGATGATTAATGACTTTCAGCATGTTTTCATATGTCACTTGGCCTCTTATTTCGGATCTATGTAGGTCCGTTGTCCATTTTTTGATTGGGTTGTTTATCTTCCTTTTGTTAAGTTGTTTGAGTTCCCTGTAAATGTTGGAGGAGATTAAACCCTTGGTTTGTTGGACTTCTTTCAGAGGGTGAACCTGAACCATCACCTCGGTATAAACTGTCAGAACGAATGGGTTCTTCTTAAAAGCTGGACATTTCATTCCTTGAGCAGTTCTTTGTTTGTTTGGGGGATATCTACGAAGTGCTTGCTGTGTACCAGGCATAGTGCTCGACATTCGGGTTCCAAAGGTGGAATGAAGGAGAGACAGGCATGCATACACTGCAGTGCGGGGGTTAAAGTCACCCCCACAGAGATTCAAGATGCCATGGACACACTTACACTATTGCTTTTTTAGCAAACTTTCTTCATAGATGGCTCAAAGAGAAAGTCAGCCAAGTCTAGTTGGACAAAGGGCCAGGAATACCATAGGCTCCCTCCAACTCAGCACACTCTTCCAGAAGCTCTGAGGGATGGTTTCCCTGTCTGCTGAGGGCTGGAGAAAAGACAGGCTATTCAGCCATGGAGTGAGTTTTCTGAAACTGTATTATTGACCCCGTGTATCGTGGTAGCTGACTTTCTGCAGTCACCCTGTTCCTGGCCACTTACAGTCACGCTGTTCACCACGGTTGGCACTGACGTTCGCTTGAAGTTCACTGAAATCCTTCACTGGAATCACCCCTCTTACCCTGACTTCAGTCTGTCCTGTGTTTTTGTGGAAACGCGAATGAAACTCCATCCAAAATATTCCTTCTCAATTATTCTGGGTTTGCCGGATAGCAGAGTAATTAATTTCAGATAATTCCCCCTGTGTCCTACTATGGCCGCCATGGCTTCGGCGCTTTGATTATCTTTTGTGCAAGAGCCAGGGTTTTTCAGTTTTCTATCGATTCTTTTCTGGACTGAGATGTAAATAGCCCACTGGCCATAGCCGGGAATGCCCAGGCCATAGAAGTTTCGGGGATCATAAGGCCTTTGTCACCAGACCTCAATGCCTATATTGATGTCTGTCCTGCTTTAGGATTTCATTTGCATTGATTTATAGGCTCCCCCACCCCCATAACTGGCCTTAGATAATTGCATGTTGCTTCACAATACATCCATGGTCACATTCCTCGTTTCCAAGAATGTAAAGTACTAAAGATAGTTACCAAGGGAAGTGAAAAATAGCTTTCTCTTTGCCAGAAGAGAATCAGTTCTCTGCTGCTTTTCGTTAATAATAAACTTCTGTCGTGAGTGTTCGAGTTGTTAAACAAAAAAAAAAAAAAGAGTTTCTGGTCGAGCCCTTGATTCCTTGTTAAATATCTGAATGTTTGTTTTAATTTTTTTTTCCATTTCATTTTGGTAAATTTTGTTTTCTTTTGCCTCCTGCAGGGGAAAGGTTATAAGACTTCTCATTTTAAGCTTCCAACTTCGTGCCTGGAGGTTCAGTTTACCTTCTGGTTAAGAAAATGCTTAAAGAAAGTTTGCTCTCCATCTTTGGGGTTTATCTTTTTTTTTCCTCTAGGCATAAGTTTTAGTAAATCATAGTTTCTATAAAGTTGGTACTTAAGAGTTGGTGACCTGTACCTGGTGCTTAAGTAGTAATGAAAATGCTTGCAGTGAAGAAACACAAAAAAATGTCAAATGGTAAATTATTTGATCATGATGCTATTGAAATTATCTTCTAAACCATGTGATGTATAAAGAAAAATAATTAAAGTAACAATAAGGCCAGGAAAGCGCCAAAACTGTTAGAAGCCAACGGCAAACATCTGTTTTGGTCCCGTTCCGGTGTTTTGCTTTATCCAGAATATGTTCCAGAAAAAGTTGGAATTGTGTTTCTGTGTCTGGAGCTCTTTAGTAGGATGAAGCAACCATGGTGAAATATTTTGTAGCTGAGTTATTTTGCAAAGCCAGTCATCATTTCATAACTGATCGCTTTTACATTTGGGGAAATTCAGAGTTGGAAAAGATCTGTGAGAAGAATGCTATACTAACGTCGTAACCGCGGTGTTATAATGACACCGTACATCCGTGTGTGCATCTCTTTAGAGCCTTTCATTCCAGCTCTAAATATAGCTCTGCCACTAACGTGGCCTGAGATGCCGCGGAGCCAGGGGATTGAACTGTGTTTAAAGTTTTGGGTAACAGAGAGACAGAACACCAGGTGGCATTTCTTCCTTTTACAAAGTACTATTCTAAGTGTTTCCTTGATTGAGGACTTTCAAGGTCTCAACTAAAATATCCCCATATTTTGAGATGTTTTGGGTGGCATAACGCAAGACTGTTCAATCTTTTGGGGGCCTTGTAAAATTATGAACCATAAACTTGTGCCTTACCAGCAGACATTTTACTCAGGCTTATGGAGACATTTCACCTGCCTTGTTAGCTGCCGTTGTCTTTAAGCCAGAGATGTCAGGTTCAATGTTTCGGTAGGAAGGGTGGCCATAGCCTTAGTCGAACCTAGAACTTCCCAAGAGATAACAGGCTGAAATCCAGGAGCACCTACCACAAAGTTACTTTTTTGATAGTTCTTACAGTGAACGGCTTAATTTCTGATATGGCCAAAGAAAAGGCTAAAAGTTCAGTCACTTCGTGCAGCATGTGGACGAGCAGAGCTCGTGCTCACGGGGTGCCCCTTGCGGAGTAGAGCGGCGTGTCCTTCTGTTCCTCTGAAGGTCGTCCATGTATCCAAGGTGTTCTTTCTTTCTTTCTTTTTTTAAATTGATTTCAGAAAGGAAGGGAGAGAGAGAGAGAAACATCAGTGATGAGAGAGAATCATTGATCGGCTGCCTCCTGCACATCCCCCTACTGGGGGTTGAGCCCGCAACCCAGGCCTGTACCCTTGACCGGGATCAAACCTGGGACCCTTCAGTCCACAGGCCGATGCTCTATCCACTGAGCCAAACCAGCTAGGGCCCAAGGCGTTCTTGTTACATGTTCTGGGTCCAATCAGATTTTGAAAAGATTGGCTAGTCTTCGTGTGTTTATTTGGAATATGTTTCTTTTACTAGGGTGAATTTCTAGACATTGTCCATAAAATAAAATGTATCTGGTTTTATATTTCAAAGATATTAAAATAAAATATAAACTAAATATCACTAGCTTTCTCCATTGGGGGACATCTGATTCCTAAAGAAGACTTTTTAAAAATGCCCAGTTGGTATGGTTTAGTGGTTGAGCGTTGAACCATGCACCAGGAAGTCACCAGTTCCATTCCAGGTCAAGGCACATGCTGGGGTTGCTGGGTAGATGCCCAGCAGGGGGTGTGCAGGCGGCAGCTGATCAATGTTGAGGTTTCTCTCTCATCGATGTTTCTATCTCTCCCTCTCCCTTCCTGTCTCCCTAAAATCAATAAAAACGTTAGAAAAAAATAAAACATAAGAATGACAACACATGGTGAATATACAAATTTTTCTTCCACCTTTAGATATTCTCAGCAATTGAAAAAATACATTATTTTCATATTCTTGCTGACTTCAAGTGAATAGTTACTAAATGGATAACTTATGTGAAAATTCACATATACCACAGTATTAGAGTTGGCATTATAGGTTCAGTAAAGGCATCTGCACAAAATGGATGACCATCTGTCTACTTTTAGGCTCTTATATTATTGTGTTTTGTAAGAACATTTAAGAGAGGGTAAATTCCAAGCATAAAAATAACTTACATTTCTGAATAAACTGTGCCTTTAATGGCTTTTTAAAAATATCTCTTTTGGTAGAGAATTTTCTTAAATCCTCACCCGAGGATATTTTTTCCCATTGATTTTTTTTTTTCCCCCCAGAGAAAGTGGAGGGGAGGGTAAAGGTGGGAAGAGAGACACATCGATTGGTTGCCACCATTTTTCATTGGGGCCGGGGATCGAACTTGCAACCAAGGCATGTGCCCTTGACCGGGAATCGAACCTGTCTGCAGGCCGACACTCTAAGCACTGAGCAAAACCGGTCAGGGTGCTACAGAATTTCCCCCCTTAATTCTTACGCTATGGGTTTTAGCTTAAAGGATTCTAATTGGCAAGGTCAGTTTTGATTGGGGCTAGAAAATGGTTCTGCTGTTGAAGCTGTGATGGTGATATTATCTAGGACTAAACTTAGGATGGTTAGATGTGTTCTTCAGCTCTTTAGTTCTTCTTTTCAAAATAATTTTAAAAAATATGTTTTTATTGATTATAGGAAAAGAGAGATAGAAACATTTATTGGATGCTCCTACACGCCCCCTCCTGGGGATCAAACCCAAGAACCGGACATGTGTCCTGGCTAGGAATCAAACCTGTGACCTCTTGTTGCATGGGACATCACTCAACTAACTGAGCCACGCCGGCCAGGGCTGGCTCTTTATTTCTTGAACAGAGAAAGAGCTTTAATCATTTGACTTGTAACATGACCAGGAGGAAGAGAAATATGGCCCAGCAATAATTTGCCTGGGTCCTTGGGATATCAGCAGTTCTTTATGCCATGCTTTGTTGCATTGGGCTCAACTAATCAACACTTTCCTAAATTTTCCTAAAGGTAACTGTGTTAGAAGTAACTTTTATTGATTCTGGTCTTTAAATGCATACTTGAAGCCTTCAGATGATTATTCAGACATTTATAGATACTTTGTTAATTTTTTTTTTAAATGTGACTAATGTACAGGAGGAAATATTGCTCTCAATTTTAATAAAAGTGATTTTGAGACTAAAGTGATAGTAAAATAAGGGGGTATTAAAATTCTCTTTTATTCCATGGAACAGTATACACAGCGAAGTCTCTGAGAAAAGTTAATGTGTTCACGCTGGCTAGCAGCTGACTGAGAAGCACTGCTTAGATGACTTGTCATTTCCCACATCACCCTCCCATCCCCAGCCTTCGCCCTGGGACCAGGGCCAAAGTTTGAGGCGTGTGTTTGCTGTGAGTACTTAAGATCATCATATTTTTAAAAGTTAGACAAGAAGGAGGCTCTGGTCTTGGGAAAACCAGGCGTTCGCCAGCGTGGGCAGGCGAGGGAGCTGGTTAAGCTCACAGACTTGAGTCAGATGTTGGGTTCAGACCCTTGCTCTGCCATCTATTAACTCTGCATCTGTGGGCAAACTGCTTCATCTCTTTGTGCCTCAGTTTCCTCACTGGAAAACAGGGACAAGCATATCTAGCCCATATGGGTGTTGCAAGGATGAAATGGCACAAAGTAATCAAGGGGAGTCGGCTTCTAGTACTTTCCGTGAGGAATATTCTACCTTTCCATGAGCTGTTATTCTTAAAACACTTGAGTTCCCGTAAAAGTGCTATTTTTGTGCATACCCTTACCGGGGTAGCAATGCTTATACTGAGCAGGGAGGCTGGAGTTGTTAGAAGCTTAATGCAAATAGTGCATGTTTACTTGGTTATGCTTTTACCAGTCATGTAGTCAGTTTATTTTCTATTTCAGAAGGTAGTATTGTGTAAGCGGGCTTAGGGGTTAGTCTGGTACAAGTTCAGTAAGCATGTTTGGCCTCAGGAATTCTGTTTGGGAAGAATAAGCAGTTAATTGTACTGAAGTTATCTAGGGCCATATAGTGCTAACAAGGTGTGGGTGTGGGCTTCTATCCTGCTATGTTGAAAGGCACTCTCAAAGCAACCCCAGAAATAACTGGAAATTTGGCTCTTTGCACCTGGCAAGCTAACCAGGTACCTCTGTTACCTCCACTGGTTTGCACAATTATAGGGAGTTGAAGGTGTTGATTGCAGACCCTCTTTCACATATTAAGGGCCACACAAATAAAAATAAATAATGACAAAATGACCTGAGGGTAGCAGTTTTTTAAAAGTATGTTTTTGTTGATTTCAGAGAAAGGAAGGGAGAGGGAGAGAGAGAGAGAGAGAGAGAGAGAGAGAGAGAGAGAGAGAGAGAGAAACATCCATGATGAGAATCATGGATCCGCTGCCTCCTGCATGCCTTACACTGGGGATCGAGTCTGAAACCTGGGCATGTGCCCTGACTGGGAATCAAACCGTGTCCTCCTGGTTCATGGATCAATACTCAACCACTGAACCACACCAGCTGGGCTGAGGGTAGCTATTTTTGAAAAATTTAAATTTAAGATAGGGTTTGACACAGTCTGTTTTGTTGTTTCTCATGTTAGGAACCGGAGATACTAGCTTTTGAACTATAAACACAGCAGTTTCATTTGTTCAACCCAGTACCTGAATAGCAAACAGGATATACCACATTTCCCCTGCTAGCTGGTTGTATCTTAAGTGTAGATTGTAATGTAATCTGAGTTAAGGTTTGGCATGTAGATTTTCAATGCCAGTTCTTACTTTGCTCTCGGGAGTAACCTCAGGGAGGTTGGCGATAAGAGAGGATTTTGATCACTTGATTAATGCTATTGATTCTTCACATGTTAATTCCTCCTTAAATCATTTGCTCTAATAGCAAACCTTGGGTTAATGGATGGGTTGGAGAGATGCCCAGGCCCTAGGGGTTTTGTGAGTAGGATCCTGACTGAGTGCTTCCCCAACCTAAGCTAAGATATTGAAGTCACAGGCTGCCCATCCCTTTAGGTCCATTTGAATTTGAAGTCAGCACAGTTTCCCATTATAGCAAAACTCCTATCACTAGAGTCAATCATCAGACAATGCCATTCCTTTGAAAAGCAATATTTTAACAACCAAATAAGAATTCACATTATTCACAAAATAATTTCTTTAGAAATATCCCCTTCTTCTGTTCTCTGTTCGTTTCCCTTGTTGTACCAGACCACGCCCTTTGATGTCCTAATGTTGACTGTACTATTACTAGTATGATGCTAACAGCATTGCCTGTTTAGTTCCTAACAGGACACTTCTTACCTGGCACTTTTGATCCAGAGTGTAGCTGAAAGAATGTCATCTTGAATATTCTTTTACTTATACATTGTGCATTTATTTAGTACCTACTACATGCCAGTCCCTATACACAGGGAGCTTGTATTTAAGAAGAAGAGACATACAAGTGGGTAGCGTGAGTGGGACCTTAATTGGGATATATCTACTAGTATGTAGTAAAATAGATACACTCAGTAAGTCCATTAAGCCCCTGGGAGGGGAGGGTGGAAGCCTCCCTAGAGAAGGTGGCTGAAACCCAGTAAGAGTTCACCAGGAGACCTGGGAGGAACGTGTGTCAGGTAGAGGAAGGATGGGGAACCTTTTTTCTGCCAAGGACCATTGGATATCGGGCCATATAAAATTATCGACTTAGAAATTAGCCTGCTATATTTGGTCAAACATTTAATTAACTCACCCTAATGCCTTGGCAGGGCCAGACCAAATGATTTCAGGGGCCTTATAGGACCTGGGGGCCAGATGTTCCCCACCCCTGTGGTAGAGGGAACAGCAGGGTCAAAGGCCTAAGAAAAGAGCTGGGTAAATCTTAAAACTTGTGTCATAAAAGAAAATGCATTTAAATAATATGGCTTTTCTCTATACCAGTATTTTGACTTCTTTGTTCATTCTTACTAACAAATTTAATTGAAATTGGCTGTAATTGGTTCTTTTGGCCCTCTATTTTCTTATGACTGCAGTTTTAAAATATATCTTCATGTTTTTCATCTTGTACTCTGAGGTCTCATTTCATTGAATTTATCTTCTTATTAAATTACTAGAGGCCTGATGCACGGATTCGTGCACTGGTGGGGTCCCTCGGCCTGGCCTGCACCCTCTCTCAATCCAGGACCCCTCAGGGGATGTCAAAGAGCCGGTTTCGGCCCGATCCCCACAGGCCAGGCCAAGGGACCCCACTGGTGTACAAATCCGTGCACCAGGCCTTTAGTATGCATGTAAGATCTTTTGGTTAATCTCTTCCTGCCCTCCCCCCTCCCCCTTCCCTCTGAGATTCATCAGTCTGTTCCATGTTTCCATGCCTGTGCATTGAGTGTCTGCCCCCTGGGGGTCAGTGCACATCATAGCTACTGGTCGAACAGTCAGACAGTCGCTTAGGCTTTTATATACTAGTATATAGATTTTATAGAGTGCAACAACTCTTAGGAATGTCTTCCTGTTCCTTGAGTTATATATTTTTTTGTGCTAGAGAGATGGGATTAAAAGATAAGGTCTGTATGTTTTTTTGTTGTCTCTCTCTTTTTTTTTTTCCTTTCCTCATTGCTCTAGTTTGTTTGAATGGTTGTATGCCTTTAATGCCTGGGTGACTTGGATCAAATTTTCTATTTTGTGCTGATATACTGAGGAATACTTTTTGACCTTTTACCATGTTATCTTACAATAGGTTGTTTTTCTTTCTTCCAAGCTACATTGGAGGGCTTTATTTTGTGGTCCATTTATGTTTGTTACTGCTGTAACCTCTTGTAATGGGCAGGGAAGGAGGAAACCCCACTGAGGTGGAGAGTGTTCCTCAGTGTTCCTGCGCTCTGCCTTCTCTCACCTAAGATTTTGCTAAATGTACTGTGTTATGATTCAAGCTGCTTAGTTTATGGATAGGGGAATGGGTGGGGCATAGCCAGTCTGCCTTAATTCATTTCTCCAGTTCCTGGTGAATTTCTAGAGACTTTTATTTCAATCAGGCTGACCCTATTGACTTTCCTCCTTTTCACTCATTACTCTCCTGAAGTAATTTTCACTGAAACATATAAAAAAGGCCACACAGTTTGTGCTTCTTTACAGATTTGAGGTTATAGGAAATAATTCTCAGGATTCCCACCCATTTGGCTATCAGAAAAGTGAGGGCCTTTTCCTCTGGTCTTGAGAAATTTGTTTCTTACCTTGATCATGGAGTTTTAAAGTGTATTATATCCCCTTATGTTCTTTTCCTTGCTTGGTGGCTCTTGGTAGAATACTTTCACTAATTTTCATTTATATATATATATATATAAAATTCGGGGCGGGGGGGGGGGGCTATTACTCATTTTGCTGATTGTGAAGGATATTCTATGGTTCAGTTTTCAGCAATCATCACATCATCACAGACCTGATAGTTTTGCCCATTAGATAACCACAAACAACCTCTCTAACTCTGATTCCTTTCCTAAGGATTCAGACTAAATTTCGACAATTTGAAGTAAATTTGCTTACCGAAGCAATTCAGTTTAAGTAAATTTGCTTATTATTTACTTTACAAACCAAAGGAGAATCCCATTAAGGTTATAGATTGTGGCTCTAGGAAAGGACATTGGCTCACCTGCCTCCACCTTCAACAGATGACTGTGCTGATCGGGTGACCTCATTCTGATTGGAGGAAAGAACTGGTGTCTGCACCTTCCCTCCCTTGCCATGTGGCTCCATCAGTTCTCTATATTCCTACACGTCGTGTGCCTAGGCAAGGCTCTTTGGCAGCTCTGCCCAAGAAGCCATCATGCCTGATCCATAAACCAGTCAGTCTGCGATGCGTAAAAGCAATGTGACTTTGTGAACACCACCCAATCCCATAGGAGACTTACCGCTCCTGAGATGAAAACTTCCATCAGCTCCAGCAACTGGAGCCTCAAACGCCCATGTAATTGCCCTACTTGGCAATCTCCTTCTGAATCATCCTTTTTCCATGGCACGGACTATGTGAAAACCGAATGCCCTTGGGAATGAGTGGGTTTGCTGTTGTGCTGGAGTCTGACAAATAGATTTGCTTTAGGTAACACTAAACCCCCTCTTACCAGAGGGGCCTCCAGAGCTGCTGACTGCCTTCCCACACTTCTTTGTTACCTTAACTCACCTTTATATGAACAACGGGGTTCTCTGACCTATGGACAGGGTGACATAATCTCAAACAGAGAAATCTTCCAGAGATTTACCCAGTGAAGAGAAAGTCCATTCTCTTTCCTCCACTTCCCTTCCCCTCCCCACTCCCCTTTCAGGAGAAGGAAAGACATTTGCTCTGCCCCAAGAAAACTTGCAGAATTGGGGCGGGGGCTTACCTGCATTCTGAGTTTCTCTACACTTGCTTGCCTAGAGGACTCCTGAGGTCTTATATAATCTTGCTTCTCCTCATGGGGGAAGTTACAACATTATTTGGGGGTGATTAAAAACAATTCATGAGTTTAAGAAATAGAGTAGAAGTGATTGTGGAAGGTAGCTTTTATTTGCTGCTCCTTTGGTTTTATAGTTTCTTAAACAGTTTCTTAAGTGAATTAAGTGCTGAAAACCCTTTGCCCCTTTAGGGGATGGTATTATTACCTCAGATTCTCCCATATTTTTTAGAAATAAAAGTATCATGTAATTTTCTCCTCTTTCGCCCCCTCCTCCTCCTCCTCTTCCTTCAGATCTGGCGACAACTAGTTAATTTTGAAACTTCCAGAGAAATTATTTCAGTGTTACACTGCACCTCTGGGAGAAGAATGGAATCTCTCTCTCTCTCTCTTTTTTTTTCTTTCCATATGCTGACAAAAATCTAATTTCAGAGGGCAATGATGTCACCAGCTAATGAGCAAAATATTTCTCACTAAACAGATGAGTCCTTCCCTTAATCCTTTGTGAAATAAGTAAAAAAAATCCCCGCAGTGTGTTTCATATTTTATTACTTGGACAACTCATAAACACTTTTTAAAGTAATTCTGGCTTCTTTAAAGAGCAAGACGAATTATTTTATAAACACGAAGAATAACATTAACCTGATGGCTGTGCATGGGAGGCCCCTGCCACAGCCACTGGTGACAGAGGGGCTGATCTTGAACATACATGCCTCCTCGGAGCCAGGATGCTGCCCCCAAGGTAGGGAGTGACTTTGAATGCATCACTTCTTGGCCTAGTGGAAGGGGATTAGGAATGTTGGAGAGATTATGAAATCCAGCTTGGAGAAGAAGGGCTTAAAGCTGGTGTTGATTGCTGTCACATGCTGTTTATAAGGCAACAGCATCTGCCCAACTCTCCTTTGTCCAGATAGATAGGCATCAAAGGTCAGGGGGGAGAAAGGAGTGGGGTCACAGGGCCACCTAAAGGCTGGACAACTCGGCTCATATAGGAACAAGGGCAGGCCCCCAACCCATGGCAAGTGCCCTTCCCCTCACCGAAGCATCTGCATTTCCCAGCCAAAGGTGAACTCTTCCACGTTCCCAATCCCCATATCTCTTTGTTCCTCTCATGCATTTATCACAGTTGACTTATATGAATCATATTTCTGAATTTCTCTTGGGCTCTCTTTCTAGAATAAAAACTTTGTAGTTCATGTAAAGCTAACTTACACATATTTCTAAACCTCATTCTTGATTTACTGTATTCATTCAATTATTTCAATTAGGAAATATTAGCACAGACAGATACTATTTTTACTTACCTAAGTGGAAAAGAATACTGTAATTTTCAGTGTTTGCAATTGTGTGGGGAAATGGTCACTCTTTTTATACTACTCTGAGATTTAAAAAAATAATACAATGCTTTTTCTGAGCAAATTGTTAATGTGTATCAATTTGAGTGTCGACCTATGAACCAGGACGTCATAGTTTGATTCCCTATCATAGCACATGCCCCGGTTGCAGGCTCATCCCCAATGGGGGGTTGTGCAGGAGGCAGCCAATCAATGATTCTCTCTCATCATTGATGTTCCTATATCTCTCTCCCTCTCTGAAATCAATGAAAAAATATTTTTTTAAAAAGACCTAAAGATAATAACCATTCACTTACCCATCAATACTATAATCTAACCATCTATTCTATAAAAAGGATGTTAGATGTCTTAGAAAATTAACAGTATATTGTTCATCAGAGCATTGTTTATAATATTGAACAACTAGAGGCCCGGTTCCTTCAGCCCAGCCTGCACCCTCTCCAATCGGGGACCCCTTGGAGGATGTCCGACTGCTGGTTTAAACTGGCAGTCGGACATCCCTCTCACAATCTGGGACCACTGGCTCCTAACTGCTCACCTGCCTGCCTGCCTGATCACCCCTAACCACTCTGCCTGCCTGATTGCCCCTAACCCCTCTACCTGATCGCCCCTAACTGCCTCTGCCTGCCTGCCTGATTTCCCCTAACCACCTCTGCCTGCCTTCCTAATTGCCCCCAACTGCTCTCCCCTGCCAGTTTGATCACCCCTAACTGCTCATCCCTGCCTGCCTGATTGCCCCTAATTGCCCTCCCCTGCTGGCCTGGTTGCCCCCCAATTGCCCTCCCCTGCTGGCCTGATTGCCCCTAACCCCCTGCCAGCCTGATCTCACCCCCAACTGCCCTCCCTTGCCAGCCTGATCACTCCTAACTGCCTCTGCCTTGGCCTGCACCACTATGGCTTTGTCTGGTTGGAAGTTGGATGTCTGGAAGATGACTGGTCGACCCAGTCTAATTAGCATATCACCCTTTTATTAGTATAGATAGATTATGTAGGATAGGATTGCTTAAATGCGGAGGGGGGGCCCTTTTTCAGCAGGAGGAGATGCTCTTGGCAGACAAAAGTACATAATCCCTATATCTGGGCTGATAGCCAGCCATATGCGCTATACTGCCAAACTGGTTATTAAAAAATTGAACCGCTTTCTTACACCTTACACCAAACAGCTGTTGCCCTTAAAACCCCTCCTCAGCCCCCACCTAAGGTTCTGCCTTCGAAATTCACCCAGATTAGGTTCTGATTGGTTGATTTCTATGCCAGTCAGTGTCAAAAGCTCCGCCTCCTAGGCAGCCATTGGCTCCTCTCAGTTCACCCAGATTTGGTTCTGATTGGTCAGTTTCTATGCCAGTCAGCATCAAAAACTCTGCTTCCTAGGCAGCCATTGGCTCTTCTGGGAAATCCAGAATGGCCCTGCTGACAGCTGCCTTTCTCTCCAAGCCTATCTCCAGGCCTGATCCATAGCCTCCACGGCATCTGCTGATCAGGCCTTTCCTCTCTCTCTCTCTCTCTCTAGGCCTCACCAGCAGCCATGGTGGCTGCGGATCAGGCCCTGCCTCTCTCTCCGGGCCTTTCTCTGGGCCTGATTCGCAGCCGCCACGGCAGTGGTGAGGTCATTAGGCCTCCGGACCGGCCCCGGGCTGGAGGCTAACAACCTCGCCGCGCTTGCCTCACCCCGCCCACCCCCCTGCCACCCTGCCCGCCTGCCCGCCTGCCGCCAGCCTTGCTGTGATAGGAGCCTGTGGGCTGCGGGGGAGGTACCAAGAGGTGCTCCATGCACTTCCTGGTGACCGGTCGTCTGTCTGGTCTTTTAGGTCATGACGGCCCTAGGCTATTATTAGTATAGATTGGAAACATGCAAATATCCAATCGTGTGGGTATTGTTTGAATAAATTATGGTATACTATTGAATTATTAATGTATTTTATTGTTGAATATTTGTTGACATAGGAAAATGTTCAAAATTTTAAAATGCAGGTTATAAAACAGTTTGAACAGTATTTATTGAGAGCTTCAGGGTTTCTCTAAAGAAAACCCTTCGAGTCACACTGGCCCAGAAGGTCACAATTATAAGCAGTTTATTTCTATTTACACTGTGTTTTTATGTGAGGGAGGCCTTGGAGACCCTGATAGTGACCTTGGGAAGTGGAGCAGCTTAAGAACGTGAGGTCATTGTTTTTTTGCAAAACAAAGTATAGAAAAACAAGAGTGTATTGTGTGTGTGCGTGCGTGTGTGTGTGTGTGTGTGTGTGTGTGTGTGTGTATAAAACAAGTGGGTGGACATAAACCTAAAATATTAGTACTTTTTCTATTTGAGCAAGGGGATAAGTGATTTCTTATTCTCTGTTTTGTGTTTCTGCATTTTCCAAATTGCCTATAATTACATACCTATCATGTGCAATGAAATATAAACAAATATTACTAAAATACAGATATAGAAATGAATATGACACTGCTCATTGTCCTCATGAAGTTTAGTGGAGGGCTAAGTATATTTTGTGCTAAGTCCTATGTTAATGCTGTTGTAGATTGTTGTACAACCACACAGTCTAAGGAAAATGAGGAGGAAGGCCAGGAGGGCTTTCCAGAGGAGGTGGCACGTGGGACTGAATCTTAAAGGATGAGTAGAAGCTAGGGAGGTGGGTGGGGTGGTCAGAGATATTTCCAAAATGGGAACGTGCAAGTGCAAAGGTACACAGGCATGTGAGAGCGTAGGTATTTGAGATGGTCAGAGGATAAGAACCAGGGGCAAGGAAAGGCCCTTTCCACATAGCATTTGCATAGTAGAGTTCCTGGGAAAAAGGGTAGGGCTCTGGCCATGCAAGGTCCTGTTTCATGGTAAGTCCTTTGGACTTTGTCCTGAGGAACTAATGGACAATGAACAGTAGGAGTTAAATCTGTCCTCAGCAAATTTGCACACCTACTGTGTGCTGGGTACGTTCAAGTCCGTCATCCAATTAACAAGATCAGCCATACCCCGTCCTCATGAAATTTGTCCCTGCTGTATCCACCTTCCCTCCACCAAGAAGCTTTCCAGGGTGGTCTGGCCAAGCCTAGTCCTTCAAATATCCCACAGTTTATTCTGATGCAGAGCAAGGGCTGGGAGCTACGGGACCGGAGAGTTTAAACCTCCTCATTCCACATTGATGACGCACATATGCAGTGAGGGCCCACGTGGGGAGTCCTTCACGGTCACTGTAAATGCCAGGAGCGGGGACAGACATGCTCCCTGTCCCTGTGGACCCTCCTGTCTTCTGAAAGACACGCCTGTGTTGGGTGCCCATGTGGTGGTTAAAAAGGGGTGTATGAGAGGAGTTGGCCTCTAGGGGTTCTTCCCTCCACCCTCCTCACAGAGCCTGGCTCAGTTACTGCCCAGCTTCCTGTAGATCTCACACTGATAGAGGCTTCGCTACCTACCAGGCTCCGGTACTTACCTTCAGGGTCATCTTTCATCTTCTCAGGAATGTAGGACGTTTATCTCTGCCTATCTCCTTGAAAAAGGAGAGAAGTTACGAAACACGTCCAAGGCACGTGCTGTTCACCAGTGGCATCAGGGGCCGGACTCTAGTGTTCCTAAGTCTGCTCAGAATCTGCTGTTCAGACCCAACCTCCAATGTTGGCCATATCACTAGCTTTCACATGTTTTCTTTGCCTTTGCTATTTGCACAGCACCTAAAGAGCGGTTTGTAAGCATTGAAACTGGTCTTGTTTGAGTTCTAATCGGTAACAGATACCAAGCACTTACTGAGTTCTAGTTGTCGATCATACCTAGACACGTTTTCAAACAACATACTAAGATAACTGTTATTTGACTACATTGACGTAGAGGGATACCAAGACCCAAAGAAGTGATGTGATTGGCTGGAGAACTTGGAAATTAAGCCCAGGTTGTTCCGGCTCCAAAGACTCTGGGCTTCCATCTTCCCTTTACCCCAACTCTCATGGGGGCATCCACATTTTCTTAGTTTTCTTCAAGTAGCACATTCAACCAAGGGCTTCTGCTGACCGTTTTAAGGAATCTGAAGCATGATGTTGCGTGCAGTGTGGTTGTCAGGCCGGGGTGAAGAAAGCCCACGTAGAGGCGGGAGGTGTAGGAGCAAACCCGTGAAGTCTTGGATTCTGCCTCCACCATTTACCGTCTGTGAAATGCGATCGTACGTCTAAATACTTGGCACGGTGCCTGGGAATTGGGAGCATTTGGTGTAGACGGGTGTTGGAAGAACACGTCGAGAAAGCACCTGCCACACTTTGCGGCACTTGTGGGCCCTCACGGGGCAGTGGGAAGGTGGCGTACGTGAAACCAGAGCGGTGTCGGTGAACGGACTGGTGAAATGGGGAACTAGGCAGAATAGGGAAGGTGTGGCGAGCCCTTGTGGGGAGAAGTAATAGGAAATCCCATAAGGGTAGGAGGAAACATTTCTGGGGCAGAAAATTGGGGGGTTCTTGCTGAAGAGTGAGAGATGCCACAGGGGCCCCAAGGAATGAGCGGGACAGGTGCTCAGGAAAAGGGGGTGAGCTCTGGCGGTCAGTGGCACAGCCTGGGATCTCCTCATGGGTATTTGTGTTGTGTAATGTCCTTCCAAGAGAGGGAACTTTACATAATACCTAAGGAAAGACCCACACAGTGCGAGAGGCCCCTGGGAGTGAGCAGCGCATACTGTGCGGTGGGAATGTATGGCTTTCCCGAGTGAACGACTTTACCCCTGAAAATGCAGGCACGCCCGGCAGCCCATGACATGGAAACTTCATAGGGGTCCTCAGTCCTGTTTGCTTAGATGGCGTTCTGCTTAATTGACAGCATGTACTCCTTGCTCCCCAGCCCGCCTGAGAAAATCCAATGATCCTATTGCTCCCGTTTCTAGAAAACAAGAGAACCCGGCTGCTCTGAGAGGATTGTTGAGACAATTTGGTGAGACAGTTTTAGAAGTGACCCTGGAGGGGAGAGCGCCCTACATGGACACCCGTGGTTAAAATAGGAAAAGGAGTGAGAAAGTGGCAACTCTAGGAGAAAACCAAAATCATCAGTTTTAATTCAGCCATTTCAGAAATAGCCATTGGACGGTGTCTATTTTCGATCGAGACTACTCCTCTCGGGCTGTTCAAAGGAGTATCTGCGACAGAGATCTTTTCTAAGTCCCGTCGCTCGGACGGGTTGGTCCTTGTCCGGATTTGCTCAGCTTCTCGCGTTCTTTTTTTCTGTCTCTGGAATTCCATAGACAGTAATTAAGGAACTGGAGGCCAGCGGGAGGTCAGGGAGCCTTCGTCAGTGAAAACGGGGATTGTTTGCCACGTACAACACTCCCTTTTTTCCTTGTGGTGAATAGAAGATTTGCTTAGAGCCGATGACTTATGCCTTTCTTACAAGTTATGCAGTTAGCGAGGAACTGGGCACTCCGCAAGCAGAAAGCAGCTAATTGAATCCAGTGTCCTCACATTTTTCCCCTTTCGGATCCTAAACTGTGCCGGTGGAGCCTGTCTGATCATGTAACTCCAAAGGAGCATGTCCCAGAGCTGCCTAATCCTCACTTGGAGATCAGAGTTGACGGAAGGAGAGTGAAGACGTTCTCACAGTGGGGAGGGGTGGGGGTGCCGGACGTGCTCAGAATTACCCTTTCAGCCTGCTAAATGCCGAAGCCGGTAAGTTCGCTGGGCATGGTTCATGCAGAAGGGAAAAATGCGCTTTCTGTCATTTCAAGGCAAAGCCCTGGATTGCTCTTGGATTATTCCTGCTATGATGCTTTTTTCGCTTCTAAGTCCTCTAGATTTGTTCTTCTCCCCTTGTTTACTTCCCTGCCTTCTAACTCTGAGCATTCTCTCCTAGCCTGCGCACCCCATAATGAGGCATCTCTTTTGCAGGAGAAAAGTGAATATGATTTTGGGAACTCAGTGAGCATGCGAGGGATCGCGTGCCCAGCGGTGGGAACTCAGTTGTCTGTTGTGGAGGCTTTCAGTGGGAGGACGCCTTCAGATAGCCTCGCAGTTGCTTTGCCTAAAGCTGCAACCGATCGGCTTCCTTCTCTTAGCCTGGAAGGTTAACGCCATTGAGAAAGCGGACCTCGGAAGCTGGAGCGCCTGTGCCTGCTCACGCGCTGGGTTAACCAGACCCGGTTGTGTGCATTTCACAGGCAAATACATTTCCAGTTGCGGAAGGCTTTTCAGAAATGCCTACGTATCTTAGAGTGGTATGTGCTAGCCCCGGGGGGAGAGAGGTCGCCTTAGTGTGGCTGTTAATTGAGACTCTGCAAGGGGTGTTTGGAGCTGGAGGAGCAAGCTGCGTGTGTTTCTTCAGAAGGCGCGGTGGGAATCCCGTGCTCACTGTGGTCTCAGGCTATCTATCTCCCCAGAGGGTTCTGGTTGCTCCTTGCAAGTTCGCTGTAACCTGTGTGACAGTCCGTTAACGCCCGTGCCTGCACCACTGTGCCATGCAGCTTTTGGGAAGCATTTGTTTGTCTCGTCAGAGTCGCAAGAGTTGTCGTTACAGGGTTCAGTGAAATATCTGTTTACCGACCTGCAGGGACGGGCTTAAATCGAACAGCGAGGGGACACTAGGAGTTTGCGCCAGTACACAAACGTTTGTATCAACAAATGCTGTGAATTGTGTTCCTTTTTTCCCCGCTCATTTTTAATGTAGCTGTGTTATAAAAAGTCCTCCACGCTGGCTCCGTGTCTTTCCTATTAGAACATTGCAGATGTGTCAAGGACGCACATGTTCCAAAAGAAGCTGAGCGGGAAGGAGGCTCCACCCACCTTTGCGAGCCAAAGGGCCCCCTACGTTCCTCATTCAGCACCCTGGCAGGCAATGGTGTACTATCTCTTTAAAGCAGCTATAGTTTTGTGCTTTGGCTTGGTCACTTTGTTATGGTTTAAAACTGTGGAGCCAGCTGTCTGCAAGCTGATGTAATGTTGCCATGGAAACCAGAAATGAAACACTTAAGCATCCACCGCAGAATTACTACATATAGCATTAGCCAAAGTAATTAAACGTTGAGCCCTATGGGCTTTCTGTTGGAAAAATCTGCAATACAGAGACTGGAAATCAAATGCTTGTATTTATAATATTGTAAATCCACTTTTCCACATCCTTTGGTGTAGGATAAATTAATTGCCGTTTTCTACTAAAGGTTTAGAGGTTGGGGGGGTTTATGCAGATGATTGAGTATTTTAGTACTCTGTCCTGGGGCAGGACAGAGAAGGGGAGGAGAGACCATCTCGGGTTTGAATGTATATAAAATATATACATTTTTTCACTGTAGTTTATTTAAAACTTGTCTTATAATAGTTCTGAATTTATTTTGGAATCAATCATTCATATACAGTGCAGATTTCCTTCATCTTCTACTAAGTTCCTCCCGGTGGGGAGATTTCTTAATTAAAAAAAAAAATATTGTAGCCCTAGCCAGTTTGGGTCAGTGGATAGAGCGTCAGCCTGCAGACTGAAGAGTCCCAGGTTCAATTCCGGTCAGGGGCACATGCCCCAGTTGCCAGGCTCGATCCCCAGTGGGGGGCACACAGTGGGCAGCCCATCAATGATTCTCTCTCATGTCTATTTCTCTCTCTTCCTCTCCCTCACTCTCTGGAATTAATAAAAATATATTTTTTAAAAAATTGTAAATTCTCACCCCCCCATATCTGGGTATATTTTCTGAATAAAAAGACACAATATGTTATTTCCAGCATTTGGGAAGTGACACATTGCTTATTTAAAAGGAGAGACATGAAATGAGGAATTTAAGCTTAAAAGAACTTTTAAGTTTAAAAGAAATGCATGCCTTTTACAGTCTTTATGTTAAAACAGCTGGAGAGAACTTTTTAAAGGCAAATATTTCACAATTGTTTTTCCTCTGGACTCTGGAGGAAGTGAGAAGTCAACACCTCAATAAAAAACATTGTTCAGATACCTTGTTCAACTCCAGTAACTTCTAGGCTACTTAAAAGAGATTTTTCTATTTACAAAAAGAAATATATATAGATTTGTGTGTGTGTGTGTGTGTGTGTGTGTGTATGGTTTTATTTCACATTTTACTTCATACAAATTGTGTTGCATCTATCTTGTCTAGTATTAAAAACATGGCAATGCAAAGAGAGTTATCGGTGTCCTGGGCGGTTTGGCTCGGTGGATAGAGCATCAGCCTGCGGACAGAAGGGCCTCGGGTTTGATTCTAGTAAGGGCACATGCCCAGGTTGCAGGTTGGATCCCCATGGGGGGCGTGCAGGAGGCAGCCAATCACTGATTCTCTCTGATCATCGATGTTTCTGTCTCTCTCTCCCTTTCCCTTCCTCTCTGAAATCAATAAAAATGTATTTTAAAAAAAAAGAAAGTTATTGGTTGCTGTGATTTGTGTTTTGTCAGAGGCAAACACTTCCAAAATATTCATTTTTTTAAAGAAAAGTAACCATTACTTCAAAGTTCTAAAGAGCTTCTGTTTCTTAAAAGTAGATGGGCCATGTGAAAGCAATTGAATAAGTACCTGGAATCTGTTATTTTTCACCACAGTGACTCTGGGCAGAGGAAATTAGGACTGGAGGAGGCGGGGGAGTGTCTTTGCCTTGAAATCTGTTGTCCTGGTTTCACTTTTTTTTTTTTTTTTATTTCTCCCAGCAAAGTTCCCTCTGATGGCTTGTTTCCTCTTTAAGATTTGTGTCTTTGTGGACTGAAGGTTTTTGTGTTCTTTCTGTATTCCATTTCTCTTTTTACTTCCCCTATCCTCCCTCTCTCTCTCTCTCTCTCACACACACACACACACACACACACACACACCATCTCCACTACCACTCACCAGCAACCCCAAGCTACGTGTGAGGTATATATAATACATCAGTGATTTTTATCCTCTAATGTAGCTTCCTATATCTTGATTATAAACAAGATGCTTATTTCATTTTCAGAATTTTTTAATTTGAGGGTTATAGACATACATACCTATTTTAGGTTTGTTCATTGTTATGTACAGAGACTTTCTATGATCTGGTGTTGATTATTCTTCTATTAAACTTGCCTGGCTTTTGAGATACATCAAGAAGGCAGAATGTTTTTACATGTTTATGTGTAATTCCACGCATTGTGGTTTTGTTCAGGTGCCAATTACCCAGAAAGAGGGTTGACCAAGTTCTCATTCCTCCGGTTGACCACTGCAACCGTTTCATTGTACATAACAATTCAGTCAAGTAAAAATGAAATTCAAACCAGACAATATCATTATAGAGTAGGAGCTATATTTATTTCCTTGTAATTGTCTTACATTTTGAGTTTTAGGCCAAATGCAGTAAGCCTAATTACCAGCATGCAATATAGCCTCCTCCCCCCAATACCTGGGAGTGCATATTCTTTTTTTTTTTTAATGTTTGCTTGCTTATTTATTTATTTATTTATTGTTAATCCTCACCCGAGGATATTTTTCCATTGATCTTTTAGAGAGAGTAGAAGAGAGAGGGAAAGACAGATGTGAGAGAAACACATTGATTGGTTGCCCCTGCATGACCAGGGCCCCCGGCCGGGGAGGAACCTGCAACTGAGGTACATACCTTTGACCAGAATTGAACCCGGGACGCTTCAGTCTGGAGTCCCACGCTCTATCCTCTGAGCCAAACTGGCTAGGGCATATTTCTATTCTTGATCACCAGGTAACCAGTAGTTAACCTTAATTTTGAGATGTGTGTGCAACATTTTCTCTAGGAATTTTAGAGAAATGGACCCTGGATATTGATACTCTTCACAGACGGGAAGCCCGAGAAATACCCCTGTCCCATGACTTGTCACTTATGTGTTGTAATCATTATTCTTTAGTGGTGAGTGATTTGCCTATAGTCGTGCAGGGAGAAAGTACAGGCTGGGAGCCCCAGGGAGGAGGCCAGGAGCTGGGTTGTAGTTATCCCTCCATAGAGCCGCAGTGCTGCAGAAATATGTGCAGACTCACGACATGCACCATTTTTACACCTAAGAAATTCATATCGTCTCTACCCCGTTTCCTCTTGAATTGTTCTGTGCCCACTCTTGGTGACCTATTTTATCATCCATAAAGTCATGATTAATAAGGGCATTTCTTGGGGGGAAGTCTGCAGACTGAACTCGTGCTCAGAGGTGTGGCTTGTGTGCGGGTTTGCCGTGGAGGCACTCCTCTCCCTGCTCCTTCAGGGAAGTGGGTTTGAGGAAATGGAGAGAGAGCTGTTGCCAGGACGTGCAGTCTGAGCTGGAGTCGCACCAGCTGCCCAGGGTGTGCCGCGCCTGCGCCGCGGGCTCTGCGCTCCCGGGAAGCCGGGCCGGCCCTGCGGCAGCCCATTTCGTTGGAGACGTCTTTGCGTTTTTTTACATTTTGAACAGATAAAGCAGAGGAAGCTGCGTAATGAATGTTGGAACTGACTTGGAAGCGAAACCCTCATTTTGATCACAAGGAAAGGATTGTTTTTTGCCTGGGTCACTGCTGCGGAGAGAGATTTTTTTTCCTCTCTGTAATGTTGGATACTTGAGGGAAAACAGCTGGGCTGAGCATACTTGAATCGCTGCAAAACGGAATGGGATGCTGGGGAATATGGACTGCAGCGTATGGCTGAAAAGGTCAGCTTTTTCCCTTGTCCCTCGCGGAGGAATGCAGGGGCTGTCCTCATGCGGGCCTGCTGAGCTCTTGGAAGGAGCTGGGAGAGGCCGGAGGGATGGCTGAGATGTGGCAGGAGGTCCTCACGGGTGACACAGAAGGCGGCTTTTTGCATCTCTTCCCTTTTTCCTGCCCTGCTGGTTTTGATTTTCGGGGAGGACTGGAACAAGTCAACAGAATTTTGGTTTGGAGAAGTAGTTGGTGACCACGTTTCAACAGCAAGTCCTGATGGGCCAGACAGATGAGAGCCTGGCCCAAACCACAGCAGGGAAACTGGAATTACAGGGCCAGCCTTGGAGGGAGAGTCCTGCGGAGTTCTCCTGACTGGGGACCGGGAAGTAGTTGAGACAAAATGCACCACATGCCGGTCAAGGGCAAGGGTGTGTGTCCTGCTGCCTAGGACCTGCTTCTCCACTCCCGAGACCTTAAGATGGTAGGTGGAGCTTCTGGAACCTGTTGGGCAGATTTGGTGGTGCCCCAGGTTCCGCTGCAGCACTGCCAGAGTGCACGCCGGCGGTGAGGCCGGGCTGCCCCAGCTGCAGGAGCAAAGCTCCGGAGCAATGATCTGATTAACTTTTCTTTTGTTTCTTTGCCAGTCAAGAGAACAATCGGATGATGAGACCGAGGAGTCGGTGAAGTTTAAGAGGTTACACAAGCTGGTAAACTCCACTCGCAGAGTGAGAAAGAAACTAATCAGGGTGGACGAAATGAAAAAGCCCAGCACTGAAGGTAAAAAAGCTAACTCCACCCTGTTTATTCCAGAGTTAATCATGTGGACTTCATTTTTCCGTAGGGAAAGAATAGGATTTCAAGTAGAAAATGGGTTGAGTTCTGGCAGAGAGAGAATTGGGGCTGCACCTTAGCAGGGCAATGCTCAGCAGGTTATGGGATGAAGGATCTGGTGTCCAGAATTTGGGGCGGGGGGGGGGGGCGGGGGGAGGAGGCTTAGTATTTGAAATGCTAGTACAAAGATGGGAACTGGCTAGTATGTGACAGTGAAATCTTCTCACGGTGTGGCATAGCTTTAATTTTGAGCTTATACTATTTTATATAAACTTGATTTTATAACTTCCTCTTAGTATAAGCCTCTGCCCCCAAAAGGACCATGGCTCTGGCCCAGCGGAGTTAGTCAAAACTTGATTTGCATCCATCTCAAACAAACATCTGGCAATTAAGGCACTTCACATCCTTCGCGTCTCTGAGGGATGATTCGTTCTTCCTGTAAACTGTCTCAAGTCTCAGTTCAAATGAGGCTTTAAGGATCTTCTGTGCTAAGTGGATCATTGAGAGCTACACTGCTGCCTAAGCCACTTGTCCGATGAAGCAATAATGTCAAAGGGGGGCAGGAGCTTGGGTTTATTGGAATGAGTAGTTAACCTTTGAAGTGTAATTACGACAGTTTAAATCACAACCAATCTGTCTCTCTTTTTTGTTAGTAGTGTGCATTTGCAGCATCTTATAAAATTCTCCCCCAAAGATAAAAGAATAAGATTTCCGATTTGGAAAATGATGAGTGAATTGAAACAAACAAGCTGGAAAGAATGTCTGTATTGTTGAAATGTCACACCTACATTGTGAGGAATTTCAACTTTTTAACATCTAGATTTAAAAAGTATCATTGTAGCGGTCTTTCTTTTTTTGTACATAAATGAAACCAAGCTGTAGAGGGAACTGAATTGCCCCTTATTTACGTAGATGATGGTTTCCTGTTGTTATTATTGCTATTTTTATTTTAATTTGTTGTAATGATTTATTAGTTTAAATCCCCTAGAGGAATATTGAAGGTAGAGGGGTTACTGTGGGAGAGTGGAGTTAAAGGGGTAAAGAAAGGAGGAGAGAGATCTGCTTTATGGCCAATTTCATAAACTTAGAGTTGTAGCTAATTCCTGGGTTTCTTTTGGGTGACTTCTTTGCATGGCAATTCTGTTTACTTTTGGATGCAATGCTGCTGTTGCATTTGGATGTTTTAATACCTGTCTGCCAGTCATGGTTTCCCCTTATTGTGGCAGCTCTTCCTGGTGTCCCTTAGTGATATTAACTAGAACCCCATGGAGCTGCCATCATTGAACCTGGGGGGGGGGGGGGGTGGCGGGGAGCATGGCATTTAAAAAACTCATGCACACTTGACAAAATTAAATCTCAAACATCACAACTAGATTGGTGGATCTTGTTCATAAATGAGATAAAATGAGTGGAGTAGTTAGTGTTGGCCCCTTCAGACATGACAGTCCTGTGTATTGAGGTAGCCTTTTCCACTAGAATAACATTTGTGAAAACAGAAATATTCTAACTCCCATAATTATCTCAGAATAAATAATTCAACTAACTCTGAGAGACATAGTTTAAAAAAGAAAAAAAGAAAAACCTACCAAAAGAGATAGTTCTGGGGTAAACAGTAATGACCTAAGTGACTTCTTACTCTGAACTTTTAATTCATCTGCGTGTGAGTAGGTGTCTCAGATGGATGATGGATTCAGTGAGCGGAGTCCCAAGTGAGTTGGGGAACTGGGATACCACTGACTGGGCTTGCTGGTATCACCAAGAGAGGTCCCAGGTGGGTGTGCAGCTCGGGGCATCTGCATCGGGCTGCCCCCAACACCCTGCTAGGCAAGCACTCCTTCCAGCCCCTGCGTAATAGAACTCTCTGAGGTTCCTCATTGGCAAAAGAAGCGGTACTTTCTACTTTGGCCCCTACTTCTGCCAGCAGTTAAGATTCATACTCCCAGGAACCCCTGCCCTCTGCCCCAGACCTTCAAAGTGGAATCCTTTTGACTTCCTGCGTGCCTGTGCCAATGCTAAGTTGTCTGAATACTTACTGAGACCGTTCTGCATGCCAGGCACTTTCCTAAAAACCATAGATTTTATGTTCCTTTTGCTATATCATCCTCAGAATCGCCCCCAGAGGCAGGACTAATACCATACTCATTTCACAAGGGAGGACACTAAGACACCAAGAGGTGAAGTAATTTACTCAAGGTCATCCCACTGAGCCAGCCAGCACAAGACACAGAATTAAGTCTGGGCAGCCTGACTCTGCATCCTGGGTCTCCACTCTGCTGCCACGCTGCCCCTCCCCCCAGCCCTGGAGGCTTGGGAAAGCCTGCAGAGTTACAGTCCTTCACCCAGACTCACCCTTGTAACTTGAGTTTCAAGTCCTTATCTGGGGCACGATGACCCGAGACAATGTTAAACTGTAAGCCAGGTCAGTGCCCTTTGCCTGCCCATTTCTCTGTCTTTCTCCTTAAGCCGATGCCCTCCCACCGCCTTCCCTCATTGTTCCAGCCCATCTGTAACCTCATAATGAATCACTCGCCCTTGTACAGTGCTTTTCAGCATATAGAGAACCTTCACATACCCCCTTTTATTTAATTTTATCCTCTCAGTCCCCTTGCAGTAGGTATTACAAAGCTAGGTAGGCATTATCACCAGTGAGGAACAGACTCCGAGACGGAAGTAATTGCCCAAGGTCGGGAGATGCTGAGTGGCAGAGCCAGGGCCGGAATCCAGGGCATCAATCTGTGCTCTCTCTCAGCATTAAGTCATCCTCTTCTGCCAGAGTCACCTTTCCCTCTGTGTTCTGGTCTCAGCTGAATAAAATAGATAAAGGTCAGTGTGTGAAGCATATCACGCTAAGTGATGACAGAGGGAGCACTTTTTTGATTGCCATTCTCTCGATAGGATGGTTGTACTTTCAAGCCAGAGGAGAATGGGGAAGCGGTGCTCTGAACCCAAGGAACCCAGTGCAGGCTGGGATTTCAGGGACTGGGCACGGCAGACAGAAGAGCCCGTGCCACGCGAGGCCTGCCCTCAGCACGGGCTGATAAACCTTTGCCACATTTCCTCCAAACCCTCCACCACATGCTGACTTCCTGAACCAGGGAGTACAGCCACATATGTTGTGGATGTGTGTGCCCCAGCTGGTTCTAACTCCAGGGTGACACGGAAGTATTGGGATCTCTGATGACAGCCCTAAAGACAGAGCCCAGAAAATGTTCACCCACCACTGAGTGCCAGGTCCTTAAACTATTTAGTCAACCCACCTGATTTCCCAAAGCCCCTAAGGACTATGGGTAGATAAGGGCATTTGCACGCCTCCTTGGACACTTGGGCTGCAGGAAAAGCCATGGTCTGTGACTGGATTGCTTTTGGGGGAAGTCTGTTGGTGGGCTGCCTCAGCCACCAGGCTGTGCCTCTCGTCTTGGTTGTGGAGAGCAGACTAAGAAGAAGAGGTTGCCATTTTACTTGGGGCAACTCAGAGACCCTTGGGCTCCTTACCTGATTAGTCAGACGTCCTGAGGAAGTAGCAGGAAACATTCATGATATTCGCACACTGCTTCTGGTCTGGCAAATTCCCGTCAGAACCCTGGACCCTAATGTTGAACTCTCCGGGAAGGTCTGGGAATAACTCTTGAGTTGAGTGGGTTTGGCCTGCAGATGATGGAGAATTTTTGACTGGGCATAGTTTTGACTCTCGCTTTCCACCACCACCTCCTTGACTTCAGAGTCAGTCTAGGGTTGTGCTTAATAGCAGTGGTACTTGTTTCTTTATATTTGGAACTGTAATTCCAATCCAAATAAGAAACTTTTGGAATTTTAAATTGCCACCAATCCACTCATTCCCGCTCCCCCTCCCCCCGAAGTGAGCAGTCCTTTCCCTTTATCTCCGACATTTAACCGCACACTGGCACCCTCCTTCCAGCTGGTATATTTAGTGCCATCCCTCTGTTCCAGGAAACTTTGTGTTTTTTCCTCTTCACAGTTCAGCTGGTGGAAAGCTGTCCTGCTCAAAAGTTTCCTTATAATTAAAGGGACACAGCCCGTTAGGGTCACTACACCCACAGTTTGACCTACTTCTTTTCTCACATCTGTTCACCTCGGTTTTCCTGCCAGCAAGTCCAGCCAGACCTTCCCTCTGGGCTCCGGAGGGCTTGGTGTGGTACCTGGCTCCCGCAAAGGCTCCAGGAGCCGCGGCGTCCTTGAGATGCAGTGGGACGCGGGTGGGGCTGCTGGCAGGTCCCCGCCCCTCAGGGCCGCTGCTGCCTCTAGCAGTGCCGAGTTGATGGGACAGTCTGGCTGGGGTCACTCAGTTCCCTAACTTCTTGTGTTTGTCCTGTCAACGGGGGACCATTTGTCAGTTGCATTCGCAAGGCACCACCCCTATGTGGTGGTGTTTTCACATCTGGACTCCCTTGGCGAGCTAATCACTGAAATGGCACATGTGCCAGTCAAACATCGCCGTCTGCCACATGGCGTTCACCACAACCTGAGTATGAGAAGGCAACCAGACTCAACAGGACGGCCTTTCCGAAGGGCAAGGGTCTGGTTCCAGCTTCTGGGGATTGCTGCACGTAACCAGCTGGGGAGGCTACTTACTTACTGCGAGTGCTGGGGGATGCCGTGGTAATGACTGGCTTAGAGTTCCCAAAGGCACTTTTAATAAGTCTATTAAGGGGTTTGGTCTACAAAGATATTTAAAGAAGGAGAGAAAAACACATCCGAAACCTTTCAACACCAAGCTTGCGTGAAGCCCTACATTGGCACAGTTTGATTTTCCCTTTTCACGTGCCGTTATGTAAGGGGGAGCCCGGTGTATGAAGAGGGTGAGTGACACAGGGAGGGCCATCCCTGTGGTTTCTGCACAGACGAGCTTCCTATGTGCAGGGTGGGGGTGCGTAAGGAAAGGTCGGGGAGAATGCAAAGGCGTGTGTGGAGGCCCTGACCGTGTCTGTTGCCCCCTCTGCAGGCGGGGAGGAGCCCGTGTTTGAGAGCCCCCCGGCGCTGGACGAGAGGGCCGCCCTGTACTCCGGCGTGCACAAGAAGCCCTTCTTGTTTGATGGCTCCCCTGAGAAGCCTCCGGAAGATGACGCCGACCCTTTCACCACTTCTCCATCATCCAGCAACCTGGAAGCCTGGGCCGCTGGCCGGAAGTTGGTCAAAACCTTCAGCAAAGGAGACAGCCGGGGCCTCATTAAGCCCCCCAAGAAGATGGGGACGTTCTTCTCCTACCCAGACGAAGAAAAGGCCCAGAAGGTCTCCCGCTCCCTGACCGAGGGGGAGATGAAGAAGAGCCTGGGGTCCCTGAGCCACGGGGTAAGTACCGATGGCGTGTGCTTCTGTGACAGCCACCGTCGCAGGCACCACCTTCTAGTGTCCCTGGAGGAGGTGCAGAGCGTCCGCAAGCAGATCCGCCTGAAGAAGACGGATGCGAATTACTCCTGTTCCCGAGCTTTTCTCTGCCAGCGTCCCTCCCGCAAAGGAGCTCACAGCACGCCCTGCGACCTGCAGCTGCTGCGGCAGAGACCCAAAGGGGGAGGGAGCTGTGGCGTCCCCGGCAGGAGGGGGCGCGGGCGCCCCGCGGTCAGCGAGGTCAATATCACGTACGTGGTGGAGCGGAGCCTGTACAGCCACCTGAACCTGAGCCAGCTAGTGCGCCCGGCCTCAGACAGGACCCTGAGCAAGGCCGAGCAGCAGGACCTGAGGCGGTGCCTGCTGCAGGAGGAGGAGGAGGCAAAGAGGAAGTGGGCCGCCACGGTCGACCGCTGTACTAAGAGGGTTCTCTTGAGAATCCACCAGAAGTCCGTGAGTCTCCCGGAGGGTCCCCAGCATGGCCTTGTCCTTTCCGTGAGGTGTAGTCAAGCATTATGGCCTTTCTTCTGCGGAGCTTGGCGTCCTCCCCGCTCTTCTGCTCAGAACTTCCTAACTTCAGGGCCCGTTCCATCATCATCTCAGATTTCCAGCCCTCCTTCCCATGTGTCCTCTTTCCTGATCCAGAGAAGGGCTCCCAGAGTCCCGGGGTGGGGTTTGGCCTCCTTCGAGGGTGGCTGTCTTCGTTCCCAGCCATCACGTCACTTTGACCTCAAAGAAGCTGATTCAAAACAGAGGGTATTTTGCCCTTAAAAGAGAGGCTTATTGTTTTAGCTAATTAAAACAATGGGAACTAGCTCATGGAAAGATTGCCATCATCCCAATCACCAATTTGGTGATTTGGAAACGTTGTCAAGTTTATTTCTTTTATCAGTAGAAGCAAATGGAAAATTCTTAAATCAAAAGGGAAAAGAATTAGAGTTCTTTTTAGTTAAGTCAAGTTGGCATCCTTAGCTTTTTAATCAAAGGAACAACTATTTTAAAATGTCCTCCACTGCTCCATTCTTCTATACATAGCAAGGAATGAAGTGCTTCTTTTCAAATCATAAAGCATTTTTCAGTTTTATTACTGAATTATCGGACTTTTGTGAAGTTTATTTTCAGGGCATGGCTTATTTTGAACTTGAGACTATAGATCCTTCCCCCCCTGAAATTCCCACCCAACCTCCAGTTTGCACAGTAGCTCATATACAGTATATACAGTGCACAGACGGAGGAGGCGTGGCTTCCTGGCCCTGCTGTCCCCTGTGCCCCGCTTACTTCCCTCGGGTCTGCCGGCTGTGTCCCCCTTTAAAGGTCTGAAGGAATGGACTACATGGCAGCCTCTCGTGGGGGCTTTCTCCAGGGTTTGTTCACATTCACGAGTAAGGTGTTTTCCCCCAGGTGATTACTGTGATTTAAATTCCTTCAATTAACTTCTCCTTTTGTGGATATGGAGGCTGGTGGGCCAGTGCCATCCATCCCCTTAAGATGACCTTCTCCTAAAAAAATCCTTCGATCCTTACCCCTTCTATTTTCCAACTATCCCTGCACATGCTGACCTTCTGGCTAGGTCTAATTTTCCATCTTCTCACATTCTTAACAGTCTTGCAAACCTTTTAATACTATTAGTGGCAATTTTTCTTCTCGTTCTTTCCCACATCAGGGCAACAATTATCAGTGGTCCTGTTTTGTTGTAAAATAACACAATTCCTTTTCTCACTCACTCAGTTCTGACCCACCCGTCTTTTGTAAAATGCTTGTGGCTAACCAGTCTTGGTATAGTTTACTTTTTACCTCTGGAAGTGTTCTGCCCAGTTTATGGGCCTCTCTGCCATTGGACATGACCTTGATGGACAGAGCCACCTCTTCTCTCTTAGTGGATGACTCAGCTCCGTGAGTTTAAATCATGTAATAATGAGAATTTATTGACATGGAGCACTTTGATCTGTTCATTGCCCCTCATATTATTTATTACCAGGTTAATGATCAAACTTTATCAAGTTTTTCTGTCCAGAAGTTATATTTCTAAGATTGGTGATAAATTACACTGAGGGACAGTGATTGAGTCTTCGTTGACATTGAGTGTGGACACGAGAGCAGTTTTTCCCCTGTAAAGGTGGCATTATGTAATTTCTGTTCCAAGTGTCAGCTTGAGGCTGGGTTTTTTAAGGTGCTATGAACTTGAGGCAGTACTGGGCAGTATTAATACTTGTGGAAATATATGTTTGATGCTAAATTAGAAGTTTGCACATACCTTTTATTGTAAGTATAGTTGTATAATCAGATAAACAAAATTTTCTAACTATTCAGAGACTATATGGGCAAATAATGTTAAACATCAAACAGAGGTGTGTTTTTTTTTCTTCTTTTTATTAAAGATATAATTTCTTTGCTTGCTTAATTTAAAGAGCTCTTTCTCTTCTTTTTGGCATATCTCTCCTTCATTTTATCCAAAAGTGCAGTGTCCTTTAATCTTCAACCTTGATCTTTTTTGTCTTTCAAAAAAAAAAAAAAAGCCATATTTGCTTGATGAAACCTCAGGGAAATGATAATGCTGTGTATTCACCGAAAATGGTCACTTGTCTTGCTTTTTATTTGGTCATTCAGTTTTTGTTTGGTGAAACAGACATGCATGACATTTTGGAATTTTGTCCATTTTAAAAATTCAGCCCTAACTCCCCCCAAAAACATGTTCTCAACTGCATGACCATTCCATTGCCCGGCTCTCCTCATCCACAAGCATCTATCTAAAGTCTTACAGTTACCTGGACATGAGACGTGTATGCCCTTGACAAACCACATTTAGGCTTCCTCTGTGGAGACCACCAAAGCCGAAGATCTCACTGTTCTCTCTGAAAGCTCTTTTCTCTGCTGAAGGGGTGGTGATGCTTTGAGATCTACTTGATGTTACCGAAAGAGTAGAGATGAGCTCAAGCAGCGTTCGTTGTTCCAGTTTTTGTTCTTCTGCAATGATACAGAGGAATCTTTCCCAGATATCTTAGCGTATCTCAGGGAGAGGTTTTAGTTGGTGCTTCAAAAAGGCAGCTCGCTCTTGGAGCTTTTTATTTTAGGAATAAATGCATACAGCAGGCATCCGAGGATATAAACGAGCTTCTGATTCATTACAGCTATATTTCCACATAAGTGCTCTGTCAGTTAGTTCCCATGCATCAGAAATAGCGTGCTGGGCTCCAGCATTGCAGTTGAAGCCGGAATGCAAAGCAGGGAAGTGCCGAGCCATAACCCGAGCCGGCATCTGGGTGCCATGCTGTGTCTGTGAGCCCCGACTCACAGGAAACGAGCCACAATAAAATGATTGTCTTTGCAAAAATGAAGAAGTCTATTCGGCATTATAAGCTAGAAAGGGAAATTAATGTTAAAAATTAGCCTGGAGAGGTGTTCCTAACACCACTCTCCAGATGAGGGGATTTGGTGTTTTTGCGTAAAAAGGTTTCTCTTTTTTTATAGCATAGATAGAGGTCTAGTTAAGTTGGTTATAAGGGAAATCAGATTGTCCATCGATATTTAATACAAAATAAAAATATGTTCACTGGATGTCATGTCTGTGGTAGGTCCTTTAAAACAGCAACACAGCTGTGGTGAAGGAGAGTGGTTGTGCCATCCCAAATGTTGGTGATCCCGAAAGGCCTCCCGTGACACCTGCATCTCCTGGCCTCCCTCCTCCACACCTGCTGTCTCTCTTTGACCCATTCCTGGGATGCTCTGGTTTTACAGTTGAAGCTCCCAGAATGCACGTCACAGAACTAAGCTCTAGTCCTTCATTGGCATGTTTAGAATGTTGCCCGAGCCTAGGCTTCATCAATATAACAATTGTTGGGACAAGCTACAGTTCTCAGTGTAGTCCTAATGAGAAGTAATGCCAGAAACCAATATTCTTAGAGACCCCTGCTTTGTGTCAGATATATCGTGTGCTAGAAGTCTTCAAATTTATGCTACAGGTGGTATTTCACAGATGAAGGAACCAGAGCTCAGAGAGTTGAAGTATTTTACCAATGGTCACACAGCAAATAAGTGGCAGAACCAGGATTTGGACCCACATCTGTGTGATTCCAAAAACCTAAGCATTTTCCTTCTGGATGTTTCTTTATCAATTCACTTAATTAATATATATCTAAAGTACATTTATTTTATGTATTTATTTTTTAGATATATTCTTTATTGATTTCAGAGAGGAAGGGAGAGGGGAGAGAGAGATAGAAACATCAATGATGAGAGAGAATCATGATCGGCTGCCTCCTTTATGCCCCCTACTGGAGATCGAGCCTGCAAATTTCTTCTGTTTAATACCTTATTAACTAGAGTTCGCTGAGAAATAGGTTGTACACATTATGGAGCCCAAATCTGCTATTCAACTTTTATTACCAGTTGCTTAAAAAAAGAGAATCAGTTGTAAGAAGAATTAGTGAGCTTTAAGTTTCTCTTTTCTCTTACAGCCTTTTTTTTTTTTTTTTCTGGGAAGGGAGCGGGGCGCGTGGAGATGGTCCTTGAGTCGCTTTTGCTAGAAAAACAAAAGGAAAATTCAAGCCAAGTTTTGGAAATATAAAAATCACCGAAATATATGCAGTTCCGTAAAGTTTGAAACCAACCGAAAGAACATTAAGGTTTTTATTCTTCATAACATTGGTGTTTTTCCTATTAAATTAGAGTGCGGTCAAAGACAGTCACCGAATCAACTTCTTTCTTTCTGGGCAAATGTGGCATCTTTATACACTCAGAAAAAAAGGAGTCATACTTGATGAAGTTGGTCAATTAGATGGGAAAGTTACCAGCATCTTTGGCTAGGTCAGGAAAGCAATGAATGAGTAACCCTCTTGGCCTGATTGGACTACTGTAAACATAACCTAGTTTCCCCCTTCTTAACGATTTAAAACCAAACAAAAGAGTCTGTTAGGAAGGCCTGCTGTCAGTGGCAGAGCCATAGGGTGTTGGACCTGAGTTTCCAAGACCCCTCTGAGCACATGGGTTCCCTCAGTGTCACTACTGTGTGCAGCTGATGTTAAGGGGGCTGGGAGGGGAAGTCTGTTGCTAAGAGACAGGGAAACATGGATGATTTTTGGTTAGGAGTTTTTTAACCAGCGGGTTTTTTGCATGTTTAGGGGATTCTGGACCTCTGGGGTAGGCACAGTTCCAGTGGCAAGTTTCCTTGTAACATGAATCATTTATTTTTTTTCTTACCATTTCTCGTCCTACTTCCATCCTGTAACGTATTTGTGATTCAGTGACGTCCTGCAAGTGGGAAATGCATTGGGTTGGTGCACTGCTGGCCGGCTTCAGCCTAACTGTCCTGCCCTCCCCTTTCCGCAGAGAACCTGCAGTTTTGGAGGATTTGACTTGACGAATCGTTCTCTGCACATTGGCAGTAATAACTCTTACCCGATGGTGAGTACGCATCAGCGGGAAAGCAAAAGGTTCGGATCCAAGCCACGTGGTTGACATAGTTTCACGTCTAGTCTCTGAGAATTGATGCTGGGTAATCTTTTCCTCAGTGATCCTAAATTGTTTGAAAAGAAGCCCTATTTCACCCATGTTTAAAAACATTTTTTTTAATTGAATTTATTGGGGTAGCATTGCTTAATAAAATCATATAGGTGTCAGGTGTACAGTTCTCTAATACATCATCTGTATATTGTATTATGTGTTCACCTCCTCAGGTCAGGTCTCCTTCCATCACCAAATATCCCCCCTTTACCCTCTTCTACCTCTCCCACCCCCCTTTCCCTCTGGTGATCACCATGCTGTTTTCTGTGTCTGTGAGGTTTTGTTTTCTTCTTTGCTTAATCCCTTCACCTTTTTCACACACACACACACACACACACACAGCCCTTACCCCCTACTCCCCTTCCCTTAGAGACACTTCTCTTTTCCACGGGAGTGGACCACGACCACCTCGGCCTCCATCTCTCTCCAGAGTAGCACCATTCCTTCAGTGCCTGTGTTCCCAGTTTCCTCCAAGTCACAAATCCAGATGCATCTGGCCTCTGGGTCTCATGCTAGTTTCTGCTCACACTGGTTTTAAGGGCACATGGCTGCTACACACAAACAGGGCCAAAGATGGAGCCTGTGATTTGCGTTCAAGAGCATTTGCCAGCATTTCTGAAAACCAGTTTTATCATAGGCCAAGTACACAGCCCCGTATTAAGCCTAGGTCTTTCTGATCCGGGGTGTCCTGGAATGAACCCTGTCTCCTTGGGGCCAAACCAAACCAGTCTTCTGTGGGCTGAGCTTACTGGCTCCTCCGACCCGCTTCTTCTGGATCCCAGTGTGGGGACAGGTCGCCACAATTCTCAGTACACGTTCTCCCCGTGTTTCCTTGGGAAGGCCCCGGGGGCGCAAGTGAGCTCTGCATACAGTTTTGTTTTCCCCTCGTGCATTTTGTCAGGAAACTGCTTGATCTTGTCAAATGTCCGCTAAAAACACACACCTGTGATTTTTGAAGTATTTGAGAATTTCCTGGAAGAATAAAACTATTTTATTTGGACATCAAATTTTATGGATTTGTAAACTTAAGAAAGTTACGTAGTCAGTCTTTTAGAAAATGAGAGAAAGTGTGTTTTCTCTGACTTTCCAGGGAAAGTTGTTTTCTGTTTTCAGTGAAAAGTAAGGCAAGAGGTACCCACCATGTAATTGTTTGAGGAAAGGAAATTCATGCACTCAGGAGCCGACCACTCCGAGGGCCACCCTGATACAGACCTGATCAGGTGTTGACCTGTGATGACTCAGATGTCCCATTTTGTTCTCACCGCGGTCCTAGGTGCTCAGTAATACTGTCTTTCTCTTCTCCCCCACTGCTGGGATTATGCGAACCTTGGTTCATCTCAGTCACTCTATTGGTGAAATGCAGTCCCCTGGGGTATTTCACATGGGGGGAGAAGTATACTAGGAGAGGGAATGTCCTAAGATTAAATAAAATAAAATGTATTTCACATCCCACTTTAAACAAACAAAAGCCCTTAGTGAATCGCTTTTAATTTTTAATCAAAAAGATAAATAGCATACACCTGAAACTAATAAGAAACAATATTGAATGTCAACTGTAATTGAAAAATAAAACAAGTTGAAAAAACAAGCAAAAAAAGTTAAACAATGATTAATAGCCTAGCACTCAGTTAACAGGAAACACTTCAGAATCCTAGGGGATGCCAGGATTTTTCTGAGACATAGAACATTAATGGTTTCCATAATAAAACCTGTTTGGGGGCCTTGTTTTCTGTGATGAATGGTCCTTATTTTGTTTTGCAGGGTAAAGAAGGAGATTTTGTGTACAAGGAAGTCATCAAATCACCTACTGCCTCCCGCATCTCTCTTGGAAAAAAGGTCAAATCCGTGAAAGAGACAATGAGGAAGAGAATGTCCAAAAAATACAGCAACTCTGTCCCTGAGCAGGTATGTAGGTGCCAAGCGAAAAGTCCCCTGGTTCCTCCTGACACCAGGAAAGCCGAGGATGTCAGTCTGAGATTTTAAGTGGTGCTAAACACAGACATTCATTGGCATTACCCTGGCTCAGGACCATGCTTAGTTTATGTAGACGAGCATTTGGTACAGCAGACACGGATTAAGCACTTAGGGTCATCCCAGCACCTTGCTTGGTGCTGGGAATACAAAGTGCAGGCCTTACTTTCTACGTACAGGTGGGAGGTGAGGCAGACATGTAAAAAATTGCATTCTTTAGTGCAGTAAGGGCACAAATTTAAACACAAAAGATTTTGTTTTCTAAAATAAACCCCTTGCTACAAAACAGGATGTCATTAGAATCAACCCTTAAAAAAAGACACTCAAGTTTTCTTAGGCAGCAGACCTTTCCAGTGTAGCATGCGTGTAGAAACACACAGCAAGTCTGAGAAGTAAACTCGGAAAGCGCTTCCTGGCAGAGGGCTTCAGTAGTAATCATGTTTCCACAGGGATGTGTTCACTCACTGGCTCTCTCTGCAGCTTTTACGACAACTCAGAACTGATCCCCTGCAATTCTGTAATCCCAACCCTAGAAAGACAGTTTCTATCTTGTGTGGGTGGAGGGAATAAAGACGGGTGGAGAGCTGGGCCTTCAGATAATTCTGACCCTTAGATTTTCAGAGCCCTCACCTCTGGCACCTCTGTAGTATTCGTTTTTGTAGTCTGTTGAAGATTTTTAGTGTCTGCCGGTTTTCTACTTAAAATATGTAGGTAATGCTGATTTCCTTACCAAATATAAAACAGGGAAAGCAGACATGTGGGCTCAGCTGCTGCCCTCTGGTGGGCCGAGTAAGCTAAAATCCAAGCAGCCCCTTGTTTGAATCACACCAGCTAGGCCCGTGGTCAGCAAACTGAGGCTCTCCAGCCACATGGGGCTCTTTGGCCCCTTGAGTGTGGCTCTTCCACAAAATACCACAGCCTGGGCGAGTCTATTTTGAAGAAGTGGTGTTAGAAGAAGTTTAAGTTTAAAAAATTGGGCTCTCAAAAGAAATTTCAGTCGTTGTACTGTTGATATTTGGCTCTGTTGACTAATGAGTTTGCCGACCACTGAGCTAGGCAGCCCAGCCACCTAGTGATTCACGCAAGGCCTGCCCAAGAGCTTCAGTTGACTGTGGTGGTTCTCACAGGGGTGGGGTGATTTTGTTCCCCCACCAACCCCAGGGCATTTAGACAATCACAACTGGGGTGGGATGGGATGGGTACTACTGACATCTACTGGATAGAGGCCAGGGAGGCATCTTAGAATGCGCAGGAGAGCACCCCCACTAATGTACAGGGCAGCACCCCACATCATTCATCCACAATGCTGACAGTGCTCGGTTTCTCAACCCTGGCTTCTCAGACCTCCAGGGGAAGTCGCTGCCTCCATGGTGTGTTCCCTACGATTGTTTTCTGTATTCTTTGCATTTCTTGGCCCTCGGGTGTGGGAGCGATGGCGATTCTGTATTTCTCACCACAAATGAAGTACACCTCGCTCTCCTGGGAAGCAGCTGCCATGCCAGGGAAGCAGCACCTCCAGTTCGCAGCACTTCATTTAGTTGGCTTTTCCCCTAATAGCCTGTGTACACTTCACATTCATAGAAGTTTTCTGCTTGAGCACAGAACTTTAATGTCATTTGAACATTTTTTTCTATAATTTTACTACTATACACCCACCTTGTATTCTTAGTTCTCTGTTTGTTTGTTTGTTTGTTTTTTAAAAAACACACCAAAACAGTCATTTCACATAAGTGAAAAAAAAGAAAAAAAAAGAGAAGGAGTAAGTGGCTATTATAATGCTTTTTGGGGAGAGAATATGAATGTTGCAAGGTTTTATATACCACCCACTCTGATTAGGACTTTTATCTGCAATATGCCCATTACCTGGAACACTACCTGTTCTTATAGGGAATCCTTAAGTATATAATGAGTAAATTAATAATTTTTGAAAGCATTTAAGAACATATAATTTTAGAGAGGTATATTTAATATCACTATTGTTTAAAAAGCCCCAAAACCACATGTGCTTTTAGCAGAAGCATTAAAAAAAAGAATGTAATTGGATGTCTTATTTTATGATTTAGGAATGAAAATACATTGAGGCCCTGGCTGGTGTTGCTCAGTTGGTTGAGCATCATCCTGTGCACCAGAAGGTCACCAGTTCAATTCCCTGTCAGGGCACACACCCGGTTTCCAGCTCAATCCCAGGTGGGGGGGCCTGTAGGAGGCAGCCTATTGATCTCTCTCTCTCTCTTTCTCTCTCTCTTTTCTTCCCTTCCTCCCTCTCTCCCTCCCTCCCTCCCTCTCTCTCCTTCCCTCCCCCTTCCTCTTTCTCTCAAATCAATAAAAACATTTAAAAATATATATTCAGGAATTCATACTCTGTAGCTTCAGCAACTCCCAAATAATGGCACCTCTGTTTATGGTTTTTGAGGCCATCTGCTCACTTTCCTTAAATGTAAAGCACAATGTGTCTTGGCTCAGAAGCTGCCATGGCTGTTTGTTGACCTTAAATGTTTGCAGGACCCACAGAATCCTGTTAACGCTCTTCTGATGATTCGGCACCATGCAAATAACAGGTTTCGTTTAGATGGTTTGGTGCTCACATGGCTGTGTGAGATGCCAGGGAGGTTTCTGTTGTGGCAAGTAAACCATTCTCACAGCAAACTTTAGAGGAGAGACATTGTCACACCAGGAACCGAATGAGCGTGCTACACTTACACGTGCAAAGGAGGGGCTGCCAGGCTGTGACAGAGCCATCCCAAAAGTGAACTGAAAGGGTCATCACAGCTTTTTACTAACAACACAAAAGAGAAGTGATAGGTACTAAAACCTGGGAACAACTGATTATAACTAAACCTATAGACATTTCACCATAGACTGAAGGGTAGTATTTAAAAAAAAATATATATATATTATTGATTTCAGAGAGGGAGAGATAGAAACATCAATGATGTGAAGGAATCATTGATTGGCTGCCTCCTGCACATCCCCTACTGGGGATCAAGCTCACAATCCAGACATGTGCCCTGACCAGGAATCAAACCATGACGTCCTGGTTCATTGGTTGATGCTCAACCACTGAGCCACACCGGCCAGGTTGAAAAATTATATTTTTGCTATGTGGCTGGGTCCTGAGTTGGTATTTCCTTAGCCAATTTCATTAATTTGTGTAACTAGAGGCATACCAATCTGGTCTTTTTTTAAAAAAAACCACAACACAAGGAATGTGTATATATTTACAGTAAATGTTTCCCTTGAAATAGATGATTTATTCCCTGGGAGTGATCCCAGATACTACATTGCTAATGGATTCTGCTTGATCTGCATTTGAAATCCGGCTTCTTTACTGGACTGTTGAGTATGCTGAGTCTCTAAGCCTTTAACGAAGGATTTTATGTAGGAGGTTGATAGGTGTTTCTCAGGGATTTCAAGAATTTCTATTGAGCATGAAAAACAATTTTTAAGTGCTTAATTAATTGATACATAGGCCAGACTTTTAAATGGAGCGAGGATATAGATTAAAAAGGAGGAGAATACTGGCTATAGCATCAAATATGGGTATAAAACTGGATTTGATTGTTTTAGTTGAGGGCTAAATTGCTTTGAATTACAAAATGACAGTTGTCCTCTCTGATGAAACGTAATTGTGTTGAAATCCATTGCAGGACACGGGCCTCGATGGAATGCCTGGCTCCCCTCCACCCTCCCAGCCTGACAGTGAACACATGGACAAGCCCAAGCTCAAAGCCGGAGGTTCTGTAGAGAGTCTTCGGAGTTCACTGAGTGGACAGAGCTCGATGAGTACGTCTGCTTTGTAACTGTAGATGATTTCCTTTGGAATCAAAATCAGATTTACTGGGTGTAAGGTTCAGGCAATTTAAAGATAAAGAAGCCCACGCTCCTACCCTTAGGGTGCTGTTAGAGAGAGAGAGAGACCTGCCAAATATCTGGACCTAGAATTGTATTTGTTTAGTCGATGTACAGCAGTGGCACAAGGGAGGGGGTGATGAATTTCGGTCAGAGAAGATAGGGAAAGCATCTCAGAGGAAAGATCTGGAGAGTGGAGGAGGATAAGTCAAGTCCTCAAGGTCATGAAGATGACCAACACAGTAAGAGATGGGGGCAGGGAGGAGAATTATAAATGTCACAATAAATGTTGGTCAACCACTCTGACAGCGGTGGTGTCGTCAGAATGGTACGGGGAAAGGGACCACATTTAAATCCACCACTTTAAAAGCACTTGGCCTTGGGCAAGTTATTTGACATTTCTGAGTTTGTTTCCTTATCCGTAAGATGGGGTAAAAATGTTATGCCTGACCAATGAGAGGGCCTGAATGTTCGGGCTTGTGATGTCACCTGCATTCCCAGATCACAAAGATAACTTGCTGAGTCCTGCCTGCCTGTGCAGTTAGGGGCTGGATTAGGGGTAGCATTCAGAAAACTCAGACCCTCCCTGGACTCATCACTGGGTCCTGCTCTGGTCTTGACGTGGTTCTGGCTCATGATTTTGCCCTTCGTGTCCTAACCTGCAGCTTCTTCAGTGTCTTTCAGCTTTGCTCTGTGGGGCATCTGTATTTATCCTCCTTCTCCCTGTGTTTCCTGTACAGGTGGTCAGACAGTGAGTACCACCGATTCCTCCACCAGCAACAGGGAAAGTGTCAAGTCGGAAGATGGTGATGATGAGGAGCCCCCCTACCGGGGCCCCTTCTGTGGGCGCGCCAGGGTGCACACTGACTTCACACCCAGTCCCTATGACACAGACTCTCTCAAGCTCAAGGTGTGTCTCTGTCTGGCCTTAGACCAGGGCTCTTTGTTCATTAAGTGGAGTTCAGTTCTTGTGTAGAATGCTGGGCTGCTGTGGTGCATACTGGCCAATGTCTTGGCTACCTTAATAAGCTGCTCTCCTCTGTAGTGAAAAACAGAACAGAACCAGCCAGCATTTGGGACAGAGGTGGGGCTTGTGTTAATCCTCTGTTCTCACCACCTCATCCTCCTGGTCCAGTCCCCCGACCTCAGCTTCCCTGTAGGATTCCTGTTGCCCTCCAGGATCCAGTTTCTGGCTCTCTCGCTAAAGAAACCTGCCTGCCTGCTCTGTGTGGTTGGCGGTATTAAATGGGACAGATGGTGTTCCACAGTGTAGGAAGCAGTCACAGAGCAGGGATTGTCACTGGCATTTTGGGGGAAATTCTTTTTCTAAGCAGTGGGAGCTCTGGATGGTGGCGAGGCAGTCAGAGAGCCAGGTACCTCCCACCTAGCCATGAGCACTGGGAGACAGACACTTCAGCCTGGGCTGCGGGAGGGCGGGGGGTTCGAGACCTCCAGCCCATGTGGATTCCAGCGTGGTCAGGAATGTTTGGTCTGGCCCTCTCCCAAACTCCCACTCATAAGGTGACTCGTAGGACCCTGATTCTGGCCTTCGTAGTGTTTCCACATGTGGGTGATGCATACATCTCATCGATTCATGATTCATGCTTAGAAATGTGCCTAATGGAAAGATCTTTGTTTCCTGGGCCCCAGAAAGGAGACATCATCGATATAATCAGCAAGCCACCCATGGGCACCTGGATGGGCCTGTTGAACAACAAGGTGGGCACCTTCAAGTTCATCTACGTGGATGTGCTGAACGAGGAAGAGGAGAAGCCCAAGCGCCCCACCAGGAGGAAGAGGAAAGGAAGACCACCCCAACCCAAGTCCGTGGAGGATCTCCTCGATCGGATTAACCTGAAAGTCAGTTCCGTCCTGTTCTGGTCACATGCTGCCTCTCCTTCCAAACTAAGCAAGCAAGCACACTTCCAGGGAAGGGGAGGGGGTGCTCTTATGTCCTCCCTAAGGGTGGCCTATTACGGTGATGAGTAGCCATTATTCTACAGAAATAGTTGTCTGGATGCTAATGCTGCCCTTGACCTCTGTCGTGGGTATCAGCTAAGCTGCGGGTCAAAGTTTGCTATTAGTCCCCCAAGAGCAGTCTTTAAAATGCTCCGGGCTTGAAGCTGCTTACTACCAGGAAGGGCAGTGAGCACAAGCCCGTAGGTCCCTGCTCACTCTGCTCCACAGAGGCCCCGAGTGTTCGCTCCTCTCACCTCTCCCACATCATTCCCAGCATCTGGCGGGGGAGGGGCTACAGTGCTAGGTTCTGTTTCCTCCTTGCAAAACCGCCTTGTTTCTGGGGAAGTCACAGGCCTTCCTGAGTTGGATTTCAATCGATCTGTAAACGAAATGGCCTTGTCCCCTGTGCACTGTGTGGTGGTAAAGAGATCGGCTCCTAGCAAGGGCACAACTGAAATGTAAGCCAGGGAACCCGTCTCCGCCTGCAGTGCCGATCTTCTTAACCCGTGATCGGTGAAACGCCCCCCCTGCCTACCCAGCCAGAGGACTGGGAGCTTACACGTGGCACTACTCTTTCAATTAGTATAACAACAACGATGGAAAACGTTCAGGGGTTTGAGGCTGGTTGTCGGTCATGGATCACGTGGCTGAGCCTGCTGACCCACATCTGTGCTCTGTCCTCCCAGGAGCACATGCCCACCTTCCTGTTCAATGGATATGAGGATCTGGACACCTTTAAGCTCCTGGAGGAGGAGGACTTGGATGAGTTAAATATCAGGGACCCAGAACATAGAGCCGTTCTCTTGACAGCGGTGGAGCTGCTACAGGAGTATGACAGTAAGTCCCCCCCACCCCCACCCCCACCCACGCGGAAGTGTTCCTTACATCATTGCACTCAGTCACCAGAGGCCTCCCGTAAGCAGCCAGCATCTTCTTAGGGCCCTGCAGTCACTCATTTGGTCCTACTCTTTCCAAAGCCAAAGGCCAGAGTCCATTTCGTATTATATCAAAAACACAAAGACCTAAGTTCCCAGTGCAGACCTTCCTGCGGGAGCAGAAGAGAACCTTGCTGCTGATGTCTTTTCTGGCGTGATTCCAGGTTCTAGGTGAGGAAAATGCTGCTCTAAGTGACTGGGAATGGAATCACAGCTTTGTTAAGAAATGCAGTAGGTGTCACGTTAGGAACTGTTGGGAGGTGTGGTTTCAGCAGGTCGGTGGGAAACCTGGGCCCCAAAGTGATTGGCAGATGGGGAGAATGTTGCCCAGCCAAGGGTTAATTACTTCTCAGAGCACACAAGGAGTTATTTTCCTCCTGAATAGGTGGGCTAATGAATAAGTGAAATTCATCAGCTTCCGTGAAAAAAGCAGGAAGTGGCTACAGTGAATACATAGAGCAGAGGATCCCATATCGCAGGGGCTCGGCCAAAATGATAGCTCATTTTTACAGGCCGTGAACAGAATTCAGCGGGCTGGCAGCTTTTATGAAGTCTGTTTAAATACACTGTATCCTTTGCTACATTAAGCTAGTCTTATCTCGCTCTTTATTCTTCAATCTGACATCAAAAATATTCCTGAAATTATTCATCACAAACAGAGCATCCTTTCCAGCTACTGAATTCAAATGCATTTTCTTTCAAGTGCTTTGCTTAGGGATGTCAGTAGCTAATAGCATTTCTATTGTAAAGACACACCAAACCATGGTTAATGGTGGGAGAGAAAGACTGTACATTCCTGAAGGCATCAGGCCCCAGAGACAAGGAAGCACGTGTCTCTGCTCAGTTACACCCCTGCGTAGGAGAGCCTTCCTCTGATACAGGGGACCGCACGCCATCAAGTAGCTGTCTGAACTCTAGATATACACACTGCCTTCAGGGATAGGTTTGGAGGGAATAGTGTTTTGTAGTGAATATCACTTTAAAACCATGTCTCTTCAGTATTGGGGTGTCTATTGGGGGCTGGGGGTGGGATCTGGGGCCAGGTTGTGTTAAAGAGCCTGGCTTAGCGCCTGTGTGGCCAGCCAGCTATATTAAGAACAATTAAGGTTAAATCATCTAGTCTCCTGGACCACATCTGCTCTATAAAATAGCTCATTTGCTCTTCCTCCATCGCTGAGAACAGCTGGTTTATAAACCCTGTCCATTACGTTTCCTTTACCATTCAGAACATAGGAGGAGCAATGCTAATAACCGAGTAGAAGGCAGGATCTGAGCCGAGTGTCTGTTGTATCTCATTGGCTCGGACACCTTGTCCTCGGAAGCCCAGCCTGAGGTTTGCACAGGAGGTATTTTGTAAGGGGGAATCTTTGCCCGTCATGATGCTCCCTCAGAGGCCCAAGGACCTCTTCACAAACCCATTTCCAAGGTTTGCGATGCCTCTGTTTACAACGTCCCTAGTGCATAAATCCCTAGTGCATAAAGCGGCACTTCCTTTCATTGGCTCTAAGACGAAGGCTTCCAGGACTCCGGGTGCTAATTAGTGACAAGGCTCTGTGTCCAGATGGTAAGGTTTTACATTCAGTGCAGTTAAATTCTGTTTTTAAGAAGTATGCTAAGTAACTGGCCATTTAGAGCAGGGGTCCTCAAACTTTTTAAACAGGGGGCCAGTTCACTGTCCCTCAGACCGTTGGAGGGCCGGACTATAGTTTAAAAAAACTATGAACAAATTCCTATGCACACTGCACATATCTTATTTTAAAGTAAAAAAACAAAACGGCAAAAACCACCCACATGTGGCCCGCGGGCCGTAGTTTGAGGACGCCTGATTTAGAGGAACACAATGGATATATGTCCAACTAAATTCCTAATCACTGGACAGATAGAGAGATATACTGAGGTCTTGGAGAGCTTGCAAGCTTCTAGCTCAGCTTCTACAAGAGCAAAAAGCACATCTACCAACCTGCCTTGTTGCACCCGTGCCTGCGCAATGCCAGCCTTCCTACAGGGTTCCATTTGGAAGAGACTCCCATTGTCCGACAGCAATTGCCTACCAGTGATGGCAAACCTATGACACGCGTGTCAGCTCTGACACGCGTAGCCATTTCTGATGACACGCGGTTGCATGCCGAGGATGAAACATTTGCTGCTCCTGAGGATGAAACATTTGCGACTAGAGTCTTGGAGTTAGTTTTTTCCTCAAAGGGACACACTACCCGAGTTATGCTCAGTTTTTTGGCGAAGTTTGACACACCAAGCTCAAAAGGTTGCCCATCACTGGCCTACACTGATCCCACTGTCCCAGGACTGCCCCGTGAAAGCTCTCTTCTTTTCGGAAACCATTTCAATAAGAATTTTAATGAGCAGTTATTTCAAATATGCAGAAAGGTACAGAGAAAAATAGAACAGTTCCACATATCCACCTTCTAAGTCCAAGTAAAGTGAACATTTTTGCTTCGATTCTTTTCTTTTAAAGAAATACATGTTACAAGCCCATTGAAAGGCCTGCTATCCAAGAATTCCCTTCCCTTCCCTTTCTTCTTTCGGCGATAACTGCTCTCCAGAAAATGGCTCATGTCCTTATGCACAAGAACCTTCTGATGTCTGGATACTCATCCGTGTCTTAGCATATTCTTCCTCCTTCTGTGTGTATGTGTCTATGTGTGTTTGTGTGCGTGAGTGTGTCGAAGTTGGGGGTGGGGGTGGGGAAGAGTTTTAGCTCCAGCAAAGTCCCTTCAGGGGCAAGTTCAGAAGTCAGCCCCACAGTGCAGTCCTCCGCTCTTGTTTGACTGTGAGAATTCTCATGGTGCTAACTCACCTTTTTTCCTCTTTGTGCCTTGAAATTAATTCTAGAAACTGCAGGGAGAGGATATGGCCTTGATTCTGCTGCACTGTAAGGGGTACCCCACCTCTTCTTTCCCTCCAGTGGAGGAGGGCAAGTTGCTTGGGAAACGCTGGCTTTTCCTTTTAGGGAATTTTGCTAAACTTGATAGTCAGGTTTCTGCTCAGTAGTTGAATCCTTTAGGGAGCAAGTGACAGCAGCCCCTTGACACATGCCTCGTGATTCTACAAATTGACCTGGTATTCGGGTGATGGGAGCAACCCCTTCCATCCCCATGATAACTTCAGGTACCTGCTGTGTCTGATGAGGCTGACATCCCCAAGGGTGTAGTTATAGTCTGCGTCTTCATGCGGTGGCAGGGGACAAGTTTTCTGTTTTATTCCCCACTGGTCAGCACTTTGGGGTCTGTTTTAGCTGAAGCAGTAACTGTCCTTGCCAAGGACAGACTACATTGCTTCCTCTTCCTAGGTTGTAACTGATAGCTCAAAGCCCTCATTTTATAAGTATCATTTTCCTAAATAACATGCTGGGCTAAGACAGAGACCACTCCAAATCCACAGACTCTTCCACACAATGAGGACATCACTCTAGAATGTTCCACTTTTTGTGCGGGGCGGAGGGGGTGGGGTGGGTAAGATTTGCTCTTATGCATCCAATTAGTTAGTTTTTCATTAATTCTTTAAAAAATAGCAGTCCTTAATTTGGGGGTCTATTTTAAGGGCTTCCCTTGCCATGATTTCTGCTATGATTGCTGTTATAAAATGCTTTCCATGTGAGCAGTACAAACAGGAAGTGGTAAGGGGACGTAGAAGCGGCTGGCACATATGTGGATGGCAGCCCTCTGCCTTCCCACAGTTTACTTTTTTAATGACCCAAGAAAGGGCATCAGATTTCTGGTGTGTTGCTTTCTTTCTCTCTCTGTGTCTGTGGTAGGAGGGGAGGACAAGTGACGAGAAAAGGGAAGGAAAATAAAGCCGTTCATCATGCAACTAGTTCTTTCGGTTTCTGTGTTATGTGCCCAAGCACTTACTCTGACCATTTTTATCTCATTGACTTTAAAGTAATTAGTGTTATTCCAAAGGTCAAAGGCTTAAAAATGTACGGTATGCATGGTGATGACTGAGGATAAAACTGGGACTTGGTTGACTGGGGAGCTCTGCTTTTCCTTCCCCTTATGGGTCCATGCTTTGTGCTCACCTTCTCCAGGTAACAGCGACCAGTCTGGATCCCAGGAGAAGCTGCTCGTTGACAGCCAGGCCCTGAGCGGGTGCTCGCCGCGAGACTCGGGATGCTATGAAAGCAGTGAGAACCTGGAAAACGGTAATGTCGGCACAGACCACCATGGCGGCCCCGTCATGTGCTTTGGCTAATGACTGTCTTTCTTCCTCTGTCTGAGCTTTGGGGACATACAGGCAGTAGAAGGAGGACATTTTCCAGGATTATTGGTGCTTAATGAAGATCCTCAGGAAGAATGAACATCCTTCAAGAACCCAGGCGATTGATGTTCTTGAGAAATGACTACAGCCGTTTTCCTATCGGTTATCCTTCTGGTCCTCCTAGGAAACAAATGGAGAGTTCAAGAAAGAGACCCTCCACTTCCCATTGTCCTGAAACTCTTAGAATCTTAGCACTCAGTGTAGGTCATGGAAAGAGCCGTGAGGTTTAAAGTGAGGAGACCTGGGGTTTGAAGCCCATTTGTGAGCTGAAGACTTTGATTGTTCCCTCATGTCTTTGAGCCCTCTTACCTCTGAAGTAGCAAGATGGGTTTCTCTTTCACAGATTGTTGTAGGGCTTAAACAAAGCCGTGATATGTTAATAATATCCAGCATTCATTCAACACTGACCGGGAAATGGGCAGTGGGCTAGGTGCTTACATGTGGATTACTAATTATCACTCAAACCCTGCAAGGCATGTTTTATAGATGGAGACTTTAAAGCTCAGAGAGGTTATATAATACCTGAAGCCATTGTTCTTTTCTACTCTGGCTCATAATAGGCTCTCAGGCAATATTTTAGACCTTATTTCCCAATACCATGAGCATTTTCAAGTCCGTCCTCTACTTAGTGTCATCATCCATCGACCAGTGGTGTCTGGGCTTCATTGAACTGTAAGCCAGAAAGGAATGTAGTTTGTATTCGTTATAATAAGTACCTTCATAAGCCAGGGATGGGTTAAAATAAGTGGGCCTATTTTTAAACAAAGAAAAAGACAAAACATACCATGGAGGACCTCTTTGCATATGTGTTTGCTTACTTATTCTGTGGAGCAAGAATATCTCAGCGCTTGGGACTGTCATGGAGGGGCCTCTCATTTCAATATGAGGATTTTGAGGAGCCCCTCTGAGAGTATGATGCCAAGCCAGGGCATGAGGTTTGGTTCCTTCAGCACCGTCATCATCCCTCGCCTCAGTGTTTCTTCTTTCGTACATAGTAAGCGCAAGGAGGGCAGCCCTCGGTGTTTTCGACTGTGCCAGCGAAGCAGGCAAGCGTGTTAGCTTGGGGATCACAGTGACAGGGACTCCTTCAATGAAAAGATGGATTCTGTGGTGGTCTATCAGTGATTACAGTATGAAAACATCGAATTAATACTAAAATTAAGTGAAAAGACAGACTTTATCCAAACATTCATTGCTTTATTTTTTTTTCTGTGGAAGCTAGGTCTCTGACAATAAAAGGTCTACAATTACATCTTAAAATATTACATTTTGTCTTTCAAAAATCTCAAAGTTTCTGACCAGAACACAACTACCCACATCTAATAAGGTCCTTCCTTCCTCCTCCTTCAGAGAGCTTGGCTGCGACTCAGAGTTATGGTCCCCACACGGCATCGTTGGGCCAGCCCTACCCATGGGCTAGTTAATAACTGGAAGTTATCAGAGAATTTGTGGTTTTGCCCTTAGTTGGAGCATTGAGTCCCAAGCCCACTGCAAAAGATGGGCTCTTTGAATCAGTGGCTTACGTATCCTCCATAGTTATATGCACATGGAGGACATTCAATAAACAGACATTGGGACATCAGGATCAACCATAAATTTCATTTTGGAAAGCAGCATAAAAGTATGCAACAAAGGTCTGAAATTGCCAGAAGTTTACAATTAAGCAAACTTTTCTCCCCATCTTTTTGGCTTTAACCACTTAACAGTTAAAGATACGGTACCTTCCCCACCTTTGTTTATTCAAATATTAAACCGGGCTGCACAGTTCTGGTCTAATTCTCACTAGGAAAGTATTTTCATTGAAAGGAGAAATAAATGCAAGGTGTGTTTAAAGGAACCAGTGCTTCTAGTTCAGTAATTTCTGGTTTGTGAGGGCATGTTCCCAAAGCCCTGTTTTGTTTTGTTGTCTTTGATACATTTTTATTGATTTCAGAGAGGAAGGGAGAGGGAGAGAGAGTTAGAAATATCAATGATGAGAGAGAATCATTGATTGGCTGCCTCCTGCACGCCCCACACTGGGGCTGGGGCCTGCAACCTGGGCATGTGCCCTGACCAGGAATCGAACCGGGACCTCCTGGTTCATAGGTTGACGCTCAACCACTGAACCACACCAGCTGGCTTCATTGTTATTTTACTTATTATTATATTCATCTCTATTGGAACATACGTGAATTCCTAGCACTCAGTTGGTTGACTATATTGGAAAGAACTTTACAGATGTCACCGGCAGACTTTTTAATGCTCAGAAGGATTCAGGGGCGCCTGTGGAAGAACTAGATTAAAGATGGTTCACTTCAGGTGAACTCAGGGACCTTTCCATTCTAAGCAGATGTGAACATGGAATGTGTACATGTAGTTTATATTGAGAGTACGGGGGACCAGGGGACACCGTATTTCTAAAAGTTATACTTAAGTGGTTTCATGAATTTTTAAACTGATTTTTAAACTTAACATTTAATGTATATGCTTTATGAAGAATTTCCCCTTTCTATTTTACCTGTGATGGTTTTTCTATTACTGAGAAATGGGACCATGGTCAGTATATTTAGTAGTAACATTGGGCTAATGATCTCCATGTAACAACAAGATAATAACCTAGCAGTGCCTAATAATGTTAGCCTAGCATGTTGCTAACATATAGGTGGCGAGGTCTGAGGGCTCACATTGTTATGCACACAGGAAGACAAATGTCATTTGACTGCGTCTCTGCTTTGCCAAATGCAAAATACTAGGATCTCTTGGCTCATGTTTTATCACCAGGGATATTCCCCTCAGCCCAGGGTCAAGGCACACAACCAGCATGGTATTAACCAAAAATGTGACAAAGAGCAGTGAGAGAAAGAGAGAGAGAGAGGGATAGATATTGATGAAAACTAAGCATTTAGCACAGTGCCTGACCTATAGCTAGTAAATTCACAGTGAGGCTTAGTGGTTAATGTCAGTCAACAATTGCCAAATAAGTAGATTACGTCTGGTTGATAGTCCAGTTAATAGTCTGACAGTTTGTTTTAATCAGGGCTGTCGTTTCACTGGGAATTAGAACCCTGTCAATATTTTATAGATTGTCTCAGGCAAAATACTCTCTTAAGCTTGTTCACTTATTTGTACCGTGGTTGGTTGACTGCTTCTAGGATTAATTTATTTTAGACGCAAACCACAAAGAGGGGAGGGTGTGGAGGAAGGTGTAATTTGAGAAGTCCGTAGTGAACCGTAGGGGGCAGTACCATTTACGAACCACCGCCCCTCTGCCACCGTGACCTTAGGGAATGATACTCACTAGACAGAAGTCCCGGCCGTGTGGTTTCTAAGTGGGTTGTGGATGGTCAGCCTCTTCCACATTGATTGCAGCTAGGAACAGACTTATTGTATGGCCTGACACAGCATATTTCCTTCCCACGTAACTCCATTAATTTCGATCTCCGTGAGTCCTTTCATAAGACTAGGAATTTTTTCTAAACATAAAAACGAGACCGTAGTAACCCTTTTACCACTCAACATCACGAATGGTGCTTGTCTGCCCTGAGTGTATGGAATTCCACCATGGGATGTAGGAGTTGGAGATTTCAATTATGATAGCACACCTGTATATGTCTGCTTGATTCACCTTTTAAGATGGGATGGTAACCCACTTCCTTGTCTCGCAGGCAAGTCTCGGAAATCTGGCCTTCTCTCTGCCAAGTCATCAGCCGAGTCCAGCTTGAAGTCCTTCAGCAGGAATCAGCTGGGCACCTTCCCCACGCTGCCGTTACCCAAGTCGGTGGACGCCCTGAAGCAGGGGGTGGAGAGCAGGCTGGGCAGCGGCCTGACCCCTCACACTTTCAAGCGCTGTGATCCGCCCTGTGTGACTGGCTTGAATAAAAACCGGAGAAGCCTCCCCGTGTCCATCTGCCGGAGCTGTGAGACCCTGGAGGGCCCCCAGCCTGTGGAGACCTGGCCCCGATCCCAGTCCCTGGATGACCTCCAAGGAGAGCCTGATGCTGAAAAAGATGTGCCTGGCGCGGTGACAGAGCCCCGCCCTCAGATTGTACCGGAAGTGCCGCAAAAGACAGCCCCCTCCATCACCAAGGCTCACAGCCCCCAGGGAGATGCTGCTGTTGACAATGCATTGCTACTGACCCAAAGCAAGAGATTTTCTGACCCTCAGAAAACGACTACTAAGAAACTGGGTGGCTCGATTGCAGCCGCTTCCAGTGGCATGTCACCTGCTCCGTGTTTGCCCCAAAACTATGAGGCTCAGCCTCCTAGACACAGTCTAGCAAGGACTCCCCTTGAGGGTCACAGAAAAGGACTTGATCTTGAAGGAACCTGTCAGCCCCCGAACACCAAAGAAGGTGAGCAGAGGGGCCCCGAGGCCATGACACCAGGCAGACATCCTCCGCAGCCTCCGCCTGTTCCTGCCAAGAAGAGCAAAGAGCGCCTGGCCAACGGCCTCCACCCCTGCCCTCCAGGCCCCAGCGCACCCAGCCTGCCCCTGAAGAAGGGTAGCTCCGGCGGCCCCAGTGACTGTCCCGCTCCTCAGGCTTCCGAGCCTCCCTCCAGGCAGGAGCCCGGCAGCCCCCCAAGCTCGCGGCCACCGCCCTGGCTCTCCGAGCTGCGGGAGAGCGCGAGCCTCCAGGAGCACGGCGTGAGGCTGGGCCCGGCTGGGGCCAGGAAGATCTCCTGCGCTCGGGGAGTCGACCTGGAAATGCTCACTGAAGACAAGTTACGAGCTGAAGGCATCGATCTCACTGAGGAGCCCTATTCTGATAAGGTATCCACGGCCCTGGCCCCACTTCACAGGCCTCTGCTGCTATAGTCAGGCAGTCAGGCGAGAGGAACACCAGCTGACCCGGGAGGCCAGCCCGGAGGCGGGGGCCATTCTGACAGAGCCTGGGGTGGCCGACAGCAAGGGCCTCTGCAGCGTGGTGGTGGCATGATGGGGGCAGAGTGTCCAGATTAAATGCAAATACAGCCGTGGATGTTCTTTTCCTTGCTCTTTTTTCTTTTGCCTTTTTGTTTTTAATTTTTGGCAGCTGTACATTGCAGGGAGAACTGTCAATCAGTACTAGAACTGCTTCCTGAAAGGCTTGGTTTAGAGCTTTGGTCGGCAAACTGCAGCTCACGAGCCACATGCGGCTCTTTGGCCCCTTGAGTGTGGCTCTTCCACAAAATACCACGGCCTGGGCGAGTCTATTTTGAAGAAGTAGCGTTAGAAGAAGTTTAATTTTTAAAAATTTGGCTCTCAAAAGAAATTTCAATCGTTGTACTGTTGATATTTGGCTCTGTTGACTAATGAGTTTGCCGACCACTGGTTTAAAGGACAGGACAGACCTGAGTTCCAGTTTTCCTGTCTTAACTCAACATGTATGTTTTTAGACATTAAAATTCCCTCATTTCATTTTCCTATTTGTAAAAGGGAATTGATAATAACCTACATAACTACCTCTTAGAGGTGTTATTAGGAACAAATAAAATAAATGTGAACATACTTTGAAAATTATAGAACCCTATTCAGATGTAATAATTGTATTGCACATCACCTTGTATGGATAACGGGGGAAAAGATGATGTGAAATTGCATTGTACCAAGAACATGGAATTCTATAATGAAAACTCATTTCTCATTTGAAACAAATAAAGAGTGGTCTACCAATACCACGATGACTTTGAAGACAAATGAGAAGAGATGTAGCCATACGTTGCTCAGGGAAATGCAAGCTCTGTTACAATATAATGCAGTCATGGCATCCTTGTTATAAAATGGTTGTGATCACGAATGCCTTACATAACATCCTCCTTCTCCGTAATGTCTAGTGAATAACCCCCTTTGGGGCGACACTATAACCAACTGAGCCCGCTGGCCAGCCTGCGGTATAAGTCTTAACGGACGAGGCGCGGCAGGAGGCTACGGCACAGCAGAAGGCTGCCCTTCTCCCTGCAGTTCAGGAGACGGTTTTCAATAACATTTTGCAAAATGATCAGGTAGAGTGAGGTGAGGGCATTGGCCCCCCAAGTGTAGGAAGGTTGTGTTCTGCTTTAATTATGTTTCAGAACATTTCCTAGAGCTCATTACTACCTGAAAGATGAAGGTGTAACAGTATTCCCCCTGACACATGTTGGCTGTAGAGAAAACGTATTCCCTTCAAATGAAAACTTCTGGTGCTGTTTCCCAGTCGTAGCTAGATGTCTTAACCTACCTTCTGCTTGCTGTCCTTGGAGAAAGCAAGATCCCCGCGACCACGCCTGACACCACATTTCTGTTCCCCTCGCAGCACGGCCGCTGCGGGATCCCCGAGGCCCTGGTGCAGAGATACGCAGAGGACCTGGACCAGCCCGAGCGGGACGTCGCCGCCAACATGGACCAGATCCGCGTGAAGCTGCTTCGCAAGCAGCACCGCATGGCGGTGAGCAGCCGCAGTGTGCTCCGCGGGCCCCTCACCCGCTGTTGGAGTCCATTTAGTGATGGAGCTTAATGATGACACAAAAGAACTTTCGTTAAGAGAACTAGACTCAGGCCCTGACAACTGAAAACAGTCAGGTTTCAAAACTGCATTGAAGTTCTTTCGTGTCAGCAATACTGCAAAGGGTTCTAGTAGGGGAAGGTGCTGTAGCTTAGCCAGTCTGTATGGGAGAAACATTTAGGTTTTCTCCACATTTTATTTTCCCCCGCAGTAACGTAGTAAAAACCATTCTTTGTGGACATCGGAGGTTAATTTCTGAGGAGACATTACTTGAAAGGGTTTGCTTCCTGGAGAGAGCACAGTCTCAGGGTGTGCGCACGGGGTAGCCGTTACCTTTGAAAGGTCTACCCTTGGTCTTCCCCCAAGTCCATTTCCCCGTCCTAGCCAACGCTCGTTCTTATTGTATCTTAGATTCTTTATAACGATATTGATAAACGTTTAATCTTGTAGCTGTTCGTGTAGGTTAGAATACAGTGGAACATCTACTTGGTAAGCGCGCAACCATGAGCATTTTACTTGTCACCCTATTGCACAGGACGGCCCACCTGTTCAGGCACCGTGGGGATCTCTCCCCAAAGAGCAGGTCACCACATGACACAATAGCCAGAAATACCAATGCTCAGAGTCTGGAGAGTTTTGGGGTTAGATCTAATTCCACGTACCTTCTAGGGCAGTGATGGCAAACCTATGACACGCGTGTCATCACTGACACGCGTAGCCATTTCTGATGACACGCAGCCGCTGAGGCGGCCGCATGCCGAGGATGAAACATTTGCGAAATAATGTTTTTTCCTCAAAGTGACACACTACCCGAGTTATGCTCAGTTTTTTGGCGAAGTTTGACACACCAAGCTCAAAAGGTTGCCCATCACTGTTTTAGAGCTTCAAATACTTCCTTGAAAATTTGTCTCCCCTCTGAAAAATCCAGAAAAGGTTCTTTATGCTCCTTGGGTTTTGACATGGAGCATCATCTCTTGCTGGTAGTACAGCAATGTAACAGGTTAGCAGTGTTCCTCTTAGGCATGTAAGAAGTAGCCCTCCAATGGCACCTATAGAATCTTTCTAAAAACTCTTTTCTTCCTTGATCCAGATCCCAAGCGGCGGACTCACAGAGATCTGCAGAAAGCCCCTCTCCCCCGGATGTGTCGCGTCCGTGTCGGATTGGCTGATCTCCATCGGTCTGCCCATGTACACCAGCGCCCTCGCCGAAGCGGGGTTCAGCACACTGGGCCACGTGCCTTCTCTGTCCCACACTTGCCTGCAGGAGGCCGGCATCACAGAGGAGAGACACATAAGCAAGCTCGTGTCTGCAGCCAGACTCTTCAAGCTGCCGCCCGGCCCCGAGGCCATGTAGCCAGGCCCGCGAGGGACCGCCTGGACAGGAGCCACCCTCTCACTGTGCTCACCATGCTGATGCCATTTCTCCTTCCCTGGACGTGCAGACCGGATCCAGAAGAAAGGCCCAGTGTGTGGCCCGACGGAGCTCGAAACCTTGGCGCGGGACCGATGGCCCTCTCTTCTCCAGAAAAGCCCCTGGGAGGAAACTGGGGTGGTTCTCTTTGACACCTCCCTCCTCCCCCAAAGAAAGAGGAGCACTTATTTTTATTTTCAGAACACGATAGAACCGAGATGCCAACTTGCCACAAATGCTGTGCCTCCGGTCTGTCTGGGTACACTGGGAGAGAGGGCTGGGGGCAGAGGGAGGGGCAGCCGGTTCCGTTTCTCATGGGGCCGTTGACCTTCCGTCTGTCACCCTGCAGGGCCCCCGAGGGCCAGACAGGCTCAGCTAGGCCAAAGTCACAGACTCGGGAGGATGGTACATCGGTTGACATGCTCATTGGTTCAAAAGTAAGAAAATCTGTCTGCACTAGAGGAAAAAAAAAAGTCCTATTCTCCTTCAGATAAACGAGACATTTTTAATAATTGCTTTCTAGCAATCAGCTTTTATTTGCCTTAATGTAAGCTTTCAAGCAGTTATCTAACTAGTGTTCACTACCCTGTAACCGTAGTTCCAAGTCTTCGGCTTAGACCGCCATCTAACATCTGGGACGTTCCCAGCAAAAATGGGCTTTTCTGATGATCTCATTCTCCATGGCTTATTTTGTAGGAGTGTTTATCTGGCACAAATTTCACGTTGGCTTTCAGTTTTTAAACTAGCTACAAATCTAGTAAAAAAACTCTCTGGAATTCACAAAGATATCATGTGTGTATATGTGAGTGAGTGTGTGTGGGGGTGTGTATGCTTCTATAACCACCTTGCATTTTAATCAGTGTAGGATTGTTACCCTGTTGGCCATTGTGCTGCGGTATTGGCTTGGACTCCTGACCAGGTCCAGCCCAAAACTCCGTCATCAGATCACCCGTGCAAAGAGTCATTGTAAGGCTGGTTTCAGAGAGAAGTTCTGAAAAAGGGAAGTAGTCTATGAGATGTTTTTAAAGCTTTTTTCCCCCCTGTTTTACCATTAAGATACTGTTTTCCTTCTTCTTTAGATAATTCTTTTAGTTCAAATAAAGGTTCATTTTGGAGCCAGACATACCACATGGGCCACATATTAAGTATTTGCATGTTTTCGGTTGTTTCCAACTGATACCAGCACATTCTATCCTCTCTAGTCTTTGTGCCTGATTTTCCAGCAAGCAGAAATTTAGGCAACGACACGAATAAGGTTTCCATTTTTACAAGATGACTTTGCTTTACATTCTTCTCGTGAGCACCGTGCTATTAAGCATTGAATGTGATTATCTGCAATACAAATTCAACACAAAACTCTGACCAAAAGTTCTGTAGTATTTCATCTGCTCATTAAGATAAACGATTTCCCTCAGGAGGGAAACCAGTGACTTCCTTCATCACAAAGCCATCTTTAGTGTTTGCTTTATATACTTAAGTCATGTATCGGAGGAAAGAACGTTGTTCTCAGGTGATGTAGGTGCTCATGCTTCGGTATGCATTTTTAAGAACAGTACACATGCTTCAATGATGCCTTCTGTAGGATGCCATGTGAAGAAGTTGTGGAAATCTAGAATAAGAAAGCGGAAGCTGTCCAATTTCTGTGGCACTCTTAAAACAGCCCATTCCTGTCACCTTGGGATGTGACATCCCGGTTAGCATATAGCCCATCTGGGAAGTAAGGCGGCTGCAGTTCTCCTGTGACCACATGGCGGAACCCTATTTCCAATGTGGAGGCAGGGCTACGACGGGCTCCTCACCTGTGTGTGCAGTAAGCTCAGCATGACATGTGAGGGGCCCTGCTCATATGTAAAGCTGAGCAAAATGACCACCCATAAATCAGGTAACAGGGGAAGGAGAAATCTTGTGTGAATTCCCACATTTTAATTCATTTTCACTGCAACATTTTCATTTAAGTCTAAAGGGCACCAGAAAAGGGAAATTTTCTGAGCTTGAGCTTTTGAGAATGCCAAACCGCATTTTTGTCACTCTTCCTTGGAATTCATTGCCTTTGCATACAAACCTCAAATTCAGGGACCACGAGTAGTTGTCGGTGGGAAGGTCTTCCTAATCTTAAAGTTCTGAGGTGGTTTTTACTTGATTGTGCTTTTTAAAATCCTTTTGTTTTTTTATCGTTAGTACTTGTTGGGTCTTCTTTTGCTTTAAACTCTTAACTTGATCCTAGAAAAAAAAAAGCAAAAAAAAAAAAAGCCTCCGTGTTTTTGTGTGACGTTTGACTGAGGTGGTGCGGGGCCGCCTGCAGGTGTTGGGAGACAGGCGGTAGGTAGGTGTCAGCAATATCCAGGTTTAACCAGTTGCACTTGGTACAGGAGGCTGAGGAATCGGTGGAAACGGTCGTCTTGGGAAAGCACAAGAGAAACCTGGAGAGGCAGTTAGGCTCAGGTAGCTACACATCCACGGTGTACATTTTCACTTGGAAGCTGTCTAGGAGGAGATGCAGCCAGCCCCAGCCACGACTGACATTCCCACGCAGCCGAGAAGGAGAGAGATTCTTATGGCCTGCCTTCCGAGCCAGAGGCCCTTCCCTCCCACCTGCACTGGGGGCGGTGACATTGGAAATCACTGGGGTATTGGTAATCCGTTCCCCACATAGCAAAGTGTGCTTTCATACCAGCAGCAAAGGGAGGCAGTTCACCAAGTCACTGCTGCCTGTGGGTACTGTGTTCGCTACAGAGAAACAAACCTGGTCGTCTGAGTCCACGTTTCCTTGATTTTTAAATTGATAGAGAAAACAAGAAGCTGTCAAGCAAGTTATATAACAACTAACAACATTGCACTTTCTGTATATGAAATCAGTATTTAAATAACTTATTTTTCTCCATTGCTGTTTTTAAACATTGTAAGTAGCTGTAATATACCAGTACCAGTATGTTCTCGCGATTGCTTCAGCCCAAGAAAGCTGTGTATTGTTTTAAAAATTGTAAAAAATTATTGTGACGATTCACTTAGCAAAGAGAAAGGACGGAAGGGTTTTCCTATGTATCAAAACTTGTCTATAATTGTCATCTATGTACCTAGAAAAAAAAAAGTAAATAAATTTCTTCAGTTGAATACGCCTCTTTTGTTGTTCCTTGGGTATTTCAAATATGAATGGAAGAGAAAAGGAATTCATAAAGTGTGATTTAAGATAGAAGATATATTATAAAAATAGTAGTAACTGTATATAATTACTCTTGCCATACACCCCTCACTGTCTGACACACACCAATTCTCTTTGCTAATGTATTGCAATTTTTTTTTTTTACATGTTGCCAAGTCAAATCATATAATCACAGCATCTTAAACCAAGAAGAGATTGTTGGAAGGCATTCATTGATGGGAAGTCTAAGCCCATCATTTTCAGATGAAGAGTTCTAAGGTGACATAGGTGGTCGATTTGTCCAATATCACACAGTTAGCAAAACCCAAGCTTTCTATTGACAAAAAAAAAAAAATCTACTTTGGAATATTCTAGAAATTAATCAACTACACAAAAATCCTTTTCAACATGGATGTACCACAATTGACATAAAAACATTTTGTATGAGGAGGGAGTGTGTTTAATAGAAACTTTGAATAGGTAATGCATGCAGTTGAGAGAAAACAAAACAAAAATCACCCTTGCCTTTTCCCCAGCCCACCCATTTCTCTCACTACAGGTAAGTTATAACCAGTGTTCGCTTATCTTTTCAGAAATGCTCTATGTATTTGCAAATATAACTTCATATGTATTTTTCTATATAGGAATGATGGCCTGTTCTTCATACTTCTTCACCCTGCTTTTAAATTCAGTCTATCTTGGATGTCTTACATGTCAATACCTCTAATTCTCTTGATGGCTGCATAATATTCCATATGTAGATAATTTATTTAACGAGTACTCTGACAAGTTTTTGCTGTTGTAAAAAAGCTGTCAGGAATATTCTTATACTTAGCATCTGGAATGGCTGTGTTAAAATTATGTGTATCTTAAAGTTTGATAGAATAATTTAAATCCATTGGTGGGTTTCATTAAAGGGAGTTTTACCACGACAGTATAGGTTTTATTTATAAACTAGAGACCTGGTGCATGACATTCGTGCACTGGGAGCGGGGGGTGGAGGGGGGGACGGTCCCTCTGCCCGGCTTGCTTCCTCTCGCAGTCCTGAACCCCTTGGGAGATGTCCACCTGCCGGCTTAGACCCGCTCCCCACGAGAAGCAGGCCTAAGCCAGCAGTCGGACATCCCCTGAGGGCTCCTTAGCAATGCCACGGAGGTGGGAGAGGCTCCGCGCCCCCCCCCCCCCCCCAGCCCCCCGAGTTCACCAGCTGTGAGCCTGGCTTCTGGCTGAGCAGTGCTCCCCCTGTGGGAGCGCCCTGACCACCAGGGGGCAGCTCCTGCATCGAGCCTCTGCCTCCTGGTGGTCAGTGCACATCAGATCTGAATGCTCTCAAGATGACTCCTAAGATTCAATAGCTCAACTCAAAAGAAATTACCTTTCTCTTATGATTCCTTAAGAAGGTTTGACTGGATTCTTGGGTTTATTCATTTGAAAGCCTTGGAATAATGAGTTTCCTTAGTCTTAGACCCACTCAGAGCAAGCACAGTGCTTCCTGAGAGAGACGGAGACAAGGGAGAGGTGGGATGCTCACTCAGGCATAGGTCTGGACACCTCATCAGGGGACGGTGGGCAGCACTGTTTGGAAGCATTCCCATTCCTCATGCAGCACCCCTCCAGCACTGTCCCAGGAGAACACAGAAAAGGGAATTAGCTGTCACCTGTGGTGCACTTCAATAAAAAACCTGAGAAGTCCTCTCAAACCCTGTTTGAGTCCAATATGGAAGGAAGGCCACCAGGACACGTGTGTGGGAGCCAGTGAAGGGAAGACTAACCTGACTAGAGTTTACCGCCATCCCATTCATCCTCAACACCTGGGTAATGAATGTGGTCAGAGCCATAGGGGAGAGGTATACTATACAAAGGGCCATGGGGCCCTCGCCAGTTTGGCTCAGTGGATAGAGTGTCAGCCTGGAGACTGAAGGGGTCCCGGGTTCGATTCTGGTCAAGGACACATGCCTGCGTTGTGGGCTCGATCCCCAGTAGGGGGCGTGCAGGAGGCAGTCAATCAATGATTCTTTCTCATTGTTGACGTTTCTATCTCTCTCTCCCTCTCCCTTCCTCTCTGAAATCAATAATAATAGATAACACACACACACACACACACACACACACACACACACACACACACACAAAGGGCCATGGGAACCAGAGGGGAAAGGAAGCTGACTGAAGGAGAAAAGGCCAGAGGTGGTAGGTATGTGGATTATAACGGTGTGCCTGTGTGCTGAGAGCATTAGATTCTAAAAAACACAGTCGTAAGAAGCACGAGAAACTACCTCTTGCATCCCCGAACTCCTGATCCACCTGGCCCTATCTCGAGTGGCTTTATCTGCCCCCACTAAATAGAAGCATTGGAACCATCACGGCCTCCCCCTGGGTCTCCTTTCAGCCCACCTGCACATTCCCTGCGCCCACACCTGGTCCTTCCTCCTTGCTTCAGCCATGGCAAAAGAGGTGTCCCCCCATCTGTCTAATCCTTCTACTTGTGTTTAGGATCCTGTTCTGGGACATCCTCACCCCCACCCACTCACCCAACATGTATTTTCTCACGTCTCCTGCAGTTTCCCCTTGAACATGGGTTTGCAATGGCTGTTGCTGCCCTTTCCTGGAGGGGGGGTGCTCACTCCCAAATCCCCCCCCTCTTTTTGGATAATCATGCTGATTCCTTTGGGGGAATCATCCTCTCCCCCCCCCCGCCCCGCTGCATTTCAAGGGATCCTGGTGCAACCTTCAGTCGTGGTGTCCCACAGCCCCCTCTGAACAGAGTACAACTTCTGTAGGGCCGTTCGGGTTCCCTTTCCCCAGAATTGAGCTCTGAGCTGAAAGTCAGGCACATCAGATGGAGCTGAGCCATGTTGATGGTGGTGACACCCAAGTCCACAATGTTCAGCCACCGAGGTGCCTTATGCCTTCCTGTCCTTGCCAAGGCTTGTTCAACTTTGCCGTTAATTCCTTATGCTGATGGCAGCAAACAGTTCTGCTCCTGTGCCCCTAAAGTAATATTCCAGAAAGAAGGACTCCCTTGCATATTTTAAAATTGCCCTCCAAAAGTTTTGATTCATGAGGGAATAGTTGCAAGATTATACATTTCTAGTTTACTATAAATATTTACATTTTAAAATAAAACTGCAACATGACTTTAAAATGTGTACCTCCAGTGGGAAATAAATCCCATAGCAGTTTAATAACTACCGTTGTCCACTGAAAGCACACAAGAACAATTTAAAAATTGTATTCTTTTCTCCTTGAAACCCTCCATGGATTCTACTTCCTCCACTTTTATTTCCATGCAATGTATTTTTATGAGTGTATTTTGATCATCCTATCACAGTCCCCTCTAATAATGTTTTTTAATTAAAGTTTAATTTCTTTTGATCACTAGCTCTATTTGTAAAAAGAAATCCGGGCTTAATTACCCTTACTGTGATTATTAGTGATGGATTTATTAATATATAGGCATGCCATCATTTTGATAGATAATGATAAAAATGAAAGTGTTGTTAGAAAGGCCTGTCGTTTAATGGGTGGTGGGGGCAGGGCTGCCTTCTGCTGCCTTGGGTTTAGATGTTGCCACACCCACTGTTTGAAGTTTGCCTAAATGCAGCCCAGCATTTTTCAAGCCATTTAGATGGATGCTTGTGTGTGAAGTGGGAGAAGGCCGTTGGTAAACGAAGAGATGGGAAAGGCACAGCAGCAGCAGGATCCTCGGGCAGGTCAATTTTAGGACTAAATTGCTCTAGAAGCAGATTCCTTTATCAAAGCAATCCAAGGCAGTGCATCCATGGGAAGAATCCAGATTGAACCCCTTGGTGGTAGGCGACATGGGGTCCTTCTTGCTTGTGTTGTGTTTATTGCTTATTAACTACCTCCTCCTGCTGCATTTTAAAGTCCAGGAATGCACAGGTTTGCTCTCTGATGAGCCTGAACCTCTACACTTGACTGACACTTAGTACTTGTTGAATGAATTACTCTCCCTGAACCACAAAAAAAAAGAGGAAACCAGAGCAGGCCAGAACTTCCCAGAGCTGCTTCCAGCAAACAAGGACTTGCTGAGGGAGGAGTTGCTGCAGCCTGTGACCACCAGAGGGCACTGCTGCACCAGATTGAAGGCCGAACCTGCCGCGTGCCGGCGGGAGAGGAGAGGAGGCGTTTCCGAGGTAGGAAAAGTGCCCCCCCCACCCCCACCCCCGCACAGCCTGGGGGAGCAGAGGGCGCCGCCAGCCCCCAAAACGAAATGAGGCGGCGGGAGGGAGAGCAGGGCGGGCCTAATTCTCCAAGTGATCAGCGAGACCTAGAGCCTTGCAGCCAAACCGCTGATTAAAACGCCATCGGAGAATACTGACGGGTGACCAGTAGGACTTAACAAAATCCGCTTTCACAAGCATCGTGGAGCTCTTGGCTTCCTGCCTTGCTGCTCCTTTCAATACCATAGCGGGTGACCTTTTGCTGCACAGGTGCGGTGGGTGTCATTGAGTGCCCAGGTGCCCTGCTGCCTGCCAGGAGCAAGCTGGGGGAAGAGAGTGTTCCGGTGACCCTAAAACAAAGACCTAAACTTGAGATGTCTCACAGTGAGGTGGGAAACTGGGCTCATTGGTTTGTTGGTTTTTGTGTTTGTTTGAGTGGCATTTTATTTTTGTGGCCCAGGATAGCCTGACACTGTAAGAGCAGTGGCCACCATTCGGTCCAGATGCCCACTGAATTTTACATCCATGAGAGCGTTTGACCTTCCCACTGTGACTCTGCGTTAGACACTGTGAACCCCATTTTTCAGCTGAGGCCTGCAGTCACCGAGGGATAGGTAGAAGAGATGAGAGTTGACTGTGGTTGTTTTATTCGGATGCCCTTTGGCTTAACCACTGCTGAGTAACTCCCTGGTTCTCAGCCTGAGCAGCATATTAAAACCACCTGGTGGGTGAGTCTGGGTTCCCTCAGGGAAGCAGAGTCAGCAGGAGATTTGTATTAAGAGGTTTATTGGTCAGATTGGCTTGTGTGAGTGTGGTGCTGGCCAGGCAAGTCCGAAGTCCACAGGGCACGTTGCCAGGGATGGCAGGCTGGACCCCTCGGCCCGGGCTGCAGCTCTCTCTGTCCACAGGCTCTGTGCTTGTCCTGGGACGCTGGGCAGGTCCCTGCCCCAATCAGCCTCATGTCATCATCTGTAAGAAAGGAAAATGGGGGAAAGACCCCAACTTCCCCACTGACTTTTCCTCAACGGCCGTTCTCCTTCTTTCTAATGATGAAATCTCAGTTTGGTTTGGCCTCGCTATTCCCAGTCCACAGGGACGACTTGTGATTGTCCTGGCAGTGTGGGCCCCTTGAACATGGGTGACGCCCATGTTTATCTTGGCTTGAATTTCTCCGGGTACCCCCTTTAACAGCTTCCCTTGCAGCCAGCAGTGGGCACAGGACCCACTTCTTGCCATTGAGACACAGGCAGTCGATAAAGGCCTTCCCTCACCGCTAGAGAGAAAGCCCCTCCTCCCGGGCCACCTGCAGTTGTGAGAGGAAGAGAGGGCTGTGGTGATGGCAACCCCCGGGCCACAGTGGGGGGGGGACAAGAGCTCCCACGCTGGGGAGGAAGACCAGAAGAGGCGGCAAAGCTTGGGTCCTAGATGCCACTGTGGAGCCGGCACGGCATTTCCTACCTGTGATTATAAAGCACTTGCTGAGAACAGCTGCCCCGATTAGCAGGCGTCAGGGAGGGAAAGGGAATGAATCTGCCGCCATCTCATTCCAGAGATGTGGTATCTGTGGAGCTGATGGTGGGATTCTGGAGACGGAAGATTCTCAACTCGGTGACCCAGCTGAGCATGTACTCCACCTGGTCCTAGTGCCTCTGCATGTAGAAACCTCTTACCACAGGCTCTTCCCGGAAGTAACAATTCTGAAAGTTGCATTCAGGGCACTCCAGAATACAGCCATTTCCTACCCCAGTTAGACATGCCATGACTCTTCAGTGTCTCTGGAATATTCCATGGTGAATCCCATGTTCATCTTGGCCTGAATTTCTTTTCTTTTTTTTTTTTAAATATATTTTATTGATTTTTTACAGAGAGGAAGAGAGAGGGACAGAGAGCTAGAAACATCGATGAGAGAGAAACACCGATCAGCTGCCCCCTGCACAACCCCCACTGTCAGTAAGGAAGAAGAAACTGGACACTAGGTAGGCAAGTAGAAATTTTTGTCCCAGGAGGAAAGTGCAAGGATTTGCAGAAGTAGATACATTTTCTGATACAAGAAAAGGAAATTCAATTGGTTAATGTCAAATAGATTTGGAGTTTTTGTGAATTTCTGTGACAAGGTCATTATCAGTAAAAGAACTTATCCACAGAGATCCTGAGAAAAATGGTGGATGATTTGGAAAGTACTATGAGTAAATGAACAGGAAGCTGCTGACTGGCCTGGCATGTAAAAATAGTTGAGCAGTGCTAAGGGCTTAGCAGGAGTTGGAGATCATTGATTTGTCCTGGTATGAAACTGAACAATTAATGTGGAATTTTCCTGATACTTTGTTCAGCAAATCAGATGTAGGAGCATCTTTAAACTCAGTGTGTGTGTGTGTGTGTGTGTGTGTGTGTGTGTGTGTGTGTGTGTTGGATGTGGGGATTGCAGAAACTAAAAAAATTTCAAAAAAGAGAAAAATTATTATTTTGGCAGAAATGGACAAAGAAGGCCTAAAGGAGGTGTGAGATTTTTTCTTCAGACCTGGAATTGCAGGCAGGAGTCTCTTGAGCTCGGAAGAAATAGCCAACCAAAAGAATGGCAAAGGAGGCAGGATCAGAGGTGGAAATAGACAAGACTTATTGGGAGACACAGTAAACGAATTTGGCGGAGTGAGAGGGCTAATGAAGGCCATAATAGAAGGGGGATGTTGAAAGGATACATCTGATAAAGAGAGGAGAAAGTACAAATTCTTTAGCCTTAAATTCCAAGCCATATCTACCAGGCAATGAGGACCTGTTGAAGGTTATTATGTAGTTGAATGATTTAAGAAGATTAAAATGATGGCAGTTTGCTGTAAGGATGGTAGATGGAAAACTGGTTTAGGAGGTTGGCAAAGGAATTCAATATTCAGGAAACAAGAGAGGAAAGAAGGGGAATGAGAGGCAATAGACAGAAGTCACTCCTTTTGTGCTTCCAGCACTTTTCATACTGTAGACATTTTTCTCTCAATTGTGAATTCTTACAGGTGTTTATCACACCCCAATGGCTTCTTTCCCTCCCTCCCTCCCTCCCTCCCTCCCTCCCTCCCTCCCTGTCTCCCTTCCCTCCCTCCCTCCCTGTCTCCCCTTCCTTCCTTCCTTCCTTCCTTCCTTCCTTCCTTCCTTCCTTCCTTCCTTCCTTCCTTCCTTTTTTCTTTTCCCAAATTACTGAGTATTTGTTACTTTTGTATTGGACATTCATTCTTCCTTCCCTGAAAATTTTGAGAAGGAAATGTCGAGGTAAGAATGTCCAAACCAGTAGAGAATTTTTATGAGTTTATTTGAACCAAACTGACAGCATATGGCAGGAAGAAAGACCTCAACTTTTCCAAAGAATAGCAGTTCAAAGTTTCTTTTATGCATTTGGGGAATTGAGGGGTTACGTGAGGGTGGGAGACAGCAAGGTGGGTATTGGATTACAGATGTCAACCGATGGCTATTGGTGCCAATTCAATGCCAATTTGGGGTGTGGTAAAGAAAGAAACTTCATTCAGTGCAAAACATCAACTGTGATACAGCAGGGCTGTGAAAACCGCATGGCACGGAACAGCGTTGGGACCAGGCAGCCCCAGGCTAGACCCCTCTCTGGTTAGACAGTTCTGTTGTGCTCCTTGATGGTCGGCTCTCCTCTGCTCTGTACCCATCTGCTTTGCCCTGCTCTGCTCCACTCTGTTCTGGCAAGACATTTTTGGCGGTTCAGCTCTACCTGGGAAAACAGAGTCTTCAAAGTCTTCCGTGGAGAGTACACACCCCTGATTGGCCCATTCTCATGCAAATGAGAACTCCAAATCCCCACAATTTGACTGGTCCAAAAGGCACTATCCTGATTGGTCAGAATAGAGCTGCTCTAATTGGCTGGAGCTGTACAGCTCTGATTGGATGGGGAAAGCCTGAGTCCTAGTGTTTGAAATAGGATTCCAGGAACCCCTTTGTAAGGGCTGGCTCCGATGGCAGAAACACAGTGCAGGCAGGCAGTTCAGCACAGAGCCAGGCAGTCCAAGACCAGCTTCTCCGTGAAGTGCCATTTGTGTGAGAGGTCCCCAGGTCCCTGTGCAAAAAATGACTGCCAGGTTCTGTTTTTAAAAATTAGAGCCCAGATAGCCACTAGGAGTCCTTCTTAGTAGGTGTCTTTTTTCTCAGGGTTTACACAAGATAAACCCTGCTCCCTTGAAGGTGGTTATGCCTCCGAGGGGTCTGAAAAAAAGGATTACTCTGGCATTCCAAAGGTGTGTTAACCTAGAGGCATAAGAACAATGGACAGGACTTGCTTAAGGCACAGATAAACCTTTGACAAGAAGACTTATTTGCCTGGGGGCATGCCTGCCCACCATAACCTATCCAGTTAGGAATTTATGATCAGATCGCTCTGTGTGAGGTTACTTTCTATCACCAAACTTGCCAGTTTGGCTACAGAACTCTTTATTCATCCCTAGAAATTTCATTTTCCTGGGGAAGTCAAACAAGGAAGAAAACCAAGTGGAATTCAATAGGCAAACAAGTGGAAGTGTGCGCCAGGCTTTAGGGGTGCACGGAGTAGAGGGCCCCTGATCTATTATGGCCGAGAGGGTACCACTTGAACCCAGCCTGGGAAACCACAAGGAAGTCACCGGGAAGTAGGTGAAGGATGAAGCCAAGGTACAGAGGAAGGAGGGCCTGCAGTTACTTGGTGAGCCTGCATCATAGGACGTGGGTGCAAGAGTGAAGGGCTGTGAGGTGAGAGAAGTTAGCAGGGCCTTGTGTGTCCAGCTAAAGCATTTAGGTTTTATTCCAAGCATGTTGGAGGTCCCTGAGGAACTTTACATGAGAGAATGACCTTAGCGTTTCTTTAAGGTTCATCAGAACGGAAGAGTACATACAATCTTAGGATCTGGAATCAGATTGAGACGAGGGTGTTACTCATGGTTCAACCACTTGGTGGTTGTGTGACCTTGGACAAGTTGCTTCACTTCTCTAAGCCCCAATTTTTTCTTCTCTAAGCTTAAAAAAAAAGCTACCTTTTTAAAAGGTATTGTTGTTTTTATTTTCTGAGAATTAAATGATCTATCATTTGTAACATTCTTTTTTAAAATTTATCTTTCTTGTTGAAAGTATTTAGATGTCCCTTTTTCCCAACCTCCTTTTACCCCCTTCACCCCACCCCTCCCCAGGCCTTCAACACTATTGTCTGTGTCCATGGGTTATGCACATATATATACAAATTCTTTGGTTAATCTCTTAGCACCATGCCTGGCAAATAGAAAGCCCTCCAAAACTGATAGCTACTCTGACGAGTCCACATATGACCTCTGGCACTGTTATTACTGTAAAAGCACAGTGGTGTGCAAGATGAGTCAGAGATATGTACCTGGATAAGCTGGAGGAGGGGAGACTAGTTCGGAGGTCTCTAGGGTAATCTAGGCAAAAATATGCCTCTATTTTTCTGTCCAGTACCCAGCTATCATCCAGATGGAAAAAAAAATTGTGGAATAAGTGACAAGAAAGACTGAGCAAAGGGAAAGAATAGAAGACAACCACCAGGCTTCAAGCTTGGGTGACTGCAGAATTCTGATATGATTGACACCGGGAACCCTTTCTCTTCCCATCCTTTGGCTTAGCTTTCTCGGGCCATTGCTCGCCTGACATCTTCGGATGGCCGACTGCTTTTTCACTCTCATTCGCTCGCTCAGTGACTGTGCTGTGCAGATCTACTGCTTTTTCTGTCTCCAGAACTCCTTGTCCCAACTACACTGCAGGCATGTCTGAATTTAGGACCTGCACATTTTTGAAGTCTCAAACTCCACTTACACATTGGTGTTGAATACATCTCTTGAATGGCTTCCAAATATTATTTCATTTTCAGATCATGTGGATATCTCTGGAAAAAACTTTAGCATCTCTGTCCCTGTTCAGGGGCATTAATAGAGTTCTGTGCTTTTACAATTAATATTGTGTTCTGAACAAAATACTTTTCGGGCTTCTCCATATTGTATAATTGCTACTTCCTGTTTTGAATATGGAATTCTGTTTAGGTCCCAAGTGACAAACAACAAACACACTAAAGTGACCCAGCCTTTGGCCTTGCTCTTCCTGCCAAATTGGTGCTTCTCTGACTCTCAGGACAGTGGGAGAAACACGAGAGTGTGACGTGAGACCTTGTTCTAACCCCGTGGTCGGCAACCTGCGGCTCACGAGCCACATGCGGCTCTTTGGCCCCTTGAGTGTGGCTCTTCCACAAAATACCACGGCCTGGGCGAGTCTATTTTGAAGAAGTGGTGTTAGAAGAAGTTTAAGATGAAAAAATTTGTCTCTCAAAAGAAATTTCAATCGACGTACTCTTGATATTTGACTCTGTTGACTAATGAGTTTGCTGACCACTGTTCTAACCAAATGAGCTGTCCACCCTACAGGCCTGATTTTAGTACAAGGTAATGGCAGGTGGGGCGGAGGCCAGGGTTCTCTCATTTTCTTTCTTTCTTTCCTTTTTTTGTTTGTTTTTGTTTCTTCTGAACAATTGTTCAGGTTACTAAAAATGCCTTACAGACAAAGATCAGGAATTTTGAGGTTGTCCTGGGGGCCAGGTTCACCAGCTGAAGGCTCTGCCAACGGTTAGAGAAATTGTTTTTAAGAGAAAACCTTTTAAATCAATGTCTTACACAAAAACAAGTGACACATCATGGAGCGTGCAGTGCTCTCTACCAGTGAAACGGCAGCGTGCTGAGCCATCCACCCAAACTCACTGCCCAGGTATCCCGGGGATCCCGCACACACGTGTGAGCCGCTGCCCCGAGCTAGGGGAGTAGAGCAAAACCCACTGCTGTCGGGATCGTGTCCTGGTCTCAGCTGCATTAGGTCCCGAGCTCCTGCTGCTGAAGTTAGTAGGAGCTAGTGTAGACTCGGAAGTCAGGGTTTAACAGGGAGGGCCTCCACAGCAGCACTCACATTCTACTCTTTCTCTCCACTGTCACCTAGTGTGTGTGTGTGTGTGTGTGTGTGTGTGTGTGTGTGTGTGTGTGTATTTCAGAAATAGTGCATGAGAGATGGGAAGTTCGTTGTCTCCGTGGGAAAAAGCAGTTTTGGGTTCTCAATGTTTTAGTCAGCTGCTTTCATACTTTTCCAGACTAAATAGACCTGAGGCTATTAAAACAGGTTCATAGTGACAAAAAAAGGGACTTTCCCAATTGCCCTTTGCCCAGTAACAAATCCTAAACACTTGAATTTGCCTTTTGATGGCCCCGAGTGGCCACACAAGCCTCCCCATCTTTGGGGCGGGCGGGGCAGGGGGAGTCTCTGCCCTTAGTTTCTGTGCTGGGAACCCAGTGAGAGGAGAGCGCCCTGGGCTGGCTGCTTGTCCAGGAGTGGGGGAGGGGGTGGGGTGGGGGGGAGGTTGTGGCAGCTGCTTGCCGAGTTTCACTCCCCGAAGAGGGCGCTGGTCTCTCTTGGGTGTGGGAGAAGGGAGAGGTCAAGAGGACTGGAATGCTCACTTAGATCACCGACCAAAAGAAACCAGGAAGTCAGGGAAATTATTACAGTCTGTTCATAGCTCAGGATGTGAAAGGCAGGAGCCTGGCTGGCTGGTTATTCATTAGCAAAAAGGAAAGAGCACGGGGGTCAGGACTGGTCAAACTACAAAGACGGACCTGAGGAGGGAGAGAGCTCCTGGCAAAGGCAAGCTGTGGAGTTAACCTCTCTCTCCTTCACTTTGTCTTGGGACAAAAGGCAAGGTGACTTATTTCCTCTTCTCAGATGCTTGTCTACAGAGAGGCCTCTGACTTTGATTTTTGTTGTGGGATTCCTAAGCGGACAACAAGAAGGGGCATCTTGCCACTGAGCAGCTGCCCAGCTGCCACCCGGCGCTGCTGCGGGACAGCAGCCACCAGCAGGCGGGCGAGTCTCCCCAGGAGGCCAGGTGTGCCCCGCAGCCTGGGGAGCCGGTGCTGATTGCAGGGCTGCCGGCAGGAGGAGAAAGCCACTCTGCAGAGACAAAGGGGAGAGGGAGAGCAGCCCCTCTCCCCGCCTCTCCCCAACGGGAGGGCAGCATGGGCAACGTCTGCCTGAGGCTCTGGGGGTACTTGAAGGCATGTCTCCCCTGCTTCGCCCAGGAGACAGACAAACAGGTGGCGCCTGAGAACACAGAGAGCCCCTGTCCCCCTGAGGCTCCCCGGCCGCAGGGCTCCTACTTTGTGGCCCTGTTTGATTACCAGGCGCGGACTGCGGAGGACCTGAGCTTCTGTGCGGGCGACAAGCTCCAGGTCCTGGACACTTCCCACGAGGGCTGGTGGCTCGCCAGGCACTTGGAGAAAAGGGGCGCCGGCTCGGGCCAGCAGCTGGAGGGCTATATTCCTTCTAACTATGTGGCCGAGGACAGGAGCCTGCAGGCAGAGCCGTGAGTAGTGCAAACACACACTCTCATTCTCCATTCTCTGAGGGTGGGGAGTGCATATGCCTACCTATCTGCAACTCTCTCTTTTCCAAAGAGCTGCCTAGAAACTATGAGGAAGTCCCGGGAACCTTCTCATGGAAACACACCTCCCTCTTCTAAATGAGAGCGAACTGGGCAGGGTATTGTTGTTGAAATGACTTCTGGTTCAGGGTGTACACCCACAGGCTCTGCATCCTCGTCAACATCAAAAAATGCCTTTCATGCCCTACTTTTTCCTTGGCTGTAAAATAAGGCATGCCCCACTTTAACAACAGAACTGCATGTCTTTTGCAGGTATATTGTAGATCTTCCTTCCTTAAGCCACATTTTCCAAGTCCTCCCCCCACCTCTCTCTCTCTCTCAACATTTAAAGCATTAACTCTAGTCCCAAGTTTAATTGTAATTCTTTTCATTCTGATAGACACAGACAGGTCTAACTAACATGAATTATCGTTTAGAAGATGCTAGTTTTTCACCACATTTTCATGACCAGACATTTTTCTTCTAGTCCTGGATACGAAGTTACGCTACGCAAATTATGATATCTTTTGGTATTTATTATGATTAGAAACCTGCCAGCTACACATATTCAGTAAGGTTTAACCAGAAAATAATGACAAGATTTCCCCAGAGGAGGAGGTTAAGATTTTATTCTGATATTTGAATCAATGTTTTGAATTAGAGTGGACCCAAAGAGGAAAATTTCATGAATGATTTCACTAATCCTTCCATCAGTCTGTCTATATTCATTCATGAAAGTGCTAGGCACAGTAGTGGCATGTGAATGGGGGAAGGGGAAAGTTATGGTAGTGGTGGTTGAAGATAAAGTAGATAGAACATGGTCTTGACAATGGAAACTTGGGGTATGGTGGGTTAAGAAGCAAGTGGGGTCTGTCATTGGGCCTAACCTCATTTCTGCCTGGTTCCAGGAAAACCCAAGACTGGAATGTCTGTCAGGACTCATTTTATAGAATGGGTCCTTAGTAGAGAAGCCATTGGGGAGTCACTCATATTCTCATGTTTTTCTTCTTATGCGAGCTGCGGTGTCCCTCACTGGCCCAGGGAAGAAAATGGTAGGGAAGATCCATGAGTGTTGTTGCTGCTTTCCAAACTCAAATACGAAAGTGTGTTTGGCAATTTTTGAAATTCTTTGCAACACTAAGAGCCTATAAATGTTGAGAAGGGCTTTTATTTTAGGCCTAAATAGAGTTGACTTGAAATAGTGACTTTTGCCCTGGCTGGTGTGGCTCAGTTGGTTGGAGCATCATCCCGTGCACCAAGAGGTGGCAGGCTGGATTCCAGGTCAGGGCACATACCTGGTTGCAGTTCAGTTCTTAGTTGAGCACATGCAGGAGGCAACCGATCTATGTTTCTCTCTCTTCCTTCATCTCTGAAGTCAATTTTAAAAATAGACACTTTTGAAGAGTAGAATTGATCAGTTTTCAAATGAGAAAATCACCTGCGTGAATATTTACTTTCTATGATAATCTATAGGGGATGTTATTTATTGAGTGCTTACTTATGTGCATTTATATTTACTTTCTATGATAATCTATAGGGGATATTATTTATTGAGTTCTTACTTATGTGCATTTGTATTTCACTATTATGATTTCTGTGATATTATGTATATTTTATCCTTATTGTAAGATAGGCCATTAGAATAAACACTATAATATTAATACTAGTGCCTTGAACCCATAATCTACTACATTTAAATCTGTTCAATTCATTTAACTGCTTAGGGCCTCTGTTTCCTCATCTGTAAGGTCTCTGGAGTCACCTAGACCTCTGGATTACCTGATGTTTTATGTGTAGTGGTTCAGCTACATTCATACTTGACATACTTGAAGAAAGCCTGTGGAAGACAAGCAATTGAAAAATGACAATGTTCCAAAGTTCAAGCATAGTGTCTTTTCTTATTTAGATTCTCCTTAATAAACTGAACAAAAACCAACTAAAACGTGGCTATATTTTGATTCCCAGGGACTATCTGTAGCCAAGAACACTTTTTCCCTCTGCACATAACTCCTGATCCTTCCTCTTGGAATTAGTTCTCAGCAGTGTTCCCACGTGTCATTACTGTCCTAGGTCTTCACGGCGGGCTTCCCTTCAAATCTTCCCATCCACCGGAATAAAAACGTGATGCCCACAAGATGCTGCTGCTGTGCCTCCTGGCCAGAATGGGCCACTTGTTTCCTTCCAAGTGCACACCGTGGCCTTCGCCTGTGCGCCCATGTCACTAATGAGGGTTCTTGCCACCAAATGGCTAAACTGCTTCATGACTTTTAGTGCAGGTAGCTGTAGCCTCTAGAATACCACTTCATTTCAAGCGGAAGTGATTTTATCTTAACAGTCTTCTGAGTGAGGGTGCCAAAGTGGCCCACACAGCGACTTCATACCTGGAAATGATACAAAAACGACTTCCTTTAATGTCTTTCTTCACTGAGTTTTTCAAACATTTCCTTCATTTGCGTTTCTTATGAATACTGTTTTTGTTTAAATGCATTTTTTTAAATGTTTGCTTTGTCTCTATAGATACATATATCCTCGTGTTACTTTTTGATGAATGAAAGTCAAGCATCTCATCAAAGTGATGTTGTCAAAGTAGACATAATGTTCTATATGATAAAGCAGGACTAATTTTTGTTAAGCAACTATTATGACCTGTTCACTAGGTCTTGATGCTCCTAAGGAAAAAAAAAAAAACAAAAAACAAAACCACAAGACTTTGCCTCTATTAAGACGGTCTGGTTAACTCAGAAAAATCCAGTCATGTTATTTATGATTTAGTTGGGCAGCTCCTCCTGCATTTGTCTACATGGACCATATGCCCCCACTCTAGCCTCAGCTCACATGCTGAGCATCTTTCAGTGTTTCTCCCACCCTTTCCCTCGCCTGTGATCTTGGGCTTCACATGGGCTGGCTATTCTAAGGCCTGCAAACCTCTCCCTCCTCTTCTTTTTCTGGCCAGCTCTCCTGTATCCTTTAGGTCTCACCTTGTTTGTTCCTCACTCCCTGCAGCCTTTCCTGACATTCTAGACTACCTTAGGTGCTCCAGCTTAGAACCTTTAACCTCCTTTGTCATTATTGCTTATTTATTTTCTGCATGACTCTAAGCTCAGATGTGGTAGGTGGGAAGGGCAGCCATTCATTGCCTTGGACCCCCGAGTTTAGTGTGGTGCCTATGCATAATCAGCACTCATCAATGTTGGTTGGGTAAGTGAATAACTAAATGAGTGATTGCTTATCTACAAATCTCAGGTATTTTAAAGAACAGCTGATAGAGCCATCTCTTTTCTTCAACTGTTCCTCCCTGAGTTGCTTTTTTGCCTACCAGGAAAATCGACTGAGTTTCCTCATTAAAGGCATACGCTTTTTGCATTCTTTTCTCAGTGAATTGTTCGTGCCTTAACTTTTGGTTAGACTCATAGCCATAATAGTACCATTTATAGGCTCCCAGAAATTAGTGGCTCTAATCCACCCCTGGAGAAAATACTTAGGGGTCACAGACACATTCGAATATTGTTTGTAATGTAGAATGAACATGGAGCCAGGAATAGATTGTGAATCTCATTGAAGTGGTATCTAAACATATTACGCATATTAAACTATACTGTGGTTATATTTAGAGGAAAGGAAATACTGGTGTGAGATTTTAAATGGACAGAAAACGTAAACCCAATTTACAAAATTAATGTTATGGGTCAGACCTGTAAATTCAGTTTTTGTACCCAGCATGCATAATTTCAAATTATTATACATATGAGATAATTTTCAGAGTGCATATGTTGAAAGTTTGACTATTTTACTGAATACTGAATGAATAGATTTTCAATCGTACAGTCTAAAACATTACCAAACAAAATAATTTTATGTTCTTTTTACTAGTTTTCTTACTAATTAGCTGCTGAATTTTTGTAGCATGCTCTGACTCCCATTTTTAATGGGCATTCTTAGCACTGGAAGGATTGGACCAGCTTTTCTGGGGAAGGTAGTTATGCAGATTAATAGCAGCTTGAAGACCTGCTTACAGCTATTTTCCTGAAGCCTGCAACTTTAGTATTAGTTTATGTGGGTATTTCTCTGAAGATTAATGTAACAGAAGAATTTTGCTAAAACGCATAGATGCAAATGTAGAACACGTGCTCTATATTTCCCACCTTCTTGCTTATTTGGCTCATTTCAAACGCTATAATAAACTATCTCTTGTGTAAGATCTCTTTGTCATGATGCCATTTTTTCTACAAAGTTTTTCAGTTAGATTTTCTCATACTTAAAAAATGGGATTAACTTAGTTTTAGAATCTTTAATATTTTTATTTCTTATTTTTATTCATGTGGCTTATTTTATACTGCATTTAAATTCAGACTAGGTTTTAAAGTTAGAGATTTTAAAAATCAATACTGTTCCTTTTTAAGGGTAAAAGGAGAATGCAATTCAAGAAGTACTATTATTGCCCTGCCAGTGTTGCTCAGTGGTTGAGCTTGGAGCCATGAACCAGAAGATCATGGTTCTATTCCCGGTCAGGTCACATGTCCGGACTGGGGGCTCGATCCCCAGGAGGAGGCATGCAGGAGGCATCCAATCAATGATTCTATTTCATCATTGATGTTTCTAATCTCTCCGTCTCCCTTCCTTTTTCTGAAATCAATAAAAACATATTTTTTAAAAAAGTACTATTATTAAAAATGTTTGCAATTTAAGAAATGTTATTAGTAAGAACTTTTGAGCTTTATATTAGATATCTAATTTGAAAGGCATTTAGAACCTTATATCAAAATAAATATTTCCATTATCTCAAACATTGACTATCACATTGTCACCGTGTGCTGGATGATTCAGAAGAATCCCATGTGGCTCCCATGAAAGACCAATATTGTTGATAGACTTAAAGTTACTCTAATGATATTCTGATTCTTTTGTTACTTTTTGCCATTTTTGAATGTTAACACTTAAGACATATCAAGATTCCCATTACAGGAGGAGCATAATCCTATAAGCCTGAGAATTGTGCTGCTTGCAAAGTCACTGCCAGGAAGTCATCTTTGGAGGATGCCGGTGTCATTTCTGTGAAGTAAGACCCTGGCCACTGTCTCCAAAATCTTTTTGCATTTCCAGTCATTGAAGAAGATAGAGGCTATGAGATTCCTGTATTCATTCAATACCCTTTTTGCGTGTGTTTACTTTATTAAAGGTACTGATTTTTGTACAGTGGGAGATACCAAAATGAAAAAGACAGTGTGTCTTCTCTAGAGAATTTTACAACCTCTGGAGGTAAGACTGATACCAAAAATGTATGTCACTGTCCTTCAGCCACAGACCACCAAGAACCCGCTGGAGTGGTTTATTATTCATTGCAGGGAACATGCACTATGGACAACAGTGGAGCATCTCAGTAAGCGTGTGTTAGAAAGGATGCGTTACAGCATTTGGGGGTATGATTTTGGGGAGGGTTTAAAGAAGCAAGGCTTTGCTGTAGACTGGTTGCTGTCAGGAAGTGGCAATTAATATAAGATTGGATATCGTAGTTTGAGATTAAAGCTGTAATTGGTAAAGAAACAGCAGTTGTATTAACCAAGATAAGTGAGTGTTTAGGCACTTTTGTGGTTGGACAATGTCCATGTTTTTGTGGGTGTTCGGACTTGATTAAGAATGATCTGATCTTGTTTTTTGATCTGTCATGCTCACAAAGGGTCCTATCTGATGTTGCTGTTTTGTGAGATTGTTTATGTTCAACAGGGAACAGCAAGGCCTAGTCATAAGTGCCAGGCCAAATCCCGAATGTTAGGGGCTGCTTTTCTCTTTTTTAGCTAGCAAAAGACAGATGCAGATGAATGCTGTAAGAGTAGCACAAAGTGTCTGTCATGATGCATGTAGTTAAAAAATTGGTTAATGGAATGAAAAAAACACACAAATACATGGATAAATGTGAGCAAAGATAGGAGAGATCAGTTCTGGTTTAGGGAAATCACACTTTTTTTTTTTTTTTTTAGAGTTGAGCTCACATGACCCTCTTCTAAGAAGCTTTTTCTAATCTTCATAATTCATTATCAAGATTTTGTGTTTCTTGTGAGTAGAGCCGTTAGTTAATAATAACTGATGCTCATTAAGGGCTTAGCATTGGACTAGTCACCACACAAATAGCTTCACTATATTACAGCCTTATGAAGAAGATGCCTTTATTACCTCCGTTTATAGATGAGGAAACTCCAGCTAGGGTAGTTTAAGTAATAGGCTCAAGGATACACAGCTAATAAATGGTGGGACTGAGAGTTGCTTGTTTCCAGCCTGCCTCTAGAGCTTGTACTTTTATCATATAATGGCTAGTTGTAAAATTTCTATCTTTCACACGAGACTGTGAAGTTTCCTGTATCATGTCTGGAAAACTATTTAAGACAGTGTTTCTGCTCCAGAGAATTTACAATCTCAGGAGGTAAGACCACCAGTTTCCTCCTGAAATTGTAAATTCCCTGTAGTGGAAACATTGTTTTATTCAGTTTTACTCGGGGGGTGCTTTGAACAGTAATTGGACAATTCAGTACAAGTTGTTGAATATGGAGGATGGGAAGTAAAAGTATGTTCAAGGGTTGGTAAATTGCATGGTTAGTTGAAGTATTCATGGAGGGAGCAATGAAAAATAAATCTGGAAAAAGAGATGGGGATGAGTTTTTGGCAAAGACCATGTGTACTAGGTTAAAGAGTTTGGATTTTGTCTGATAGGAAATACAGTACATGGAAAGCAGATCTTTGAAAGACTGTGATGATATGGGAATGAACTGGGGAAGTGAGAAGCCAGGCAGGAGTACGGAAGTGGAAGTAGTTCCAAAGGTGCTCGGCATGAGGTTATAAGGGTTTAATTTTGGCCTGTTAAAAAAAAAAAGCAAGAAAAAAAGAAGAGTAGGGATTGGAACAATCTCATGAATGAAAATCAGGAAGACTTAGGAAAAGGATAGTAATTAACTTCTTTAAGTACCTTTGATTTGCTAAGCATACAGAAATATATACATGAGCTAAATTAATTTTTATAATAGCCCTGCAAGGCAAGTTTTCTTATTACTATTTTAAGGGTGAAAAATTGAAACTCAAATGTAAATAAGTCCAAGAGTATTTTTATCTGGTAAATAGATGTAGGAAAAGAAAGAGGATTAAAAAAATATGTGACTTGAGACATGGTGAAATATTAAAAGGAATATACATTTCATAAATAACTTTCATTGGGGCTTATGGTTGAATAGAAAGACAATATATTCATTTTTTAGCATGTTGAGTTTGAAGTACTAGTACTTCATCTCAAAGAAAATGTCCATGAGAAACTTAGAAATATAAAAAGTGAGACAAACATACAAGTCTATTTTATAAAGGTTGATTTTGGAAGGTATTTACACAGAGGTGTTTGTAGATGTTACAGGAATATAAGGACCACAGAGTATTGTAGATGTCAGAGGAGTATAAGAATCATAAAGTGAGAAATGAGAAACAGGAGAAGGGACCAAAGATCAACTCTGTAGAAATGCCCATAGTTTAGGTAAGTGGTTTGTGTAGATTGTAGTAAGGGCCCTGTTTGTTCATACCTCCTTGCATCCATACTCTTTGGTACTCTCCTCTCACACAAACTCTCAGTTTGGCCAAGTGATTTACTTTGGCTAATAGAACAATATTAAATGTGACAAAAACAGAGAATGAAAATCGCTTGCGTGTTGGGGCTACCTTACTTATTGCTTTTAAAGTTATGCAACTACCATGAAAAAACCAAGCAGATCTCCTAGAGGATAAGAGGCCATGTAAGGAGAGGCCGGTTTGTCCCAGCTGACTCACCAGCTGACCAGAATCATGGTCGAGCCCAGCTAAGATTAGCAGAGCCCATCCTAATTTGCTCACCTTTAGATTCATGAATTAACAAAGTAGTTGTTACGAAGCAAAACCCAATTAATGCAGGGAAGACAAAGAGACACTGAAGAAACAATGAAGAAAAATTCATAAAAGTAGAAAAAAACAAAGAACAACTTTTTCAAAATAAGAAGATAGAATGTTGAGAAAGAGATTTTAGGTCAAATGCCAGAGAAAGGTCAGAAGATGCGGAAGAGGGAAAGACCATTAGATTTACTGGCAGATTACAGGTGACACTAAAAAGCAGTGTCATAAAGTAATTATGGAGGATGGCATGCAGTAAAGAGATGGAGTTGCAATGGGGAACTTTATGTTCTGTTCTGGGGCTGCACTGGGAGTTTTAGTCTGGATTGAGCCATAGAAAGAGTGTTGTATGATAGGGCTCTACACATGGAACTTGGGTTCGTCCCTGAGAAGAGTGTGAGGTCGGTCCAAAGAACTAGGTTTGTTTGGTTGGGTTTACAGAAAGTTTTATCCTCTCTAGGGCAGCGGTCGGCAAACTCATTAGTTAACAGAGCGGCAAACCGCGGCTCGCGAGCCGCATGTGGCTTGTGAGCCGCAGTTTGCCAACCACTGCTCTGGTGGGTTTGGATATTTGGTATTTGGAGGTTGGGGCAGAGTGAGAATAGGTTGAGGGTTCATCTTTAGCACAGTTTGACCTTCGCAAAATTGTTGGAAAAATTAATGTTTTTTGCTTGGGTGCTATTCTCCCAAGTTTTGATGTCATTGATGTAGAAAGATCGAGTTAAGTTCCAGGTCTTAAAGTTGAGGCAGCAAATATATGTACCTTTTAAAGAAGTTTATCTGTGAAGGAGAGGAGCCATTATAATCACAACTTACTTAGAAATATGGAATCACTTTAAAAGGTGCTAAAAATACTCAATACTTAACTATATACATGGCATTTACATTTTTAATACTTCTTTTCCATGGTATAGTAGTTGTACTATTTTCAAAACAAAAATAATGCATGCAGGTCCACTTATTCCATTATTTTTTTTTATATATAAAAAGCAATACATAGTCCTCTTTGCATTTCCCTGGAAGATATATGGAGAGTGGGGTAGGTAAGCCCAAATTGCCTTCTGTTGTATACTATGGTTATAGGATATTTCTTTGTTTAGTTTCAGGCTATTACAATACAGTGAATACAGCGCTGCTGTTTCAGATAATAATAATACAAAATGGACTCAATATTTTGTATCTGTGTATGCAATTGTTGATAAGAAAATAGGCAGATGCAGGTTTTGATGCTGAATCAGCTGGAACTCTGCTATCTCTTATCTAAAGCCTAAATTAAGGAAGCATATAAAAATAGAAAGTCATGCTATTTATTTAATAGGTTCTAGTAAATGGTAGAAAGCAAAATAGTCACATGATCATTAGTAAATAAAAATCCCAACAGATGATTTTACACTTATGGTAATTTTTGTGTTTAATGAACCTCCTGATATCTTTTAAAGCATAATTACCTATTTTCCAAAAATTTTAATATTGCAAAATATTCTAATTTGTCAATGGCTTATTTTAACTTTATTTTTAAAATAAATGTGTTTGATAAATACAAAAATATCTGCAACTTTAAGATAAGTTTTAAAGCATGATGATTAAGGAATCTATATATATAAAAGGCTAATATGCAAAGTGTCCTCTTGAGAGTTCGACTCGGAGACCTGGAGTTCAATTGCTTGCTATGACATGTGCTGACCACCAGGGGGTGGCACGGAATGGAGGAAGGCCCTGGCTGGCAGCCAGCAGCTAGGGAAGGAAGGCCCCGACCAGCAGCCAGAAGGCCCTGATCGGCCCAGATTGCCGGCCAGACTTAGGGACCCTACCTGTGCATGAATTTCATGCACCGGATCTCTAGTATCCATATAACCAGCTAGCCCATGACTTAAAGTGTTATTAATAATGGGCTTATAAGTTTCTCACTTGCCCCATTACAAGTTTAAAACCTTTTACCTAGAAAATGTTGGTAGAAACTCAATTTCTAATAGCAAAAGACTGGAATCAATCCAAATAAGAGAGGGAATAAATTGTGTTTTATTTATTTATGAAATATTATACAATAGTGAAAACGATTAAGTTGCATGCAACAGCATTGATAAATTTGAAAGCATAATATTGAGTGAAAAGAAAAATGTAAGAGATTGCATATTGACTCTATTTTATAACGTCTACAAATAAGAAAAGCCAAATAATACATTGTTTGGGCATGCATGTTAGTAAAATGTAAAATATAGTATGGGAATTATTAACAGGACTATTTGATTTACTCATTTGAGTGTTATAGATTTTATACTTCTGTAGACTATTTAAAGATATGATTAGAAGTCACTTATGTCATGAAAAATAAAGGATAGAAAATCTGTCAGCCAAAAAGTCAAATATAGATATTGTGATTGAACATATGTAGTTCATGACTCTACCTTCCTCACATATTTTTACTGAATTATCCTTTAATATTATCCTCTTAACATAAGTAAGAAAGACATAAAAAGATACAGCTTTTGCAATATCTGTTGTCATTGCCCACTATGACTTTTACACTACCCTTCCCCTACATTCCAATAACAAGAATCAACCTGTAGACCATGGACTCCTAGTGGTTCCAGAGATAGGCCTGAGACAGTTCATGAACCCTCTGAAATTGTATATACTATTTGTGTGATGTATATTTGTACATTTCTTTGGGATAAGGGATTATAATATTCTAAAAGAATCATACAAAAAACATGTAAGAACCTGTGTTATAAAATTAGCATAGGCAAAGTTTGTTTGTTTCCCTTGAAAAATGAATTTACTTCCTTATAGTAGTTAACAAGAATTTATTACGTAACCCTTTTTTTTGTTTGTTTGGTTTTTCATTCTTAGTTCCCAGGAAGCTCTGACTCCACAATAACCGTGGATGACCTTATTTGGCTTATTTTCTTCCTTTTTTTTTTTTTAAATTCTCCTTTTTTATTCTTGTTCTATAGAACATATATTAATATAAAAAAATGTTTTTACTGACTTAAAGAAGGGAGAGAGATATAAAAATACTGATAAGAGAGAAACATTGATCAGCCACCTCCTATACGCCCACCCACCGGCGATTGAGTCCATAACCTGGGCATGCGCCCTGACAGGGAATTGAACTGGCGACTTCTTGGTGCATGGGTCGATGCTCAACCATTAAGCCACACCAGCCTAGCAAACATATATTGTTTTATGGAGGTCTGTTATTATAACCTACTTTAATATATACATGATAATTTATCAGCTCATATATATTTTATGCTTTAGAAACTTAAATTATAAAGAAAAATATTTATATTTAATCTAGGTACTAATTAAAAATCACTTTTGAAAATTATCTTTCTGAGCTTGGTTGGGAGACTTAATTGTAAGCCAAACATGAAAGGCTGAATACAATTAATGACTATTGGCCAAACACCTACCTAGCTACTACTCCCTTACCCTGCTCCCACTTTGCTTTCCTGTCTCTAACACTGGTTGGAACACTCTCCCTTGTCTCTTACCTTGTTCATTTTATTTCTTTTCCATTTCAACCAGGCATACATTTTTGTCTGCTGAAGAATTCGACACAACCTCCTCCCCTTTTTCCTTATTTCTGGGATTGTAGACAGTGTGTGTTTGTGTATCTGCATAAGGTTCATTCTAGTTATCTTTTAATCTGCAGAGTGAAGCAGGAAAATGCCCTTAGTAGGGGCGCAACCCTGTGTGAGACTCATGAGCATTAGAGGAGAAACATACAAGGAGACTGAGAAAAAAATAGACACCAAAGGATGGAGGAGACACATTGGTTAAAAATGAACCAACAGAAGATCCCATAAGAAAATAAGGGCATGTTTAAGGAAAACAAAGTGAGAGTGTGTGAGAAAATAGAGAAATTAAGAAAAGGAATTGATTAGTTGACAGATAATAGCATGGCTTGGTTTGTAGTTGAGGGAAGACTAGATAAGGATACTATGCTAAGAATGGACATTGATCAGAAAAATGTGGACATGTAGGGAAGTACATGATTCTAGGCCCCGATGATTGCAACTTAAAAAAATATCCCTGGAGCTTTTGCATTTGTGTTACATAAGGATTTATACCATGGAGGCTAGGACCAGATGCAACTGTTCAATTCAAGCTTTACTGTTGGGTCCATAGTGAAGAGAATAAAGTGGTAATTTAATCATTTTCTTCCTTTACTTTACCTTCTTTCTACCATCCAAATGATATATTACACTTATTATCACTCACAATGTAAAAGGAAAACAACCCTCCAAATATACATATCTATTGTATGGAGTGAAACCAGGTAAGTGACTTCGGGGACCTAAAAATGAATTGACTTCCTACATTGTGGGCAAATTGGCTTAAAGCAACATAATAGTGATACAAGAAGTATTTTACATTTGCTACTAGAAATCGGCTGTATAGGCAGAGGTGGTCTGTAGGGGATTAGAGGAAGTTAATAGCCTTGCTTGGTTCCCAGTGATTTAGCAAGTGTCACAAAAAAGGTAATGACATATCGGGGTGTGTCTGACATTCTCCATTAAGGCAAACCTGAGGATTTGTTATTCCCTGATTTAATAGTCAAAGAAATACTATGTTAATAATAATAAAAACAATTTTAGCATGTTCACATGTAGAATATGAAATTGCTTTTTGAGGAATTAAAAGAATAAATAACTGAACATAGTGTTAAGGTCGCCAAAGGAGATACGCACGGGGCCAAAAGTGGTAAAGAATTATGAATTTATTAGGTCATCTGGAAACCAGATGGGCTGAGCCCCCAAATGGCGCCAGCCCCCAGGGCCGGGAGTCAGAGATTTTAAAGGACTCCAGAAGGGCTCTTTTGGCGGGCACTCTCTGGGCCATTCCGAATCCTGGGCAAGTCCGAGGAGAAAGTTACTAGTCGGTTGCAAAATGATCTAAAGGTCAGTTTCCACGGGGAGAGGGTATCGATTTGATTATTTGATCAGACCTAACACATATATCAAAGCAGGTTTACATAAGCTTCTGTACAGTTACGTTGTTGACGTTTCCTAGGACAGAGCTCACTTATTGTGCTCACCTTTTCTGTACATTTACATTGGCAGTTAAATAGCCTGATATTTATTCTGTAAATCTATGTCATTTATTTCATGGGAAAAATACTATTTTTCTTCTTTTTCAAAGGAATATTTTCAGTTTATGTGACTTTGAAAGTCACTTAATAGGAGCCAGTCTTCAAATGCAAAGGAAGAACATCTCCCAGGAATCTTTGTTCAGCACTTCTGGGAAGATAACATACTTCAAACAAGATTTATAACCTTTTAATTGCATTGTTGCAAATGATGAGAGGTCATTGAACACACTTAGTGATTTAGTTTTGGACAGGGAGTATTATGGGGAAAATAATCCTAGCTTGTTTTTTAAACCTATGCTTTTGTCCACTTGACATGTTTAGCAACGTTTGGTTGTTATAATTTCGTGCCATTGTAAAGAAATAGGAATATAAGTAATGAATGCTTCAGTTTGAGCCAGCAGAAGTAAGTCAGTATATTTGCTGAGGGCAGTCCAAAGTAACTGGCAAAGTTCACTGCATTCCTGGGCTTTACTTTATCTCCTGGATCTCCGCCTGCTGAAAGAGAGGAGCAAATTATCCCAGTGGAAAGAGGCTTTGTCCAAGCAAAGAAGGAAACCTTGTCATCTCTCCTTAGATTGCTGATCTGTTTTCAGAAGCAAAGTATTTGGTGAGACAAACTTAACTAAAAAAGAGCAGACAGATGGACGGCCTGTTCCTTTTCTGTCCAGATACTTTCCTTAGAATGGAAAAACCGAAATGAAATCCTGTTTAATGAACTTAGAGGTAATGGTCGTTGACAAAGACAGCCAGATGAAGGGAGAGGAATAGATGGAACGAGGACAAGATGGAGGAAGAAAAATGACAGGAATAAGGGAGGAGAAGGCAATACTTCCCTTTCTCCTATAAAGGAAAGGAACAACTGTCAGTCTCTACTGTAAACAGAAACCATAGAAACAGACATTCACCTGCTCACTCTTTATTCCTGAGTAGTTGTCGCAACACAAAAACTCTGTACCTGTTAGCTTAGCCACCGATATTGAGGAAAAAGAGTACAGTGGAGAATTAGGACAGTATTTCATTATAACTCTATTAAGAGATCAATGAGTTGGAAAGTTTGATTTTAAGTACTACATGGATTATATGACAGTTTTCTTTGCTTCATCCTTTTTTTGACTCAGGCATATATTAGCAGATTATACTAGTAACTTTGAAAGATACTTTTCAATCAATGTCATTAAGTAGAAAGTTTCTGAAAATATGTTTTTGATGGATGGGTAGGAGTGAGTAATGGCTGTGGTCATGTTGGAAAAGAATTAGCATGTTTAAAATGTTCAGCTGAAATTGAGTATATGGAAAATGATTTCTTACAAAAATTCTTGACCTCTTTTAAGTTCACCATTATGATTTAAGCTCTACTTACAAATAATTAAATTATTTTTCAGAACTATTTTCAGCCATACATCAGAAAACAAATAAAATAGACATATTTTTTGGTAAAAAAATATTTTTATTGATTACAGAGAGGAAGGGAGAGGGAAATAGAAACACCAATGATGACCCCTGCACACCCCCATAGGGGATCGAGCCCACAACCTGGGTATGTGCCCTGAACAGGAATTGAACCATCACCTCCTGATTTATAGGTGGATGCTCAACCACTGAGCCACACAGGCTGGGCTAAAGTAGACAGTCTTAAAAACAACTCTACTCTTCCCCCAACATATTAATCTCTGTTCCTGTATAGCAAACCTTTGAAAACATTGCCTATACTCAGGTTTCTGTCTTTTTCTCCTCTTTCTCTTATTATTATTATTTTTTCACTATGGAAAATCTCTAACATTTACAAAAATATAGAAAACAGTACCCTCATGTACTGTCATTCAGCTTTAACAATTAATTACTAGTACTCAGTAATCTCATTACATCCTCATTCTCCTTCTTCCTATCTCTACCCTCACTCCACCACTGGGTTATTTTGAAGTAAATCCTATCGATCATATAATTCGATCTGTACATTCTTCTATAGGTGTCTTTAAAAGACATGAAGTATCTTAACAAACAATTATAATGATCACTCCTAAAAAATAAAATAACC